>NC_141905.1:6924000-7632000 GCF_057802395.1 Ceratotherium simum simum | reverse complement strand
GTGAAATATTTGAAGTGTTGGAAGAAAAATGCCCACCAATAAAGGATTCAATATCTAGTGAAATTATTCTTCAAAAGTGAAGGCTAGATAAAGACTTTCTTAGACAAACAAAAACTGAGGTTATTCATCACCAGTAGACCTGTCCAGCAAGAAATGTTAAAAGAAGTTCTTCAAAAAGAAAGAAAATGGTATAGGTCAGAAACTCAGATCTACATAAAGAAAGACTATCAGAGAAGGAATAAGTGAAGGTAAAATAAAACCTTTTCTTTTTCTTATTCTTAACTGATCTAGTAGATAACTGCTCAGGGTAGTAATAGTAACAATGTATTGGGTGATTATAGTATATGGATAGCTGAAATGAATGACAGCAATGTCAGAAAGAACAGAAAAGAGGAATTGTTATAAGGAACATGCACTATTTGTGAAGCAGTATAGTGTTATTTGAGAGTGGACTTAGATTAGCTATAAACAGATATTGCAAACTCTAGGGTAACCACAAAAAAGAATTTTTTAAGAAGTATAATTGATATACCAAGGAGAAATAGGTAATTTGAATAGGCCTATAACTATTAAAGAAGTTGAATCAATAATTAACAATTTTCAAGAAAACAAAGCACCAGGCCCATGGTTTCACTGATATATTCTATCACACATTTAAGGAAAAAATGATACCAATTCTCTACAATCTTTTCCAGAAAATAGAAGTAGAGGGAACACTTCCTAACTTATTCTATAAGGCTAGCATTACCCTTGGGGTACCCTAATACCCAAACCAGATAAAAACAAGAAAGGAAAGCTACAGACCAGTATCTTCTATGAACATAGATGCAAAAGCCCTCAACAAAGTATTAGCAAAATGAATCCAACAATGTATAAAAAGAATTATATACCACAGCCAAGTAGGACTTACTCTAGATGTGCAAGGATAGTTTAACATTCAAAAAACTATTAATGTAACCCACCACATCAACAGGCTAAAGAAGAAAAATCATATGATCAAATGGATTGATACAGAAAAAACATTTGACAAAAATTCAACACATATTCATAATAAAAACTATCAGCAAACTAAGAATAGAAGGAGACATCCTCAACTTGAAAAAGAACGTCTACAAAAAGCCTGCAGCTAGCATTATATTTAATGGTGAGAAGCTAGATATGTTCCCCCTATGTTGGGAACAAGGCAAAAATGTTCCCTCTCACCACTCCTATTCAGCATTGTACTAGAAGTCCTGGCTAATACAATAAGACAAGAAACGGAAATAAAAGTTATACAGATTGGGAAGAAAGAAACAAAACTGACTTTTTTCACAGATGACAGGATTGGCTATGCAGAAAATCCCAAGGAATCAACCAAAAAAAAAAAAGTCCTGGAACTAATAGGCAATTATCACAAAGTCACAGGATACAAGGTTAATATATAAAAGTCAGTTGCTTTCCTTTGTAATTGTTTAAAGTGAACAAGTGGAATTTGAAAATAAAAACACAATACTATTTTATTAGAATAAAAAATGAAATGCATATGTATAAATCTAACAAAATATATATAGGATAGATATGCAGAAAACTACAAAAGTCTAATGAAAGAAATCAAAGAGGATCTAAATAAATGGAAAAATATTCTGTGTTCATGGGTTGGAAGACTCGATATTGTTAAGATGTCAATTCTTCTCGACTTGATCTATAGATATAACACAATCTCAATCAAAATCCTGGCAAGTTATTTTATGGGTATCAACACACTGATTCTAAAGTTTATATGGAAAGGTAAATGACCTAGAGTAGCCAACACAGAACTGAAGAAGAACAACGTAGTTGGAGGAATCACACTTCCAAATTCAAGACTTACTTTAAAGTTATAGTAACAAAGATAGTGTGGTATTGGCAAAAGGATAGACACATAGATGATAGAATCAAATCGAGAGCCCAGAGGTGGACCTACACAAATACAGTCAACTGATCTTTGACAAAGAAGCAAAGGTAATTCAATGGAGAAAGGATAGTGCTTCTAACAACTGTTGCTGGAACAGCTTTATGTCCACATGTGAAAAAACATGAGCCTTGACGCAGACTTTGTCCCTTCAGCAAAAATTAACTCAAAGTGGATGATAAACCTAAATGTAAAACACAAAATATAATATTTATAGAAGAAAATCTAGGTGACCTTGGGTTAGCAATGAGTTTTTAGATCCAACACCAAAAGGATGTTCCATGAAAAAAAATAACTTTACTGAAATTCAAAATTTGTGCTCTGAGAAGGTCACTGTTAAGAGAATGAAAAGTCATGCTACAGACTGGGAGAAAATATTTGCAAAGAACATTTTTATTTTTGAGTTGTAGAGTTCTTTGTATATTCTAGACACAAGTCACTTATCAGATGTATGATTTGCACAAATTTTCTCTCATTCAGTAGATTGTCTTTTCACTTTCTTGAAAGTGTCATTTGAAGCATAGAAGTTTTTCATTTGATTATATCCAGTTTATCTATATTTTTTCTTATGCTGCTCATGCTTTTGATGCCCTATCTCAGAAACCATTGCCTAGTCCAAGGTTATGAAGATTTACGCCTATGTTTTCTTGTAAGAATTTTATAGCTTTAGCACTTTACATTTAGGTCTTTGATACATTTGAATTAATTTTTGTATCTGGTATGAAGGAGGGGCTCCAACTTCATTCTTTTGCAGATGGATATCGAGTTGTCCCAGTATCAGTTGTTGAAAGGACTGTTCTTCCCCCATTGAATTGTCTTCGCACCCTTGTTTGAAATCAGTTGATCATAAATGTGAGTGTTTATTTCTGAACTCTTGATTCTATTCCAGTCCTGAGGGGTTCCTCAGGGTGCAGGACTTTTGGTGCTAAAACCAGGATAATCTCAGGCAAACTAGAACCTTGGTCACCCTGCAGCTGGACAGGGCTTGACCACCAACCACTGCTCGTATTCCTCTCTCTAATTCTCCTAATTCTACATTTCACTGCTTCCCAACCCCTCAATTACTGGATCTGTGCTTCTTTTGAATTATCACTATAGAAGTTATTGCATGCTCAGGGGAAAAATTCAAACAGCGTAGAAAAGTGCAAAGCAGAAAGCAAAGGACTCCAAACTTCCATTCTCACTCTGCAGAGACAACCACTGTTATCTCCAAAAAATTTTGACACATATATGCATCTTTCCTTTTGATAAGAACACAGGTGGAACTGGAGCATGCACACAGTTTAACAACCAGCTCTTAAAGCTGTATAATGTCCACTATATGATTATAGCATCAGTTATTTCATAATACCCCATAGATCAGCCTTTAAGTGTGTTGAAGGCCGGGTCCCCTGGGAAGCTGACTCTGAAATGGAGATCTGCATGCAGTAAATTTACCAGGGAGAGAGCCCTGTGGGGAGTCAGGAAGCAGGACTGAGCAAAGGGAGAAGTTGGACGGTGATGCAGGCACAACGATGGCCTCCATCGGCTGCACACTCCGCTGAGACTGGGGTGGGCCTTCAGGGCTTTGCCAAGTTGGCAAAAAGCCCAGGCCTCTTTACCCCACAATGACCAGCCATTGCTGGAAGCTGTGCCCAAGAAGGGAGTGTACCTTGTGTGAGGAAATTTCCAGCAGAGGCAAAGGCTGAGGGCTACATGTCAGCAGCTGGGGGACTAGAACCTTCAGGCCTGGGGGCATCTGGGTGGCACAGCAGAGCCCACTGCAGATCATCTCTAGATTTTTACTGTTACAAACAAGGCTATGAATGCACCTTTCTCAGCAAGATGATGTATCTGCAAGATACGCCCCTGACTTGTTTGGTCGGGGGTGTGCACTGCGCTCCTCCCTCAGTCGTGGTAGTAGCCACCCCATCACCAGGCCGTGGCTGCCTCTGGAGGGTGGCATTCCTCTCTCTGCTCAGACCCCCTGGGTTGATGGATGGGAAGGCAAGCTGTATCCCTTCCCTGTAAAATTGCCCCACGTCCCACCTGCACCAAAGAAGGTAACTCCGAGGGCCCACGTGGAGAATGGGAAAGGGTTTAGGCCCGTTTTGTGATGAAATCTTGTTGGTTATGAATGTGCTTTAATATATATTACTGAGACCATGACTTGATGACTTTCAAAAAGTCCTTAGCCTTTAAGTTTGCTGACGGAGGCCACCAGGAGGAATCAAATGCCTTGAAAGCAAATTTCTAGGCCTATCAGTGATTTGGGGGTCTCGGGGATGGAAGGGTTAGCCGACAGAACAGGTAGGTCAGCTCCATCACGCAGGTACCATATGGTAGACACCTGTGCCCACGTCCTTGCTTTGGAAATGGACAGGAGCCACCTGCGGTAACACACCCCAGCAGGCTGAGGTTGAGATGCCAGCTTAGTCCCGCTAGCTGGTGACCTGGCACACATCACTCCCCACCTCTAAGCCTCACTTTCCTCTTAAAACAGGAATTACGGAAGCATCTTTGGGTGGTGATGTGTGTGAACCATGACGATGGGGCCTGGCACGTGGTGTATCTCAGCAAACGGTAACTGCTAAAGGCATGGTTGTAACAGCTACACTAAGGGAAGACACTGCCACCAGGGCACAGTGTGCTCCTTGCCACGTCAGGGCTGGTTCTGAGACCGTGTGAGTGCAGGGCTGGGAGAGCCAGGCCATCCTGAACAGAGAGGTGGCTGGTCAGGCAGCCTGGGGAGCTCCAAGGCCTGATTCACATGCCCACTGCAAGGAAGAGAAATAGGCCTGATATCAGTCCCCATGCTGGCACTTCTGGCCATTGCCCCCCTTTCTTTGAACCCTAGAGTACCGTGTTCTGGCCTTCGCCTTAGGACTGATTCTCCAGGCAACTCACAGTGCAGGGCCACAGCCCTGATTCTAGTGCCTCTCTGCAAATGACAAAGGTGCCCCTTCTTCCAGGCTGAGCCAGCCCCAGGCCCAGACCCTACAGCTTGTTGAACAGTGCACTGCCTGAATGAGGGCCCCCACGCCTCTTCAGTCAGCCACACTGTCGGCAGGGACCAAAATGCCCAGCCCCACCCAGGGTCCCTCACAGTCTGTGCCCAAACTGGGTTGAGATCTTTTGTAATATCCCATTTGGGATGTGGTGGAGACTAAAATTCAAAATTGAAAATTTGGAAAGAAGAGTAAGATGCCATGGGCACAGGACTGAGCTGTTCCCCAGTGCCCTGCCCTGGGACAGACTAGGGACCCTGCACAAACCCCTGTTCCCTGCCCTCTCCCAGACCCCCCTGGACATAGGCCCAGAAGGGAATACAACAGGCCCTGCTCTTGAGGGCTCACACCTAGAGTAGGGCAGACAGCCTTGGACATCTGTCTTACCCTCTCTGATCCTGTGACGCCAACTGGGTGCCCAACAATTCAATTCAATTCAGTTGTGACACCGGCCATCCAGAATTAAGGCAGACTCCACAGCTTAAGGGCTCAGTCTCACAGGGCTGCCCCCACTTCAGACACTAGTTCCAGCCCTCCTATCATGCCTCGCTCCTTCTGTACGCCAGCCCTCACCCTGAAGCTCTCCAGGGGCCTGCCAAGAGTCACCTCACTAGCACAGACTCAGCTACAACTGAAAGGGGCTTGTTATGAATAACTTAAGTAAAGACATTCCTACCACTCAGGAAATTCCAAGAGTTTTGGGAGCTCTGTGCCAGCAACCAGGGACAGAGACCAAATGTCTATTTCCCATTACACACACCCTCCGTGCGAGTGTCCTAGAGATGAGGACCGTGTCTCTCCCAGGTTGGACCCTTCCACAGAGCTCAGCCCTGGGCTTTGTGTAGCACTGGTTATTAAGACACATGTACAGAGAGGAAAGGATGGAATATCCGCCACTTTCCATGAAGGCCCGGTGACGTTGCCTTGGTTTGGAACAGAGCTTCAGTTCTGAAGGCAAAAACCTAACAAATGTCAATGTAGCAATTCCTAGCAGCCACCACTTATTGAAAACCTACTCAATTTCAGTACCACTTAGAAGCTTCCTCTATTTTTGACAAGTCTTCACAATGGCCCTGAGGTAGATATCGTTAGTCCTGATAAGGCTCTGAGAGGCTGAGATTCTGAGGGGGCATCAGGATTCAATCCCAACCTGTTACTTGCCAACACCCTGTGGGGTCTCCCTGCTGGGTTCCTGGGCTGAAATCAGGACGTGAGAAAGACAGAACCGAGAAGGCCTGGCTGGGTGAGTCTCTGGTATAACCGGATAGGATTTGGGGGTGGGGTGGGGTTGGCTATTGCAGGATAACAAACCACCTTAAAACTCAGCGGCTTCGAGTAGTCAGCTTGTTCTTGCCAGTGAGTCAGGCTCTCCTGGGCTCACACAGCCTTCTGTGCTTGGCTGGCGCATCCATGGGGGCTAGAGAGGAGGGTCTCACTCACGTTTATGATGGTTGCTAGGGCAAAAACTGGGTTGATGGAGCCACATGTCTCTCATGGATGCAGAGAGGGGTGAGGGATTCGGGAGATTTTTGCAACCGGTCTACCACAGGAGGGACACAACTGCTTTTAAGAATTGGAGGCTCCTTTGCCCAGGTCTCTCTTGGAGCTGGATTTCCTGGTGGTGAGCTAAGCTTTTGGGGAAGCACTTTCTGTTCTAGGTGACACGCTGTGCGTGTATGAATCCACTCCTTTACTGGGACCTGGGGTGGCTGAGTGGGGATGGGTGTGGAGCGGAGACTATCTCCGGGGAACCTCGAGGCTGAGACACCATCAGATCTTCCCTCCCCCTGGTTTGGCCTGGGCTGGAAGGGAAGCCCAGCAAAGCAGGTGTGTAAATGTGAGTGTTGGGGGGAAGCCCCTCCTTTGCAGAGAGGGGCAATTTGAGCACCATCTGGTCTAGTTCCTGCTAGAATCAACCGTCTTCAAGCTGAAGGAAAGTTAGGAAAGCACTTCGCTGTGGAAATGCGAGATAACAGCACTTGGAAGGAATGGCCCTTAACTGAGCATATTGTAAATATCAAGTGCATGTTTTTGAAGCCATTTCGTGCATTGCAGTGTGTCCTGGAGCAGTGTCGTGTTATGATTAGGATGTAAGTCCTGGAGACAAACGGACCTGAATTCAATTCCCAGCCCTGCCCTGACTCCCCCGTGACCTCCGTGAGGCTGCACGCCAGCCCCTCAGCCACATAGGAGGTCCTGATCACATCTAACTCAGAGATGTTTGAGCTAAATGACTTACAAGAGTGCCTGCTCCACAGTGTGTGTTCAATAAATGTGATTTGATAACAGCATAAATCTTCTTCCCTGCTGTTGAGAATGAGTCATGGGAAAGGAGCTCATTAGTAGGGACTTCCTCCATGACCCCTAACTTCCCAACAGCCCTGCGCGAATTGTGGTCCCCACTTTACATATGAGGGGGCTAGGCTCAGAAACAAGCCACTTCCCAAGTTCCCAGAGCTACACAGAGGCTGGCGAAGGATTTGAACTCAAGTCTCATGGGCCCCAGTGTCTAAGTGCCCTCCACGCGCCCCCCCAGACCTCTCTGGACTGACTCTCTCTAAAAGGCCCCCGGTCACCAGATACCAGAGGAGCATATGTCGCAAGGCATCACCATGTGCTTTGTGTAGATATTTCAACTACTCTGCACTCAACATTGTGGCTTAAGTGTCATTATCTAGAGAATCAACATTATTTTCAGAGAAGTGACAACTGTTGTGAGGAACAGGGCCTCCTGCTAGGGTTGGAACGTGGTGGAATCCCTTCACCCTAGCCAAGCTGCTCAACGTGCTTCTTTCTCGGTGACATAAGAACTCGTCTTTCTCAGAGTTGGCTCAAAATAGCTCTCTTTCTGTTGACCCAGTCATGTTCTCTCAGATCTGAAAAACGCCATGGAAGTTACCTTGTCCTATTCCCACATTTTCCAAAAAAGAAGCTGTTCTATAGAGGGGAAGTATCCTGGCTGGGTGGGACTCAGAACACTGGGACGGGGCCGAAATTTCAGGGACCAGGTATTTAACGCCTACATTTTCCTGGACTACCCAAAGAGGTGTGCGTACATCCTCTCTTTCAGTCCTCGCAACAATCCTTGTCAGATGTCCCCATTTTAAAGAAGAGGAAGCAGAGGCGTGGCGAGATTACCTGATTTGTCCAGGGTCAAGCTCCTCGTCAGTGGCCAAGCCGTGTGTGACTGCGGAGGCTGATGCCAGACGAGTAACTGAGAAATACACACACCGACCCCAGTATGAAAGAATTTTATTTCACATGGAGAAAAAAAGATTCTAACCACTAGTAATTTCAGGAAGTGGTAATTTGCCATCAATTTGACTTCCTGTTGAGAAATGTGAGAGCAAATGAGTCACAGTGCCCCTCTATGCCAGGTTCCTCTTTTTAGGATGTGCCCCCAAAACATTCTCGCTGTGGTAGTTTTGGTGTCAGCCCCAGGCCCTCCCTGGAGGTTGGACTTGGGCTCCTCTGAACCAGGAACTTGGTGATGGGTCCAGGTTTCTTTTGCAGCTGAGTCACTCCTTTGTTCCAAAGAGTTCTGAAGGATAGAGGTGTCCCCGGACCTGGACAAGTGAGGGACCTGGTGGGCTCTCTGTCATTCAGTCCACTTTATTGTGTTTGGGGCAGAAGTGACACACCTTCTCTCCACAACCACTCCCAATCCCAACTTTCAACCAAGGCACTGTTGCAGATGTGCCTAGACGGCCCAATCCTTCATTCCACAGATAGTTTTTAAGGTCCCTCAAGACAGAAAGCTGTACAAAGGATGATGTGTTTTCTGGAAGAACCAGTGGGAGAGTTAAGACATACTCACGGAGCTACAATCAAAACTGCTGTCATGCAGCCTTCCCTCACGTTGCCACACAGAGACCCCGGAATACTCTGGCCAGTGCTGGGTGACCAGCTGGGGCAGTAGAGAGCAGTGGGCACTTCTTGGGCCCCTGAGCAAAGAAGTGGCCAGGGCAGTCCACTGCAGGCTGGTTGAAGGCAGGAGGGGACGGCAGAGCTCGTCGTAGGAGGACCAGACAGACAGGACAGTTCCCAGAGGTGGCCAGGCTAGGTCGCCAGGCTGGTGGTCACGGGGGGGCCACAGAGGCACATTTTGTGAATGGCCACCCTAGGACCAGAGGCTTGTGCTCTTAAAGAGGAGGCTGACATGTTGACTAGACTTTACTATTGACCAGAGAAAAATATTATGAGAATAAATGTTGAGTATGAGGAGGAGCAGAGAGATGTGCCGCCCGGTGGTGCTGAGGGGCCCACCCCCCGTCGGCACAGCTCCCCACGTCGGGCAGCAGCAGACGGTGGCCGGGGAGTGGGGCTCATGGACAGCAGGGCTGGAGTGATTTCCCAGCCTTCATGGCCTGCCACTCTGTGACGGTGGGCATGTGTGTGTGAGGGCGAGCCTGTGAGTGTGTGTCAAACTTCACAGACACATGCATGTGTGGGTGGTGGAGCCACGTTCATGGGGGAATGTGAGCCCGTGTCTGAATCTGAGTGTGATCATGTGCCTGAGAAGGGCATGTGTGTGTGTGCTCGTGTGTCTGCCTCTCCTCTCTCACTAGATTATGGGCTCTTAAAAGCAGCAGCCCTGCTTCTCTGGTTTTCTGTTTAATAACTGGCTTAAAGGAAGGCACAGACCTGTGTTTTGTGGAAGGTCAAATATGTACCAAGCATCTTGCCATATGCGTTAAATTCCTGATTTCATTTAATCTCCACAGCAACCCTGGGAGGTGGCTATGACTGCCCCCATTCTACAGCTGGGGTGACTGAGGCACCAAGTGGTTTGTCCAATCCATTTCACCAGTGCATGGTGGTGCCAGATTTTGATCCCAGGCCTGTCTGATTCTAAAGCCCAGGCTCTGTGCATGCTATGACACTGCCTCCCATAATACAGCAAACAGAAACCAAGACAGACAAAAAGTTAATTAGATGGTAGAAGCTAATCAGAGCGTTTGGGTCTGCAGAGGTTGAGGGGAGGTGTGAGCCCTAGGCCTAACCTGCAACGGCTGCACATTGTGAGCAGCGGCACAGTGAGTGTGCCGCCATCTCACTTCCTCTGAAGTCACCTCCCACCTCTGCTCCCCGTTGTATTCACACCAAGAGACTGCCTGGTGAGTTACGCAAAGCTGTAAACAGAGAAGCAACGTTTGGAAAGGAATGAAATCATTGGCCAAAATAGAAGCCTCATGTGCCAAAGAGGACAGAGTTGCAAGCTAGGGAGCAGACGCTTCTGATGTGCATGCAACTGAGTCTTACCTTTATTGGTAAGGACACAGATTGCTTTACAGCTGTTCCTGAGGATGTGTAATACTGCAGAAATATCTCTTTACCTACTGGTATAACAGTACAGCTTTGTGGCCCAAAATCTTGGGAAAGAATGAACCAGTCGTGGTACTTCCCAGAGTTTATCAGGTGTCAGTGCACAGCGGGCTCCTGCTCCTCCTGAGCCGCGGAGTTGCATGCTTATCCACACTCTTGTACGTGTCCTTATATAGTGTTTGGCAGTTTGCAAAGAGCTTTCACATCCACAGCCTTCCCACCTTTGTGCCGCCCATTTGGGATAGGTAGGAGAGAAATTATCATCTCCAGTTGATGGATGGAGGAACAGGCTCAGAGGTGTTAGGGGACTTGCTCAAGGTAACTCAGATCAAGACTGGTGGAGCCAGGAGGCAGACTCAGGTCTCTTGCTCTTCATCCACTCAGCTTCCCACTGTGCAGTGCTCCAGAGCTGTTTTCACCTGGCCGTGGAAATCATTTCCATTTTGCTTCAGTTGGGGTCTCAATCATCTCTTGCCTAGACCATCCCAACCCTGCCATTCAATTCTCAGCCTCCAATACACCCGACAGAGCCACCTTGCACTGCTCAGGAGCCATGCTGGGGCATGAGCTGGGCTCTGGGATAGGAAGATGGATGAGCCCAGAGGCTGTGGGTGGAGAGAAGGAGTGTTGGTTCTCTCACGGAGGTAAAGAACAAAGTGGGTAGGGTGCAGAGTAGGGAGCCACCCCTCTGCCTACAGACAAAGACATTTAGGATCAAGTGTCATGTTGAAGTCAACATCCATGACAAGGCAGCTCCCAGTGCTCTGGCCAAAATCACCACTGTGCTGGGGCTTGATGTCCCAGGCTACATATTTTGGCTATTCTGGGTCCTTTGCAATTCCATATAAATTTTAAAATCAGCTTGTCAATTTATACAAACAAGTCATCTGGGATTCTGTTAGGGATTCTGTTAAATCTGTACATCATTGTGCGCAGTATTGCCATCTTAATGTTAAATGAACGTAGGATGTTTTGGCATTTATTTAGATCTTTTTAAATTTCTTTCAACAATGTTTTGTAGTTTTTAGAATATAAGTTTTACACTTGTTTTATTAAATTTATTCCTGTATATTTTATTCTATTTAATGCTATTGTGAATGGAATTGTTTCCTTTTTGATTTCATTTTCAGATTGTTCATAGCAAGTATGTAAAAATACAAATGATTTTTGTATAGTGATCTTGTACCCTGCACCTTGCTGAACTCATTTATTAATTCTAAAAGTTTTTGAGTGGATTCCTTAGAATTCTCTATATAGAAGATCATGTTGTCTGTGCACAGAGGTAGTTTTACTTTCCAATCTGGATGCCTTTATTTCTTTTTCTTGCCTAGTTGCCCTGGCTGGAACCTCCAGCACAATGTTGACTAGAAGTGATGGAGCAGATATCCTTTTAAATCTACTGAGACTTGTTTTGTGCCCTAGCATTTGGTCTGTCCTGGCGTGTGTTCATGTGCACTTGAGAAGAATATATGTTCTGCTCTTGTTAGGCAAAGTGTTCCGTAGCTGTCTGTTAGATCTAGTTGGTTTGTAGTATTGTACAAGTCCTCTATTTCCTTATTGATGTTCTATCCATTATTGAAAGTGGGATATTGAAGTTTCCATTACTATTGTTGCACTATTTCTCTCTCAAGTCTGTCTGTTTTTGTTTCATGGACTTTGGTGCTCTACTGTTAGGTAAATATGTTTATAATTGCTATATCTTGTTGACAGATTGACCCTTTTATTAATATATATTGTCCTTCTTTATCTCTTGTAATAATTTTGGTCTCAAAGTGTATTTTGTCTGATTTTAGTATAGCCACTCCAGCTCTCTCTTGATTACTGTTTACATGCAATATCATTTTTTGATCCTTTCACTTTCAATCTACCTGTGTCTTTGAATCTCAAGTAAGTCTCTTTAGACAGTGTATTGTTTTTATCCATTCAGCCCACCTCTGCCTTTTAATTGGAGAGTTTAATCCATTTACATTTAATGTAATTACTGATAACGAAGAACTTCTGCTGTTTTTCTATTTTTTTCTATGTGTCATATATCCTTTTTGTTCCTCAAATCTTCAATTACAGACTTCTTTTGTGTTAAATAGATATTTCCTGGAGTACTTTTTTCATTCCCTTGTCATTTCTTTTATTGTATATTTTTGGGTTATTTTCTTAGTGGTTGCCTTGGGGATTAATTTATAACAACCTAGTCTGGATTAATACCAACTTAATGTCAATAGTATATAAAAATTTTTCTTATATATCTGCATCCCTCCCAACTTATGTTGTTAACATCACCCATTACATCTTTATACACTGTGTGCTCCTCAACATAGATTTATCATTGTTGTTTTATGTAGTTATCTTTTAAATCAGATAAGAAAAAAGAAAAGTTACAAAGAAAAATACATTAATACTGTCTTAAATATATACCTAGATTGTTCCTTTTACTGGTGTTCTTTATTTCCTCATGTGGATTTGATTTACTGTCTCGTGTTCTTTCATTTTGGCCTGAAGGACTCCCTTTAACATTTCCTGTAGGGCAGATATGCCAGCAATTAACCGTCTCAATTTTTGTTTAACTGAGAATGTGTTAATTGCTCCTTCCTTTTTGAAGAATAGTTTTGCCAGATATTGACTTCTTGTTTGACAGTTTCTCTTCCAGCACTTTGAGTATGTCATCCCACTGCAGGCTGAAGTGAGGCAGTAAGTGTGCACTGGATTCTCACAAAGGGCAGCGGGGTACACCCAGACAGGAGCTGGACTTTGAAACAGATGAGGATAAAATAAAGACTGGAAGGAAAGAAGGGTTTGCCAGAGAGGGAGGGCCTTCTGGGTGAGCTGAGATTATTGTCCGTCGTGACCAACAAGAGCCTTACCCAGGAACTGTGATGACAGGCTGTGGAAGGCTGGAGCCATGGTCTGGAAGGGTCGCCTATAGTTTCTAGTCTGAGACCTGCAGGGATTACCTTAGAGGCATAACTGGGGAAATAGGAAGGAGATGCCATCTGTGAGAGAATGGACAAGTGGGAGACTGCACCATCTGTGCTGAGTTAGGAAGATTAGAAAATGAGAGAGAAGAGGAGTGTGAAACCATGGGCCAAGAGGCATGACATGGGCATCGGTCAGAATTCTGTGGGTTGCAAGTCACAGAAAGGCAACTCAAACCAGCTGAAGCCAGAAAAGGGAATTTAGTGGAAATATATCAGAGATTTACAAAATCTTTTGGGAGCTGGAGAACCAGGCTTGGAAAATAGACAAGAATGATAGTCGTTCCAGAGAACCTAAAAGCAAGAAGCACGAAGATCATCTTTTCGCAGGAATAGCGTGGTCAGGACACCCCCGCAGGGCACCTCCACTGTGTTGGAAGGCACTATGCTCGTGGCAGGACATTGCCACTGGCACCAATGCTGGGAAGTCCATTCTAACCATCCTTCAGTCTTTTCAGGACACACTTAAGATTAGATCAAACGCAAGCAGGGGCATCTGATGGGCAGAGCCTAGGTCACATCCGACTGCCTGCAGGGATAGAGCAGATCTCCTCATTGTGGCTTCCACAGAGGGAGATGGTGGGAAGTCCCTCCAAAACAGGAAGGGGCTAGATGTTGTAAAGCCAGAAACAAGTTCCATTCCACTACAACAAATGAGGTGAAGGGAGGGGGTAATTCTGAGAGGAGGGGAGACATGAGTGTGTCTGTCAACTTGGAGAAGAGAGCCAGTGATGGGGGGGAAGGATTAAAGATGCAAAGAGAGGGAAAATGATTGGAAGAGCAGATGGAGGTTGTGTGCCCAGGGGGGGACTGGTCGAGCAGGGGTGGAATCTTGACCTTGGGGAGAGGTGTGAGTTGAGAGAGAAGGTGAGAAGGTGTCTGGGAAAGTTCCGTTCTTTCTGTCTGCTCCAATCCCTGCCTTTCCACAACAAGCAGGTGTTTTCACGAGGGAGCAGACTTGTTTTTCAATAATGCAAAACCGACCAAGGTGGAGAGTCATCATTTTCTGAAATCTGACTCTTTGGGGAGGGGGAATCATGTCAGCATGGCTTCCTTGTTGGACCCGGGTGAGGACAGCAGTTGCCATTCGAGCCTGGGCAGGCTGATGCTGGCCATCACCCCACCGCAGGGTCCCCCGCCCCTGCTTCAGGGGAAGGGTGATAGCTCCTTGGAACCTCGGGACAGCGTGTTTCCAGGACCCAGAACCCCACTAGGGAAGTCACACTTCCCTCTTCCTCTCAGCCTCTGACGGCCAGAAGCAGGAACTCAGCAGGGGACACTGCCTGGCCCAGGGTGTCAGGCCCCGTGGGCTGGGGTTCTTCCTGCACCCCCCACAGTGCCCAGAGCCAACCCCACATGCTCACAGCAGGGCCTGGACCACTGTTGGCTCCACACACTTTCTAATAGAAGCTTTCCCTCCTGAGAAACCCAGTGAGACTGCAGCTGAATAGAATCTTTATCTGCAAGCCGCCCGATTAAATGGGGTCCTCACACAGTTGACCAAGTGGAGCAAGGGATCTTAGGTGAGTAGTATTTATCTGAATGTGTTTGCAGAGGCTTAAAAATGAGGTCTGCGAGCTCCATGGAACCCCCATGCGATAGACACAGCTGAGCTGTTTAGATTCCCCTTCGAGAAAGGACATTGCCCAGCTGCAGGAGTGGAGTCAGCTGACAGCCACCAGCTGTTAGCTCTTTTAGGGTCAGCCTCAGCCCTCGAGCCGACTTCATGCTCTTCTTGGGTGGCCCCCAGCCAATGACTGTGCAGTGGTGGCCGAGGTCACGCTCTTCTTGAGGAGGCCCCCAGCCAGTGAGTGCGAGAGGAAAAGTACACAGGCCTAACCACCTCCACCCAAAGCCAGACCCCTCTTCTGGGCCATCTGCTGGAGAACTCCCAGGGGGGCTGGCAGAGACACTGTCAGGTTTGCACACCCTCTGACACTCCCTCCTACCCGGGTCCTGCTTCCCCCTCTTTCCTGAGCAGGTGTTAATCCCTAATGAAACTCATCTCAGCATCTGCCACCAGAGAAGCCAGCTGGTACACCACTCCTTCATCCACTCAACACGCACTAGGCACCCTGGACATCAGCTACCTGGACATTAGCTGCTGCAAAGTTAAAGGTGATGTGTGACAAGTGCCTCAGTGGAGGTTGGAACAAAAGGTTGTGGTGTCCGAACCAATTCGATACCACTAAGCCACCTCTCTCCCCAGACCAGGGCTGCAAGACTCAAGAAAACACTCCTGAGGCTACAGGTCACGACTAAGGGGCTTTCCAAGCAAAGCCTCCCTGTTGTGGTCTAGCCTGGTGTGTGGGTGGTTCTCCAGTGCCCAATCCTGGATTCTGCATCTTTGTCCGTCTGACTCTTTGCCCAGGATCCCAGGACACCAAAGACCAAGAAAAGTAGGAGTCCAGGACTCTAGACCCCTCCTAGGGGCCTGGCTACGTATGGACGGGTGCACTATAGACTGCAGTGCGTGGACAGGACTGAAGTTAAAAAGGCAAGCTGAGTGTCTGGAGGAGGCATTGGGCCAAAAGGCGGAGACAGACTTTAGGCCTAAAGCAACAGGATTGAGGCCGGGGACAGCGGGCCAGGAGAGAGGCCCTCCCTGTGGGACAGAGCAGCCCACAGCACTCAGATGCCCCAAGGCAAAACCACGGATATGCTCAGGGTACCAGCAAAGCAGGGCCACCAACGTGGCAGAAAAGTTCACCTTTGATGAATCCCACACAATTTTGCAATTAAAATATCTGAAAAGAATATTTTTAATTCAGCATACTATAAGTTTTGTTTATAGTTTATATTTAAATTATGGGTTATAATATTTAAATTATGGGTTAATTCTTAAATTATGAGTTAATTATGGGTAATTTCAATTTTATATATTTAAATTACGGATGAGGTCTTAATCAGGTCTGGCAGGAGGCCTTTTAGAAGGTTCCTGTGGCCTCGGGCATGCGCAATGAGGGAGATAGTAAAGGTACTGACCTCTAACCCTGGGGGCCTGAGCCAGGAGGTGACACTGGGACAAGGTGTAGAAGGATGCATCAAAGTCTGGAAGGCAAAGGAGGGCAAGCAGAGTGCGTATCCAGTGGGACGGTTGGCTCTAGTAACAAAGAGGACCAACTGTGTAATGGCCCTTGCTCTCATGCTCGTGCGAGATGTTTCCAGGTTGACAGTGTGGGCTCTGCTCCAGTCAGTCATTCAGGGACCCAGACTGTGGGGCCTCTGCCGTCTTCTCCATGGGACTTCCAGGGTGGCCCCAGAAAAGGGGGATAAGCACAGAGGACTGTTGGGGAGGAGACCTGTGGGCCAGGCCTACAAGTGGCCACATTGAATCTGCTCATAGACGACGGCCAGGACACGGTCACACGGAACTGCAAGGAGGCTGGGAAATGCAGAGCATCTGAGTGTTCCCCGGGAAGGAGGGGAGAACAGATCTGGGTGGAGAGCGGGCAGTCACGGTGACTGGGGCACGCAGAGTGAACGTGCTCGGGGGTGACCAGAGGCGTGCTGGCAAAGGCCTAACAACCAGCTCTCCTGAAGGAAAAAAATTTTAATCATGACTGATAGCATCTGCTGCTTTTCTGGGTGTAAATACGCCTACCACCATCAGTTTCAAACTACCAGCATGATCACTGAACAAGGAGTTGGGAAGAGATGAGCGGTAGCAGCCTAATATATACTTATGTTAGGGTTCTTCAGGGAAACACAACCAATAGGAGATATATATATATCTATCAAGGATATATAAATCTCTTGATATAGATCTATATCAAGAGATTAAAATAAGGGATTGGCTTGCACGATTATTGAGGCTGAGGAATCCCAAGATCCGCCGGCAGCAAGCTGGAGACCCAGGAGAGCTGCTGGAGTTCTAGCTGGAAGGCCAGCAGGCTCGAGACCCAGGAAGAGCCAGTTTTCAGTTCTAGTCCAAAGGCAGGAAGAAACCAATGTCCCAGCTCAAGGCAGTCAGGCAGGAGGAGTTCCCTTCTACCTGTCAAGGAATAAGAGGCATAAACCACAAAAGAGGCAACACATTTATTTGGGATCTTAAGAATTGCAATTTGAGAGACACAGATTCAAGTAGAAACTCAAATGTGCTCCAGTTACAGAAGGGCTCAGGGTTTTTACGGGAAAAGGAAGATAAGTTGTATTGAAGAAGAGTTCATTGGAGCTGGATGAGGTGAGGCTAGGCTTGTACTTCATAGACTGGCTGGAGATTTGGTCATCAGGCAGCAGGCTAGACTCGTGCTTCATTGGTTGGTTAGCGATTCAGTCGTTAGCAAATTCCAATTTCATCAGTCCTTATGAACAGGATATTCTCGTTCTCACTGACGTCTTGGAATGTCGGTGGCGGACATGGTATACATGCATGAGCCCCACTTCCTTAATGGCCTCCCAGCCCCATTTTGGAAGACTTGACAGTTGGAAGACTCCATTTTGTTGTTGCTGTCCACGTACTCATGGGAGGGTCAGCCTTTTTGTTCTATTCAGGTCCCCAACTGACTGGATGAGGCACACCCACACCAGGAAGGGCAAGATGCCTTATTCAGTCTACTGATTCAAATGTCCATTTCATCCAGAAACACGGAAACACTCAGAATAATGCTTGACCAAACGTCTGGGCACCCCCTGGCCCAGTCAAGATGACATACAAAATCAACCATCACAACAGTATTCTCACCATATAGATCCCATAGAAGTAAACAACCTTAAGAATGTAGACAATAGTAAAATAATTAGGAAGCGATGTGTGTTGAGAATATATTACCTTTGTTTTTAATATAATTTACTTAATTGTAAGTTTATGTAATTTAATTTCTAATGATGTCTGTGTTAACGTTGCACAATTCTTGAAAATTTAACAAAACAATCAGCTCTCACGGCTGCTGGCGCCAGCCGGCTAGTCCAGCCACCACTGGGACGGACAGAAGCGACATGCTGGGGAGCTGGAGCATCAGCTGCCTGGCGACAGGGACAGAGAGCACTGGAAGCAGGAAGTCGGGGACACGGGTGCTGGTGACCACTGCGCAGGCACCTCAGACTCAGGGTCGCGTGTTTCCCTCCTTTCCTCTGGAACAGCACACTTTGTCCCTCCTGCAGCTTCTAGAATAGGAGAGCAGGGCTCTGTTATGACATCATAAAAATTAGAGAAAGGTTCACCTTCCTGGTGGCAGATTCCTCTCTCCGTGCTAGAACACATGGCTTTGCCAGCAGGGCTCAAGCCCAGCCCCACTCCCCCCTCTACTGGACACCTGTGTGCAGTGCACAGGCTATACAGCAGTACCTGTGACTGCGTGGAATGGAGCTGTCTCCTGTTGAGGCTTGGGATAGAGGTGCTTTTCCTCTTTCTGACTGGCAGCCTGATTGGCAAATGTGCCCCTCCCTGAGAATAAGCCTCCCTTGGGGTGACAGCAGGCGAAGACTACCTGTGGTGGCCCCAGGCTCAAGGACATGCAGTCATCTTCTATAGTGGTGGTTCTCAACCCTGGTTGCACGCTGGATCACTGGAGGAACTTGTACGTCTCTCCATGACCAGCATACATGCCAGACCAGTAAATCGGAGCCGCTGGGGGTGGAATGCAGGAATTAGTTTTCAAAGCTCCCCAGTGTGCAGCCAAGGTTGAGAACGACGACTTGAAGCCATTCTGGCTCTGGGCCCATGGTGCTCGTGGGTGACCATCCCACCAAGATGTGTGTTTCAGCAGATGCCTTCTGGAGAGTTCGTCCCTCTCAGTCCTCTCCACCCACCCTTCAGCGCCTCGCGGTGCCTGGCGCAGAGCAACCCTTATAAAGTGGTGAAATGATGCAAGGCAGGAAACCGGTGAGGGACCTAGGACCACTGCAGGGAGGGGTGGGCTGTGCGGGCAGGCACCGGGCAGTGGGAAAGGAGCCATCTCTGTCTCCACTGCTAAGTGAGCCCTGTGTCTCCCCTCCTTGGTCTCGGTCTCCCACCTGTAAGTGAGGGGAGTGGGGCTTTTTTTTCAGATAAAACCATCGTGTTAATAGACCCCCTCATCCTGCTCTTGTCTGCACCTCCCCCCTCGCCGCAGCCCCAGAGGGACCTGGAGGACTCCCAGGGCCCTGCGGTGCAGGCTTTGTAAACTTCAGGAAGGAGGGGGCGCTCATGTCCCTTCCAGCTGGACCCCCTGGATCCCTTCATCCAGAGAGGTACTGGGAACACGGTCTGAGGGCAGAGAGAGGGAAAGCGCTCCTTTGCCCCCCCACCCCCCACCATTCTTGGGTGCAGAGTCTGGACTAGCTCCCGCCCTCTCCCCAGCTTAGCTCTGGGTTGGAGCCCAGAGCCTCTGTGGTTTTGTCCAATTCCAACGCTGATCCCCGGAAAAGCAGGCGGTGAACGCAGTGACTTAATGTCATTGGGGGAAACAGCTGCACAGGAAAAATGCCCGGGGGTGATTTCTTAATCAAAACAAGTGTGAGTGGACCCAAACTAAGTCCTCAGGGCATTTTCCTGCCTCTGGTTGGAGGAAGTGGTCCAGGCTGCATTACTCAGAGGGCTTCGTGATTGCTCAAGACGTTGTCACTGGCCACGGGACTCGCTCCATGACCCTGATGTCAACATGAGATTTTCCAGCTCTGTATCCTCCCACCCCCTCCTGGGTGGCCTCTGTCCCAGCCTGACCCGGCCTCTACCTGGCCCGAAAGGGAAAGGAGGGTGATTCTGTCGTTCAGTGGTGTGGCTTGGATCTGCCCATCAAGTCAATATTCCTCATGGGCTTCCTGGCCTGAGGCCACCCGGAGGCTCAGGGTTGGGAGTGCAGGAGGGGCACTGGGCAGTTTAAGGGACACAGATAAGAGCCTGGGAAAGTGCTTAGTGGCTCCTTCTGGTGGTAGAATCAGGACATTTTACAGGGGACTTGCTCAGAATGATCACGCTTGTGTAGCTGAAACACTTATGGGAAAGGGCATTCCAGAGATAGGGAACTGCTCTTGGAAAGACATGGGAGCACACAGGAGCAGGAGCTGCACGTGCAAAGACACAGAGGCACACTGGAGCAGAGGTTGCACGTGCAAAGGCATAGAGGCACACTGGAGCAGGGGCCGCACGTGCAAAGACACAGAGGCACACTGGAGCAGAGGTTGCACGTGCAAAGGCACAGAGGCACACTGGAGCAGGGGCTGCACATGCAAAGGCACAGAGGCACACTGGAGCAGGGGCTGCACATGCAAAGGCACAGAGGCACACAGGAGCAGGGGCTGCACGTGCAAAGGCACAGAGGCACACAGGAGCAGGCAGTGCACGCGCATATGGTTGTGTGTAGCAACAGCACAAGATAGATTACAGAGGAAGGCATGGACAGTACCATGAAAGGCCTTGAATATTATATCAAAATACTTATTCATCCCTTTTGAGGAGTGGCTGAGGGCCAGAATAAGTGACTTGATGCTGAGTAAGACAGCTTTGTCTCTATGGACAATGCTGTCTCCCTTCATCCTGGCCATTTGACCCACCACATTCTGGTGATCCTTTTCCTCTCCAACCCTCCCCTCCTCTCCAGAATCTAGACCCCATCATCTCAGGCGGGGACTGCTGCAGTCGGCTCCCAGTGGACCAGCAGCCTCTGGACCCTGTCCCCTTCCAGCTGCTGGAGTGGTTTACACGTCACTGTGGTGTTTGGGGATCATTGGACACAGAGGCACGATAAGGATTAGGGAGGGAGCGTGTCTGTTCAAAGCAGAGAGGTCATTGTTCAAATCCCTCATCTTCCAACTAGTCTTCCAGCTGTGAAGAGGATCGCACTGTCCCCAGGCTGGGGAACCCAGCCTAGGCGCAAGTGCCTAACAGGGCCTGTGCGGTGATCTCAGGGGCACAAAAGCAGATCCGAACCTCGGTTCCCGGAGGGCTCTCACGCTGGGAACGGTCCACAGAAAGTGGTTGGAATTTGGAGGGACTGGTACCATGGAAAAGCGTGAGCTGTAGAGACAGCCCTGGGTTCAGATCCCAGCCTGACAGGACTTACTGGGTGACTCTGGGCAAGCTCTTTAACATTTCTGTGCCTTATTTTCTTCATCTGGAAAGCCATGATAATAGCACCTGCCTCGGGGAATTTGAGAACTAAATGAGATATTGAATATAAAGCACCAATCTCAAGCACACATAGTAGGCGCCTAATAAATGAGAGCTATTACTGTGATTGCATTTCTCGGCAACTTTTAGGATCTTGAGGCTGAAACCCCCAGAAGCCCCAAAAGCCCCACTATCCACTCTCTAGTATTATGCTAATGTTACAGAGAAACATGGCAATTAGCAGAGATTCACTACTCAGTGCAAGGTTTTTGAGATCTGACCACGTGCCGGCCCTGAACTAAGTGCGTCACGTGCATCCGTATTCCTGTCATCTTACTAAGGCGGCAGAAAGAGCTAACATCCCTAACGGGCATCTCCCTGCGGGTCCGGTCCCCTGAGGAGCTGAGGACTGCAGGCTGCAGGCTCCTTCCAAGACACACCTGTCTTTCTACAGCTGGAACCGTGCGCTCCTAACCCGCCTCCCGGGCCCTCCTGGCAGGAAAGAGCCGGCAGAGCGGGTCCCATTGGACGGGTCGTCGGCCACCCTCTCACGGAGAGCGCTCTCCCCCGGGGCCTCGGCGTGTTTCCGGCGGCCTCTCGTGGTCTCCGGCCGGCGGCGCGCACCCTGACCGGCCCTCCCCGCGCGGAGGACGGATCCGCCCCCGGGACCGTCCGGCCGCCCCGCCCTCCGCCCGGCCCCGCCCGGCCGCCCTGCCGCTCGCGCGGGGATGGACAGTGCCGCGTGCTCCCCGGCCAGACGGAGGGACAGCCGGGCCGCCCCGCCCTGGCTCGGTGATTGATCAGCAGCCGTTACCGAGCCTCTTAATGGTTCGCTTGGATGGGAATTCCTTCTGGGATGGATGAATAATGCATTGAGGTTCATGTAGTCCAAGGCAAGCCGTCAGTCGGGAGCCCGGAGAGGGAGCCGACTGAGCCTGCCGGCGACGCCAGCGGCCATGGGGGCCCGGGCGGGGCATGAGGGGCAACTGAGCCAGAAGAGAAAGGAGAAGTGGATGACAGCATGACCGGCCCAGTGACTCTGGCCGAGCGGCGGCTGGAACATGCTGAGCCCAAAGATCAGGCAAGCCAGGAGGGGTAAGTCCAACTCCCTGGGGCGGATCTGGGCGCAGTGTGCGTCTCCTGGCGAACTGCGGGGACACTTAGCCGGCTGCCACGCTGGGGGTCAGAGGCGGCCCGTGTTCTGGGGCATCCTGGTGACTGACGCCCCTTTCAGCGAGGCTCCTCCGGAGTCGGTGGGGGTCAGACCTGAGACTGCAGAAGGGCGATGGCTGGCTTAGTGCCCAGTGGGTTTGCAGGCTTTACCCCATATTCCGTGTTTCAAAGAGTCCCTGGATTGCTCAAAGTGGCCAGGTGACAACTTTGGGAAAACTTTGTTCCTTTACTGACGGAGAAATGCTCCAGGCTCAAGATTTGCCCCAGCAGCCCAGACAAAAGTGGCCCTCTAGGAAGGGCGATGCCCTGGCTTATCAGACAGCGGGGTCCAAGTGAGGATCCTCACTCCTGCTGCGCTTCCCGGGAGGCTGCTCTGCAGGACCTGCAGGAGCTACCACAGCTGGGCTGCAGGAAGTGATTCCTCAGGCAGGGCAGAGGCAGGCAGGCTCTCCCCGAGAGTACTCCTAGGAAGCTGTAGGGCCTGGAGATGGCGGTGTGGGAGCAGATCCAGCGACAAGTAAGAGATAGGGGGTCCATAGAACCTGGCAGGGAGAACCTGGTTAGCGCCCCAGCCAGCCTGTGTCCCTGCAGAGTGGCCGGGAGACTCAGGACAGCATTCCCCTAGACAGCAACTTCTTGGCCAGGGAAAGTGTCATTTTAGATATCATCTGTCTTTTAAGAAAACAGAACGTGTCTTTTCAGATGGCCAGTGTCTGTGGAGGGCTGAGCCTCCCTTGTGAGCCATGAGCATGAGGACGGGTGGTTTGGTGGTGGCTGGAGCATCTGCCTGGGGAGCTGGGAAACAGTGCGAGTCTCACCCGGCGTGTGTGGCAGGACCCTCCAGCCTCCTGTGAGCTCACAGGCGGCACACCCATCTCATCAGCACTCCTCGGGCACTTGGATGGCTTTCCTGGGCGGGGCAGCCCTCAGAGTGTGATCAGAGCCATCAGGACCCCTCTGTGGGGTGCTCCAGATAGACTGTCAAGGGGGCAAAGGAGGGCTGGGCATGGCTCTTCTCAGGGAGGGGGTGTAGTCTGGTGACCACCCCAGGGGTGGACCATGCCAAGCCCTTTAAGAGAGCTTCATCCACCCTCCCACTCTGGTAACATGCCAGCCACTGGCCACACGTGGCTGTTGAGCACTTGACATGTGGCTAGTCCAAACTGAGGAAAATACACACAAAATTTTGACTTGGCACACACACAGATGATGACTTGGCAGGAAAAAAAAGAATGTAAAATATCTCCTTAATAATTATTTTATATTGATTACATGCTAAAATGACAATATTTGGGTATATTAGGTTAAATAAAATATATTATTAAAATTAATTTTACCTGTTTTTTCTTTTACTTTCTTTTTTTTTTTTTTTTGGTGAGGAAGATTGGCCCTGAGCTAACATCTGTTGCCAATCCTCCTCATTTTGCTGAGGAAGACTGGCCATGAGCTAACATCTGTGCCCATCTTCCTCTGCTTTATATGTGGGATACCTGCCACAGGATGGCTGGACAAGTGGTACGTGGGTCTGCATCCAGGATCTGAACCTGTGGACCCTGGGCCGCTGAAGTGGAGCGCATGAACCCAACCACTACGCCACTGGGCCGGCCCCTCTTTTACTCCAGCTACTAGAACATTTACAATTACGTACGTGGCTCGCATTACATTTCTGTTGCATGGTGCTGGTCTAGAAAGTGACCACTGCTTCGGCAAAGGGGCTCTCAGGAAGCCTGCCTTTGAAATCCCAAACTTCTTACAAACGGTTGTTCTAGGTCAGTGGTTCTCAACCAGGAGCAATTTTGCCCCCCAGGGGACATTTGGCATTGTCTGGAGACATTTTTGGTTGTTCCAGCTGAGGGGTGCTGCTGGCATCTAGTGGGTAGAGACCAGGGATGCTGCTCAACATCCCACAGTGCAGAGGACAGGCCCCACAACAAAGAATTGTCTGGCCCCAAATGTCGATAGAGCTAAGGTTGAGAAAGCCTCTACTAGATGATATTATCTGGTAAGATATGTTAAAAGTTGAAGGTTATGGTGCTGTTCATCAAATATTAATAAGATAATCACCCACACAAAGGTATGATCATAAACCGTGACGAGAGCATAGACGACAAATGATGCGTCCAGAGGAGTCAGTGGTGCTTGAGCTATAGAATGGCGGGGAGCTGCTAGGCAAAGGGTGGTGGAGGGAGGAGGCCAAGTTCCAGGCAAGGAACGGCGTGGGCACGTGCCACGGGAGGGGAGGGGTGCACAGGGCCACAGGCTGGAGCTGGGGGCAGGACGGGGCAGCAGGCATAGCGCGAGGCTGGAGACCAGGTGAGGAATTGGCTCACACAGGGCCAGGCTTGCAGCTTGTTAAGGAATAACTCTCCCTAGGGTTATCACATTTCTGGAGAAACACAGACCAAAATTATATATTCGTGCCTTAAAGAAGTGGGGCTTTGGTAAAGAGAAGAACTTCCATCAAAATGCATCGCACACTGAGCATTTTAGGAGCTGGGCAGGATACGTGTTATAAACGCAGCAAGTCATAGTATGCAAATCACAGCCCCCATATCCAGACTCTGCCTTGTCCACATGGCTCCAGACTGTGCATATTCCGGACACACTTCCAGACTACACCGCTATGCAGATGCACTGGGCTGCATGAAAAAAACTGTGATAGTTAATAAGATCAGCCTCAGTCAGCCAGCTTAGAAGCCTCTGGGGTCCTGCCAAAAGGCCACTCTGCAGATAGGGGCTTCCCAGACACCCTTCCCCGGGTCACGTTGGCTGTTAGCTTCCTGGAAGGTCCCCATCCAGGCCAGCCCTGAGAGAGCGGCCAGAGGCTGCCATCACATCCTTGTGTCTCCTTCCCAGGAAGGGGGAGATCCAGGATTGAGGATCTCCTGGAGAAAACCCTACTGTCACTTCCCTGGGATAGAACTAAGTTTGGTCAACTGTCGTGTCCTGGCTGAGCTCAACTTCCAAGAGGTAGTTAGAGGCAGATGCTGTCAACACACACACGCACGCACACGCTCTCACATACACACGGGAGGACAGTACTTCAAAAGAGTAGGGAGGCATCCAGACCAGCTTGAAATGGCTCAGAATAGGCCAGTAAACTCAAACAATGTGCTTGGTTTTAAGTGCATCACACAATTCAAACTGATTTCAGGAAAGTGGTCCACATTGGTTCAAACCAGTGTGTAGTAGTTCGGCCAGGTCAAACTGGTCTTTAGTGCTGTGATTCTGGCTTGCCATTGCCTCTTTGGGACCAGTTCACACTCATCCCAGCTCATCATGGCCTGTTGAAGCCAGGCCAGGCCATTTGGAACCAGGTGTGGCTGGCCCTGCCCCACTCAGCTCCCAAGGGTCCCTTCCAGGGAGCCTTTCCTGACACCGTGCCCCCTGCAAGCTCTTCCTTCACTGAGCCTCGTTACCATATTCCCAGAGCAGGAATGGATGAGACAGCTCTCACCCCTGCCAGTTTTCCCAGAAGAAAAATAGGATAAATTCACTAAAACTCCATGAATTTATTACATATACAGTGGAGAGAGTCACAAGTCTTTGTGCTCTGTGACAGTCTGAAAATTGCAATTTGTTTTTCAAGATCATAAGTAAAAACATAGGATAGGTACCATCTCTCCTGGGTGTGACGTGGGCGGTGTTCCAGGGGGAGGAAGGGCAGCGGAGCCCCAGGCCGTACCCTCGCGCCCACCACCACATTCTGCCCTTGCTCTGCCCTCCATGTGCCCTCCTCTGCTCACACGGCCCCCAGGGGCACTGGTTAGAAGTGAGTCTGGTTCATCTCCGTCTCTCCAGGCCACAGTCAGTACAGAGCCCCAGAATACTTGACCTTGATGCCATTCCAGCTGGCCGGGATTGCTCCCCTCTCTGAAATCCCGCTGTCACAGGGCTTATTTCTTCAAAGATTGTTTATTCCCCCAATCTTGACAGAGGCCTCCTCCATGCCCATTAGCACTGCCAGCATAAAAGTTTATTGCTCTGGCCTTGGCCTGTTCCCTGAGGAGGAGGTATGGGAGGCAGCCCTTTTGTTTTACCTACAAGGAGCTCTTGACTCTGCCTGTTTCACTCATCCTCATGTCCTCGTCCTCCGCCAGCCATTGTCATCTCTAACCTGGACTATGGCAGTAATGCTCTGCCCACCTGCCCCCCCCCATCCATTCTCCACTCCAAAACCAGCGCCATCTTTTTGAATGTGAATCCAGCCACGCACCCACCTCCAGCCTCCTCCTCCAGCCTCAACTTGGAATTCTTCAGTGGCTTCCGCATTGCTCTTCAGGTTAAAATCCAAAGCCCTTACCATAGTCCACAAGGTCTCCATACAGTCCAGCCACTGCCAAACCTCCAGCCTCCTCACACTCTCCAGGCTCCAGGCGCACTGGCCTTCTTCCCCGTCCTCAACTGTTCCGTGGGCTGCTACCACAGGGCCTTGGCACACCCTGTTTCCCTGCCTGGAATGCCTCTCTCTCTCTCACACACGCGCGCGCGCGCACACACACACACACGCACACACATATACTCCTTAACTCCTGCTCACCCTCCAGCTCCCGGCTCAAGTGTCACCAGCTGGGGAAATCCTCCCACACAACCCAGTCTGAGCTGGACCCTCTGCTCCAGGATCTCCTTTTCTTAACAGCATTTACCTTGGATTAATTATAGTTGTACACTCCTAAGTGGGATTATCTGGTGAATATCTGTCACTCCACTGGACTATGAGCTCCATGGGGGCAGGGACCATTTCTGGTTTTTAACATCATTATGCTTCAATGCCAGGCACCTGGTGGGCATTCAGTACGTATATGGTGAATGAATGAATGAATGAATGAATGAATAGTGGGGAAAGCATTAGCCTGGGAGGCTGAAGTGCTGCCTCTGCCCTAACTAGTCCAGGCCCTTAGGAAAGTCGCCTCTCCCTTGACTGACTTATATGTTGCAAATAATTTCCCAATTTGTTGCTTGCTTTTAATTTTTATATTAGGGTTTTTTCCCCCAGATGTACATAAGTTTTTAATTTTTATATCATCAATCTATCAATATTTTCCTTTAGAATTTCTGCCTTTATTTAGAATACATATTTCAAAATAAAATTGATGTTGCTATTGAGGAGGCTCCTTCTTTTAGAGGAAATCATTAGACTGATGAGCAAAGCTACAGCAGCGTTCGCTGTCTTACTCAAAAGGAGTGTCAGTGTCTTGGAAGCTTTGATGGATGTGCAGAGCCTGGTCAATACTTTGGGGATGGAGAGAGAAAGCTCTCTGAGTAAGATGAAGTACTTTCAGTGTCTTTATTGTTCTTGATTTTCCCACATGAAAGTAAACCAATATTTATTCTGTGCCCTCCATGCTCTGGGCATTTCCATTGTACTTATTTAATTCTCATAACTACACTGTGATGAGGCATCCGTATTCACATTTTAACAGATGTAGATGGAGAAACACGGGTGCCCTGCCAACAAGTGGTGGACTTCATATTCACGTCTGTCCAGTGCTGAGGCCTCTGACCTCTCTCCCTAACCCAATGCAGGGATTCACACTATCCAAAGACCACTGCCAGTGGCCCTGCATGTCTCCAGGAGGAGATTTTTTTAAGTAATAAGATGCAGTGATATTTTTAAGAAGATACCCACTGCATATGAACATGAGGAGATTAGATTTAGACAACTGTTGGAATATTTAAGGTTGAAGTATTAATATGTAATAGAAAACTAAGCAAATGAAAAAATGAGGCAATTATAAACTCCAGGGAAAGCAAAAAGTGATGTATGAGAGGAAAAATTACTATAGTATACTATATAGCTCAACTGGGACGAGCAATAGTACTAATAGTGCAAATTCTGCATACTGGTCAAACCAAAATTACAATATAACTGTATTGGGAGGATGAGGTGGGTGCTTATGTGTGGTAGGGGCAGGGGAGTAAAAGAAATAAAATCCTTATTTTAATAGTGATAAATCAACAGATAATACTTAAAAGGGAAAAATCAGGCAGTGATTTGGCATAAAAAACAGACACATAGATCCATAGAACAGGATAGAGACAGCCCAGAAATAAACCCATGCATATATGGTCAGTTAATTTACAACAAAGGAATCAAGAATACACAATGGGGAAAGGACAGTCTCTTCCATAAATGGTGTTGGGAAACTGGACGGCCACACGCAAAAAAATGAAACTGGACCCCTATTTTATACCATACACAAAAATCAACTCAAAATGGATTGAAGACTTGAATGTAAGACCTGAAACTATAAAACTCCCAGAAGAAAACGTAGAGGGTAAGCTCCTTGACATTGGTCTTGATGATGATTTTTTGAATTTGACACCAAAAGCAAAAATAAACATGTGGGACTACGTCAAACTAAAAGCTTCTGCACAGCAAAGGAAACCATCAACAAAATGAAAAGACAACCTACTGAAGGGGAGAAGATATTTGCAAATCATATATATGATAAGGGGTTAATCTCCAAAATGTATAAAAAACTCACACAACTTAGTAGCAAAAAAAAATCTGATTTAAAAATGGGCAGAGGAACTGAATAGACATTTTTCCAAAGAATACATGCATATGGCCAACAGACACATGAAGAGGAGATCAGCATCGCTCATCATCAAGAAATGCGAATCAAAACCACAATGAGATATCTCCTCACACCTGTTAGAATGGCCATCAACAAGAAGACAAGAGATAACAAGTGTTGGAGAGAATGAGGAGAAAAGGGAACCCTTGTACCCTGCTGGTGGTAATGTAAATTGGTGCAGCCACTATGGAAAACAGTAAGGAGGATCCTCAAAAAATTAAAAACAGACTACCATATGATCCAGCTATCCCATTTCTGGGTCTGTATCCAAAGGAAATGAGAACGGGATATCAAAGGGATCTATGCACCCCTGTGTTCGTTGCAGCGTTATTCACAATAGCCAAGATATGGAAACAACCTAAGTTGTATCCATTCATCGACAGATGAATGGATAAAGAAGGTGTGAGAGATATATATAGTGGAATATTATTCAGCCATAGGGAAGAAGGAAATCCTGCCATTTGAAACAACATGGATGGACCTTGAGGGCGTTATGCTAAGAGAAATAAGCCAGACAAAGACAAATACTGCATAGTATCACTTGTATGTGGACTCTGAAAAAAAACGGCAAACTCTTAGAAACAGAGAGTATAAAACTGGCTGCCAGGGGCTGGGGGTGGGGGAAATAGGGAAAGGCTGGTAAAAGGGTACAAACTTTCAGTTATGAGATGAATAAGGTCTGAGGATCTAATGTATAACATGGTGACTATAGTTGATAACATTGTATTATATAATTGAGATTTGCTAAGAGAGTAGAACTTAATGTTCTCACCAAAAAAAAAAAATGATAAATATGTGAGGTGATGGATGTGTTAATTAACTAGACAAGAGGAAACGGAAAAAAAGAAGTGGCAATAAACGAGTACTATTTAGAAATATGGAGGTAAATTCCAAAGGAACCAACTAACAAGGTTGAAAGTGGCTCCCCTCCGGGGTGGGGAGTGGAAGGGGGTGGGAGGACAGGAGACTGCTGGGTTTCACCCCAAGGCTTGCAGGACTCCTTGAGGTGTGGCTGAGGAGTGGTTCAAACTGGAGGACTGTTCAGAGGGAAATCTTTGCTCTTAAGAGGTGGCCCTAGGGTTCACAGGCCTCCTCTGACTGCTCCGTTCTGAATGGTGTGGCCTTCCAGGATATGCCCATGGTGACTCTGTGCTGCCTCCTGCCCAGGCTTGTCAGGTACTCTGAAGGCTCCCTAAGACAGACCCTGAGAATGAGACAGCAAAGGGACAGTAACCCCATCAGGTGATTGGGCGTCTAGCTTTGCCAGAGATTCAGAGAGAGGACCAAGGGCTAGCAGTGCCAAGGAGGCGGTATATGAGAGCAGTTCTTGGAGGGTGCACCTCAGGTCTGGGCCAGAGCTCGGTCAGGGACTGGAGCCTGCGGTGGAGAAGGAGGGCCACAGGAGACTCACCCAGTGACCTCCTTATTCCGGGCCAGGCCCTGGCACCGCTGCTCAGAGCTGATACCTTCCCAGAGGGTTCCGGTGGCCAAGCCTGGACGTCCTCCACCGCTGGCCGGGCCTCTACGCCACACAGAGGATGGAGCTCTCTCCTATCTGTCCCTCCCAGAAGTTCGCTCAGAACCAAAATGAAATTGCAGAGGCCCTCAGAGCACCAAAAGATTTAGGACAAGTCCAGGGACCTGATTAGAGGAAATAAAAATTCCTAATTTGGGATCTTTGAACAACAGAGGCCTCAAAGTTACATTGCAGCCTGACTTTTTGAATACTGTTTATTCTAGGATTTTCGCTGTTCATTTCTAGTATTTTTTCCTTGTTTTTTAAATTGAGGCATAATGTGCAAACAGTAAAATGCACAAATTATAAGTGTCCAGCTCAATGACCACCACTCAGATCAAGATATAGAGTATTTCCTTTAACCCCAGAAAGTTCCCTCACATCTCTCCCCAGTCCCTCCTCACAACCAGACTGACACTCCTGATTCCTATCACCGTCGAGTGGTTTTACCTATTCTTAAATTTCACATAAACGGAATCATAGGGTATGACTCTGTCGTTACCAACACGTTGAAGGTACAGGTAGTCCTTCCACCAGCTTCTTTAGGGAAGGAAGGAAAGTGAGGAAGTATCTGTGGACTGTTTAGGATGTGCCTTGTACCAACCCTATGAGTCCAGGGAGAAAATGGCGGCAGAATAATTTAAGGGAAATGCTCAAAATCACGCCACTAATAAGATCAGAAGCAGCTTAAACATAGGATTCTGAGACCCAAGAAGCCCTCCTCCTCGAATATAGCCCCATCCAGAGGCCAGTGGAGGCCAGACGGCGTTGCTGAGCAGCTTAGGCCCCGGTGATGCGGGATGTCTGACCTCACGAGCACCTGTTCCCGTGGGCAGGTATTCACAGTGCTATCGCCAGGGTGCAGGGGCAAAAGCAAAGGGTGAGGTCGTGGCAGCTGCTGTGTCCTGGCCCATCTCAGATTTGTTCAGCTGAAAGGCAGCCTGGCCGAGCAGCAGGCTAGTGGGAAACGGGTGGGAGTGGGGATTAGATGGGATAGGAGGGTGGGCATCGTGTGGAGGTGCCCTCACTAAGGGGTGCCAGCAGTGCAGGCCGTGGGTGCAAAGGTGTGTGTTGGGCTCAGGCGGGCCCGGCCCCAGCCACCAGGTGAGGCTCAGGAGTCCCAGCTCTACCGGCTTGCTATTTTATTTCAACTTGCCCTATTTCTGATAAAATTAGCCAGCTCAAATACTGTAGACTCAGATACCTTCACCTCCCTGCTTGCATTAGGAGTCAGATACATATTTAATCACTCATGCACTGACCAAATATTTAATAATAATAATAACCAGTGCTCATGTCTATTGAACTTATGTAACCATGCTGTAGAACCATCACAGCTCACAAGAAGCTACTTTATTTGTGCCCTCTACTGTCCCAGGGGGACCAGGCCTTCCCCCGTCCCTGCCTGGCTAGGCCGTGTGACAACTCCGGGCACTCCTGGATAATGAAATGCCCTAGAGTCGCTTTCATTTGCAAATACAAGACCGGTTTGATATTTCCAAGCGTCCTGTCCCAGGGCCGCGTGACTGATTTCACCCTCCTGTTTGGGAGTGTGCTTCTTAGTCTGGCCCTCACTTGAGAAAGTCACGTTTCTTGTGTCTTGGTGCCCTGTTGGAGATTTCATTTTAATGTCCTGTTATACTTACCATGTGTGTAATCTCCTTTAATCCTCAAAAGACCCCTATTGAGAAAGAGGCCACTGTTGCCCCATTTTTCAGATGAGGAAACTGAGTCCCAGAGAGATTAAAGAACTTGCCAGCCAGGACGGGTACCCAGCCAGGAGTGGCAGTGTTGGGATTCGAAACCCGAAGACCCTTGAACACCATGGTGCGCTCTCTTATTTATGCACCAGGCCCTATCCAGGCAGCAGGAGAGGAGAGCCGTCCTGGGTGGAGAAAGCCTCGCGTGTCAAGACACAGAGGCACATGTGCTGAGCAAATTGTGAGCCCCTGGGTGCGGCTGCGATGCAGGACAGCAGTAGAGGGAGGAGGTGATGTGACCAGGGGAATAGACTTGTCCCACACCCAGGTAGGGCTTTAAACGGGGGAGTGGTGTGGCTGGACAGAGCATTAGACAATGATGCTGGCTGCAGTGTGGGCAGTGAGTCTGCGGGAAGTGACCCTGAGGGCAGGGAGAAAGTGGATGTCCAGTAAATGCTGTGGGAGTGATGGTGTTTCCCATCCACCATCTGCAGAGGGCATGAGGGAACAAGAGTGTCATTGTCAGAGCCCATCTTCTGAGAGCACTCAGCTGCTGCCAGTCAGGTTCCTCTGCTTCTGAACACTCCCCGGCTCCCAGACTGCCAGTCTGTCTGCTGCAGCCTGAGGCCCACATGCCAGGAGTTGAAGGTGGCAGTCGTGTCCCGGAGAGATGCACTACGAACCCTCCCTCCCCTCCTCCTGCCTCTCCTCCCAGATACCAGCTGGTGGGAAGACTGAGGATGCCCAGAGTTCATAACACCAGCACTCTTAGGCACTGGGGACAGAAGGCACTACTAGATGCTGGGCCAGGGGAGCTCCAGGCTGGACTCTGACCCCAGAGAACTGGAGAATTGGCTGTACCTTACTGTTTGAAGGTGGGAATAAATGATTTATTTGCAACAGCCGTGAACTGGGTTAGGCCTGGGCCGGGAGGCTGCCTTAGGTTCCCCCACCAAGACAGCCAGAGACCTGTCCTACCTCTGCCGAAATCATCAACAACCTCAATGAGTACTTAACCAAGGGTGGAGAAAGTATTGATCTAAGCTAATGGCTCATAGGCAAGCAGAAAATGAAATTTATAATCGATATTGAATTACATCAACTCCACCAATCCCAGGCTTCTGGTGAATGGCCTGCTAATCTGAACGGGAGCGGAGGCAGCAAGCCCAGGGCCAGCTGCTCTGGGACAAGGTTCAGAAGAGGGAGAGAGGCTTCCGAGGGGCTCGGCCTGCGGCAACAAGACACAATACTAACCACTGTTCACTCAGCACTGCTCTGTGTACAAAGCACTTTCAAAACGTCCTTCGTTTCGTCCTCACCACAGTCTGGCAAGTGGGCAGGATTTAGAGTTTGCTCCCATTTTATAGATGGAACCCTGGGGCTCCAAGAGGCTAAAGGCCTGGGCCTCGGAATCCTGTGCGCCTTCTGTGACCTCACGCATCTACCACCAAAGTAGGAAACGCAGGAAAACTGAGTTCTGTGTTTCGACTCTCCTGCTTGCCGCTTCTCTGATCACGGGGCTGGAATCAGTCATCTCCTGCCCTTTAACCTTTTCATCGTGTGCAAAGAGGCCATGGGTAGGAGAAATCCTGTGGGCAGATTTCTTCCACACCAGGAAGATCATCTCCAGAGGCACAAGGTCTCTTAGATTTGATCTTTCCCATCTTCCTTGAACTTGAGGCTCCCTGTCTCGTGTTCATCCATTCATGCAACAAGCATTTATTGAGAGGCTCTGTACGACAGTCTAGGGACTCAAGCACGAGGAGGGCACCTTCCTTGGCCAGGAGAAACTCACAGATCAAGACTGCATAGAGGGGTACGTGTCTGACCAGAGGCGTGGGCCAGTTACGGGGCGGCATAATGGACGGCAATAACCCCTCTGCTCTGGGAACCTGCTAGAGGAGTCTTCACACCACAGGAGACAGCCGCACTGACACGTCAAGCGTGAGTCAGGGCCCCTCAGACTGACAGGCACAGAGGGGCAGGGGTATGGCACAAAATGGCCCCTGCGGGGACCTGTTGTTGGTTTGGAAAGAGTGAGGTGTGTGGCACAAGTGGGGGGTGAAGCTGGGGACGCGGCTGCGCACCGGCTCACAGAGGCCTTCTCGTCCTCGACCTCACCCCCATGTCAATGACGGCCAAAGTGTCTCCGCCCTGAAAGGGGGCACAGCCTCTTCAAAGGAGATGCAGCAAGAGGGACCCCACCAAAGGGATGATGTTGGAGGTCAAGCCTGTGGACGGGAGTTAGAAGAGGTCCATCAGGCTTGCCTTCCTCAGAGGAAGGCATTTTTCATTAGCCTTGGTGGGGAGGGTTTGGGGTATGGCCTATTCTAGGGCAGGGACAAGGGTCCTGTGTGAGTCCGGGTTAAGAGTCTGGGAGTCAGACTTCCCGGGTTTGACCCCGTGCTCTCTTACCCTGCAGGTCTTCCTGTGCCCCCTGCTGAGCACACCTCTTCTCCTCCCAGCCTTCCATAGTGTAGGGGAGGAAAAACTTTTCCTCTACCCTCTTAAATTCTGAACCTGAGGCCTGCTAATTAAACTGATAAATGAGAGATTAACAGAAGGAAAGGCATATAAATTTTATGGATAGTTTTACCCATGTGTGAGAGGGGGCCTTAATAGAAAAGAGGTGAAAACCCAAAGAGGCAGTTAAATCCAGGGGCACTAATTGTGGGAAGGTGACTAGGAAGTGTGTGGTAGATAAGGGTTGTGTAAAAAGGTTTGTTATGCAGACTCCAGTCCCCTCTGAGGATAAGAACCTCACTCTCCTCTTCCTGGTACAGGAGCGGGGACACTCCGTTCCAGAGGGAAACCGATGCTCTGCTTTTGGGCAGCAAGGGGGAGGGAAGAGAGCTCCTCTGTGTTTGCTGTTTCCCAGTTAACTTCAGCTCAAAATCATCAGTATGCCAAAGTGGCATATTCTGGGTTGGCATACCTGATCCCCTCTTGTTGCTCACTCCGTTCTTTCATCCAGTTTCAGCCTCACCACCAGCCTCCCAGCCTCGCAGCCTGACTTCCTCACCGCTGTCTTCGCGCTCCCGTTTCCCCTGTACGCACTGCGACAACAGCGAGACCTTGCCTTTGGGAGTCCCTGTCCCCCTTTACCTCTGCCAGGGCAGGTGCGGGCCTCCCGTCTCCGGACCCCAGGGCTAGCATGGGGCAGACTGCCAGGGCAGGCGCGGGCCTCCCATCTCCGGACCCCAGGGCTAGCATGGGGCAGACGCACAGGAGGCCCCATAAACTCCGTGAATGGGTGAATGAACGCTAGATCCGGCTGAATCTGGGGGTGCACACTGCGGGGAAGTCAGGTCAAGCAGTCTGGGTGTCGGCCTGCCTCCTGCACCCCTTGCTGAGGACCGGCACCCGCTGAGCCAGGAGGTAGACCCAGGAAGAGCCAATAAAAATAACTCTGAAGAATGTGATCTTTTATATTGATGTTTTGAAATCATTCAAATAATCATTATGAAAAAAATCCGAACTGTCTAGACTACCTCAGTGCTATTTTAGAATTCATCCTTCTCACTGATGGGGGTTAGGTCATGTCTCTTGCTGTCTTTTGTCCTCCAGGCCCTGAAGTGAGACCCTTTAGGAAGGCCTGGCTGGTTCTCTAGACCCCTCAGATGGGGGACCTAGCAAAGAACAGATGACCAGATGGAGCCCAGAAAGAAGCTAAGTAACAAGTTAAAAAAAATACATAAACAAAGGTAGGGGCACTCAGGAACCATCACGCAATAAATCATCTGAGGCCCGTGCAGTATTCCCAGGACAGCATGGGAACCTGCCGCGGCCCCCTGGCCCTGGGCTGCAAATTGCATTAACTTGATGAAACCGTCTTGCCCGGCCCCTCCAGAGTGCCCCTTCCATTCCTTCACCTCTCTCTTCTCAATCTTTCAGCCGCAATACTTACCCTTGAAATCAATTCAGCTCTGAGAGCCATCTTGCTATTTCCCCAGCCCGACTTTAAAATCCCATTGACTTGTATAAATCAATTGGGTTTTAGTCATGCATAGCCACTCCTCCGTGCTCTGGGGCTGCGCTTACAGAGCTGCAGATGGAAAAACACCCCTGGCCCGCTGCAGGGCGCCTAACCCAGAGAGCACCGTCTAGGGCCGGATACCCCAACCGCAGCCCAAGGCCGCTGCTGCCGCCGGCCTATTCTAAAGGCCCTGAAAACAGGCAGGTGTGTTATGCGGGGTTCTCCTACACGGACTCTGAGACGAGGATTTTCATGCAGTAATTTCTTAAAGAGGTGCCCCCAAGGGACACTACTGCGTGGGTGGAGGAACAGGACGGGGAAGAGAGAGCCAAGCTGGGGTGCACAGCCAGTAAAGCGAGGTCTCAGCCTGAGCCCCAGGGGAACTTGGAATGTGAATTACACCTCTTCCCGCTCTGAGTGGTTTCCAGCTAGATACAAAGCTGCAGGGTCATTCAGGCTCCCACAACCAGGAGACTTTGGCAAGGGCTAGTGGGTAGGGAAGGATGTAAATTCCGAGACACTTCCAGTTCTCCCCATGCCTGCTCAAAACGGGTTCCAGTGGCCCAAGGGTAGTCTTCCAAAACAGCCAGCAGTCCTGAAAAAAGTCCTGAAAAACCGGGGGTAAGCTGTTGGGAGTAAAGAGTGGGGTAGGAAGGGGCATAAAAACAGGAAAAAGGGATCCAGGGGAATTGGGGCGGAGCCCTGACGTGACCCCCCGTGTAAGGTATCTTTGATGTGTTCTCAGCAATTTCTAAGCTGCAGCAGCCGCCAGGTCCTCTTGTTGCACCGCTGGGTGGTGAACGACCCGCACACCCTCACTGAGCCCCTGCTTACACGAGATGGGGTGGAGCGACAGTCTAGGGTGGACCCAGGCCCACCAGAGAGGCTCACCTGCAGAGATGGGCCCCCTGACCTTCCCCTGGAAGGGCTGCTGATGGGCATGGGCCGTGCTTGCACGAAGCATCGTCTGTTCAGCCTGGAAGCTCCAAGCAGGCAGAGAGAGGCTAGGCCTCACTTGTTGGTGTTGTGGTCCACAGCCAAGTGTGGTGCTGGTTGCAGACAAATACTCAAACATTTATCAAATTCCTGATATTTTGATATTTTAATCTCCTAAGGGGATCCAGCTGCATTCCAAAAGAGCTCTTTCATTTTAAAGTTTTTATTTTAATTTATGTAAGCAACACACACGTTCCTTCCCCGAGTAGAATGCACATACAACAGCTCCGTCCTCCCCTTCACGAACATAATCACTGATACTGGTGCCATGCATTCCTTCTATGCAAATATACGTACCCACCGAAAATCCATTGTGATGTCTTTTGTTTGGGGGTTGTGTTTTTCTTCCCTTTTTAAATAGTTTTGTTTGTTTTATAGTTTGTATTGTTCTGCCATTTGCTTTCTTCCACTGCTATAATAGAATTTAAGTAAATGTTAACATGAAGCAGAAAAGGGCAGGTGGGAGGTTGGAGACACATTTGTAACAGGTGGTCAGGCAAGGCCTCCTGGAGAAAATGGCATTTGGGTAAAGAACACAGGGGCTGAGAGGAAGCACTGCAGGGACGGGGACGGCAGGTGCAGAGCCAGGCGGCAGGTGCACAGCTGGCCTGTGTGAGGAACAGCAGAGGCTAGCGTGGCCAGGACTGGGGAAGCGGGAGGAGGTCCGAGAGGTCACGTAGCCAGGTCCTGAGGACCCTTACAGGCTGTGGTGATGGCTCTGACTTTTACTCTGAGTGAGAGGAGGCGTCCTGCAGGGTTTTCCTAGGGAGCAACATGATCTAACTCCCATCTTTAAAAACTCTGGCTGCCCTATTAAGAGACTACAGAGGGGGATGGCAGAGCGTGAGACTGGATGAGAGGCTATAGCAGTAATTCAGGTGAGAGATGATGGCAGCTGGGAACAGGCAGGCCTGAGGATGGTGTTTCCACTGACAGGGATGGGGGAGACTATGGGAGGAGTAGGCTTCGGGGCGGAAAAGACCAGAGGTTCAGCTTTGGACATGTGACATTGGAGGTGTCAGGTGGACAGAGTGACAGGCTCATGGGTCTCAGATTCAGGAGGAGATCACCAAGACAGTGAGTGTGGATAGAAACCGGGTCCAAGGACTAGCCCTGGGCACTGGACACCAAGAGGTGGGGAAGATGAGGGGACTGAGAAGGAGGGGAAGAGGCAGGAGAGTGTGGTCTTGGAACCCAAGGGCAGAAATGGTCCCAGAGGAGGGAGGGCCCACCTGGGTCAAACGCTGTTAGGGGATGGATAGACTGACTTGACCCTTGGGTTGAGCAACGTGAGGGTCATTGGTGGCCTTGATAAGAGCAGTTTGGGTGGGACAGAAGTAGAGGAAGCCTGACTGAGTGAAGTCAGAAGAGAACAGACAGCAGCTGGGGATGAAGAAAAGACAGATGGATGGATGGAGATGAACAATGGTGATGGTTACACAGCAGTGTGAATGCACTTAATGCCACTGACTTGCACACTTAAAAATGGTTAAAATGAGGTGCTGGCCCTGTGGCGTAGCAGTTAAGTGCGTGCGCTCCGCTACGGTAGCCCGGGGTTCACAGGTTCGGATACCCAGCGCGCATCGATGCACCGCTTGTCAAGCCATGCTGTGGCAGCGTCACGTATAAAGTAGAAGAAGATGGGCAAGGATGTTAGCCCAGGGCCAATCTTCCTCAGCAAAAAGAGGAGGATTGCCATTGGATGTTAGCTCAAGGCTAGTCTTTCTCACAGAAAAAAAAAAAAATGGTTAAAATGGTAAATTTCATGTTAAGTATATTTTACTACAATAAAGAAAGAGAATAGGAGAGAAACTAGGAAAGGGAGCGACGACACCTCTTCTGAGGTGTTTGTTAAAAAGGGGAACTAACCATGTTAGCCCATACACATTCATCCCATTCTTTGTAACCTCTGCAATGCATGCTACAATGAGAATATCGCCCAGTCTATTTGGCTGTTTTCCCATTGTTGGGCCTTTGGGTTTTTCGTTTTTAGGGGTCACACAGAGTGCTTGAGGCATCCTTGTGTGTCACTACCTATGCACTGCAGTCCTTTCTGCAGGGAGAGGCGAGAAGCAGAATTACTGAGTTGTAGACTAGGCATTTTTTAACTTTAATAAATACAGCCCAATTGCCCTCTATACAGTGGCTTATAATTGCTCACAACCTCACCAACACATGACGTTATGAAACGTTAAAAATTGACCTGCCTACTGGATACACAGCACTGTGTCATGTTATGGTTATAATTTGTATTTCCCCGATTACTGTTGAAGTTCAGCATCTCTACGCATCTTTACTGGCATCTGTATTTTCTCTTCTGTACGTTGTCTCTTCACTTCTTTAATTTCTTCAACTCTGAGAAACGAAAGACCTCCACCTCCTTGATAGGAGAACAGCATGAGTCAGTGCCTGGTCTGCTGGCCCCACACCTCGTGTTGCCCCAGCAACGCCTGGATGCTGCCCAGCCCTCTGGCCTTCTCTCATAATGGACGAGCCCTTGGGTACTTGAATTCCATTTCTTCCACCCAGGGTTCTGAGCTCATGAGTTTGAGTTGACTGGTGTTCTCAATCCCAGCAGCCCCTGGGCAGACAGAAACCCTGGCCATAGTCTTGCCGACACTTGAGCACTCTGCAGGGTAGGCTGCCTTTCCCTCTCCCTCTCTGGCGGCTCTGCTCTGAAGCACTTAGGGCCTGCTCAGGCTCGGTTCTGCTTGGGCAGAATTGTAGCATCCGTAGTGACCAGGACCAACCGGGCTTTGAATCCTGGCTCTGCCACGTAACAACAGTGTTGTGTGACCTTGAGTAAGCTGCTTCCTTCCTCTGAGTCTCAGTCAGAACGTGTGAGAAATCAGGGTTCTTCTGAGGAGTCAGTGAAATGACTCATGTCAGCCGTCTGGCCCTGACTCCTACCTCTGGCCTTTGCATGCCATTGTGCATGTCCATCCCTTCCACTGCCCACCAGCCCAGCCCTGTCCACACATCGTGTTTCTTCTTTGTCCCATATCAGCCCATCCCAGGCCAGCTTTTCTAGGAAGGCTGGACCAGTGCTAACACCACCAGGGCCAAGTCTACCAACACTCGGTGGCTGAGAAATCTCGCAGCACCACATCATCTCTCACCAGGCCACATGGCAAAGCTCAGAATGACCAGCACAGTCTGGGCCAGGGCACCTAGAGGGTTTACGGGCACCCTGACACAGGTGCAGCTCAGAGCGGCAGCAGCACGGAGGGGCGGGAGGTGGGGGGCACAGTCAGGGCCGAGCGCAAAGAGGACCGTGGGGCACAGGTAGGCTCTCTAACGGTAGCAGATAGGTCCCCGCTGGCCAGGTGCCCCAGAGCAGGGGAAAAGCCTTATCACCACTGCAGGACCCCTGTGCACGTTCATCCATGCCCCCTGCCTCCTGCCACAGCCTGGATGGTGTCTTGCCGTCCCAGGCCTGCTCCCTCCCCCCACCGAGCCCAAATTCCACATCTGTCACCTCCTCGACCCTGCAGCTTCCTCTCTGGCTCATCTCCCCACCCATCTTCTGCCCATGCCTCTCCTCTCCCAGTCAAAAGCCGCGCCCATCAGCTTTTCAACAGGCTCCGGTGCCTCCTGTCCTGATAAGGGGCACCCTGCCCTCCACTCCACGGTCCCCTCCAGAGACCTTCCTCCTTCTCTCCCCTCCTTTAGCTGCACACCTCTCTCCCCACTCACCCCTTGACCCTCTCACTGTACCTGGTTCTTGCCCCCAGCCCTCCACCCGAGACCCCCAGACCTTAACTCTTTCTTTGCCGTTGGCATGCTTGACCCACTTCTTACCACCCTCTCTGGCTCTCGGAAGACCCGCTCTCCCTGGTTGTTCCCCCATCCCTCTGGCGGCTCCTCTCAGCGTCCTTCAGAGCCGTTCTGCCTCCTCCCATCCTCAACCCCGAATTCTGAGTTCCTGGGGACTCTGGCCTCAGTGCTCCTCTTTCCTCGCCCTGGGGGCCTCCTGACGGAGCTCGTGGATGCTGTGCCAGTTTCTTGGAGGGTTAAGTGCACAGGCCTGAAGGGAGGCGCGTTCAGAGTCGAGTGCACTTGCTAGCCTGGGTGGCCTCGGGCAGCTTCCTTAGCACTCCAGACCTCAGCTTGCACATCTCTAAAACCAAAGTAATGACACTTGTTGAAACGGTTAAATAAATCGTTCACAGAGAGCATTTAGTCCAGCGCAGAGCATATAGTGTCCAAGCCTTCGGTGAGCAGTAACTCGTATTACTATAGTCACTGAGATTCAGCAAATCATTACTGAGCGCCTCCTGTGTGCCCGGCTCTGATCTGCGGACACCTCTCTCCTGAGCCCTGCTCTCTCGCCCACACTCCAGAGTCCACACCCGACCTCCTCCTGGACATATCCTCTTGGATGTCAAAGAGACTGCAAAAATCCGACGTGCTAGCTGAACTCGCCACTGCCCTGCACTGTCCTGCTCCTGCTCCTCGACCACTGGCTTGTCCCCATCCTGCTCCCACACACACACCAGTCATCAACCCCTCCTCCTAAATGTCTCTCGGAGTGGCCCCTTCTCTCCACCCAACAAGAGACGCACCCCCAGCCTCTACCTTCTCCTCTGCTCCCCTGGCTTAGTCCCCAGTTTACCAACAGCCTGGCTGCCGTGTGAGGATCCCAGGCCTCCAGAGCTTCTGGACGAGTCTGCAGGTCCTGGGCTCAGGGTCTCCCTCCTGGGAGAGTTTGTCCTCTCCTGATACCGCTCTGATGGAAACCCAGCAGTCTGGTTCCGGTTGACTGCCTGGAGCAAGAGCCCAGATTCCAAACTTAGGATTGCTCCAAACAGGTGCACACGTGCAGGTGCACACACATGCACTCATGCACACACTCACACACATACATACAAGCATACCCTCTCATACTTGTGCATTCACAATCACTTGCACACTCACGCATGCATACCTACACTCTCACACACATTCACAAACATACACACACCTGTAAACTCACACTGATGCATACACACTCTGGCAAACAGACATCCTCACACACATGAACATTCACACGCATGCACGCTCACATACACATGTATACACTCTCTTAAACACACACTCACACATGCATGCACACACACCCGTATGCACACACATGCAGAGTTCCCCAGGAGGGAGTGGGGTCCCCTGGCTCTCCCTGGTCGTGAGTCTTGGGGAGAGGTAGATACATGCACTGCATGGCAACACCATTATATGCTGGGCTATTATTCATGCTTTAAAGGTGAAATTAGAGTGAAAAGAAAAAGACTCATTTCAGTGGAGTGGCCCTGGGAGGGACATGGAGGAAGTGAAGCTGGACCCGCTTGAATGGAAGGTAGGACTCTGGCAGTGAGGATGAGTGAAAGGGCATCACGAAGGGACGTTGTTGTGTGACCAGAGCCCTGGGCAGTGATTATCAGAATCACCTGCACTGCTTCACAGTCCAGATTCCCGGTCTTTCCCCAGAAGCTGTGATTCGGCAGATCTGGAAATGGGTACTACTGAGGCCCCCAGAAAGGTGTAATGTGCAGATGCCTTCAGCAGCCATTAGCCTGGGCGGATGAGGAGGCGCGTGGTTAAGCTGGGGTGGCACTGTCCCATGAGAGGATGGTGACTGCCAGGCTGGGGTGCATTTCACTCGGTGCATAGTTGGTAAACACCATGACTACTTTTGAGAAGAGGAGTAAAATGATTAATCTGTGTTTAGAAGGATTTCCTCGGCAGCTGGATATCTCTTTTGGAGACTCCTGTGGAGGGCAGGAGGTGAGAGGAAGGAGTCCAGGCAAGGATGATAAGAATTTGAATTGATTCAGTAAAAGGGAAATGAAAAGGAAGAGTGCAGAGAGAATCTTAAGAATTTGGAAACTACTTGACTGTAGGGCCTGAAGGGGAAGGATTTTTCCAAACAACTCCAAGCTGACAAGTCTGGGGTCCTGAGCCCTGAGGGGGTGGGAGGGAGCAGGTTCGGGAGAGATGAGCAAGCTGTGAATTTGGGCATGGGCTTGGGTGATCATGAACCATCCTATGGAGATGTCCCGCAGATGGTTTGGCATGTGAGCCTGAAGGTCTGGAGTAAGATCAGGCAGAAATAAGGACCTGGGACTCAGGATGGAATGGAGGGCGACTGGGCAGCCCTGGGTCACAGCAGGACTTTCAAGGACAATAGAGGAAGTGGAGGCCAGAACAGGCTGAGCAGGTGGTGAGGGACCTGGGTGTAGACACAGGCTGTTGGGTTCTGCAGAGCGAGAGGAAGGAAGAGCTTCAGGAAGAGGAGAGTGATCAACAGTGTCTGCGCACCAAGGGTCTCAGATGTCGAGACCCAGAACCAGACTGGATTGGATTTAATCAGAGCGGTATCAGGAGAAGACAAAATCTCCAAATGCAAGGGGTTGGCAGGGACTGGGGAGTGAGGGAGGAGAGGCTGGGAGTATGGGCCACCCTCTCAAGAGATGCTTGTCAGCGAGAGGAGGTCCGCGTTCACCCGGCATGTGCACAGATTTGAGCCGAGAGGTAGCGAATGCCACACTTGTTCTTTCCTCCCAAATCGGAGCCCCACCTCCCCTGAGAGAGGCCCAAATTCTGGTCACCCTTCAAGGCCCCGCTTGGGTGCTCACTCCTCCAGGGGGTTCTGCAGATGTCTATAGCAGGAAGGTCTGCACCTTCATGTAAGCGTCTGCAGCCTTTCTTGTCCACGGGGCTGTGGCTCTGTCATCTCTGTGTGGTTGCTCTTCGTGATTTATTTCTCCTGCCAGATAGGGGCTCCCGGGGGAACACGAACAACTCAGAGTTCTGCACTGTACCTGGAGCAGTGCAGTGGGTTTGGAAGGCAGGAATGAATGAGTGAGTGAATGAATGAATGATTGTGCTTTTGAGCAGAAGAGCCCGACTTTGAGGAGGGTGAAGGGTACCCTCCTCCTCCCTGGGTCACGAGCCTGCCCTGGGCCTGCTCCTGGGCCCTCTCCAGAGACTCCCATCAGTTCTGGAAGCTTAGAGTATCAAAGCTATTTGACCTGAAACCTTGGCTTAAATATTTCCAGAACTGAAAAAGTTGATTCAAGGAAGTGCTGAGGACAGGAACAGCGGATATTAATAAATCATAACAATGATTATTTTCCTTTCAAGACACTCAGTTGGCCTTATAAGCAATATCTGTGTGATTGATCAGCTGGGGAGAACCTGGGCTGGTTTGGCAGCGTAAGTAGCATCCGCAGGCAGTGCCTCCCTGGTGACCTGTGGGGAGCAGAAGCTGGCCTTTCCTCTCCTCTGCAGAGCCAGGGCAGGGCAGGTGGGATGCTCACATCTGCTGAGACTAAGACCAGCCATAGCTTCCCGCCCCAGGTCGGGCCCAGCCTCCTTGCCCTGGTGAATGAGGCTCCCCCTTGCCTGCTCCCTCCATACCTGCAGCCCTCAGGAGGGCGGTCTCCAGGGCTTGGGGATCAGGGCAGAAAATGCCCGTTTCTTTGCCTTGCCACAGTGAGGGAACTCTGGGCCCATCACCACCGTGGTTATCTGTTTATTGCACAAGTGTGCTGGGCGTCTGCTCTCTGCTAGGCTCAGCGTCCGGGGTCCTATGCTGCCCTCGGACAGTGCCTGGACAGAGAGCACCTCTGCAGACATCGCCCAGCGCAGAGCCAAGGGCCCTGCACTCATCAGTGTCAAGATGCACTAATGAGTCACCGAGTTTTTGTCAAGGCCCTACTGTATCCTGGCCCTGCACAGGATGCTGCAAGGGATATGGAAGGAAGGGCAGGCGCAGCCCCGGTCCTAGCAGCGCTATGATCTTGTCAAATGAGACAGCTTCAGGCCCTGTTGTAATAGAAGACAAGAGACAGAACCAGGGATGTGGTGCTAGAACATTCCATGAAGCTGAAGAGGGTCTGTGGAAAGATGGGTGGTTCCAAGCAGCTCTTGCAGATTCCCTGAGAAGATGAGAATAAACAGTGGAGGCCTGAGCCAGTCCACTGACTCCAGAGATTCGTCACCCACTGGGGCCCAGCTCCTGCCAAGGCTCATGTTAGAAATCTCAGGTAATTAAAAAACAAAAGCCTAGGCCCTGGTGACTTAATTTTACTCTCGATTCTTGACCCATTAAAGGAATTTTAGAGATGGGAAAACTGAGACCCAGACAAGAAAACTTGGTTACTGAACCAAGGGGACACACCTGTCCCCTCTCCCTCCTCAGTCCTCCGTCAGACTCCCCCAGAATACTGGGGTCATGGTAACCCTCATCTCCATGTCCCCAGGGCCCAACACAGCCCCAGACCCTGGATGAGGATCAGTGAGTGTCTGTTAATCCAGCCCTGCTCCAGCCCCTCGACAGCTTGAGATGGGAGGAGAGACAGAGAAGCTCCTAGAAGTGGCAAGGCCCCTCCTGATGCCTTTGCACCACATTGGGCAGAGCCCCCACCTGCCTGCCAGTGGCTCAGCCCAGCCTCCCCCAGGCAGGGCATTTACCCCTTCATGGCAGGCTGTTGAGGTTGCAGAGCAGTAGGGCCATGGGCACCTGGAGATGAAAAGGCAGCCTTTCCAGGGCTGCAGGAAGATTTCTAGGGAAGGGCTGAGGCTCATGGGAGAAAGGGAAGAGGACTCAAGTGACCCATGGACCTGCAGGGACCCCAGCCACTTCCCCCTGTCCTGCTCCTAGCCAGCCTTTCCCACCAGGGGCAGTCAGTTAAGTGGACAAAGGGAGCAAGCAGATGCTTCATACTGTTAATAGAAGCCCATGCAAAGATGTTCCCTGGTAAGTAATCCAAAAACACGGTGAGCTAAGACAATAGCTATCATTTTATACCTACTAAATTATGGAGTAGGAATATTCAGATTATGATAGTTCATGTTGTTGGCTATGAAGACAGTGGCCCCTAGTGTAATTTTGTGGTGTAATATATCCACACACCATTTTTAGAAGGAACACCTAAGGAGCTAAAGGCCATAGGAAGGTCCGTGCCTTCTGCCCCGTGAGCTCACCTAGGAAGCAGTCTTCAGGAAATAGATCTGCATGGAGACGTCCACTGCATTTCCATTATCATAATCATTGTTGCCATGGTAACAGTTACTGGGCACCTTGTAGGTGCCAAGCACTCTGCCAGGCGTGGCCATCTCTCCTTCTCCAAGTAGCCTGGCTGGGTTTGGTACTGTCATCCCACGTGGGCCCAGCTTGCTGATCAGCAGACTGAGGCACAGAGAGTTCACAGAGCTGGCAATGACCTGAGCCCAAGTCTGCATTTCTTCAACTGGACCCCCTTGCCTCTCCAGTTAAATAACTGACGTTGGAAGGAATCCAAGCACCCAGCAATGAGGGAATCTTTAGGTAATTCACAGGGAGAGTAAAGAGCCATAGAAATAGAGAAGAGAAGTACACTTTCATCTGGTCCACATCAATATGCATGGGGACCAGGACCAGCAGAAAGATGGGGAGCAAAGATGTAGATCGGCTGGTAAGAGCAAGAACAAGTGATGCTCAGCCTCGGGTGCTGGGCTCTGCGGGGCTTCAGAGGCAGGCCACTTTCCTGGAAGAGGAGCTGGGCCGTGCCACCCAGACTTGACTCCTCTGATTTGCCTTCTCTTCAGTCTCTAGAAAAAAACCCGCTGCCTTCAGGGATTGCCGATCCCCCTTCCGTGCGCTGGGGAGGGCCTGGAAACATCCCACTTCCTCTCTGGGCCAAAGCACAGCCAAGACAAGGCTGGAACATTCAACACCGGCCTCACCACAGCCGAGGGATGGCAACAGGGAGTCCAGGCGGGGCGGACAAGGACCTACATGGGCTGACGTGCGAGGCTGACGGTACCCATGGAGCCGTCACGGCTGGTCAGAGTGCTGGAGAGAAGAGACGATGCCCCCCCTTAATCCTCCTGCCATCAGTGAGCTGACCCCTTATAGAGCAGGGCCCACAGGATGGCCTTGTTATTTTTTGCTGTTGTAAAAGTGATAGATTCAGGATTATATACCAGGCCATATAACGCTGGAGGCAAAACTGGGAACCACCAGGCCACGGGGTCTCCTTGGATACCAGCCAAGAGTCATGTTACATTCAATGTCATGTTAATACACAGACATGTCTAGCAATAAGGGCAAGCCTAAGTAGCCTGTGAAATGTGGCAATAATGACTTACATCCATCGCCTGCCTGGCACGCTGCTGAGGGCCACACAGTTAGAACTGGATAAGTCATCCTGTCCTCCCATCCCTACCCCTCAGTCTAGAGGGACTGAAAGGCAACCACACAGGTAATTGCCAGCTACAGACACATGTCCTGGTAGGGGTTGGAATGGCTGCAGGAGATTTAGAAGGAAGGTTCTGCGGAGTTGGATCTTGAAGGATGAATAGAAGCTCACCATGCAGCCAAAGCCAGGGGTTGAGTGGGAAAGGGACGGAAGGAAGATCCAGGTTAGTGGGACAGCATGGACAGAGTGTAGGCCAGGCTTAGGGAACTGCAGTCACCAGTGTAACAGGAGGAGCTCACACACACACACGCACACACAGAATCACTGGTACAATGCAACAACTGTGGGTTGCAGGGACCATGTGTTCCGATCAGAAGTTAGGATCCGTGGTCTGAGATTGACAAATGTGGTTACATTAGGACTCAGAATTGTTGCTCCCAAGTCCATGATGGCCCTCCTAGTGACCACTGCAGCAATATCCCTGATACTGCCCAGAGAGAGGAGAGGAGCTCCCCCTGGGACGGAGGAGAGGGAGGGAGGGGAAAGGCTGGGAGGGCCAGGAGGGAACAAGAACTCAGTCACCACAGTGAAGGGCCGTACCAACCCTGGCCGAGCGCTGGTCAGTGGTGTCAGCTGGGGAGAAGAAGGGGCCCGCAGGGACAGAAGGGCTCACGGGATCTCAGAGGCAGGAAAGACAGCCCCTTTGCCCTGCCAATGAGCCATCGACAGGTCACAACAAAGAGTTGCAGCAGACGCCCAGCGGTCCAGGCTCACCCTGCCAGGATGGTCCCAGGGAAGCAGCAGGTGGCTTTGGGGGGTCTGGGCAATGTGCTCAGGTCTGATGCCTCCAGAGGAGGGGTGCCATGCAGAAACCACGGAGAGGCTCTGGATGGGGCCAGCTCCCTCAGGGCCTGAATAACAGGAATGCTGCTAGAACATGAGCTCCAGCAGAATCCAGATTTTTATGTTTTTTGTTTCACTGCTTTATCCCCGGCACCTAGAACAACGACTGGCATATAGTAAGTACCCAATAAATAGTTGCTGAATGAATAAATAAATGAACCATTGAACAAGTGGAAGGATGGATGGATCCATGGACAGATGCATGGGTGGATGAATAAACCTGGGGAAATGGAGAACCTAGGACCCCAGAGACACAGCAGAAACTCAGCAGGCAGGCAGGCTGTGTACCTACATCAGGTGGATAACTTTGGGCTGCTGCTGCTGAGTTGCTCCAGCCCATGCCCCTTCCAGCCCGTGGGGGAAGTAGGCTGAGCATGATCATGCCCTGCTGAACTAAGCTCCCATGCCCTGGTGGCAGGGCAGCTGGGATGCCAGGATGGGGCAAGGACTGACAACAGGCACGCCATCCTTCACACTCACTGTGTGTGTTCTTGGCTTCCAGCCCGCTCCAAAAGCCTGGTGATGGGGGAGCAGAGCCGGATCCCTGGACGGCCGCCTTGCCCCCACAGGCTGGGCCCCGTGCTGAAGGCGGGCTGGCTGAAGAAGCAGAGGAGCATCATGAAGAACTGGCAGAAGCGCTGGTTCGTGCTGCGCGGGGACCAGCTCTTCTACTACAAGGACAAAGACGAGACCAAGCCCCAGGTGAGAAGCACATGTCCTGTGTCCAGTGGGCATCATGGGGGGGCTCCAAGGGAGGGTTACCTCTGCCCGGGAGAGGGGGGGAAGGCAGAGAGACCCTCCTGTCAGGTCCTCCACCCCTCAAGCACCCAAGCCACTGGCTCCACTCAGTGTGCCATTTCACTGGGATTTCCAAAGTGATTTTTAGCCCCCGTGTTCCTGGTATCACAGCTTGTTTTACTGAAGCGCATCCACGGCCTCAGTACTGAAAATGTTTCCTTACAGTGTTGATAGAGAGCGTCTCTGCACAGCTTAAGGAAACAACTCTTCCCTAAGTTCTTTTCAGCCTCTTAGTGCTTCTAAGGAGGACACAAGTGCACACATTGCATTACTTCCCCTGTCCAGGGAAATGGTAGCCAGACAAATCTAACCTCAAACTGCAATCTGGTCCTTGTGAAACCCTTGTGTTGGATGCCTCTGCCTCTCATTGGCTGCCTCTGCCTCTCATTGGCTGCTTCTGTTTCCCACCAACGCTGCGAGATACACCCGGGGTGCTTACCACATCTGCCTTTCTATCCAAATTGCACTAAGTTCACTCACTCAGAGCGACTAGTGGCCTCATCCCACGGTGGTGTGGCCTGGTCACGGTTGGACCGTGCAAACGTAATAATGAAGTGGCCCGTGTGCTGCCGTGCAAGGCAGCTGGGCTTGCAGGGCTTGGGCAATCCAATCCTTGTTGTGGGATTCAGAGAGAGAAAGGACATCTGGGAGATCCCCTCATTTCTCTTGGGAAAAATGGGGAAAGGAACTTAAAGGACTTGTCCCAAAGGATGTGCTCCTGGTCATTGCTCCAAGTTGGAAAGAAAAGGGAGATCCCCTTGTTGGAGGTCAGAAGTCACAGAGTCTCGCTTGGCAGGCAGGAGCTGTGCACGTCTCAGCAGTTCCTCCAGTGTGCTCAGGGGCCTGGGTGGCAGCGAGGGTGCTCAGCGATGGGCCGGGGTGAGGAGGTACCTGGGCACAGCACAGGGTCACATCGACATCACGGTGAGATAATGACTGTTTCACCCCTCTTTCAATTCTTCTGAGTATATCAAGGAGGACATGTCATATCTTCAATACTTCTCCAACACTTGGGATCCTCCCTTAAGAAAAAATGGAGCTCTGGGGTGGGAAGGAGCAGGCCTCAGCTCAGAGACTTCAGTGGCACAGTAACTGGCTGCAACTTAATAACTTTCTGCCTTCACTGTGTTTATTCTGATGGTTAACTTCTGTTTACGGAGAGTAATACTGGTTTCCATTCATGATATCACGTTTTCCTTTCTAAAACATATCTAAGCTAAAAACAAGAAGTGTTGCACCGCGACGTGACTGGACTTAATGCCACTGAACTATACACTTAAAAGTGGTTAAAATGGTAAATTATGTTATGTATATTTTACCACAACAAAAAAAATACATAACACGTGAGACCACTTAAGGAAAACTTTTACATAAATAATAGTACAGATGGGAAGTGGGTGTGACAAAAATCCTGAAGGTGGATCTAAACCAAAGTTTGGGGAACCCGGGTCTTATCCAGCCTCCCTGGTTTTATAAGGAAAGAAAACAGCCCCCAGAGAGGTTGGGTGCAACATATAGGAACGTTGGAGTTAAACAGATCTGAATTTGATCTGATTTAGGTCTAGCATGCCAGCTGTATGACTTGGGACAAGTCACTTAAATTTTTTTTCTTTCAGTTTTATTATTGCTCAAAAGGAGACATCATTACCTATGTCACAGAGACGTGCTAAGGATTAATGTAGACATGTACATGACTGAATGCAAATCCTAGCACAGGGGGCACTGAAGTCCAGGTACCCTCACACTCCCTCCGCCTTGTTTTTGCCTTGCTCCCCCCTCTCCCGGCCTTGCCCCTGAGCCTGCTGCCCAGATCGGGCACCACACCTCTGGCTTGCCCACTTCTTTCCTGGCTGACCTTTTGGTGACATGTCACTCTGATGACTGTGACCAGAGTTGCCAGGGTCCTCAGCCACTCAGAGTCCTGCCTGTAGCCCCTACTGTCACGACCACCCCCCTCCCCCAGGCCCAGCCCACACCACCATCTCCTGGGAGAACTGCATCATGATGCTAGGTGAGCCCAGTGGACTAAAGTAACACATCAAGGTCACCTAGGCTATGTGTGGACCCCTGCCGCAGGCTTCCCCACATATTCCTCGTGGCAAGCCCTGGGTGGTCGTCAGCCACCAGCTGCAACTCCATAAGGAACCTCCATCTCCCCGATTTCCTGAACCAGACATTCCTCTTCCTTGCCTGCCACTGTTTCCAGACTTCAATGGCTTCTAGTGGAAACAGCTAATAAAATGGAGGCATTAACATACCCAGTCACCAGCCAGGACATAGGAGGAGCCCTCAGGCCCAACCCAAACTAAATCAGGGCTTTCATTGCTAGGGAGCCATTGGATCCCAGAAAGGAGCCAGCATCTCCCAAGAGATGCCAGCATCACATCCAGGGCTCCTCTTTCAGCCTCTCTGAGCCTGGCTGACACTCCCAAATCCTCCTGGGACATTGTTCCTTGCCATAATTCTCCCTCCCCAACGAAGCCTAACTGCTCTGGCGGCCGCATTGCACAGGTTCCCAATCTCAAGAAGGCAATTGGTCAGATTTGACTCAGTTAGCTTATACAGTATGATCTCAAACCTGCATGCTTGCCAGCAAAATAGCCCACACATTTCCACTTAATTGCACGAACTACATGTAATGGACTAATTCTCAATATCTGGTTCCTGGAGACATGCGCCCTGCTGACGGTTTACAGTGACAGAAGTGCCCAGGCAGCGAGCACCCTCCTGACAGGTGGCCTATCATCTGTCTAGGGGACGTAACTGTCGAGAGGAGGGATGTCCAGCTCCCCTTGATGCTGCCCAGAGCACATAACGCTTGATGAGGATCACTCTCAACCCACATTCTTGTTCTCTCTCTGGAGCCCTATCTCTTCCCCTCTCCCCTTCACACGTGCAAGAAGGTCAGCAGAGGACAGAGAGCCTAGAGATGGGGAAGATTGGTGGAAGACGGAGGAAGAGGAAGTGGCTTGCTCAAGCTCAGATGGAAAGACTAGGCAAAGGCACTTTAAAACAGAACCCAAAAGTGTGCCCCTGTCCCTCCAGCTTTCCCCAATACAAGTCCCTGGTAGTTTCCAGCAGACAGGCCCTACAGTTTCACTAATAGAAGATTCCAGGTTTTTTCATCCTAATGTTTTAGCTTCTGCTTGAAATGTTTCTTGAACCATGAAAACTCCTGCCACATCCTTTGTCAATCAGCCTGGTCATTTCCGCTGTTTGAGGACTCACTTTCAGTCTAGTTATCCTGGTCCTTTGCTTGTGGGTTTCCTGGCTTTGAATAGAAGCAGAATAGAACAGAAATGGAAAGTATAACTTCCAAGACATGAGAGGGAAAAAATGTAACAAAGTAAATGTAATCAGTTCAACAAATAGGCAGAAAATGAGGGAAAAGGGGAAAAAAACAAGAAAGAAAGGTAATAGAAAACTAGAAATAAATAAGATGGCAAAGAATAGGTGCAAACATTTCAGTTGTCATAATAAATGTGAGTAGGTCAGATTCGTCTGTCTGTTAGATGATGGAAAGTGGAAGATTGGCTTTAAAAAAGAGAGCAATAAACAAAAAGGTTGAAAAACAAAACAATGGAAATAAGATAAGCCAGCAAATGTGAGCAAAAAGAAAGCAGATTTAGCCACATCAAAATCAAATAAAATAGAATTCAAGGTGATAAGAGTAAAAGGGAACAAAGAGAAATATTTCACAATAATATAAATAACATCCCACCAAGAAAATAGAGGAGCTGTGAACTTTTATGTTCTGAATGACATAGCTCTGAAGGAGACATAAACAAAAAAAACAAACAATACTCATTGTTTGTCACTTTTTTCAAAAAATTAAATCATAGAGACACATTCATTGACAATAGCACAAAGAAAATAAAACTTAGAAATTAAGGACAAAATGATAGTGAATGAGGGTGTGTATGCGAGAGAGATCTACACATGCGGAAATAAAATACTCACACTTCATAATACCTCCCAAATTAATAAGAAAATCTAAACTTAAATTCTAACTGCTAGTTAAAGATGACATTTAAAAACCCCAAAGCTCCAGTAAAGAGCACTGAAGGCGTGCTTTGGAAGGTGTAAACGCACGTAGATGGAAAGGACGGGAGGGAGACGGCAGCGGCAGCGTTCGGATGCCTGAAAGCAGATGGGCGATAGAGGCAGCTGACTTAGCAGACCCGAGAGAGCAGAATTCCAAGCCAGCACCAGGGAGAGCACAAAAATCTGCCTGGTTTGCAAAGCAGTACCCTGTCACCCCCACCAAAGACTCGGGAACTGGCGAGACCACATATCTCCGGAAATGAGGGCAAAAGAGGAACTAAAAACAGGAGAACTGGTGCGAAATCAGTTACTAAAGAGCAATTAGATCCCAGATCTCCTGAACAACCTAATGCAGAGCCATGACTGCCCTCCCCACCTCGGGCGAACACTGGAGTTTATTCTCTGGGAAGGTTGAGAGAGAGGCACTTCATAGTGAGGACCTGGCCCAGTCGTTGGTGGGAGGACCACACTGAGAACAGGAGGGTTAGACAGAAGTTGATTTGCAGGCCAGTTACTTGGCCCTTCCCATCTTCATCGCACATTTGGCTCCCAGGCCCCTACAGCCAGGAATAGCCCTCAGGAAGGAAATGAAGAATTCTCATTGGAGACTCTGACAGGCCAAGAAGAAGAAGTACTGAGAGCAGGGTTTCCCCAGGGAAACAGCCCAGGCAGATCGCTCTCTCTTGTCTGCCATGTGAACGGTTCCCCGCCTCCCTCATACAACTTCCAGTCAGCTGCTGAGAGCACCGCTAGGTAGGAGCAAAGAGCTCTGGGTCATTAGACATCAAGGAAGGACAGATGCAATCACAGGAAAGAAAAACAAGCACGTTGGAGGCAACCAATCTATGCAGGGGGAAGAAATCTTTTACGTAAAACAACCTTTAGCATCCTCAGAGAGACTATAAAATGGGCAGTCAGAGAACAAACACTCTCCCAGAATTCAGAAATAAGATATCAGAAACAAAACCTCAAAGGAAGGGTTGGAGGAAGACCTTGACACAATCTCCCAGAAAGAAGAGAAGAGCAACAGAGTGTGAAAGAGGAGAGACAACCCAACGTCTGAATAGAAGGAGTCCTAGAAAGCGGTAAGTTCTAGGAAGTGGTAATCTAGAAAGAGAGAAGAAAGGAATCCTTAGAGAAATGCTTCAATTACATTAAATTTCCCAGAATGGGAGTAAAGACACTGAGTCCTGACTGATATAACCAGAGTTACCATGGTCGCCACGGAGGTTCAGGAAGGCACATAAGGAGTGGGGGAGGGGCACACGGCCCAAAATCTCGGCCTTCCATGCCGGGAATGCCTTAGATGATGCCTCAAATTTTAAATCAAGACATAGTAATATAAGCATTATTATTTAGAAATAAACATAAGAACCAAAAAAAAAAAAAAAAACCTCATCTATAAGAGCTGAAAGTGGTGACTGAGATTCGGGCGATGGTTGAAGAGGAAGAATTGCTGCCTTGTAGAACTATTCGATTCTTTAAACTCTGCTGAGGTATAACTTTTAAAAAATAAACGAGGGGTGGCCCAGTGGGGTAGTGATTAGGTTCATGCACTCAGCTTCGGCAGCCCGGGGTTTGCGGGTTTGGATCCTGGGCACAGACATACGCACCACTCATCAAGCCGTGCTGTGGCGGCGTCCTACATACAAAACAGAGGAAGATGGGCACGGATGTTAGCTCAGTGACAGTCCTCCTCACCAAAATAAATAAATAAATAAATGAAAAATAAAAAAATTTGTCACTAAAAAATAAGTGAAATAAAACTGAAATAATTTATTTCTGGAATTTTCAGAATATGTCTACTACAATTCAGATCTGTAGGGTAGGGCTGTGAGGGGCATGGAGAGTGAGGTGGTGATCAGAAAACTTGAGATTTATCTGTATCCTTTTAATTTCTCACAGTGAGACTATATTCGTTTAAGTCCATATTTTAAAATCTTTTTAATTTAAACAAGAAAAGAAAAACTAAAACCAAAAGAGGAAAGCGACATGGATACAGTTCTAGAGAGTTCTTCAGGTAACCAGAAAGGGGATCAGGTGAGGGGTCAGACAAAGGGCTCCCTCTTCTAGACAGAGCCAGCCACCGAGCCCAGCGGCAGCTGCAGAGCTGGCCGTGGCACACTGGAGGTGCTCAGAAAATATGTTTAAAATAAACTTTGGGGGGACCTCTGTGTCTGGCAGCTCCCACCCGAGGAGGAGCCCAGAGTCTCCGAAGTATAAGTGTGGGGCACATCGTATAGGCAGGAACACAAACTGCAGACGTGGCCAGAAGCTGGACGTGGAGGGGCTTGGGTGCCCCACCCAGGAGCTGGGTCCTCATTCTGTCGGCAGTGTTGGGGGGCTGTGAAGGTTTGGGGCTCAGACTTGGTCTTAAAAACTGCAAGAGGGAAGTCTTCCTGCAACAGTACAGGCAGGGGTTGGGAGGGGGCCAGGCTGGAGGCAGAAAGACTATTCAGAGGGGGGCTGTGGTCCTAACATCCCTTGTAGCCTAGAAAATCTCCACAGGCTGGAGCAAGGAGGTGGGAGCCTTGGGAGCAGCAGAGGAAAAAGCGGGAGAGGTGACGCCTGCAGTCTCAGATCTGCGCCCCTGTGGCTGATGCAGCTGTGGCTTCTAGCAGAGGCGATTTGAAAATCACTTTGAGGTCAGGCTGGGTTTTGTTTTGTTTTTTTCCAGGAGGAGAAGTGATGGGAAGCTTGGCAGTGGGAGAGAAGATTGATTTCAAGTTTGATTTAATTTAGAGTAAAAGCTTGGAATTGGGAGGAGGAAGGACAAGATGGATGGGAAAGCAGATGCACTTCTAGGAGTGAACATTAATATTGGACAATCAGAAACCAGAGATCTTTAAGAAATAGGAAACCTCAGGGGAGGAGAGAGAGGCCATGTGACCCTGGAGCTTGAAGGTCACAGGAAACGTTCCAGCCTGCAGCCAATCATCCCTTTTCTTTGGCTGTTGTTTACCAAACGTGTACATCAAAGAAAAGACGGTGCTGTCAAGAGCTGGTTCCTTGGGTCCTTGCCCCTGAAGAAGGTGCCTGGATTGTCTCTGTTTTTAGGATGAGGGAACTGGGGGGCTGGCGTCAGGCCTAGGTTAATGGGCGCGCTCCCCCAGCGCCTGAAGTCTGGCAGAGTGCAGGGATGCGGCTGGGAAGCAGCCCTTTGCTGTGCTGCTTCGTGTCTGCCTGCAGAACCTCGCGACCTTGGCTGTGTGAGACTCTGCCCACCTTATCTCAGCACTGTCTGGGGCACAATTAAGATGCTGTCGGGCTGGTCAGAGCCCATCCCAGGCTCACAGGAAGTCACAAGGCAGCCTACGTGTCAGACATTCTTTCATACCTAGACCTCATAAATCCCACTCAGCTGGAGTTGATTTAGCAAACGGTAACTGAGCATCCTTCATAAGTTGTAAACTGTTACTCAGACCAGCCAAGAGGTCATCATCATCATTATTATTACTGCTGTTGTTGATATTCTTACTGTTATTTTATAGCGCTTCCTTCCTTTAATGCCTGTTCTTTGTCCTAGACTGTAGACTTCATTCAAGCAGGGCCTCAGTCTGTCTCATCGCTTCTCTTTCCCCCCACCCAGCACAGTGCCTGACACGTCATTAATGCTCAGTAATTTTTGATGCTTACATGAATAATTGAATGAATGAGTGAATGAAGAAATAAATAAATTAAATGAACGAAGGAACGCTCTGACCCAGCCTTATGTCAGACCCTGGGTGGGAAATATTTCGTTGTCTTTATAAAGTGCCTGATGGTTGGCAAGGAGTTTATTGGACTGCCTGCCACTATTAGAATTGTAAGCTCACCAAGGTCGGGATTTTGTCTGTTTTATTTACCTCTGTGTCCTCAGTGTCCAGAGCAGTGTCCGACACATAGAAGAAACCCAATAAATACTTGTTGAATAAACATTCACAGTTTCCTTTGAGCCTCACAGTAAACTTACAAGGGCAGATACAATTAATTTCCACTGTACAGATGGAGAAAGTGATGTTCAGAAAGGTGGAATGGAAGCTTTCATATTATAATGGAAAGAAAAGAATATTTGGAATCAGAGAATCTGAGTTCAAATCCCATGTGTACCACCTACGAGCAGATCGTTGAAGCCCCTCTTGCTCCACTTTTGGTGTGGTGTTCTGGGGCTCCGGCTGCACGAAGGTTTCGACAAATGAAAGTTGTTGGCGGTGCTGTTGTCAATGCTGCCTAAACACTCAGTCAAGATTCATATAATCCTCAGAATGGGATCTAAAATGGAAGACCTCCAAGAAGCGTAGGAAGGCTTCTAAAATGAAATGTGAAAAGCAGGTGACAGATCCAGAAAGCAGGGATCGCCCGAACCGACAGGCTCCCTGTGAGCTGCCCTGAGCATGGTCTGCATTGCCTTTTTCAATTAGGAGTCCAGGCCAGTGGGTGTCAGGACTGCCGTGGACACCCGGTGTCTGGCCTCAGCAAATTGTTTTACGGAATCCTGCATGATAGAAAAGAATGACAGATTTCCAGATTTTGGCTTCACTGCTTACCAGCTAGTAACTAGAGAAGGTATTTCTCTCTCTGAGCCTCAGTTTCCTCTTTGTGAGACGAAAATAACCACACCTACCTCATAGGGCTGCCGTAAGAGTAGGATTCAATATATAGGAAATACCCTAGTGGTGGGCTTCTCCCCTGGGTGGAACTGTACCCAGCGAAGATTAGCAAATTGTCCAACTCAATCAAACAAGAGGAGTCCAGTGGCATGCAGTACGGCCCTGATCTTGGCTCTGCCTTCCTTCATGGGTTTGACTCTAAATAAAGCTAACACACATGCATTGTGGACCAGGCATGGTTCTAAGTGCTTGGCATGTATTACCTTGCTTTAATTCTCACAGCAACTCTACAAGATATGTGGTAGATAGTCTCCAAGGATGGCCGCCACCCATTCCTCCCCTCCCTACATGCATGCCCCACCTCCCAACAAGAAATGGAGTCTATTTCCCCTCCTCTGCACCTGAGCTGCCCTTGTGACTATTTAACCAATAGAATGAGGCAGAAGTGATGATGTGCAGGTTCTAGGTTCAGCCCTTGAGATGCCAAGCTTTTTTCTGCTTTTGCTGCGGGAAGCTGCCGCCATGCTGTAAGGATGCCTGAGTGGACCACAGAATGATGAGGAAGCATGTGGAGGAGGGAGACCACCTGGCCCAGGCAGATGCGTGAGGCCATCTTGGACCTTCTAGCTCATTCCAACCACCAGCTGAATGTAGCCGAGTGAGTGACTCTGGACCGTGCCAGGTGGAGCAGAAGAACTGTCAGCTGAGCCCTACCTGAATTCCTGGGCCACAGAATCATGAGGAATAATGAAAAAAAAATCACTGTTTTTTAAGCACTAAGTTTTGGAGTGGTTTGTTATGCACCAATAGATGACTGAAACAATTTAGGAATGATTATTTGCCCCACTTTCCAGATAAGGAAACTGAGGCACAGAGAGGTTAAGTGACTTGCTTGAGATCACATAAAGCTAGTAAGTGCTAGGGCCAAGACCCAAAACTCAACAATCGACCTCAGAATCCACTCTCTTAATCATTAGGCTACTGTGTATTGTTTTTGATGACATTAAAAATCCAAAATCACACGTAGTGAATTCACGGAGCTGGGAGGAACAGCAAAGGTAGAAAAGAGCATTGAGATTCAAAATAATCTTGACAGGGTGGTTTCATGGGAAATTAAAATTTCCCATGAAATTTTAAAATATTAAAATATTAATTAAAATAATTAAAATATTAAAATAAAATATAAAGTCCTCCCTTTGGTTCAAAAAATCACTTGATTTCACAGAATGGAGAGACCTAGATTTAAGAATAGGTTGAATGAGACACAGTTAAAGTTTGCATTACTGGAAAGCTCAATATAGACTAACAGTGAAATGTGGTTGCCCGAAATCTGCTGAGGACCCTGGGTTGTACTGAGATGCGTAGAAATTAGAACAAGAGAGGGGACGCCCACTGAGCACTGCCATGGTCAGACCAGGTCACAACTGGAGAATGATGGTCCCCTCAAGGCACCCTATTTTCAGCATGTCAGGGACAGGGCAACCAGGATGGTGAGGGGTCTGAACTCCTGCCCATATGAGGGACAAACTGAATAAATCATCTAGAGAAGAGAAATCTTGGGAAGGGCACTGGATCAGGCACCGCATCCTCATGTGAACAAGACTATATTTATTCTGTGAACCTCCAGAAGCAGTAGGAAGAACAAATGGAAGTGCCTAGAGGCCACCATATGTGAAGAACACTCCGTTCCAGTGGAGTGGTCTGCTGGGCAGGGATGAGCTCCAGTCCCAGGTGCTGGGTAAGCCGAAACCAGACTGTCACCTAACTAAGCAGCTTCAAGGAGAGTGGATCGTTGGGTGGGAAGTTGACCAGAGATGATCTCCTTATACCCTTTCAACTCTCAAAGCCAAGAGGTCAGTGGAGACCTCATAAAGCCAGGAAGAATGGAGGAACAATAACTTGAGTCAGCCAAACCATAGGGGTTTTCAGAAGTCCTACCCTAGACGAGCAAAGAATGAGGCCAAAGAAGCAGGCGAGCTCTGGGGGTCTGGCCAGAGCTGGCCAATTACCCAGAATTCCTACTGTTGGTGCCACTTGAGGACTTTGGCGGCCATTTTGTGCAGAACTCAGCGTTGGCACCTGGCAAAGGTCTTTGTAGAGACACGATTGGCGGCAAGAGGACTGATGGATTCAGACCTCAGTGCCATGGAACCTTTGCAGCTGGTATCTCCAACCAGTCACGTTTGGCCTGGTGAACTTGCCCCTGACTTCCTGAAATCCCAGAGAGCCTGGCTCCACTTCCTCCTTCATTCTTTCCACCTGCAAATCTCCGTCCACAGAACAGGCAGCTGATTACCTCCCTAGCTGCTTCCATGGATCTTGGCACAGCAGATTCCAGTCGATCCAGCTGTGCTCAGAAGGAACAGGTGTGAGCGTGAGGGAAGGCGCCGAGGCACCACACAAGCCCTGCTCGCCGCCCCAGGACAGCTCAGCAGCCCTTGAGCAAATGTCCTCACAGCACAGCAGAAACCACTGTGAGCTCATTCACGTCGATGGTCACAGTGTCACTAGTGCTGCAGAAGAAAAAGTTAATAAATGTTTTCTTGTTTAAAATGCCCTTGAGGACAACTTCAAATGCTTCTTTTGTGAAGAATTACTCACTGGAGTCTTATAAAAAGAGAGTCGTCACTGATTTAGGTTCAAATATCAAAATGTGTGGCTTTTGTTTAGGGGATCCTTTATATTTTTGCAGCTCTTCGAGAAATATAACTCCCCACTATTAAACAGATGAAAATGAAAATTCTAGTCAAACAAAAATTATTGTAAATCAAATAGGAATTCATTTACTAAATTCCAATTGGCAGTAGCAGCCAACTTGTTTTTAAACAATATTTAAACAATGTTGAGTTAAAACAATTTTTCTGCATGTGGCATGTCAAGGAAAAATGTAAGACTGAAGTCATCATCCCAAAACATGTGTTTTAAAGTTTATCTTGCAAAATACTGCAGTGGTTCTCAATGTGGGCCCTCAGAACAGCAACATCAGCAATACCTTATGAGTGCCTATGACTAATAATTATCTGGCAATATTTTGCCACTGTTGTAGGGAAAGAAAACCAAATTGCTAAGAGACCTGATGACACACTCAAGAGTGTATAAAGACCAAGTGACAAGTGTCTCAGTTGCCTCCAAATTCTTTTGCATCCAGAGTGACGCGGCCTACAAAACGGATGTTCACTTTCTAAAACGGACTTCTGTGTTTCCTCCAGTATTACTGGCTGCTCGTGTAAATGTAGTGAGCTTCTCTCAGAGTCTGCTAATTTAAGTCAGCATGGATATTAGCTTACAGTATTTAAACATCTTCCACTTATAATAGATCAATTCTTTGGCTTTCAATTGAACCCAGTTAATTTACATAATAGCTGGAAGACTGATGGGTAAATTACTAGTTTTGTCAATTACTAGGCAGAAAAATGAATCAGATGCCATTGAAGCAGCATGGAAAACATATTTTATTCATTGTTTAGATGAGCATAACTTAACTTTTAATTATATTTGGGGCATTCTAACTCCTTAGTACATTAGGAGAAGATTGAGTTACCGTTTATGAGCAAAATGGAGGTGATGTGGGATGGCTACGGTGGGACCGCTGCCTTTCCTGGTCTGCTGAGGATGCTGGTACGTTTCCTGAAGGAACTACAGCCTTTGCAGAGGATCTGGATGAGGTGTGCCTTCCCCACAGAACTCAGCACATGCCCCTTGGCAGCAGTCAGCTCAGCAGGTGAGCCTGGCACAGGTCATTGCAAAAGAGTCTAGACCGTGTTTCTCAGACTAACCTATTCTCAGCTAAACAGCATAGTGGCCCCTCTCCCAGAGGCACCATGTGCCCCACGCATGGCACTAGTTGCAGGGCCTCGCAGCAATAAGACAGAACCAAACCATTTCCAGGCAAGGGAGGGCCCCTCCCATCTAAGGCGAGCCTCTGGACCCAGCATCAACGTGTCAATAGGGTGTATTCCAAGCAGAAACAAACTTCCGAGGGACCGTGCTCTGAGGCTCGGGGCCAGCCTGAGCAGGCAGGGTCAGCCTCTGGGACAGCCTGTTTGTCATGGGAGGAGAAGGCTGGAAGCTGCGCAGCCCCAGAAACGTGCAGGGGTAGAAGAGTAGGCCTATGGTTCAGTGCCACAGACTCCTGGCTAAGGAGAAGCCTGTGTCCCCCTGGGCTCCTCACTGCATAGGGTGGAGGCCAGGCAGCACAGCCTGCCAAGGGCTCCCAGGTCTGAAGGAACAGCATAGGCTTTTCAAACTCTGACCCTTTGGATGGGTGGGCTCTGAAGGGCCGAGGGCAAGGTGAGCATCAAAGTGGGGCAGAAATCGACACCAACATCTACCTGAGTCCTGGGTTAGAGACAATACCAGAAAGAAGTGGGTGGCCAGTGAAGATCGCCTCCCCTCTAGGAAGCTCAGAGCACATGCACCCTGATGGCTAGTTCCCTTCTGAATTCACCTGCCCTCAACTGTACTGACTGACATGCTGCCTAATGGCACGGGCACCAGAGAGGTTGAGCTTATCTCAGTTTCTCCCTTAACGCGTCCACCTGGAACACCAGGTATTTTAAGGAGACAAGGAGACCCACTGCTCGGTCCAGTGAGCCAAAAAGAAAAGGGAGGCATTTTCACACTCCCAGGACCTCCCACTGCCCAGGGGAGATCCTTCACGGGCTGGGCATAGGCCAAGGACCAGTGTGGGAGCCATGACTCCTCTCAGATCCCTGTCCTTGCAAGATCTAGTGCTCCATCCGAAGGGTCAGGCAAGAGGTGGGTAGTACACAGCCACTGCATCTCAAGGCCAGAACCCAGACCTTCTGCCATGCCCTGCTCAGCACTTTAGACCTTGAGAGCCTCCTTCACGCCCCCAACACCGTACCACAAGTAGATGGACCTGACCTCTCATTGCTTTTCCCTCCCAAATGCCAATCAGAGGAGCAAGAGAATCATCATTAGTAGTTCAATGGCTTTACATGCATAGAAACACAATGTTTAAATAGTACTATGATTTTAAAACTTTTTATTTTTCTGTAGCCATGTGAGCAGTTTGGAATAAAATTATCTAGAATTTATTCTCTCAAAGTAACATCTAATTAGTTAAAATAAGCAATGCTAAATGTTCCTGAAATCCTAGCACCTAAACACAATAAGAGTTCATCTCTTGCTGCGGCAAGTCTGCTGTGGACCAGATGGCAGCCTCATCTGTCTCTCGTGGCCTCCAGGGTTGACCCAGTGAGGGAGGGAGGAGAGAAGCCTGGAGGTCACAGCAGTTTCTAAAGGACCGGGCCTAGAAGTAGATGGCATCACTCCCACCCAGGCCCACTGGCCAGAGCTTTGTCACCACTAGAGGATTCAGGAAACCCCCCATGTAAGCATTCTGGTCCACTGGTCACAAGCATTAGTTCCCTTGTATCCCTAGTAAACTCCTCAGCACCCCAGCACTGGGCCTGCCACAGTGACACGGTGAGGCCAGGACACTAAATCTAGTGAGCACTGGCTCCACACACTTTCCAACATGGCATCACATCTCGTTCTCAGGAACGTGATGGTAGGCGTTAGAATGCCTGCATTAATGACGAGGGCACAGGGCTGAGAGAGGCTGAGCCCTAGGCGACCGTGCTGGGACCCCTGGCCGGGGTGGAGCCGAGGTTTCACAGTGCTAGGACCACTGGCCTTCTGTGAGGCCCAGGAATCCAGTGAGATGGGGCCGCCCAAAGGAATAGCCCCCAGGAATGACTCAGGGTGAGTCAGGGGTACACAATTTGGGGCAGAGTGTAGATCAAGATCCTGGAGAGGGACAGACTAACTGCAGGGAAAACCAGGACCTGGGGAAGAGAACTCCCCACCCTGGAAAGGGCACTCCCTTGGGGGCTAGGGGAGGGCTATTAGCTCTGAGGCCAGAGGGTTCCTGAGGGCTTCACCCAGACCCCAGGCCTAGAGCTGCAAGTCTGTCCCAGGCAGCAGGTCTCAGGCTCACCCTTGAATCCCAGATGGACTTTCATGGGCTAAGGGTCAGGCTGGGCAGCCCTGCAGGTGAGGACTTCAGGGACTGGCCGCCTGGGGAGGTGTGGGAAGGTGCAGGGAGCTGATGCTCAGACCCCAAAGCCCCTGCTTTCTGCAGAGCACTGGACTGTCCTCTGACACTCTGCCCCAGAGGCAGGCCTCACATGCTGACAGGTTCTCTAGACAGACCAGGTGTAGCCCGGGACACAGGGGTGAAGCAGGTCGTGGAACTCGTGGGGCACACCAAGTGCGTTTGGAGTGCCCGGGAGGCAGCATCAGTCTAGAATCTGTTGGGAGAAGCGTCAAGACAAGGTCCTGAGCAAAGAATGAGGCTGAACAAGTGACTCATCTCAACTCCTTAGGGAAGGGAAGTGCCTCAGCCAGGGAGCAATTTGTCTCCGACTTTTAGGTTGCCTTTTTAAATATCTGCATTTTGGATGGTAGTGGACCGTGGTTACAGGCTTGTGTGATAAGGGAGAGGAAGGATGTTTCCCTACTTGGCACCGAACTTCATTCTGATCTGTGTGAGTTAAAATTTGGAGTGGTTCAGTTCCTGGTCGAGTGTCAGAGGCTAAAGCTTTTTAAGATTGATCTGAGGCCACAGTCACAATTACAGGAGATAAGGAACCCTGAGTGATTGCTTTTTAAAATGTGTCTGCAATTTTCCAAGATGCTGCTGGTGGAAAATCTTATCATGCAGCTTGCTAAGAAGCATTTCAGAAGTTGGTTCTTCAGCCAGTCTCCCTCTAGACAAGGTGAAAAATGAAAACTTCCCAGAGAGCCAGCCTTTGATCCGGTTGGAGAGAGAACTGAATTAGAGCAGGAAGATCTCAGAACTATCTCAAACCCCAAAACTCAGACCAGTGGGAGACGTGCAGACATCCCAGGCCCTGCAGGAGGTCCCCACAGGGCTGTCATCACAAACTATGAAGGAGGAACCCCGCTCCTCACCATCCTGAGACTCCTGAATCTACATTATACCTTATTTTGTAGCACAAGCAATGGTCTTATTGGGGGGAGGGATTGTTCCTAGAAACAAACCAAATAAACAGATATAGTGGCCAAAATAGGTTTTAAAATAATAATTATGACAAGTACTCATATTCATTCAGCCTTTAGTGCTTACAAAGCACTAGCTCAGGCAGGCTAGTGAGGAGGGAAGGACAGAGGTTAATATCCTCACTTTTACAAGTAAGAAAACCAGGCCTCAGCCCTGGACCTGCTTGGGTCCCACCTAAGTGGTAATGTCACAATAATTACAAACCCCTATAATTATTTTTAAATGTTCATATATATTCCACCTCCTGTAAAATGGTCATAAGTGGACTCTACTCCTTGGTTATAGAATAGTTCACAAGTCACAACAACAGCACTTACTCTCAGCAGGCCCTGAACCTGGTACTGATGAGGCATTAGCTCATGAAATCCTCAAAACACACTACATTACAGAGGAGGAAACTGAGGCTCATCCGGGTGCACAGACATTGGCTGTGGAGGCCCAGTCTGAGCCTGAGCCCCAGTCATAAGCTCTCACTAATGATGCCTCCACCATGCTGCCTTCCTGGCTGCCTGCCCAGCCCCATTCTAGGTCCTCTGCTCACTCCATCACATTTGCTTCCCAGAGAACACCATTGAACAGAGAGGGAAACTGAGGCTGGGTGAGGCAAACTTGTCCAAGCTTACCATCAAAAAGCAATAGTGTCAAGTGACATCAGCATCCTGGCAGAGTGAGCTCTCCTCTTATACTCTCCCCCCAAGATACAATGAAAATGACATTCATATACCAATAGAGGACATTGACACAACACAAAAGATGTCTGAGAAACCCACACAGCCATACGTCTGAAGGTAGAGGTGCTGGACCCCCTGGAGGAAGTGGGAGGAGATAAGGAGATCTCCTCTCCCTCTCGAACGGCAGTGACCCTAGGATCCAGACCACATGTGGCTCTGAGAGGAGAGGGGGGAGGGGCGGCCCTCTGCGGGAACACCTTCACTCTCCAAGTTCCCTCGCAGAGGTGAATAAGCTATAGCGGGGGTGTCCTTATCAAGCGAGCACCCCAGGAGAGCAGATAGCGAGGGCAGAGCAAGAATGCCCCCAGGATTGTGCAGGTGAAAGAAAGCGCCCCTCGCCCTGCCTAGCACTCCAGCTCAGCTGGTCAGCCAGAGAAACCACGCAAAGGATAGAAAACCAGCAGCTAGAAGCAAGTGAGCCAGGGTCGCGGCAGGCTCAGAATACACAGATCTTGACCCCCACCAAATGGCAGCAGGTGGAAGCTGCGACCAGATATTATCACTATGCAGAGGCACAAATCTACACCGTCAAACAGTATGAAAAAATATATTAAATCTCCAGACCAGAAGGAAAATGACAAGCACCCCAGAAATCAATCCTGAAGGCACAGAAATTTCTAATCTGAATGACAGAGAATTCAAAATAGCTATGATAAAAAAACTCAATGAGTTACAAGAAAATACAGATAGACAGTTCAATGAAATCACGAACTTCTTCACAAAAGAGATTGAAACTATAAAGAAAAAACAATCAGAATTGTTAGAGATGAAAAACACAATGGATGAGATAAGTAAAAATCTGGAATCCCTGAACAACAGAGCTGATATTATGGAGAATAGAATTAGAAGCTTGGAGAACAGAAATATAGAAATGCTTCAGATGGAGGAGGAGAGAGAACTAAGACTAAACAGAAATAAAGAAATTCTCCAAAAAATACCAGACTCAATTAGGAAATGCAACATAAGGATTATAGGTATTCCAGAGGGAGAAGAAAAGGAGAATGGAACAGAAAGCTTGTTCAAAGAAATAATAGCTGAGAACTGCCTAAACTTGGGGAAGGAGCTGGAAATACAAGTGGAAGAAGCCAACAGAACTCCTAAATACATCAATGTAAAAAGACCTTCTACAAGGCATATAGTAGTAAAGCTGGCAAAAGTCAATGACAAAGAAAAAATATTAAGGGCAACAAGGCAGAAGAAAATAACTTACAAAGGAACTCCTATCAGGCTTTCAGCAGATTTCTCAGCAGAAACCGTACAGGCTAGGAGAGAATGGAATGACATATTCAAAATTCTGAAACACAAAAACTTTCAGCCAAGAATACTCTATCCAGCGAAAATATCCTTCAGATATGATGGAGAAATAATAACTTTCCCAGATAAACAAAAGCTAAGGGAGTTCAGCGCCACAAGACCCCACACACACAAGAAATGCTTAAGAGGGCCCTCATACCTGAAAAAAAAAAAAAAAAAGAAAGGGGCCACAAAGCCTTGAGCAAGGAGAGAAATAGGTAGACAAAACCAGAAAATTGCAGCTCTCTATCAGAACAGGTTAGCAAACACTTAATTATAAAATTAAAGATAAAGGGAATGAAAACATCAAAAATAAATATAATCTCATCATTTTAACCACAAACTCACAACACAAGATGGAATAAGATGTGACAATAATAACTTAGCAGGGGAAGAGGAGAGGGATGGGATCGGCTTAGTCTAAGGAAGCAAGAGGCTATCAGAAGATGGACTATCTCATCTATGAGATTTTTTATACAAACCTCATGGTAACCACTGCACAAATAATCAGAACAGATACACAGATGATAAATAAAGAGAAAACTAAGAAAACCATCATAGAGAACTACCAAACTGAATTGGTAGTCTGAAATACACGAGACGAGAAACAAAGGAAATGCAGAAGAACCGGAAAACGAGTGATAAAATCGCAGCATTAACCCCTCATATATCAATAATCACGCTAAATGTAAATGGATCGAATTCTCTAATCAAAAGACAGAGAGTGGAGGAATGGATTAAAAAACAAGACCCAACAATATGCTGCCTCCAGGAAACACATCTCAGCTCTAAAGACAAACCATAGAGACAGAGTGAAGGGATGGAAGATGATACTCCAAACTAATGGCAAACAAAAGAAAGCAGGTGTTACCATACTTATATCAGACAAAGTAGACTTCAAGATAAACAGATAATGAGAGACAAAGAGGAGCAGTATATAATGATGAAAGGGACACTCCACAAAGAAGACATAACACTTATAAATACATATGCAGGGCCGGCCCCGTGGCTTAGCGGTTAAGTGCGCGCGCTCTGATGCTGGCGGCCCGGGTTCGGATCCGGGGCGCTCACTGACGCACCACATCTCTGGCCATGCTGAGGCCATGTCCCACATACAGCAACTAGAAGGATGTGCAGCTATGACATACAACTATCTACTGGGGCTTTGGGGGGAAAAATAAATAAATAAATAAAATCTTTAAAAAAAAAAAATACATATGCATCCAACACAGGAGCACCAAAGTACCAAAAGCAACTATTAACAAACCTAAAAGGAGATATTAACAGCAGCACAATAAGAGTAGGGGACCTTAACACCCCACTTACATCAATGGATAGATCATCTAGACAGAAATTCAACAAGGAATAGTGGATTTAAATGAAAAACTAGACCAGATAGACTTAATAGATATATATAGAACACTCCATCCAAAAACAGCAAAATACACATTCTTCTCAGGTGCACATGGAACATTCTCAATGATAGACTATATGTTGGGGAACAGGGCAACCTCAATAAATTTAAGAAGATTGAAATCATATCAAGCATCTTTTCCGACCATAATGCTATGAAACTAGAAATCATATACAAGAAAAAGCTGGGAAATGACAAAGATGTGGAGACTAAACAACATGCTACTGAACAACCCATGGATCACTGAAGAAATTAAAGGAGAAATCAAAAAATATCTGGAGACAAATGAAAATGAAAATACACCATATCAACTCATATGGGATGTAGCAAAAGCAGTCCTAAGAGGGAAATTCATAGCAATACAGGCCCACTTTAACAAACAAGAAAAATCTCAAATAATCAATCTTAACTACGCCTAACAGAATTAGAAAAAAGAAGAACAAACAAAGCCCAAAGTCAGCAGAAAGAGGGAAATGATAAAAATCAGAGCAGAAATAAATGAAATTGAAAAAAAAATTCAGTGGAAAGGATCAATGAAACAAAGAGCTTGTTCTTTGAGAAGATAAACAAAATTGACAAACCCTTAGCCAGACTCACTAAGAAAAAAAGAGAGAAGGCCCAAATAGATAAAATTAGAAGTGAAAGAGGAGAAATTACAATGGATACCACAGAAATACAAAGGACTATAAGAGAATACCATGAAAAACTATATGCCAAAAAATTGGACAATTTAGAAGAAATGGATAAATTCTTAGACTCAAACAACCTCCCAAAACTGAATCAAGAAGAAATAGAGAATCTGAATAGACCAATTACAAACAAAAGAGATTGAAACAGTAATTGAAAACCTCCCAAAAAATAAAAGTCCAGGACCAGATGGCTTCTCTGGAGAATTCTACCAAACAGTCAAAGAAGATTTAACACCTATCCTTCTCAAACTATTCCAAAAAATCGAGGAAGATGGAACACTTCCCAACACATTCTTACGAAACCAACATCACCCTGATCCCAAAGCCAGACAAAGACAACACAAACAAGGAAAATTACAGGCCAATATTGCTGATGAACGTAGATGCAAAAATCCTCAATTAAATATTAGCAAACCGAATACAGCAGTGCATTAAAAAGATCATACACCATGATCAAGTGGGATTTATACCAGGGATGCAGAGATGATTCAACATCCACAAATCAATCAATGAGATACACCACATTAACAAAATGAGGAACAAAAATCACGTGATCATCTCAATAGATGCAGGGAAAGCATTTGACAAGATCCAACATCCATTTATGATAAAAACTCTCCATAAAATGGGTAAAGAAAGAAAGTACTTTAACATAATAAAGGCCATTTATGACAAACCCACAGCCAACATCATACTCAATGGGGAAAGACTGAAAGCGATTGCTCTGAGAACAGGAACAAGACAAGGATGCCCACTCCTGCCACTCTTATTCAGCACAGTACTGGAGGTTTTGGCCAGAGCAATTATGCAAGAAAAAGAAATAAAAGGACTCCAAATCGGTAATGAAGAAGTGAAACTCCCACTGTTTGCAGATGACATGATTTTATATATAGAAAACCCTAAAGAATCCATCAGAAAACTATTAGAAATAATCAACATCTACAGCAAAGTTGCAAGGTACAAAATCAACTCACAAAAATCAGTTGCATATCTATACTCTAATAATGATCTAACAGAAAGAGAACTCAAGAATATAGTCCCATTTACAGTTGCAGCAAAATGAATAAAATATCTAGGAATAGATTTAACCAATGAGGTGAAAGACCTATACAATGAAAACTATAAGACATTATTGAAAGAAATCGATGATGACATAAAGAAATGGAAAGATGTTCCGTGCACATGGATTGGAAGAATAAACATAGTTAAAATGTCCATACTACCTAAAGCAATCTACATATTCAATGCAATCCCAATCAGAATGCCAATGTCACTCTTCATGGAAATAGAACAAAGAACCATAAAATTCATATGGGGCAACAAAAGACCCCGAATAGCTAAAGCAATCTTGAAAAAAAAGAACAAAGCTGGAGGCATCACAATCCCTGACTTCAAAATATACTACAAAGCTATAGTAATCACAACAGCATGATACTGGCACAAAAACAGACACACGGATCAATGGAACAGAATTGAAAGCCCAGAATTAAAACCACACATCTACAGCTAATCTTTGATAGCTAATCTTCGACAAAGGAGCTAAGAACATACAATGGAGAAAGGAAAGTCTCTTCAATAAATAGTGTTGGGAAAACTGGACAGCCATATGCAAAAGAGTGAAAGTAGACCATTATCTTTTGCCATACACAAAAATTAACTCAAAATGGATCAAAGACTTGAAGGTAAGACCCGAAACCAAAACTCCTAGAATAAAATATAGGCAGTACACTCTTTGACATCGGTCTTAGAAGGATCTTTTTGAATACCATGTCTACTTGGACAAGGGAAACAAAAGAAAAAATAAACAACTGGGACTTCATCAGACTAAAGAGCTTCTGCAAGGCAAGTGAAACCAGGATCAAAATGATTAGGGAACCCACCAGCTGGGAGAAAATATTTGCAAGTCATATATCGGACAAGTGGTTAATCTCTATAATATATAAAGAACTCACACAACTGAACAACAAAAAAACAAACACCTGATCAAAAAACGGGCAGAGGATATGAACAGACATTTTTCCAAAGAAGATATACAGATGGCCAATAGGCACATGAAAAGATGTTCAACATCACTAGTCATCAGGGAAATGCAAATCAAAACTACACTAGGATATCACCTTATACCTGTTAGAATGGCTATAATCACCAAGACAAAAAATAAAAAATGTTGGAGAGGTTGTGGCGAAAACGGAAACCCTCATACACTGCTGGTGGGAATGCAAATTGGCACAGCCACTATGGAAAACAGTGTGGAGATTTCTCAAAAAATTACAAATAGAAATACCATATGATCCAGCTATCCCACTACTGGGTATTTATCCAAAGAACTTGAAATCAACAATTCAAAGAGATTTATGCACCCCTATGTTCATTGCAGCATTATTCACTATAGCCAAGAAGTGGAAGCAACCCAAGTGCCCATCAACTGATGACTGGATAAAGAAGATGTGGTGTATATATACCATGGAATACTACTCAGCCATAAAAAAAAGACAAAATCGTCCCATTTGCAACAACATGGATGGACCTTGAGAGTATTATGTTAAGTGAAATAAGCCAGACAGAGAAAGACAAACGCCATATGATTTCACTCATATGTGGAAGATAAACTAACACACGGATAGACATAATAGTTTAGTGGTTACCAGAGGGAAGGGGGTTGGGTGGTGGGCACAAGGGGTGAAGGGGAGCATTTATATGGTTACCAACAAATAATAATGTACAACTGAAATTTCACAATGTTATAAACAATTATGACCTCAGTAAAAAAAATAATAATAATAATAAAATGGAGTCCTCCAGAAAAAAAAAGCAGTAGTGTCAGGATGACACCAGATCTGTCTGAGACTAACACCTGTGAGGTTTCCATGACTGTCCCACACCATCTCAGATTTAAAATGTAATTGTTGCTTATCTTTTCACTACTTGGGTAAGTTCTGGGCATGAGACATCTGAATAGAGACAGGGAAACAGAAATCTTCGTCACTGTTACTGTTGTCACTCTAATTCATTCTCCTGGATGGAGCTGAGGCCTTGGGACCATGGGCTGCCCTGGGAGCTGTTCCCAAGAGAGAGAGGGATGGTTCACTGCCAGACAAGCTCTGGCAGCCCCCCGGGGGCGCTGGGGCTTGTGCGGACTCTGGTTGGAAGACTTGGAGAGTAACTGTCACTAGAGTTTAGTCCAAGGGAAGTTGAGAGGCCTGCCACCCCAAATGTTTCCAGAAGGGAGGAGAAGGGACAGTCCGTCTCCTTTGCCTGCGAATGAGAGATGGACATTCCAGGCTGTAGAAATGCGGGGCGGGCTGGCCCAGCCCTTGACATGTGAAGTAGGGGAGCGTTCAGTCGGGGTGTGACAGTGCAAAGATGGCAACAGCCCATTTCTCAGGCGTGGACGGCACCTCCTGAATTATCTGACTACTCTCTTTTTTTTTTTACTTTTATGTTAAATCTTTTCATTTTGATGCACACATTACAGGGCAAAACATAAAAGCTGCCTCACCACTCCCACCACTCCCTCTCAAAGTGTAAGTTTTCTGTGTCATTTCTGTATCTTGTAACTTGTGAGTTCTTGAGAGGGGGCAGTAACAGAAATTGGGATGGGATGGTACTAAATTATTTTTCTAGCACTCCTTTTTTAAATTTAGCAATTCAGCTGAGAAGCCTTTTGTATTTACCTCATTCTGATATGGCTGTACCTGAAATTATTTAACCACTCTCCCATTGACGGACAGGTAAGTTGTTTCCTATTTTTCCTGGTAGAGAAAACGCTACAGTGAGCATTATTATATATATATCTTTCTGCATTTGTCTTTCCTTGGAACAAGTTCTCAAAATTTAACACTAGGTTAAAGGATATTTCATTTTCAAATTATTTTAGACATTGCAAAATTGCTTTCAAAAAGGCTTTCTCTAATTACCATCCCATCAGGTGTATGAGAATGCCTGTTCCTCATGCTCTCCCAACATTAGGTATTAGCAATCCTTTTAAATTATGGATCTTATGACATGTTTATTGACTATTTGTATTCTCCTATTAATTTCTTAATACACTTTGCCCATTTTTCTATTGGGTTCTTTGCCTTTTAATAATACATTTTACTTAACCCTAAGTATCCCAAAATTATCATTTCAATATGTAATCAATCTAAAATTATTAATGAGATATTTTACATTCTTATTTTCTGTCATGTCTTTGAAATCCACTTACAGCATATCTCAATTCGGAAACTAAGTTTTCATCAAAAATACTTGGTCTGCATTTAGATTTCACAGAATTTACCTTTGCAGAAGTAGTTTCACATTCTCAAATTGTTCCATATATACTGTGGTAGGCAGAATAATAGTCCCCAAATGATGTCCATGTCCTGGGAACCTGTGAACATGTTATGTTCTGTGTCAAGGAGGAATTAAGGTTGCTGATGGGATCAAGGTTGCTAATCAGCTGACCGTAACATAAAGAAATCCTCATCCTGGATTATCCAGGGACCCAGTGTAATCACAAGAGCACTTTACAGTGGAGCGAGGCAGGAGAAGAGGGCGGAGTCAGAGGGCAATTCCAAGATGCAATGCTGCTGGGTTTGAAGATGGAGGAGGGGCCAGGACCCAAAGAATGCAGCCAACCTCTAGAAGGGAAAAAGCAGGGAAACGGATTCTCCCCTGAGCCTCCAGAGGAGCACAGCCCTGCCAGCCCTGGATTGTAGCCCAGTAAGGCCCCTTTCAGACTTGTGACCTCCAGAACTGTAAGAAAATAAGTTTTTGTTGTTTTAAGTCACAAAACTTGTGGTAATCTGTTACAAAACTAATACATCCACATACTTAAAATTTTTCCAGTAACTGAATTGTGTCAATTTTTCTTAATAGCTTTATTGAGATATAACTTTCATGTGATAAACTGCACATATTTAACATGTACAATTTGATAAATTTTAATATATGTATACACCTGTGAAATCGTCACTACAATCAAGATAAATAAAACTATTACCCCCAAAAGTTTCCTTGTATCCCTTTGTAATTCCCTCCCTTACTCCCCCCTCTTCTGCCCCTGCTGACTCCTGACCCCAGGCAACCACTGATCTGCTTAGTATGCATTTTCTAGAATTTACATAAATGGAATAATACAGTACATACTCTGGCTTCTTTCACTCAGTATAATTATTTAGAGATTCATCCATGTTGTAAGCCTGCATTTTTATTCATTTTTATTGCTGTGTATTATTCCGTTGTATGGCCATTCCACAACTTGTTTATCCATTCACCTGTTGATGGCCATCTGGGTTGTATCCAGTTTTTGGATATTAAAAATAAAGCTGCAGGAGCATTATTCACTATAGCCAAGAAGTGGAAGCAACCTAAGTGTCCCTCGACTGATTATTGGATCAAGAAGATGTGGTATATATATACAATGGACTACTACTCAGCCATAAAAAAAGACAAAATCGTCCCATTTGCAACAACATGGGTGGGCCTGGAGGGTATTATGTTAAGTGAAATAAGCCAGAAAGAGAAAGAAAAACACTCTCTCTATGATCTCACTCATATGTGGAATATAAACCAACACATGGACAGAGAAATCTGTATTGTGGTTACCAGGGGCAATGGGGGTAGGGGGTGGGCACAAGGGGTGAAGGGAGACATATATATGGTGACGGACAAACAAAAACGTACAACCCAAAATTTCACAATGTTATAAACTATTAAAACACCAATTAAAAAAAAAATCGCAAAAAAAAAAATAAATAAATAAATAAAAAATAAAGCTGCCAGGGCCGGCCTTGTGGCGCAGCAGTTAAGTGTGCACGCTCTGCTTTGGAGGCCCAGGGTTCACAGGTTCGGATCCTGGGCGTGCACCGACACACCGCTTGTCAAGACATGCTGTGGTGGCATCCGATATAAAGTAGAGGAAGATGGACATGGATGTTAGCCCAGGGCCAGTCTTCCTCAGCAAAAAGAGGAGGATTGGGATCGGACGTTAGCTCAGGGCTGGTCTTCCTCACACAAAAAATAAATAAATGAATAAAAAATAAATGAAAATAAAGCTGCTATGGGGCCGACTCGGTGGCGTAGCAGTTAAGTTCGCGCCATCCGCTTTGGCAACCCGGGGTTCACCGGTTTGGATCCTGGGTGCGGACCTACGCACTGCTCATCAAGCCATGCTGAGGCGGCATCCAACATAGAGCAACTGGAAGGATGTACAACTGTGACATACAACTATCTACTGGGGCTTTGGGAAGAAAAAAGGGAAAAAAAAAAAAAAGGAGGAAGATTGGCAACAGATGTCAGCTCAGGGCCAGTCTTCCTCAAAAAATAAGAGAAAGAAAGCTGCTATGAACACTCATGTACAAATCTCTGTATGGAAATATGCTTTTCTTTCTCTTGGATAAATACATAGGAGAGGAATGGGTGGATCATATCCTAGGTCTATGTTTAACATTTCAAGCAACTGCTGAACTGTTTTCTGAATTGGTTGCACCATTTTACATTCCCACCAGCAGGTATGCAAGTTCCAGGTCCTCCACACTCACACCAACACTCAGTGTGGTCAGCCTTTTAAATTTTATCTGTTCTGACAGATATGTAGCGGTATGACGTTGCAGTTTTAATTCGCATTTCCCTAACGACAAATGATGTGGAGGATCTTTTCGCGAGCTTATTTGCCATCCCTGTATCTTCTATAGTAAACTATCTGTTCAAGTCTTTTGCCTATTTTTTTAGTTGGGTTGTTTCCTTATTACTAAATTTTAAGAGTGCTCTATATATTTCGGGTTCAAGTTCTTTGCCAGATAAATGATTTTCAAATATCTTCTCCCAGTATGTAACACGTATTTTCATTCTCAATCATATCTTTTGGAGAGTAGGGTTTTTTAATATAAATAAGTCAAATTATCAGTTAGTTTGTTTATAAATTGTGCTTCTGATGTTGTATCTAAGAAATATTTGCCTAATCCAAAGTTATAAATGTTTTCTACCAGAAGTTTGATAGTCTTAGATTTTACATTTAGGTATATGATTCATTTGAGTATATTTTTGTATATGATGTCAGGCATGGATCAAATTTATTTTTTTGGCACATGATTATGTAATTGTTCCACCACCATTTCCTGAAAACACTATCCTTCTTCCACTGAGTTGCCTTTGCACTTTTGTCGAACATTAGTTATCCATATATATAGGTCTATTCTCAACTTCCTATTCTGTTTCATTAATCTATATGTCTATTGTGGTGCTAATATCACAGTGTTTTGATTACTGTAGTTTTATAGTAGGTCTTGAAATCTGGCAGTAGTAGATCTCCACCTTTGTTATTCTGTTTCAAACTTGTCTGGCTATTGTAGGTTCTTTACATTTCTATATGAATTTTAGTCAGCTGGTCAATTTCTACAAAACACCTACTGGGATTCTGATTGGGATTGCATGGAATCTATAGACCAACGTGGAAGAACTGACATCTTAACAACAGTAAGTCTTCTGACCACCAAGCACAGTGTATCTCTCCATTTACTTACGTCTTCTTTCATTTCTCCCAGCAATGACTTATAGTTTTCAGTGCACAGATTTTGAACATCTTTTGTCATATTTATCCCTAAGTATTTCATTTTTTGATGCAATTAAAAATGGTTTTGATTTTCAATTTCCAACTGGAAATTCGTTGCTAGTACATGGAGATATGACTTAGTTTTGTGCATTTATCTTGTACCCTGCAACCTCGCCAAACTCATTTATTAGTTCTAGTAGCTTTTTTTGTAGGGTTTCACCAGATTTTCTGCATAGATGATTATGTTTCTGTGAAAGCACTTTTACTTCTACTTTCCAATCTGGACAACTTTTATTTCTTTTTCTTGCCTTTTTACAGCAGCTTAGGACTCCAGTACAATGTTTAATAGAAGTGATGAGAATAAACATCATTGTCTTGATCCTGGTCTCAGGGGCAAAGCTTTTAGTATGATAATAGCTTTTAGTTTTTCATAGATACCCTGTATCAAGTTGAGGAAGTTCACTTCTATCCCTAGTTTGCTGAGAACTTTTTTCAAGAATGGTTGTTGAATTTTGTCAAGTGCTTTTTCTGCATCTATTGAGATGATCATATCTTTTCTTTTTTTGGTTTATTGATATGGTGAATTACATTGATTTTGGAATGTGAAACCAACCTTGCATACTAGGGATAAACCTCAGTTGGTCATTATGTATTTTCCTTTTTATATATTGTTAAATTCAATTTGCTAAAATTTTGCTGAAAATTTTTGCATCTATGTTCCTGAGGGATATTGGTCTGTAGTGTCCTTTTCTTTAATGTCTTTGGCTGGTTTTATATCAAGATAATGCTGGCCTCATAAAATGCATTGGAAAGTATGCCCTCTTTTTCAATTTTCAAGAAGAGTCTGTGTAGTAATGGTATTATTTCTTTCTTAAATACTTGGTAGAATTCATCAGTGATGCCGTCTGAGCCTGGAGTTTTCTTTGTGGGAAGATTTTTAGCTACAAATTCCATTTCTTGACTAGATATAGGGCTATTTAGCTATTTCTTCTTGAGTGAACTTCAATAGTTTGTGTCTTTTTGTCCATTTCTTCTAAGTTGCCAAATTTACTAGCATGTTATTCTTAACATTACCTTATTATCCTTTTAATATCTGGAGAATCTGTAACAATGTCACCTCTCTCATTCCTGATATTGGTAATTTATCTTCTCTCTTTTTTTCCTGATTAGTCTGGCTAGGGGCTTATCAATTTTATTGATCACCTCAAAGAAGAGGGTTTTATTGATTTTCACTATTTTCCATTTCATTTATAGCCACTCTGATCTCTTTTTTCTTTCTTTGTTTTACTTTGGGTTTCATTTGCTCTTCTTTATGTTGTTTCTTTATTTTTTTTGTGTGAGGAAGATCAGCCCTGAGCTAACATCCATGCCAATCCTCCTCTTTTTGCTGAGGAAGACTGGCCCTGGGCTAACATCCGTGCCCATCTTCCTCCACTTTATATGGGACGCCGCCACAGCATGGCTTGACGAGTGGTGCATGGGTGTGCGCCCGGGATCCGAACCTGTGAACCCTGGGCCGCCGCAGCTTAATCCTGGAGCACGCGCACTTAACCGCTACGCCTCGGAGCCGGCCCCCTTTATGTAGTTTCTTGAGGTGGAAGCTGGGGTCATGGATTTGAGGCCTTTCTTCTTTTCTAATGTCGGCACTGAGTGCCATAGTTTACCCCCAAACTACTCATTTAGAAGTGTCTCACAAACTTTTATATGTTGTGCTTTCATTTCTATCCAGTTCAAAGTACTGTCTAATTTTTCTTTTTGATTTCTTCTTTGACCTATGAATTATTTAGAAGTGTATTAATTGGTTTCCGAATATTTGGGGATTTTCCAGAAATCTTTGTTATTGATTTCTAACTTAATTCCACTGTGGTCAGAGAACATATGTTGTAGTTGAATTCTTTTCCATCTATTAAGACTTGTTTATGGCCATCTTAGTAAAGGTCTCATGTGCATTTGAAAAGACTGTCTATTCTGCTGTTGCAAGAGGCAGCAATTAGGTCAAGTTGATTGAGTGTTTCTTCAGGTCATCTATATCCTTACTGATTTTTTGTCTACTTATTTGATCAGTTATTGATAAAGAGATATTGAAAATTTTTTACTATAATTTTCTATTTTCTATTTCTCCTTGAAGTTCTATCAGTTTTTGCTTCATGTATTTTGGAGCTCTGTTATTAAGTGCATAAACTTTTAAGATCATTGTGTTCTTTTAATTAATTAATCCTTTTATTGTTATGAAATGACCATCTTTATCACTGGTAATATTCTTTGGTCTAAAATCTCTTTTGTCTGATATTAATATAACCACTCCAGCTTTAGTTTTTTTGTTCAATATGGCAATCTCTGCCTTTTAATTGACGGTATTTATACAATTTTCATTTAATATGATTGTTGATATGATTAAATTTAAATCATCTTGCTATTTGTTTCCTATTTGTCTTATTACCTTTTTCTGCCTTCTTATGGATTAATTGAAATTTTTTTAATTCTGTTTTATCTTATTTGCTGGCTTGTCAGCTTTAACATTTTATTTCATTATTTTAGTGGTTGCTTTAGGGTTTTAGTATACAACTAACTTTTCATGGTCTACCTTCAAATGAGATTATATCTTCTCATATATAGTATAAGCAACTTACAACAGCATACTTACATTTATCCCTTCCCGTCCTTTGTGCTGTTGTTGAGACACAGATTGCTTTTACATATGTTATTAGCTTCACACTATACTACTATTCTTTTCACTTAAACAGTCAATTATTTTTGAAAGACACTTAAATAATAAGAAAAAATTTTTTCCACATTTATTCTTATAGTTACCATTTCAAGTAATCTTCATTCTTTTGAGTAAATCCTTATTTCCATCTAACCTCATTTTCCTTCTGCCTGATTGTCTTTGACAATTCTTGTAGTGTGTGTCTGCTGCTGATGTGTTATTTCAGCTTGTGTATATCTTAAAAGAGCTCTCCTTAGCCCTTCATTCTTGACGAATATTTTCACTGGATTCAGAATACTAGGTTGACAGATTTTTCTTCCAATACTTTAAAGATGTCGCTCCATCAATTTCTCGCTAGCGTTGTTTCTGACAAGATATCTTCTGTCATCCTTACCTTTGCTCCTTTGTACATATTGTATCATTTTCCTCTGGCTACTTTTAAGAGTTTGTTTCCATAGTTGGGTGTGAGCCATTTGATTACAGGATGCCTGCGTGGACTTTTCTTCATGTTTCTTGTGCTTGGGGCTCATTGGACTTCTGGGATCTGTGAGTTTTTTTATGTTCATACATTTGGAAAAGTTTCAGCCATTATTTCCTCAAATATTTTTCAGTCCCCCGCCCTTTTTCAGGGACTCCAATTACACATATATTAGCTGCATGAAGTTGTCCCACATCTCACTGATGCTCTGTTCGTTTTTTTTAATTCCCTTTTCTCTGTGTGCTTCATTTTGAATCATTTCTATGACTATATTTTCAAACTCTCTAATCTTTTCATCTGCAATGTCGAATCTGCTGTTAATCCCATCCATTGTATTTTTCATTCAGCACATTGTGCTTTTCATCTCTAGAAGTTTGAGTCTTTTTTTATATCCTCCATTGAGGGAGCCATCTTGGGAGCGTATCCCCTGGCCTCACTCAAACCGTCAGATATCTGTAGCCCCCTCAACATCTTGACTGTCACTTCATAAAAGACCCCAAGATAGAAACACTTAGCTAAGCTACTCCAAAATTCCTGACCTACAGAAGAAACCCTGTAAGAGAATAAATGTTTATTGTTGTTTTAAGCCACTAAATTTGGGGCTAATTTGTTATGTAGCAGTAGGTAACTTACACATACAGAATCTGACCTAGAGGCTTTCTGGATTCTGAGCATCTTCACCAGCCTCTGGGGGTTGCACCACATCCTGAGATCCCCATCGCTGGACTTAGACAAATGAGACGGAGCAAGGCTAATCACTAGGCTGCTTCCCCTCTGCCTGCAGCATTCCTGGAGCTTGCATTTTTAATATGCTGTAGAAATGATGCATTTTGAATAACTTCTAATTTGACACTAATATAAGAAATATGCTGTCTCCCGAAGGCCCTTCTGCTGGGTGTGCCTTACCCATTTCCCAGAGGTTGCTTTCTGAGCAAAGGAGTTTCTGGAGTGTGGGGCTGGGGCCTCCGCCTGCTGCCCTAGGACCCCTGAGGCTGGCACATTCACAGAGGTCAGGCAGGGAGCTGTGGTGAGACTGCGGCAGGCCCTGGAGGGGAGCCCTGCTGCATGCAGACAGAATGGCACGTCCTTTGCCCACCAGTGGACTGCATTGGTGTGGAGCTAGAGATGAATTAAGTCAGCTGCAGCCTCTCAAGACAAACTGGGATATGCAGCCTGAGTAAATAGCAAAGCAGAGCAGATGCACAGAGCTCAGACACAGGGGGCAGGGGAGAGGGGACTGACCTTTGTGAGAAGCTGTTGTGTGCCTGGAGTCTGCACTCTCTTTCTGCACCCAGGGGCCCATCTGTGCAGCTCTAGGTGCAAACGGTGTGCCTGGTCCCTCCCCAAGCACTGCAGGCAGGAGGCTGGCTGGCCCCCTCCAGAGTGCTAACACTCACTTTGGGCTCCTCAGGGAAATCCCAGACCCCTCTGGTCTAGGGCACCATCTGAGGGGCTGGAGGCGGATACTCCTCATCCTTGTGACCTGCAAGCATCCAAGGCGCAGCAGCTCAGCCGAGATCCGGCTCTCCAAAGCCAGCAGGCAGGTGTGGAATCGGTCAGTCCTCATACCAGCCTCATGAGGTAGCTACTGTTATTATCCTCATTTTACACATGAGGAAACTGAGGTGTAAGTTCATGGAAAAGGCACTCTCCTTTGCCTCCTTTCTCTAAGTGCCCCTAGACCAGTGGTTCTCAAAGTGTATTCCCCAGGGCCAGCAGCATCAGAAAACTGGCTAGAAATGCAGATTCTCCTACTTTCTCCAGACCAGTCAATCGGAAACCCCAGGGTGGGTCCAATGCTAGGCTTGCCAGCAATTGTTAAACACGTCCATTATTGGAAATTAAATCATACGAACCTACAATTAAATAAATTATATTAAAAACAAAGGTAATAAGCACTCAAAATGTATCATTCCCTAATTGATTGTCTTCACGTACCTATGCTCTTGAGGTTATTGACCTCTACCGTATCTATGTGGTGGGAACACGATGGTGCATCTTCCTGGCTCCACGTTCAGTGGTGTTATGAAATCAGCCACGGGGGTATTCATGTCACAGAAGTTTGCAAACACGACAAACCAGGTAGCCTTACGTTTTCACGGATCCTGTTGTTACATCTTTACTACCACACCACCAGACCCAGGGCTCTGTGTTTGAACAGCCCTGGGGTGATTCTGATGCCCACTCGAGATTGAGACCTACTCTGAGTGTTTCAGCTGGATGCTTCAGACTGACTCCTCACATGTCTTTTCATCACAGACGTAACAAGTGCCACGTGGAGAATGGGAGAGCAGACTCCCTCTGCTCCCCTGCCCCCTCCCGCTCGTCTCTCTCCCACTCCCTGGACACCCCCAATGCTGTGCCTGAGCAAAATGCTGGCATCAAAGCTGTGCTCTTGACCCGTGGGATGCAGGAGGGATCTGGGCAGCCGAAAGCCAGTTCTGAGGGCCCCCTGCAGTGGTGGGGGCCACACTGGGATTCCCCTGAGTGAGAGGGGAGCCATGGGCCCAAAGTCAGAGCCTGGCGCTCCATGGCGGCTTCTTGCACACCATGCCTGCTGGCGGCTGCTGTCACACACGTTACGGGGCAAAGTGCTCCAGCATCAGGCACACCTGGGTGAACATCCCAGCTTCCCTTGTGAGCAGTGGGCCAAGGGGGCTGGTGGCTTCACCTCTCTGACCTCCATCTGCTCACCCAGGAAGATGGGAATAGTAGTACCTACTCCCATGGGGCCTCTAGAAAGATTAAATCCAATAATTTAGACAAAGGAAGGAATATAGTACAAGCTCCGTAAACAGTAGCTCTTACTGCTTTTCCATTTCGCTGGAGTAGAAAGTATGACAATGTCGATATCATTACTCCCACTTTATGGATGACAGATATTGAGGCACAGAGGAAAACAAGCAAAGTACCCAGAATTACACAGAGAAGTTACTGGAGGGGTCGGCCCCGTGGCTTAGCGGTTGGGTGCTCGTGCTCTGCTGCTGGCAGCCCGGGTTGGGATCCCGGGCGTGCACCAACACACCGCTTCTCCGGCCATGCTGAGGCCACATCCCACATACAGCAACTAGAAGGATGTGCAGCTATGACATACAACTATCTACTGGGGCTTTGGGGTAAAAAAATAAATAAATAAAATCTTTAAACAAAAAAAAAGAAGTTACTGGAACAGCAAACACCAGAGACCCCTCCCATTAGCCAGTGATGGATCTCATCCACACCTCTAATGAGCACGTTTCCCCATCCCACGGCTGCCATCCTAATTTATCCCCGTAGCTCCAGGTTCCCTAGAGAGAACATCACCATTAATTCAGCTATAACAATTACCAGCTGGTTCCCTGGTTTATTGCTGTAATTTCTCTCAAGCGAGCATCTGTGGGTAAAGGCGTCGTTCTGCCTTATGGACGTTGCTTAAGTGAGAAGAGGCGTTTCCGTGGTCCTTGCGGCACAGGACTGCAGCAGCCACGTGGAGGCTCCAGGCACCCGGTTAAAGCTAGGAATTGCCTGGAAAAGATGCGGGTGGGGAGAGGAGAGCTGTGTGAGCATGCGGGGGATGGGGGGCTGGAGGTGACATGGATAAAGCAGATGACCACGCCCCTCACCTGGGCCAGTGCAGAAGCAGGAATGCTGTTCCCCCACCCAGCATCAAGACTTGACACACAATAATAATTGGAGTATATTTAGGAAACACACATTTCATTATGTACCAGGCACTGCTCTAAGGACTTCCCAAGTACTAATTCATTTAATGCTCACAAGAGCCCTACAAAATACTATTATTGTTCCTATTTCACAGATAAGGAAATCAGGAGGTTGCACAGAGAGGTTAAGCAATTTGCCTGAGGTCACACAGCCAGCAAGTAGCTGAGCCAGAATTTGAACCCGAGCGGTTAGGCTGTAGGGATGGAGTTTTAATATGGGCTTCCCATGCAGAAAACCAAAAATGTGCAGTCAGAGCCACATACAGTCTTAAGCTGAGGAGATCAGAGCATGAATGAAATGAAGAAAGGCCTCAGCAGAGATCAGTCACTAACATTGAGAAGGGGACAAAAGAGGCCCTGCCTAGCCTGGTGGGTGGGGACAGGGTGAGTCAAGGTGGTTATGACAGCCCCTCATCTACAGTAGGACCTCCTGAACAGGAATCTGGCATCTCAATTTACTGTCCCATTGTACGGATGTGGAAACCGAGGTTCAGAGACGTTAAGTGGTTTTCCTAAGGTCACACAGCCCAGAAGTACAAGGCTGGGACTCAAACCCAGCTTACCCGTCCTTACACTCCATGCTCTTTCCCTGCACCTTTTAGCCTGGCTACCAGATTTCAGCATTACGGAGCAAGGTGGGGTCCCCCCGTAACGTACACACGCCGGTATACCAGGCACATGGCACTATCCGTGCTGGATCCCTTCCGTGTGGTAGCTGACCCACGTTTAACAGGGAGAGAAGTGAAATCCTACCCAGCCAGGAGGGGGCAGGACTGGACTCACACAGATCTTCGGATTTTCTCCCCCGTGTCACCTAGGGACAGTCACACACAAGAAGCCAGCCCCCATGTGCCAGCCTCCCTCTCCCTGACGGTCTACAGCCAGAAGTCCTGCCCCAGCAAGGCTGCGGATGGGCGCATTGGAACAGGGGGGTCCCCGAATGATGGGAGCCTACCCCCCTGCTCCAGACCTGCATTGCCACGCCTTAACCAGGATGGTGACAACTCAGGTGGTCCTGGCACCGCCTGTGGGGGGAGCTCCTCCAACTGTGCGTGCACACCATGGTGCTGCCCCCTCCACCAGGAACCCCTGCAGGGTCTCGTCTGCGCCTGGTCCCTGCTGTGGACAGGAGGCCTGTGTGGCCCCCGGCACCCACCCTGCCCGGCCACGGCCTGGAGGGCTGGGCCCCTGACCCTGCGGCCCCACCCTCCGTTCTCCAGGCGCCCCGACGCCAGGAGCCCTCTCCTAGCCATCTCACGGCCCCTGTGTTTGTGTTTGTTTCTCCACTTTAGGGGTTTATTTCTCTACAAGGGACCCAGGTGACAGAACTCCTTCCCGGCCCCGAGGACCCAGGGAAGCACCGCTTTGAGATCAGCCCAGGTAGGCCGAGCACCAGTCAGCCCTGGGGTTGGCCCCGGTGGCCCTAGTGCAGGAGTCGCGGCGCCTGGGGCCTGGGCAGGGCAGGTCTCCTTCACCAAACTCCTCCCTGCGTGAACGCCAGTGCTGGCTCTAAGCACAACTCGGAAATTTGGGCCAAATCTAGAGGATATGGCAAACTTGGGGGGAAATTTAGAAAATCCAGTCAGTTATCTGGATAGTTAGCTTTTTGGTGAGAGGCAAACGTGGGTATTTAAATTCACAATAACATAAGGAAGAAGCCAATCAATGGGGACACCTTGGGGTGAAGGTCCAAACACAAGATCTGGCTCATATGCAGATGTGTCCAGAGAAGACCACAGATTCAGAGCTTAAAATCAGCCTTATCATGAACCCCAAAACTGAGAACTGCAGTGTGGTGGGAGGAAGGGAAATAATTTAACCGAAAGAATCGCTGTCATGTTAGCAGTTACAAAACAATTTTTACAGTTCCCAGTTTTCAAATGTGATTGTCATTGAACTAAGTGAATGTGCCTTACGCGGATGAGCCGGTCCGTGTACAGAAAGGCCGGCTTCTGCAGTCAGGTGGTGTCTTATAAGCTTGGCCTTCCCCAGAAGCAGAGCCTGAGACCAGGATCTGAGCAGTTTGTACAGATGGAGGAGATTCCCGAGCAGCATGGGGAGGGGAGGAGAGCCAGTCGGTGTGCTAGAGTGGGCTGCTGCTGCGGACTCTGGGGCTCCTTCCCAGTGGGGACTTCTGGAGACTGTGGGGAACAGGCCTCAGAGGTGTCTACCCAAGGAGTGAGGAGGCTGGGGGGACACCCACCAACTCCCAGCAGCCAGTAATTGAGAACTGCTCCCCGGGAGCTGACTCTGGCATTTCTGGCCTGCCCTGTGCATGGCCAATCGCCCTGCAGACAGAGATGGCCTCCAGGAAGATGTGCAGGTGCTGGAGGAAAGAGGCCGCTGGTGTGAATGAGAACAGTGAGTGCCCAGGGGTCTGGGCAGGGCCCCAGGAGTGTCGGCTGCAGGCAGCCAGTTGTCATGTCCTGCCAGTGTGCCGTCCACATGTAGACTTCCTGACGGGGAGTGGTGGCTGTGAACTGAGTGTGCTAGGGCCTCCCTGGGGTCTGGGAGCCAGCAGGTTTACAGTTTCAGATGATGTGATGATGAGGTGAGCTGGCTGTTCACTGAGGCACAGGCCAGCCCAGGCTCAGGCCAGCAAGCAGCGGCCCATTGGGAGCAGGAGTGAGCAAATCCACCGGGGCCGGGGCATGTTCACTTCTGCTCTGTCCACACCGGGAATTCCAGGAGGCCCAGGCTGCAGGTGAAGTGCAGGGAGACCCTCCCAACTGCACGCCCCATGTGCAAAATGCAAGTTCCCATGGCTTCATTTGGGTGTTTCCTACTTGGCTATTTCATCTACTGCAAGAACCTTGGTACTAAAAGTGCACATTAGAAGGTGGCCCCAGAGGGATCACAGGGTGTAGAGGGGACCATAGAGCCTTGGTTGACAATGCAGAGGAGTAAAGGCTTCTGCGAAGAAGATAGAGAAGAAACGAAGGAGGGCAGTGAGGCAGACAGGGCCCTGCCATCTGGGGGACGGGGGAGCTGGGCAAGCGGAGGAGAGCTGGGGGAGAGGCGGGGCCCCGGCCCTGGGAGTCGGGGAGGAGTGAGGTGAGGCCAGAACTGAGGGTGGGGGTCAACACACCCCAGCCATAAACCCAGAAAGGCTCTGAGGGCCTGCCTCAAGGACCCAACGGGGAAAAGCACCTGTGTGCATGCTCTGGCTGGGGGTCAGAGCTCTTTACAAGGATTTCTTGACTCTGGGGGAAGAAGACCCATGTAAGATAGCATCTTCGCAGGTTTGGGGATTAGGACGTGCACATCTTTGTGGGGCCATTATTCTGCCCTCTAAGGTAGGGGGTGCTTTTATGCCTGTTTTATAAAAAAGTTCACTGGGGGTTAGAAAGGATAGGTGACTTGTCTAAAGACACACAGCTAGACAGTAGTGGGGTCAGGGCCTGTACCCAGGCAGTCTGACTTCCACAGCCACACACTTCAGCTGCCCTCCGACAGGGCACCTCGTACAGGTTCTAGCATCTTCCCACCTGGGCCCGGGAGGGCTAGGAGTGCAGTTACAGGAAGGAAAGCTCCCTGCACCCTTTATCCCAAGCCCAGCAGTGGTCTGAGCACCGGATCCTGCAGATCCTGACAGCCGTCATCTCTGTCCTCTTCCTTTGCACACACGTGCAGCCACTCCTGAAGGCCTTGGGGGCAGGGAATGGGGGACCGGCAGCTGTGAGTCTGCTCAGGGAAAGTGGGTCGGGTGTGAGCAGTGAGGGGTTCAGTCAGCCTTTGGGGAGCGCAGAGGAGGAAAGACTCAATGGCCTCCCCTGGACGCATCATTCTGGCCCAGGAGGCCCGGGGGGTGTGTGGGGGGGGAGTGTCTGCCACACCCAATACCCCAGGGGGGATACTTGACAACTCCCGGAAATGTGATAGAAACCCACGTATGATAATGCATAAGATCAACGACATTAATTTTAAGTCATAGTTCTGGTTGTGCTGTTCAGCAGTAGGAAAAAAATCACCATTTTTCACCAAGGTAGGATTAAAACCATGAGGAAGAATTCTACTGTGGGTGCCATCTAGTGGAGGGACCTGCCAATTCCACGACAGGCCGTGCTGCCCTCCTGCCCGCCCCCAGCTGTTGCAGCCAGGCCACACCTATGATTCTTGGGGCTCCCACAGTCACTAAGTAGGGGGGCTGCAGCTTGAGCCAGCTCCAGCCCCAGAGCCCCGCTCTCCACCCACACTCTGAGGCTAGCTCGCGGGTCAGGCCGGAAGGAGCCAGGCCCGAGGAGGGGGCTGGGACTCAAGGACACTGGGTCTCCTTGCCACCTGGGCCTCTTCTGCCAGGGCAGTTAGCTGCCTGGTGTGATATTGTGATTTGTAATAAGAAATATGTATTTGGTCTTTGTCCCAATTCCCTGCCCAGAGCTTCTAAAACCCTTGGAATTTCCTAAGTGTTAAGAGCAATCGAGGTGTCCTTTGTTATGTTGATGAATGACTTTTGGACTGCTCCTGAGGATGGGGGCTGGTTGCCAGTGGAGCCCACCCTGTGATTGGAGGGTTGGAACTTTCAGTCCCACCCTCGGACCCCTGGGGAGGGGAGAGGGGCTGGAGGGTGAGTCGTTTGCCGATGGCCAATGATTTAACCAAACGTGCCTATGTGATGAAACCTCCATAAAAAACCTAAAAGAGCAGGGTATGGAGAGCTTCTGGGTTGGTGAACATGTGAAGATTTGGGGAGAGTGTCATGCTCAGAGAGGGCGTGGAAGTTCCGAGGACCCTTCCCACATACCTTGCCTTATGCATCTCTTCCATCGGGCTGTTCCTGAGTTATGTCCTTTTATAATAAATCGGTAATCTAGAAAGTAAAGTATTTCCTTGAGTTCTGTGAGATTCTCTAGCAAATTACCAAAGCAGGGAGAGGTGGTCATTGGAACCCCTGATCTATAGCAGTTGGTCAGAAGCACAGGTGACAACCTGGTCTTCTGATTGGCATCTTGTTAACTCAGGTGAAAGGGAAATTGGCTAGAGGCTATGGGGCCACACAGAATCATCTGGAAGCTGGAGAGCTGCGTGTGGGAGGGGCAGGCAGTAGGGCTGCTCAGGGGTCCCAGAACCAGCAGCAGAGAGTGGGTCAGTGCTCTGTGCTAGGGGCGTTGAATCCCTGTGGACTCTTTAGTCCTGGCGTCGCTCGCTCAAGTCTGAAGTCTCGGGGGCTGTGTTTAGGCCTCTGGCGACACTGGGGTGTTGAGGAAAGGCCTGTCCACTCCAGCACCTGGACAGACCCTCTCACCAAGGCTCAGACAGTGGGAGCAAGGAGCCCCTGCAGGAAGGGAGGGAGGTGACAGGTGGCAGTCTCCATCAAACGTGCACCACACCAGACACAGTCCATGGTTCTGTCTTTGTGGGGCCGGGTGCCACATCGCTGGCCTTGGCCCTTTCCACAGAGCCACACCAGGGCCCAGAACAGGGTGCCCTTCCAGGCGCATTTCCTCCTGGGAGTACAAGGAGCCCAGTGTTCAGCGCTTTCAGCCCTGAGTGAGACATGAACAGCCCCCCTGAATCTGAGGGAGGAGAAGGGCAGGGAAGTGCTGTCTTCTTGAGCAGGAGGAAGACATGAAGAGTATAAACGGCTGCTCTAAAGTCTGGGCCCGGTTCCCATCACAGGAGCCTGTCTGCTTTGGGCCCCGCAGACCGTATTTCTCAAGATGAAGTGCTGGAGACTCCGGTGGAAGCCACCCAGTCCCGAGGCCTGGCAGGCGCTCTGCTCTCCCAGGCCGCCTCCCTCCCACTCCCCAAACACTGGGTGGGCACCTGTGGGCAGTGGGCCTGGGTGCGCGATGGCTTGGAGGTCTTGGGCTTTCCGCTCCAACCAGGAGATGAGGGCTGGGGTACGAGCAGTGGCACCCCATGGAACTCAGGGACACGGGGCCAGTTGTCCCAAGTGTGCCAGGGGTGCAGATGCTCCCCAGAGGCGGGCAGTGTCCCACACAGAGAGGAAGGTTCCAGGGCCGGCCGGTGGCGCAAGTGGTTGAGTGTGCGCACTCCGCTGTGGCAGCCCGGGGTTCGCCGGTTCAGATCCTGGGCGCGCACCGACACACTGCTTGTCAAAACCGTGCTGTCGTGGCGTCACATATAAAGTGGAGGGAGATGGGCATGGATGTTAGCCCAGGGCCAGTCTTCCTCAGCAAAAAGAGGAGGATTGGCAGATGTTAGCTCAGGGCCAGTCTTCCTCACACACAAAAGAAAAAAGTAAAAAAAAAAAAAAAATTAGAGAGGAAGCTTCCGGAGGAGAGTCGGGAGTCCCAGCCAGGTGCTGTCTCCCTTTTGCACCTGTCTTCTGCACTCTCCCAGCAGGGCATGCCCTCCGGAAACATCCAGCACTAGCTGGTGTCCTACTGCCTGTCTCTCCAAGAGTCAGGGAGACCCCAACAGAAGCCCAGCCCTGCCACCTAGGACCTGCGTGGTACTGGACAAGTCACTGAATGTCGCTGTCCCTCTGTTGTGTCACTTGTGAATCGGGGCCGGTAATGGAGCCCCGTACCTGGGGTTTGGTGAGGATGCTGTGAGGTCCCAGTGCCTGGCTCAGAGTCGGGGCCTTATGCCTTTATATTCTTCCCTCCTCCCTGCCATCGCTCTGTTTACAATTACTAATAATAACAACACGGTTACTGCTTAGCTAGTACCTGTAAGTAAACAATCCCAATACTGGGTGATCAGTGCTCTGACAGAGGCGTCCGCAGGGCCCAGAGCCCAGAGTGGGAAGAGGGGTGACTTGCCTTGGTGGTTAGGGGAGGTTTCCACAGACGAACATTCCCAGAATGGTCCAGGAAGGGGGACAGAGTTCCCAAAAGGCACAGAGGCCTGGAGAAGTGTGGTGTACGGAGACCCAGGGAGTAGAGGACCAAGGTGGAAAGGTGGGCAGGAGCCGGGTCCCAGAGGGCCTCAGAGAGGCTTGGACTTCAGCCGCTGAAAGTCTTCCACTGGCAGGAGGGATGCTGAAAACCAAAACCGTACGTTAGAAAGAGCACTGGGGGTAGTGATGGGGGATAGCAAGGACCAGGCAGGAGGTGAGGGGGAGCTGTCACTCATCTTCACCACCCCCCCCCCCCGCCTTGCCCTGACCAGTGTCCACAGACAAGACCCTCTGCCACAGGAGGAACGGGACGAGAGGCCTTGCCAAAGTGCTCTCAGGGAGGCAGCTCAGAAGCCTGGCCGCTCAAAGCCAAGCCCTGATTCTTTCTGTGCAGTTACAAGCTCGTGTGCCAAGTTCTCAAGCAAGGGGCCCTAATCAGGCACATCTCTACCTTTGGGGCCTGTTCCAGTGGGTTCCAGACCCAACTCAGCCCCTGACTCGCTGGGGGAACCGGATCAAGTTTCCTCCCTTCTCTGGGTCTCAGTTTCCCAGTCTGTAAGAGGGCGGGCCTTGGTGGCCTCTGAGGCATCACCAGAAAGAATGGGTTCCAGCAGTTTCTTGTGGCTACGCTGGGTCTTTGCAGCCACGCTCGGGCATTGAGCTCGTAGCTGCCTCTCCTTATCCGCCTGCAGCTGGGAGCAGATAGAACTGCTGCCTGCTATCTCTGAGGCCTGACCTTGAAACGCAGCCAGCACACACAGATTACTCTGTGGAAGCAGACTGACACCGTGCTCCTGACATCCACAGAGCATCGCTCATCTCATTAGCCGCCTCCTGGGCGGGATGCTGATCTCGGCCTGTCTCGGCACCTGGTACCGGCCAGCCTGCCTATCAGCCTGACCTCAAGTGGCCCCGCTGAGTTTGCCTGCAGAGCACCAGACGATGGGGAATGACTGGAAATGATATCCGACAAGAAGTTCACCAGAGGTCCCCATCGGAGAGTGGGAGAATCAGCAAGTACGAGGGTGGCTCGGCCACTTGTACCTCCCTGCTTTGCGGCCTGGCCCTCCTGTTGTGACCTCACCTTTCTCAACTAAACCCAGGACCAGGTGTGGGAAACTCCCACTGTGTCCCAGGAAATAGATGCCCTTGAAGAAGAGCGTGCAGTTCATTCCTTTGCCCAAAATCACATTCTAGAGCAGCTCTGTTCAATAGAAATATAATGCAGGACACATTTGAGATGAAATGAATGATTCCAGTGCTCAGTTACCCCGGCCACAATCCGAGTGCCCGGCAGCACTTGGGCAGGTGCACGGATCCAGACTCCAGGCTTCCTGCTGCTCATCCTCATCCCTGCTGTCTCCCACCTGGGGCGTTCTCATTCGAACCTGCACTTGCTTCTGTGATTGCACCTTTCACACGCTATTGCAAGTGCCTCTTGGTTTTTCACTTTCTTTTCTTCTGGGGGGCAGTTATGTTGCTCTTGTCAGACTTAGGGCTTCTCAAAGGCAGGGTCCGTGTCTGATTCATATCTACAGCTTCAGCCTGGTGCTCAGTGCCTGGCCTGGAGGAGGAGCACAGGAAGAGTTGCTCACAGTTGTGCAAATATCCTGGGGCATGAGGCAGTTTGACTGAACCATTCGGTGTGGCACTGCACATGCAGTGTCAGGTGGAAGGGGAATGTGGCTGGTTAGCTGGAGAGTCAGCCAGGGTCAGACCCCAAAGCGCCTTGTGTATCAGGCTCAGGCATCTGGACAATCTTACAGGCAATGAGGAGCCACTGAAGGCTCCTCAACAGGGGAGAGGTATGATCATATTTAGCAATAATGAGAAGATCAGATTGGGCGTGGGGTCATGAAGGGGGCCCAGGGAGCAATTGGGGGGCTGCTTTAATAGAGCAGCAGGCACTGGATGCTGACAAGCCGGATCCAAGCAGGGGCCAGGAGGACAGGGGCTAGCTGAGAGGCAGAATGGCCAGACCCCGTGAGGGAGCGGATGCTGGAGGTGGAGCCCAGGATGACTGCCAGGTTGCTGGGCAGCTAAGAAAGGACATACAGGAGGAGAAGCAGTTTGGGGATAAAGATGACTGGGTTACCATGAGATCACAGAAGCCCAGGCTAGCAGCAGTGCAACCTGGATTGATGTCTCTGATGATGGTGCAGTTAAGTATCTTGACTGTGGTGATGGTTTCACGAAGCTACACATATGATAAAATTGCATAGATTCCCCCACTGTACCCACACACACACAGGAGTCCCTGTAGAACTGGTGAAATCTGAATCAGCCCTGTGGATGGTACCGAGGTCAGTTTCCTGGTTTTGCTGATGTGCGATAGCTGTGTGAGACGTTAACGCTAAGGGAGGCTGGGGGAAGGGTGCGTGGGACCTCACTGTACATCTCACTGTACAACTTCGTGTGAATCTGGAATTATTTCAAAATAAAAACTTTTTTAAATTTTATTTATTATTATTATTATTATTTTTCTCTGTAAGGAAGATTAGCCCTGAGCTAACATCCGATGCCAATCCTCCTCTTTTTGCTGAGGAAGACTGGCCCTGGGCTAACATCCGTGCCCATCTTCCTCTACTTTACGTAGGATGCCACCACAGCACGGCTCAACAAGCGGTGCATCGGTGCACACCCTGGATCCGAACCGGTGAACCCCGGGCCACTGAAGTGTAGCGCACTCACTCAACTGCTGTGCCACCGGGCCAGCCTCTATTTTTTATTATTTTATTGAGGTCATAATGGTTTATAACATTGTGTAATTTCAGGTGTACATTATTATTTATCAGTTTCTGTATAGACTGCATCGTGCTCACCACCAATTGTCTAATTTTTATCCGTCACTGTACATATGTGCCCCTTTACCCCTTTCACCCAACCCCCAGCCCCCTTCTGCTCTAGTAACCACTAATCAATTCTCTTTATCCATGTGTTTGTTTATCTTCCACATATGAGTGAAATCACATGGTGTTTGCCTGTCTCTGTCTGTCTTATTTCGCTTAACATAATACCTTCAAGGTCCATCCATGTTGTCCCAAATGGGACGATTTTGTCTTTTATTATGGCTGAGTAGTATTCCATTGTGTATACATACCACATCTTCTATATCCATTCATAAAAACTTTTTTAAAAGTACCTACCCCATAGTGTTGTGGTGAAATGATGCACCTATATCTTAGGGCAATACCTGGCCTGTGTTAAGTATGCAATAAAGTTAGCAAGTAGTGTAACAGGTTGTCTGCAAATGCGAGAAACAGGGCAAACGTATTTTTATAGAGTGTGTTAGTAACCTTGTCAAACAATATGCTCAGTGTGCTTTTCTTCAACCTCCAGACACTTTTTCGGATAAAGTGCCTCTGAATTTAAAGCAATGGGTCCAGTTGTTTATCTTTTAAAAAGTAAAAGAAATACAGTACTTTCTCTGAATTTTGTGACTTTTTGAACACTCTCTGGTGTATTTATTGATTGACAACTGGGCCCATTGTTTCTTAGAAGTGTTTCACTTGAAAACACATTGAGAACATTATTTAAAAATTTGGCAAACGTGCTATTTAACAGTTGACTTCACATTTCCTGACTTTGCAGACAGCTGTGTGTGCGCTCACCTACCTATGATGACTGTTGTCCGTCTGCCGCCTTCTGTATGGCTGGCCCCTCTCACTTCGCATATCCTGCCCCAGGGACAGGTATATGTTTGCTGACTGACAGAATGAAAAGCCACTCACCAAGGGAAACCTGCTAATTCCTCCAAGAGCAATTGGCCACGTTCCTGGGTCAGCAGTAGAAATGAGTTCCCGATATTAACATTTTCTGCAAGACACAAACAGCATGAGATTCTTCAAGTCATTTGTTGAGTTTCTTTTTTAGAAAAGGAAGTGGGAAGGGGACCCTACACTGTATCGGCTCAATCTTCCTGACACCACGGTGAGTGGACGTTACACCTTGTTCTACAGATGTGGAAACTGAGGCACAGAGGGGTAACTTGTCCAAAGTCACATGATTAGTACAAGGTGGAGTCCAGACTCCAGGGTCTCACTCTTAGCAGGCTGCCAATAGGAGCCCAGGCAGGTGCTGGGCACCTCGGCCCTGAGACACAGAGAGGCACGGACAGAAATTCCTCAGTTAGAGATATGCACACCAGATAGGGAAGAGGCGATGTGCTGGAGGAGGCACGCTCAGTGCCAGCTCAGAACAGAGATGTAGATAAAATGCTTCACAAGTGATCTCTGTTAGACTAAATCTAGATAAATTAGGATATGGGGAGGAATGTGGCAGGGATTAGCGGGTAGGGGGTTGATGACCCAGGTTACTTCTGGGAAGCCAAGCCCAGGTACAGAGGAGAGCCTTCAGCTTAGGAACTTGCTTACACACAAGGCTATTCTTTAGTCCAGCTCCTTCCTACTCAAGCTGTGGTCCATGGGCCAGCTGCATCCGCATCACCTGGAAGCTTGTTGCAAATACAGCCTCTGGGGCCCCACTTGGAACTACTGCAACAGAATCTGTGTTATAGCAATCTGTCCTGGGTGACTGGTGTGCATATTCAAATGCGAGAAGTGCTGCTCTGGAGAGAAACAACATCAGTGCTACCCAGCCCTGAACTCTGAGATCCTGAGGGAGGAGACTCCATCTGTGCACTCAGAGCCTGGTGCCTGCCTCTAAAGGTGCTTGATAAACTAAATCAGTGAAGGAGTAATAACTCAAAATCAGGAAGAGATCTGAAAGTGATGGTAGAGAGAGGCAAACAATAACAAGAAATTGAGTCTAGTCCTCAGGCTGCAAACCAAGGCTGATTACCCATGGGCTGATTCTGGCCCATAAACATATTTTGTTTGGGTCATGAAATACTTTTAAAAGCAAAATATTTTACTCATAAAAAATATAGATTTCTATACAATAAATTTGGGCCTGCTTTCTCCATATAAACAATTGGCAGGAGCTCAGTAACAGCTGCCCCTTTTAGACAGAGCATTCTCCAGTTGGCCAGAATCCCCACCACTCTCTATTGCCCCCCACACCTGTTTTTTCAGTTCTGATCTCTCTATAAGGGTTTGACTCTATGAGCCCTAGTGTAGATAAAAAACTCAAAATCAAAGCCAGCTAGAAAATGATAGTTATTGTACATTGGCTAAATCATTTGACACCCCCAGGTATTTGTCAGGTGGGGTTGTGGTTAAGGGTAATGTGCTCAGTCACACTGTCTGAGTTTCAGGTCTGGCTCAGCTTCTCCCCAGGTCTGGGGTCCAGAGCAAGTCACATAACCCCAAACTTCAGGCTCTTCCTCTGTAAAATGGCCTCAATCGATAAAAGCAGCTCCGTGTGGAGCATGAAGCTCTGTGCCTGGCACATGGCTGGCAGGAGCTAATTAGGAAGACATAGCTAATTGCAGTTGCCACAGCAAAATAACACACAGGAAGGCAGCTATTCATTCCCCCTATTTCTAAAATATCAATATTTATTTATTTATTTATTTTTGTGAGGAAGATCAGCCCTGAGCTAACATCAGTGCTCATCCTCCTCTTTTTGCTGAGGAAGACCGGCTCTGAGCTAACATCTATTGCCAATCCTCCTCCTTTTTTTCCCCAAAGCGGTGCGTCAGTGCGCGCCCGGGATCCGAACCCGGGCCGCCAGTAGCGGAGCGCACGCACTTAACTGCTAAGCCACGGGGCCGGCCCTAAAATATCAATATCTTCCATAAAATGGTATACAGAATACATAAAATTTTAAAATTCAGTGAAGCTAAATATTTTATACATTACTAGAGTAAGGACTTACTGGTTCTCTTCCTCCTCTGTTGATTATGGAGGAATAGAAAACCACTTTCAAAACAAGTTTTCCTTTACTGGATCCAAACTTCTACTGCAGCATATCCCTGAGTGTAAATGATGCCGATTTTTTTAAAATATGTCACAAAAACACCTGTAGTTCAGCATTTTTTAAAAGCACATTATTCTGGAGTACCAGAATGTTAAAAAGTGGGGTTACGATCACTAAAAAACACCAGATTTGGAAGTTCTTCTGAAGGTCTGTGACCCCTTCCTGGGTTCTGAGCACACGGCTGTCCCCGCTGCTCTCCTGCATGCTTGACGGGGAGGAAACAGAGCTGGGGAGGCTGAGCTGGGAAAGGGTCCTTGTTATCCCTCCAAAATCACGTCCACCGGAAACCTCGGAACGTGACCTTATTTGGAAATAGGTTCTTTGCCAATGCAGTTTGTTAAGATGAGGTCATATTGGAGTAGGCTGGGCCCTAAATTCGATGACTGATGTCCTTATAGGAAGAGGGAAATTTGTCAGCTCTAAGTTGAATAAGTTCTGAGGATGTAATGTACAGCATGGGACTATAGTTGATAACACTGTATTGTATAATTGAAATTTGCTAAGAGAGTAGAACTTAAATTTCCTCACCAAAAAAAAAAAAAAGATAACTATGTGAGGTGATGGATGTGTTAATTAACTCGATGAGGGGAATCCTTTCACAACGTATACTTATATCAAATCACCACGATGTACACTTTAAATATCTTAGAATTTTATTTGTCCATTATACCTCAATAAAGCTGAAAAAAGAAGAAGACAGAAGTTTGGGCCCACAGACACACAAGGGTGAGGTGGTGTGAAGACAGAGACAGAGAGTGCAGTGATGCACCCACGAGGCAAGGAACGCCAAGGATTGCCGGGCACACCAGAAGCTAGGAGAGAGGCATGAAAAGACCCTTCCTCGAGCCTTTGGAGGGAGCACGGCCCTGCCAACACTTGATTTTGGACTTTAAGTCTCTAGAACTCTGAGAGAACGAATTCCTGTTGTTTTAAGGCACCCAGTTTGCGGTAATTTGCCACGGGAGCCCTAGGAAACTCCTAGAGTCAGGAAGTTGGAAGTGAAGCTGCCAGAGCGAGTGGCCCTTCTCAGCAGGACCCTGCCTTCGCTGAGCTTAGGAATCCAGCCCGTACTTTTAGGAGCCGAAACCCAGAAGACCCGGCTCATCTTCCTACCCTCCTCCCCTGGCGGGTCACCCGTCTTCCTGCACCCCCCCGTGTCCAGCCCCTCCGTGATGGTGGATGCCGCTCCTGCTGTGCACGTCATTCGCTGGGCCTGCAGCACCGCCTGGTGACGTCCAGGTGCTGCCTGTGGTTGGGTGGGAAGAGCAGAGCTGCAGGAGTCCGAGAGACCCAGGAAAGAACCGGCTTTTCCTGGCTGTGAGCACCGCCTAGGAAAGTCCCCTCATCTCCCTGAGCCCCACGGGATGGTGGTAATACTGACCTTGATGGGCCCTGGCAGGGATGGTGGGATACAGCAGTGCCTGGTACACAGCAGGTGCTCAATACATGTGAGAACCTCCCCTCCCCCCGCCGTGTAAGACTAGTGGAGAATCCCAGCATCCTGGAGAGCCAGGCCTCTCCCGGCAGGCTCGGGCAAGCTGGAGCAGGTGGGGCCGGGGCCGGAACACACGTGCAGTGGGCAGCGGCTTCCCCTGGGAGGAAGAGGCCTGGAGAGGAAGGTGGGGGCTGCTGGTCCTCATCAAACACACGAGGGCCTGGGCTGAGAAGGGGCATCGGGGGCAAGGGGTCGGGTCTGGTTTCCCGTGTCGGGCACAGAGTGGCGCTCCACAAATAACTGTGGAAGGAATAATGTTGGAGAAGGGAAGAACGGTCCACCAGGCGTGTCCAAGTGCTGTCAGACCAGCCCACCTGCAGGAGCCGGCACTGAAGGAATGTGCAGAGCAGAGGGTTCTTTTCTGTTCTGTTCTGTTCTTTAAATTGAGAGAAGCTGATCTTCTTTGTTCTGTGAAGGGTCACTTAAGTGGCCCTCTTGGGTATGCAAATAACAGACAACTCAGCAGCCAGCGTCCTGGGGGCAGTTTGGAACAGGACCTTTTGTGGCTGTTGGTGGTGGGTTCTAGTCTTTATTTTTGAGTGGCTTGGCCAGGATCGTGCCCTTCTTTGGCGTGCAGCAGACGAGGGTCTGTCAGGAGAGTTGAAGGAAGAGGAGAAATTTGTGGACTAATTTGTACAAAGATCCCAAGGTTTCTGGAAGGAGTGAGGTGGATACACCAACATAGTGTTTTCACAGTTCTTTGACAATGAGAAATAAACATGACGTGGCACCCCAGGCCCAGCACACATGAGGCAAGGGCATCAGGAAGCAGTACAGTTCCCACATGCAGTGCCCCTGGCATTGTCTGTTCTGTGGGGTTCTACCTCGCTTTAAAAAATACTGGTCCAGACCCACTGAGTTGATTTCGTGACCCCTGAATGGATGGTCTGTAGTCTGAGAAATGCTTCTTGGGATTGGCGTTCAGGGGATCTGTGGGGTGGACCAAGGCCTGGCTGCAGGAGGGGTGCGGAGGCCGGGGAAGTAGAGGCTTTAAGGGTGAGCGAGCCCCGAGTCTGAGTAACTAGGGCGGGGAGGAATACTGGTCGTGGGAGTTATCAGATGCTAGAACTGGGTCTAACCTAGCCATCTGAGGCCAACTCGCCCCTGGAAATTGTGTATGTCTGTGCGCATGTGTGTGTGTGTGTGTGTGTGTGTGTGTGATCTGACAGAGGAGGGCTCTAGGAGCTTGTGAACCCTCTCCCCGAGCAGCAGGTCCTGTGCCAGAGGTCCTGTGTGTCCCTGGAGAGACTTGGCAGGCCTCTTCCTCCCATGGGGCATCTCTGTGGAGCCCAGCAGCACATCCCCATCCAGCTGGAATCTCAGTGCCACCACCAAGGCCAGCCTGGGAGGGGCCTGCCCCGTGCCCACCATCCCGGGGCAGCCCGGCGTCCTGTGGGAGTGACCGGGTACACCCCAGGGGCCCTGCCTCATCTGGCAGGGAGCCGTCCAGATGGAGCAGAATGTTGTGGCCTGGGCAGAACACCCTGGAGGAGTTGATGCTTCCACAGCAAAATCCTGGGGAATGGGGACTGCGCCCATCCCAGCATCTATGTGTTGGATACAGGGCCAAGACCAGCTTCTGCTCAGCCGCCTGCTGAGCATGGAGATGGGGCGGAAGTGGCCTCGACACTTGCCCTCCAGAACCAGCAACGGGAAGCCTGGTTGTCCTGTGCTTTCTCCTTTCACAACTAGGTGGCAGCAGCAAGCACACGTGCTTGAACCCCTTCCTGGGGATGTGGCCATCCCCACCTCTGTCCCGGGGGCTGAACTTCGCCAGCCCAGCCCTCCCCCTGCCCAGCACCCCTGGCTGCAGCCCCGCTGAGAAGGGAAGGCTGCTGGACGTCTACTGTGTGTCAAGCTCTTTTCTTAGCGTCCCAGTTCATCCTCACAGCGCTCAGGACCCTCAGCCCCATTCACTGCCTGGTAGAAGGACGGACGGAGGGTCTTTCAAGATGTTGGAAACTGGAATTCAGTTCAGACAGCTGGGGGGTCAGCTCCAGTCAAGGCAGCATGGTGGCAAAACACAAGCTTGGGCGTCAAGTGGCCCGACAGCCCCTCACAGCACCTCACCCCTCTGAAGCCATGGGGGCAGCCAGACCAGGTTCCTTTTCCTACAGCCAGCCCTGTGGACAGACTCTGCTTCCCAGCCTCCCCCGCAGAAAGACGGTCCCGTGACTGAACCCTGGACAATGGAATGTGAGTGGGAGTGCGACATAGGCCGCTCTCAGCCCCTAAAATCCCCTGAGCTCCCTGCTCCCGCTTCCCTCCTCTGACAAGCAGACGGAAAGGATCCAGAGGAGGACCCTGAGGTCCTAGAAGGGGCCTGAGTCCCCAAGAGAGGACATGGAGCAGAGCCCCCTCCCCCATCCCTTTTATGCTGACTCACAAGAGATGGTTACCTGAGCAGGAAAGAGTGTGTATAGGGTTAAGCCACTGAGATTTTGCAGTTTGTTATGGCAGCAAGCATCAATCAGCTGATTAATGTGCCAGTTTCCTTATCTGTGACATGGGGTTATCAACACTCGGTCTCAGGGTTGTTGTGTTAATGACATGTAGTGCGTGTAAATCGCCAAGCCTGGGGGCTGGCACTTTGCAAACTCTCAAAGACTCCCCCGTAGTGAGGTCCCTCCCTCGCACCCATCAGCAGCTGCAGCAGCCATGGTGATAACACACGGAGGACAGGCCCACCCCCGGTTCACAGTGCTGTGCCCCCAGCTACGCGGACCAGGCACGGTGGGCCTGGCTCACTGCGGAGGGTCTCGGCTTCTGTGGCACACAGGGCTGCTGGGCGCCTTCACAGGGCAGGCCTCTCCACGCAAACGCTTTGTCCCCTGGAGTGCTGCTCTAACTGTGGAGACACGCCCTGAGGGCAAGAGCTGTGAATTGGGAGGCTGAGCTGAGGTCACATACTGAAAGTGAGAGCTGAGAGTCCCGCTGGAGCCAGACTCCACGGTCCAAGTCCTGGCTCTTCCACTTACTAGCTGCGGGACCCCAGGTAAGTCACTTGGCAGCTCTGTGCCTCAGTTTCCCCAGCAGTGAAATGGGGATGGTAACGGTTCTTGTGGAGATTGAGTTAACGCATGTAGCATGCTCAGAACAGTGCTGGGCATACAGCTGGTGCTCAGTGTGTTGCTCTTTTTCCTGAAGCAAGTATCCCACTTGGTGACTCCCGGTCAAGCAGCCAAGACTGCCCCCACTCCCCTAGCCCATGGAAAGGCCTGCTGTCACCACAGCCGCAGGGAGTGCCCTGCCCCCCTCCAGGGAGCTGCCGCAGCCACAGAGTCCGGGGCAGGGAGCAGACGCCCTCCTGGCCGCGGCTGTGGCCGCCTGCCTTTCCCAGGCTGCACTTCTCCTGGGGGTGGGAGAGGAAAGCAAGACAGAGAGAGCAGGTGGGAGCAGCGATGGGGGTGAGGCTTCGGGAAAGGACAATGGGCTTTGTAAAATCCCTCTCTGGGCAGTCTGGCCAAGTTCAATGGCTTCAGGCCACGCGAACAGCAAGAAAAATGTGGCCCAGGAATTTCTCCCCAACGATTCCCCTTGTCTTTCTCTGTGGGAATTTGGAACTGCAGACACATTCCTTCCATGAACAGCGTCCACGGCAGCCGCAGGCCCATTGGCCCGAGTCAGGGCACTGCCGGCCTGCACCCCTAGGCCGCCCCAGCACCCCCTCCCTGAGGAGTGGGCGTGGCAAGTGGCAGGAGAAGAGGCTCTCGCTGCAGACTTCAGAGCCTGCGCTGGCCGGGACTGACCCCCCGGCGCTGCCTGCCCCTCGAGAGCCAGCTGTCCAGACAGCGCGTGCAGCTGCTCACCCCACCTATCACCAGAAGTGGAAACCAGACATCTTGGGCAGAACTCCCACCTCTTAGACATGGAAAGTCACTTTTTTCCTACGCCAAGTACTTCCCAGCTTAGAGGAAACAACTTCCCAGTGCTCTAAATTTCTTTTAAAACAGAGAGAGGGGGCCGGCCCCGTGGCTTAGCAGTTAAGTGCGCGCGCTCCGCTACTGGCGGCCCAGGTTCGGATCCTGGGCGCGCACAGACGCACCGCTCGTCCGGCCATGCTGAGGCAGCGTCCCACATACAGCAGCTAGAAGGATGTGCAGCTGTGGCATGCAACTATCTACTGGGGCTTTGGGAAAAAAAAAGGAGGAGGACTGGCAGTGGATGTTGGCTCGGAGCCGGTCTTCCTCAGCAAAAAAAAGAGGAGGATTAGCATAGATGTTAGCTCAGGGCTGATCTTCCTCACAAAAAAAAAAAAAAAAAAAACCACAGAGAGAGGGCTCCAAACTATAGAAAGCCTGCAGGCCCAGTCTGGCTCACCACCTGCTTTTGTAAATAAAGTTTTATTGAAGTGCAGCCACACCCATTCCTTTAGGTATTGTCTATGGCTGGTTTCATGCTACAAGGGCAGAGTTGAGTAGTTGCTACGGAGACCATATGGCATGCAAAGCTTAAATATGTTTATGATCTGTTCCTTAGAAAAAGTTTACTGATTCCTGGTTTAAAGAGAACGTGTTACATTCACTTATTAACTTATACTCCTGTGTTATTCCACAAAGGATTTGAAATGGCTTCTAATGAGATCACTTAGAATAAAATAAAGGTAACCCAATAGAAATAAGTTTTTAATTTTATTTATTTATTTATTCCCCCAAAGCCCCAGTAGACAGTTGTATGTCATAGCTGCACATCCTTCTAGTTGCTGTATGTGGGACGCGGCCTCAGCATGGCCAGAGAAGCGGTGCGTCGGTGCGCGCCCGGGATCCGAACCCGGGCCGCCAGCAGCGGAGCGCGCCCACTTAACCGCTAAGCCACGGGGCCGGCCCAGAAATAAGTTTTTAAATTTTAATTTTTTTAATTTAAAATTTTGATTGTTTAAGGACCTCAGAAAATGCAAGAAAAGTAGAAAAGCAAAATTAGGAAACAAAAGCAGAAAAGTGAAGGACTACTTTAGGGCCTTCATACTTGCCAAAGCCAAACTTTAAATTTTTCCTGAGCTTCCTGGCAGCCAAAGGAAAAAGAGAAATGAGACTTAAGTCTCATTAAGAGAAAGGACAAAGCACACCAGTCCTCATGGAATCCACAGCCTTTTCTAGCACAAAGCAGTGTGGGCTTGCTTCAAACAGAATCTACCTTCACCAGAGTCATATACTTTATTTTAAAAAAAGAAACCAGAACAATGAGTCTGTAAAGTGAATAACAACAGCAATGCTGTTGATGAGGGCTAATGTGGGCAGAGGGGTGCTAGTTAACATGTTTAACCAGATATCTAAATCCAAATTAGTTGGCTTCTGTGCTCCGTGGTACAAGTGCACAAGACATATTTTGAGAGACAGGGTGCGAGAGCCCTCCTTTCTGCTTCTTGTTTCTGTAGATGTTTGTTTCAGAGCAGAAACTGAAGGTGATGGGGGTAGCCCCAACTTGTCACTAACTCACCTTTCAGTGCCTGGCACGTAGTAGGCCCTCAAGAAACGCTTGCTGTGAAGTGGATCTAGCCTCTCCGGGCCTCAGATTTCCATGAAAAATGAGGAGACTGTATTAAAACGGAAAGTCCCTTCCAAGTCCAGAATGTCTGTGAGCTACGGTGTTGTCCACGTGGTGCGTGCACACGGGATTTTGGCCGAACTCCTAACACAGATCAGAACAGTGATGGGAGGAGAGGATGAGGGGGAAGCAGGCCCAGGTGGAGACCCTCACTTCCAGGGCCAGGGGGCAGGGGGCTGGTCAGACTGCTCAATCCAAGTGCAGGCTCCCGCGTGCCAGCTGTGTGACTGAGAGCTCACACCATGGGCAGGTGTCCCCATTCTCGCCTGTGAAATGAGTGTAATGGCGTATTGCCGTCATGGGGCCACTGTGGAGACTGAGTGAGATCCTGCCTGTGCGATACTAGCACCAGCACGACGCAGGCTTGTAACAAGGGGTCCACGAAGTGCCCTCATCTTCAAGCAGCCCCCTCCACCAGGCACCAGGGCTGCCAGGAAGCAGACAGCGCTCTGAAAGCTACCAGGGCACTGAGCTCACGGCTCTCCTGCAGATGCCACCAGCACTCCACAGGGGCTGCTTTTGTACCACAAATCTTACCTGCGGATGTGCCTTAGACCCCTGGGGCGTTGAATTCATCACCGAGTGCTGTGCCTTCTCCCTCCGAAACATCCACCAGACAGTCATGAAGAGCACGGACGCCGAAGCAAGACAGGCTGGGTTCCAGTCTGAGCTCAGCCAATAATCAGCTGTGTGACTTTGTGCAACTCCTTCACCTCTCTGTGCCTCGGTGTCCTCCTTTTAAAGTGGAAATGATAATGGTACGGAACACACAGGATTGATCTGAATTCAAACGGAACGTCAAGCCCTTAGCCGGGCCCGCCGTCAGGGCCAGGCAGCGTGAGCTGTTAGTGTTAGGTCTTAGTCCCCATGTTTCAGTTGTGACCACAGAACACACTACCCCAAAGCTTGGTGACTTGACCGTTTTCTTTGCCCACTGTTCTGCAGTGTGGGCTGGGCTTGGCAGGGACAGCTCGTCTCTGCTGTCATGTATCAGCCGGAGGACCCACTTCCAGGGTGGCCTCGCTCACATGGCCGGAAGAAGCAGTTGCTGGGCCGACCTCAGTTCTCCATGCGGCCTCTGCACGTTGCTGGTCGGCCTTCCCGGAGCACGGTGGGCTCAGGAGGGTCTCACTGCTCACGAGGACAGCAGCAGAAGCTGCCATGCCTTCTTAGGACTTAGGCCCAGAAGTGGCCCAGAGTCCCTTGTCACCTTCTGTTGGTTAAAGTGGGTCACAGGGCAGCCCAGATTCAAGGGGACAGGACCACAGAGGGTGTGACAACTGGGAGGTGGGGGTCGCTGGCCCCCCTGCTAGCATGCAGCCCGCCTGGTCTCCATCTCTGACCTGCTGTGTTCGGGCCCTGCGTCTCCCACCCGGCTTATGCCTTTTGCTTCTTGGCTTTCTCCCTGCTCCTGCTCGCCCCCTTCCAGAGCCTCCTTCACTCCAGCGCCAGGAATTCACTCGGAATCGCAGGCTGCATCATATTCCCCTGCCCTAAGTGCCCTGCCCCGCTCTTCCCGACGCCAGAACCAAGCTCCTTGACACGCTGACCCTGCCCACCAGAGGACGTTCCTACACCATTCTCTGAGGTGCTGGACTCCTCACGTCTCAACTCGCACCTCAAAGACCTCTCCTCTGTAGAGCTTTTCCTCACCACCCTCAGCAGACTGGGTCACTGTCCCCCTCGAGCTGCCAGGGCGCCCTCCCGACCTCCCCAGAGCTCAGGCCCAGGTGTGTGGTTGTGTTCAGTCATCGTTGGCACATGGATGAATAAATGAATGAATGATCATTATAGCCCCCCAAAGCTACACCTGGAACTAAGATGCCATGTCTCCACTTCTTTTTTTTTTTTCTTTTTTTTTTTTTGTGAGAAAGACCAGCCCTGAGCTAATATCCAATGCCACTCCTCCTCTTTTTGCTGAGGAAGATTGGCCCTGAGCTAACATCTGTGCCCATCTTCCTCTACTTTATATGGGACACCGCCACAGCATGGCTTGACAAGCGGTGCGTCGGTGCGCACCCGGGATCCGAACTGGTGAACCCCGGGCCACTGAAGCGGAGCGCGCGCACTTAACCGCTTGTGCCACTGGGCCGGCCCCCATGTCCCCACTTCTACCCCTCCCCTGAGCTGCCCAGGGCTGAGCTCTTACCTTGAGATGGTACCAGGATGGGGTATGTCAGAGGAGCAACCAGACTCCTGCAGAGGGGTATGAAGGCCAGGTCTGAGTCTCCTAAGCCAATCCCTGAATGGCCTGGGGCACATCTGGAACCAGGGGCTTAGGCTGCATGGGGCCAGGGTCCCAGCAGCAGGATCCCTAGAAACAACCCCATATCCTCACTACCAAGCTTTAGGTCTCCCAGAGAAGTGGAACAAAGCAGCAGAAGGTAGAACCCTGGGTGGATGGGGGGAGCCCATCCAGCCCCCCAGAGCCTTTGTCCTCTAAAGCTGTATCCAACCTCCTCCCAGAGCCCATTGTACTCACTGGAGACTCACCCCCTGGTTCTGGCTCTGCTTCCTGTGATGTGTGAGATGTTGGCTTCCCAGCTCAGGAATATGTCTCAGAGGCCCTACCTCCCTGCTCACTCTTCTGGAGTGGGGTGGCTTGAGCTCAGCTAGAGCCTTGCAGCACTGAGTGATCCTGACATTGTGCCTCAATTCAAGATGGTATGGGGTCATGATCAATTCAAGGGGCAGAGCTAGGTTCAGGGAGTTTGATTTTCCAGGCAAATTCCATGCTTAGTATGTGCTTTTCCAGTTGCAGCCCACAACTCCACACCTAACTGGGGAAATGCCATATATCCGTCTATCTATTCATCCACCCACCCACCCATCCATCCACCCACCCACCCACCTATCCACCCACCCATCCATCCACCCACCCACACATCCACTCATCCATCCACGCCCTCACTCATCCACCCATCCATCCATCCATCTTGGCCCTGCCACTTACCACTTCACAGGTCTTGGGCAAGTCTCTTCACCTCCCTGAACTTTAGCTTCTTCCTCTGTAAATTGAATCCAATGGCATCTGCCTCGTGGGGTTGACCTGTGGTTAACTGAGATAATAGCACTTGTGTATTGCCTGGCTCATGGTGGGAAGGACAGAGTGAATGTTATTTTCTTTCCTTCTTGAGGTATAGACACACAACTAGAAAACCATAAAAAGACAATGTATAATCAGGAATTAAAGCATGTGAAACCAAAGGCAATCATACTAGAAGCTCTTGCCTTGCTTTCTGTCTCCTAAACTGCTCTGGGAGTTGATATTTAAAGCCACTTTGAAAAGTCTGGTATCCCAAAATATATTTGAACTGTTCAATGGGGATGCTGACCCTCTATAATAGGCTCATTTGAAACGATCCTGCTTTGCTACTTCCTCTTAGAAAGATAAACAAGCAGCCCACAATGGCCGCTGTGATGTTTTCTTTTAAATCTTGCTTTCCAAATGTAGGACTTGGCCGTTGGACAATCACCCGGGGGCTCGCTCCCCACACATGCTCTCCCTGAATGCAGGGAGCTCCAGCTTGGAATTCCTGGGGCCTCATTAAGCCCGCTGTGACTAAGTGATCTTGCTTGGTGCTAAAACTGTTTAAAATGACTTGGCAGCAACCAGAAGTCAGGTCTTTCTGTTTTTTCTCAGTTACTCCCGCTTTGTAACCCCCGCCTACATGTCATGAAGGGAAAACATCTTTCTTTCCGGATCTGGTGCAGGACAACCCTCCTCCCTCCGCGAAGAAGCCTCACCCTGCTCTCTCCGGAGAGTTAAAGGAGAGGGAGGCAGAGATCTGGCCCACTGTTGTTAATCTCTCCTTTGAATAAGACTTAACTCCTGGGAAAACCTCTTCCCTCCTCTGTCATTCTTTCCTCCTTCTCCCCCAGCCCCCCATTTAACTCTTCTGCTCCAGGCCACGGGCAGCTCTGCCTCTGGCCTGGCCTGGCCTCTGCTCTCCTTCTGGACCACCTCTGTTCTCCCAAGACGGGAGTGGGGTGGGTGAAAGGAAGAAAATCCCAGTCAGGCCAAAGCCATCAGAGGTTGACCACAGCCGTTTCAGGGGCAGGAACAGATCCTGGGAACTGAAGGGGTGTGAGAGAGCCTGGTATTAAGAACTCTACACTGTGCCAGACACTTGAAATAATTTCTCTCATTTTATTGTTTAATTACACAATATGTAAATATGCCTTCCTTTTAAGAAATTAGACCACTATAAAAACACTAACTGGGGGCCGGCCCGGTGGCACAAGCGGTTGAGTGTGCACTCTCCGCTTCGGCGGCCCGGGGTTCGCAGGTTCGGATCCCGGGCGAGCACCGCTTGGTAAGCCACGCTGTGGCGGCGTCCCATATAAAAAGTAGAGGAAGATGGGCACAGATGTTAGCTCAGGGCCACTCTTCCTCAAGAAAAAAGGGGAGGATTGGCATCGGATGTTAGCTCAGGGCTAGTCCTCCTCACAAAAAAAAACAAACAAAAAAACCGCTAAATTCTCTTGACACCAACTTTCAATCTAATCTTGTCACTCACCCTCTCCCCAGAGGGAACCACTCTTGGTTTTCTGTCTCCCTCCGGTGTCTTCTTCCAGGCCCGCGCCCAAGCAATGGCCGCAAAGGAGCACTACAGGAAGGCTCTGTGGGTGTGTGTTACATAAGTGCTGTGAATCCACCGGTCTCGACCATTTGGTTCCAGCTCCTCGTTTGATATCGTATTTCATTTTATGAAAATGCCAGTGTACTTGATAACCCCTTTACCAGCGAACATGTTGTTGTTTCCAGTTTTTTGCGATTACAAACGAGGCTGCAGGGAATAGCCCTGTCCAGGTTTTCCTGGGCGTGTGGGCAAGCATTTCTGTGGGGTGCATACTGAGAAATGGAATTGTGTGGCCCCGGGGAATTAGCATTTTTAGTTTTAATAAGCAGCTCACATGTTACTTTCCAAAATGATTGCACCAATACACCCTCATGGCAAAAGGATCTGTTTGCCCAAATCCTCACCAACACTTGATGGCGATGATAGTTCACGCTTACAAAGCACTTAGCAACACGCCAGTTGTGTTCTAAGTTACATATATGTATATATCTCTACCTCAACGCATTTAATCCTCAGAAGGATCCAGGGAAGCAGTTCTGTTTGTCTCTCCATCTTACAGACGCGGAAACCGAGCACGAAGTGTTTAAATAACTTGACACCATCAAACCTTTAATTTGTGCTAAATGATATCTACAGTGATGTGGTTTCCTTCACTTTTCAGGTGAAGAAAGTCTCAGAGGGGAAGTGACTTACCCAAAATCACACAGTCCATAGGTAGCGCAGCCAGGTTTGGGGGTAGCCCGGGCAATCCCTCTTTTCCCTCTACTGACCAGCTGTAGCCTTCAGGGGAGCTGGGAAGATGAGAGGCGGGTGGCCCTGCTAGCGCCCCCCAAGTCGCTCATGAGGTGACTGCTTAGAGGATGCTAGGGGAGAGGAAGCGCCACCCTTGCACAGCGAGGGCACCTTTCCTCCCGGTCTGCGCCGCCCAGAGGTCAGGCCAGGGTCGCCCCCACCCCTCCTCGGCTCCCCAGGGGCGGGGAAGGGAGCCTGCGACGGCGCCGGCTCGCACAGCGCCCCCTGGCGGCCCCTGGCGAGGGCGCAGCTGGCGCCCCGGGAGAGTAACGGGTCGCGGGGAGGGCGCCCGCGAGGGCAGGGAGCCGGCGCGGGGCCGCCCCGGCGCGCGGAGATAAAAGCGGGCTGGAGGCGCGGCCGGCGCGATCTGCGCGTTCTCCTATTGATTAGCAGGGTCTGCCCAGAGGCCGGGATGCCCGCGGCGCGGGGCCGGGACCGAGCGTGAGGGCGAGGGAGCAGCCGGGCCGGCGGCCCCGCGCGCAGCCCCGCGCACGGCTGGGCGCTCACTGCCCGCGGGCCGGGCCTCGGCCGCGCCGCCCGGGGGTGCCAGCAGCAGGCGGCGCGGCAGGCAGCGGAGCCGAGCGGCGGCCGCGGCGGCTGCCATGGGGCTGTGCTGCTGCAAGGACTGGAGGGGACACCTGCCAGCGCCCAAAGGTAACTCTCGAGCGCGCACGTGCGCCGCGGGCTCGGGACCTCTGCGCTCCGGCGCTGGGCGCGCGCCGCCGGCTCCCTCCAGCTGCTGCTGGGGGCTGCCCGCTCCGCCTCGGGGACTTGGCCGCCAGTTCTCCAGGGCCGTCCGCCGCGGTCCTCAGCCTTGGAAATGGCTCAGGTGTGGCTGCAACTCCCCCAGAGTCTCGGAACTTTGGAGCGCGCGTCCAGGGGCTCCTGTTGCTCCGCCGAGCCCGGCTCGGGGCTGGGGTCGGGCCGCAGGGCGGGAGGGGAGCAGAGCGGAGGGGGAGCACGGACCGTGGGCGCGGGCGCAGGTCCGGCCAGTGCACGGCCCCGCCCGCAGGTCCTCTGCAGAGAAAGCCCCGCCAGCGCCCGGCGCCGCCTCTGCGGCTTAACCGCCCGGGAGGGAGAAGGGCCATTCATTCTCCTCGTCCGCCTCTGTCACAAACTTGGACCCAGGGGCCCTGACTCGAGTTTTCCAAAAGTCGCGGCGGCACTTGCGAGGGGAGCTGCTTGTGGAATGCCGCGGGCTTGGAGAGGGCTCCCAGCTGAGAAACGCGCTGAGGACGTTGGCGGCCGCCTGAGGTCAGGCCTCCTTCGGGCAGTGGCCCTTCCGACTTAACCCTTGACGGACTGAAACGATCCCTGTTGATTGTCGGAAACATAGTGTGCGTCCCTTAACGGCAGCGCTTCCCAAACTCACCTGACCCTAAAACTCACCTGCCCCCGCGTATTAAACGTGCAGATGCGCGGGCCCCACCCTGACCTGCTGGATAGGCTCTGGGGAGGGGCCTGCGAAGCTCTGTGTGTGAGGACTTGCCCGGGTGACTGCCCTGACCGGGTGAGTTGGGAAGCCTTGCCTGTAAACCGGAAGGTAGTCAGGCTTCACCAGAGTGGGCGCCAGGTCCTGGCTCCTTGAAAAGTATATTCACATCCAGATAAAGAAAAGGTATGAATGTGTCAAGCGGCTTGAAGGTCTCTTGTCCAGGTGATGACAATGATGCCACAAATGTACAGGTTTGTTTCACCAAGGGTTTGAAGTAGATTATAACATGTATAACAAATAAATATAAAAAAACTACACAAGACTCTGCATTTAAACAGGTCGTAGAGAAGAGCCCAGTTACTCCCGCCATCAGATACTGTCTGTGTTTGAGCCTTTTTGCAGCCCAAACAAAAAAGGAAATGTGAATTGTTGCATGGTTCTCATTGGCCCAGTTGCATGGTTCTCATTGGCCCAGAGCAACAGTTTTCTTAGCATTTGATTTAAAAAAGAAAAAAGAATTTTGCATGTGGGGCTTCGTGTTTGGAGGGAGCAGACTGCAAGGGAGCATGTCTTGGTGGTTCCAGTGGCCAGGGCAGCAGGAGGACTCAGAGGGCAGGGTTTGGCTGTGTGCTGGCTGCTGGCAGGTCAGAGCCCAGAGCAGAGCAGGAAGGATGTCACTGGGGGCTGGCAGGGCTGGAGCAGCTTTGGTCTTTCCTGACCCTTCCTCAGTAAACATGGCAGGGAGCCTGAGTCCCAGAAGCCAGGGTGAATTTGCAAGGCGTTGCTTAGGGAGGGTAGATACTCAACTAGCAGCCTCAGAATGGAGCCTGGGGCATCTCCTGCTAGCTTTGTCCTCTGGGGCTGTGGACACCCAGGCTACACCGATCCGGGTGAGGAACAGGCCTGGTGTAGTAGTGTTTCCCAGCTTGCCTCCACCTTCCCATCCACCCCAAGGCGTGGCTGGCCACAGCAGCCTGGGAGCAGGGACCCAGTCTGAAGGGCCCAGAAGGTCCTGCAGCCCATGTTAATTGCAAAGCTGGCCAAGTCTGGGGGAGGTGGTGGGAAGCACTGTGAAGCCAGAGTGCACCTGCCCTGTCCAGAGTGGGCAGCCGGCCGCTGCCAGGCAGCAAGGATCATCTGTGGTTCAAGGAAGGCGGACATTTGGTTTCTTAATGTAATATCTCCAAATGTTTAAAAATTGTTGCCTCATTTAACAAATTTGAACCTTTGTAGCCAATCTAGCTAGGCGAGGGACAGTCTGGACCACTGTTCACAATGAGTTCTGCCATAAACAGTGTGGAAGGGGTTCCTTCGTCAAATAACCTTAGAAATCATGTGTTATCAAAGTTTGGAAAGTTTTTCACTGCAGGACTTCTCAGAGCCTTTACCATAGTGGTGTGACTGTGCATCTCCAAGTCAGGTGGACTGTAGGTCAGTCTCCAGACCTCTGCCCAGGGAACCTGCATTTAACAGAACAGCTCGTGGCACCCATATCTTTGGACACACTTTGAGAAATGCTGCTTTAGACATTAAACTGATTTCAGTTGTCATGGCAATGACGCAGTATATCTGTTCCCAAGGTGGGTGTGGGTGTGTGTTTAGCTGTTGTAAGATACCTGTGTAAGAAGCTTTCTGACTTTTCAGACTAGAAATGTGTGTATTTTATTTAAGAAAAGATCAAAAGAGAGTTCATTAGTCACTGATATGACTTAAATTTTTTCAAAATAACAGCTGTTGTTGTGAATTTCATTCTTGGATATTTCTGAATCAAAACTTTTACAACAGAATATTTGACCATGTTACCCCTATGTAAAAGTGTACTTGGTAAAGCCGAAAAGCTCAAATAATAGATCTCATGAAGAAAACAGCAAAAATACGTCGCATGCCAGAGTCCCCATGGTGGACCCGGTCATCATGCCTTTAACCTCCAAAACCTGGCGCTTTCTCCAGGAGACACCTGCTCCCCTGCTACTTGCACAGAGCTGGAGATGGCAGTGTGGACCTGGGGAGGGATTGGTACAGGTGCTGTCTGGGGCACGATCTGCTGGGATATTAGTCACACTTACTGTCGTACACAAGACAGATGGCTGCAAATGGAGCCTCCTGGGTCCCGGTGCCCCTGAGGAAGCCAACAGGCCAGTGAGCAGGATCCGAGGTGTGGAGAAGGATCACGGTCTCCTGGAAGCAGAGGGCAGACGTACTCGCTCTGAACTCTGAGGACACTGTCTGATTTCATTGTTTCTAGGTGATGTCTCCACATCCTTCTGCTATGTAGAGTTCTGTGGTGGGTCTGTTCAATGGCAGATTTCATTTTCTTCAACTTTGCATGGAGGTCTGAGGTGGAGACTTGGAGGAAGAAGTGGTACAGGGGTGCAGCATCGGGGCAGCTTGTGTTCAGGCCAGGGAGGGGGCGGGGCAGACTGGTGGGCCCCTAAGACCCTTGAGGTGTGCCAGGCCCTGCTGCTGCTTCATCCCAGATGCCTCTGGGGCTCCTAGGCCCCCATGCTTCCTCCTGGTCTCAGCATCAGGAGCCCTCCCCTGTCATCCAGAATCTTGCCCCACCATCCTGTTCCCTCTCTCCCCAACACCCTCATCCTCCCTTCTGCTGGCTCCTTGTCGGGCTACAAACCTGTCTGAGTTGCTCATCAGACATTTTTTCAAAGCGAGTCTCTTGCTCCTGTGCTCCACCAGCCCTGCCCGTCTCTCCTTCCCTCATCGCCAGCTCCCCAGGAGCAGTCTGCTGGTCGCTGCCTCCCTGTTATCCTGCTCCTGCACTTCTCCCTGTCACCGTGCTGGACCTGGCGAACAGTCCTGGTGCTCTGAGTACCTGAGAGCCCGCCCCAGCCCTGCCCAGCCCTTCTCCCTTCTGCCCCTCTTGCCCCTTTGATACACCGAGTTGTCTGTGAATTCTCTTTGTTTTACCTTCTGAGCTCTGTCTGTAAGTCTCCCCCAGGCATCTCACCCAGGGCCCTGATAATTGTGATCGCCTCTAAGCAAACAGCCCCCAAACCCTCTGCCCCGCACCTCTGCAGTGCCCAGCAAATCCAGCCTGCAGATGCAGAACTCCGGCTGGAGTCCTGCACTCCACCTGCCCCTTCTCACGTGTCCTGGCTCTCAGCCCTGCCCAGTGCTCCATTTCCCACGACCAAAGGCTGACAGCTCCTGTGATCCTGCCCGGGGCAGTGTCCCCATTCCTGCCCCCAAGGCCACTGCGATGCCCATGCAGACCTTCATCTTGACTGCACTGGCTTCCCGCCTGGTCATCCCAAGTGCATCTTTGCCTCTTCCAGTCCACTGCCGGGCAAGCAGCCTGTGCACAGCTCCCATCCCATGATGTCCCTCCTCAAACTCTGCCTGGGCCCCAGAGTGCCTACAGAAGAAAGCCCAGCTCCTTAGCCTTGCTGGCATTGCATGTTCCTCCCCGGACCCTCCCGACTTCCCGCCACCATGCAGCCTGGACCTCTCTGGTCCCTGCACACACCGCGCCCTCTCACAGTGCCATCTTCAGTGGGGCCTGAGAGGGGTCAAGGCCCGGGGAAGGTGGCCTGCATCTGGAGCCGTCTCTGGGCCCTTGCCCACAGGCCCAGTTCATTTCATTCTCTCCAGGGCCTGGTTGGTCTGGGTCTCTCGCCCCTAGCTGACAGTTGTTTGGTCACCTCTGGGATGTGGCACCATGCTCAGCAGAGAATCCGTGCTCAGTGAACACTCAGTGAGAGAGCAGTGTGTGGAGCAGAGACAAGGGAGAGAGTCCTGCTCACCTTCGCCTGTTCATGTCGCCCGACTCCCAGGGAAGCCCAGTGGCAGCCCGGTCTGGAGAGTCCAGCCCCACTCCGTGCACCGCTCCACTGCGATAGACTGAGGCACTGGGCCTGGACTCTGTGCACCTTTCCTGATGGACAAAGGTCTTGTCGGGGTGCCCGGCAGCCAGGGGGCAGGGCCGGTGGGCCGGGCAGGGCAGTGCTGCTGCTGCTGGGCACAGTGTAAGCTGGGCAGACAGGCGCCCCTCTGTCCTGGAGGGAGATGGACAGAGGCCTGGCCGTCACTGGGTGGAGGTGACAGAACTGATTCTACTGTGTAAACTCCCGGACAGCCCCTGAGCCCACCTTCTGGAGAAGGTGCCATTTTCCACGAAGTCTTCTGAGATTGCAGATGGGCAGCTGCCATCCAGGCTTCTGTCCTGTCATTTAATGGTCATTTGTGGGGCACCCACTCTACGCCAGGCCTCACGCCCAGCTCGAGGATGAAGAACTGGGGAGGATGGAGTGTCTGTCCCGACTGTGCTCACAGCTGGGCCAAGTGGAGACCCAGGAAACAGACAGTGACACTGCAGGCTGAGAAGAAGTGCAGGGAGAGCGGCAAGCCTGGGTGCTCTGGCTGGGCGGTGGCTGGGGTCCCACCCAGCCCGGAGGTTCAGAGAAGGCCCAGACCTGCTGGTGCCCAAGCTGGGTCCTATAAAAGGAGCAGCCAGCCCAGTAGAGAACATAGGGAAGGGCTTTCCAGGGCTGCAGACGTGTGCCAGGGCCGAGGCGTGTGGGTAGTGGCAGCCTGTGGGCCAGCCCGGGGCTCATCCCTCCGCACAGGGCCTGCTGTGCCACCTGCTGCACAAGCAGATGCTCCTCGGGCTTGCTTCTGCCCCTGCCCACTTGGCCCTCATGCTAGCAGACTCTTCAGAGTCACTAGCCTTTTCCCCAGTCCAGGCCCTGCTCTGAGCACCAGACCCTCTGATGCCTCAATGGGGTGTCTCCTGGACTAGAGAGTGGCCAAAGCTAGTCGGGCTAAATCTGAACTCTTGATTGTGTCCTGCTGCTCCAATTTGCCGTCACCTACTCCTGCCAGTTCTATTTCCAGATTGCATGTGAATCCCATTGCTTGTCTCCATCCCAGGCCAGCACACTGGGCCCAGCCACCAGCATGTTGCCTGGACTGCTGCAGTAGCCTCCTGACTTGGACCCTCCCCCACTCTAGTCCATCCTCCAGCAGCAGCCAGGGACCGTTCAGGTTGCCTGCAGGATCTCACTGCTCCCTGCTCACGAACACTGGCTGATCCAGTGGCCTTCACAGTGAACTCAGTGCCACCACAGGGCCTGGTGTGGTCACCAGCCTCCCGCTCACCAGCCTCCACTCACCCCAGCCTGCTTTCACGCCCCTCACACCCCCGGTTCTGTCCCACCTCTGTGTCCCCCATGCTCTTCTCTCTGCCTGGAGTCCCCTTGCCCCTGCTCTTGACCTGGAGACCCTAACATTTGTCTGGGCCGAAGCGTCAGTCTTTCCTGAAAGGCTGTCCCTGACCCTGTTACTTGCTCACTTGGCATCCTGTACTTTCCCTTTAACACATATCATAATGCGTAAATATAAACATGTCAGTTTGCAAAATCTGTTCCTTCTCCAGATGAGAAGCTCCCTGAAGGCGAGGCAGGCTGTCTTTTGCTCGTCACTGGGAAGTCTGGCAGAAGCCAGGCCGTGTGGGAGCACATCTGTCTACTCAACCTCAAAGCCAGTGAAGAGCTGACAGGGACAGCCCTGCGGCTGGAAGGACGTGTTGGAATGTTAGAGCCCCGTGCTCAGGGGCTGTGCTCATGGGCTGGAGCCCCAGGGCGTCCGGCCTGCAGCTCTGAGTTTGCCTGGGTCCCACTCTGTTTCTGAGAAGTGTCCCTCTGTTACCTCTTCCTTATTCACTTGTCCTGGGCAGCAGTCCTGTGGGTTTTTCGAAAAGGGAACCAGCCTCAGGGAGAGGGTTTGGTTCCATTTCCTAGCCAGGGGACCGCAGGCTACCCTTCACCTCTCGAGCCTCTACATCCCCACCTGTAAATGGGGACAGGCATGCCGACCTCACAGGTTGTCAGAAGGCCCGGTGATAGTCCTAGCTCTGCCTCTTTCTAGCTGGGTTACCACTCAGAACCTCAGTTTCCTCATCTGTAAAGAGGGAAGCAGGCAAGAGTAGATGATCTCTGAGGTCCCTGTCAGCTTGAACTTCAGACAGTTCTCTGAGGAAACTCAGAACCACCCTGTGCTCCTAGCAGTGGGGCATTAGAAGGCCAAATGCCTTTTCCCGCCTGCTCAGAGAGGGGCTCAGCCAGCGGTCATCTGGCTGAGGGGGGTGTGAGGCAGCAAGGATAGGACAGCAGTCCCCCTTGGCCAAAGTTCATCAGCAGGTCTGTTTAACCAGCACATAGCCACGGTCAACACTGCTGGCCCCTGGGGTTTGGGGTGGGGGGTAGACCTAAGGCCTTAGAAAGGATGAGTCCTGGGGACCCCTGAAGTCCCTGACCTGGGCCATTAGGGCAGCAAGCCTCTCAGAGAGCTCAAGAGTCCTGAAGTCCTGAAGAGAGGGGAAAGAAGATGCCTGGTCGTGTGTTTTCTCATCTTTAGTCTGTGGTCCTTGTGAGGGGTCTCTCCTTTAGGAATCCTGGGGCCAAAATGGGGAACATCTAAATGAAGTGAACCCCTGAAATAGTTCCCCTTATCCTGCCTGCCCCCACTTGGCTCTGCAGCTAATGCACATCCTGCCTGAACTACAGCTTTTGCTGGGTTCTTCCCCCAGACATCCCACCACCACACTTTTAAACAGCTTTATTGAGATATATTTCACATAACATAGAATTCATCCACTTAGACTATACAATTCAGTGGTTTTTAGTATATTCACAGAATTATGAATTACCATAATCTAATTTTAGAACATTTTCATTACCCCAAAAAGAAACCTCATGCCCATTAGCAGTCACTTCCCATTCCCAAGACGTCCCTTTCCCCTTGTCCTGCAGCCCCAGGCGACCACTAAACTACTTTCATACAATCTGTGGCCTTTTGTGATTGTCTTCTTTGACTTAGTATAATGTTTTCATCCGTGTAGTAGCATGTGTCAGGACTGCATTGCTTTTTATGGCTTTAGTATGGCTTTATAGTGTGAGTCTACCACATTTTGTGTATCCTGTGTGTATTCATAAGGGATGTGGTCTGTGATTTTCTTGCAGTGCCTCTGTTTTGTCATCAGGGGAATACTGGCTGCACAGGTGTTGGGAACCGGTCCCTCCTCTTATATTTTTTGGAAGAGTTTGTGAACAATTGGTGTATAAATGTTTGGTAGAATTCACCAGTGAAACTCTCTGGTTATTAATTCTTCTTTAAATGATTGGTCGAAGTCATCAATGAAACATTTTGGGGAATGTTTAAGTTATTAATTTGGTCTCTTATTAAAGGTTTATTTAGATTTTCTGTTTCTTCTTGAGTCTAGTTTTAGTAATTTATGTCTTTCTAGGAATTTGTCTATTTCGTCTAAGTTATCTAATTTGTTGACATGCAGTTTTTTATATTATTCCCTTATAATCCTTATTATTTCTGTAAGGATGGCAGTGATGTCCCCTCTTTCATTCCTGATTTTAGTAACTTGACTCTTCTCTTTTTCTCTTGGTCAGTCTAGCTAAAGTTTGTCAAATGTGGTGATCTTTTCAAAGAACCAACTTTTGTTTTTATTGATTTTTCTCTATTGTTTTTCTAGTCTTTATTTTATTTATTTCCACTCTAATCTTAATTGTTTCCTTCCATCTGTTTGATTTGGGTTTGGTTTGTTCTTTTTCTAGTTTCTTAAAGTGTAGGGTTAGGTTATTGATTTGAGATCTTTCTTCTTTTATAATGTGGGCATTTACAGCTATAAGTTTCCCTCTAAGCATGCTGCATCCCTTAAGTTTTGATATGTTGGGTTTTCATTTTCATTCATCTCAAAGTGTTTTTTAAATTTCTGTTGTGATTTCTTCTTTGGTTATTTAGGACTGAGTTAATTTTCCCATATTTATGAATTCTCCCAATTTCCTTTTCAAGTTTCAGTCCTCTGTAGTCAGTGAATATACTTTCACATTTTGTTTTATTCAATCCTTTTAAATGTTTAAGGCTTGCTTTATGATCTAGCATATGGTCTATCCTGGAGAATGTTCCATGTCCACTTGGGAAGAATGTGCATTCTGCTGTTATTGGGTGGAGTGTTCTATAGATGTATGTTAGGCCTACTTGCTTCCTTGTATTGTTTAAGTCTTCTGTTTCCTTATTGATTTTCTGCCTAATTGTTCTATCCATTATTGAAAGTGGAATACTGAAGTCTCTAGCTATTGTTTTTGAATCTCACTTCAATTCTGTCCATTTTTCCTTCATGAATTACAGAGCTCTGTTGTTAGGGGCATATATGTTTATAATTGTTATATCTTCCTGTTGATTGACTCTATTATCATTATAATATGTTCATCTTTGTCTTCAGTAGCATTTTTGTTTTAAAGTCTACTTTGATAGCTGTATATCCACTCTAGCTGTCTTTTGGGTATTGTTTGCATGGTATATCTTTTTCCATCATTTCACTTTCAAGCTATTTGTTTTTAAATCTAAATATGTCTTTTCTGGACAGGATTTAGTTTGTTTTTTAAATCCATTTTGTCATTCTTTGCCTTTTTGTTGGAGTATTTAATCTATTTACATTTAATGTAATTACTGATAAGGTAGATTTATGTCAGCCATTTTACTATTTGTTTTCTATTCGTCTCATGTCTTTTCTCATTCTTCCCTACTGCTTCCTTTTTGTTAGATAGATATTTTCTATTGTACCATTTTAATTTTCTTATTATTTCTTTATAGTATTTTTTTAGCTACTTTCTTAGTTGTTGTTCTTGGGATTATAATTCGCCTCTTAATTTAAAACAATCTAGTTCAGATTAATAGTACCTTAACTTCAGTAGTATACAGAAACTTCTCTCCAATATACCTCTGTTCCCCAACTCTGCTTTGTGCCATTATTGCCATACTCATTATATCTTTATTCATTACAAGCCCATTAACACAATTCTGTAGGTATTGCTTTACGCAGTTGTCTTTTAAATCAGATAGAAGAAAAGAGCTACAAAAAATACATTTATGCTGTCTTTTATATTTAACTGTATTGTTACCTTTATCTGTGCTCTTTATTTCTTCACATAGATTCTAGTGACCATCTAATATCTTTCATTTCGCCTTAAGGACTCTTTTTAGAAATTCTTGTAGGGGGCCGGCCCCGGAGCTTAGCGGTTAACTGCGCGCACTCTGCTACTGGCGGCCCGGGTTCGGATCCCGGGCGCGCACCGACGCACTGCTTCTCCGGCCATGCTGAGGCCGTGTCCCGCATACAGCAACTAGAAGGATGTGCAACTATGACATACAACTATCTACTGGGGCTTTGAGGGGGGGGGGAAGGAGGAGGATTGGCAATAGATGTTAGCTCAGGGCTGATCTTCCTCACAAAAAAAAAAAAAAGAATTTCTTATAGTATAGATCTGCTAGGACAAAGAACTGAATTCTCTCAGTATTTGTTTATCTGGTAATGTCTTAATTCTTCTTTGTTTTTGAAGGATAGTTTTGCTGGATATAGAATTCTTGGTTGGCAGTCTTTTTCTTTCAACATTTAGAAAATGTCATTCCCCCTGCCTCTGGCTTCCATGGTTTCTGATGAAAGTCACCTGATAATTATATTGAGAATCCCTTCTGTATGATGAATCATTTTTCTTTTGCTTCTTTCAAGATTCTCTGTCTTTGGACAGTTTGACTATGATGTGTCTAGGTGTGAATCTCTTTGAGTTTATCATATTTGGAGTTCATTCAGATTCTTGGATTTATAATGTTTTTCAACCAATTTGGGAAGTTTTCAACCATTATTCCTTCAGATATTCTTTCCACCTTTTTTTTCCTCTCTCCTCTCCCCTCTCCTAGGACTTCCATTATGTGTATGAAGGCACACTTGATAGTGTCTCACTCAGATGGTCTCTGAGGCTCTGTTCATTTTTATTCATTCTTTTTTTCTTTCTGCTCCCCAGACTGGAGAATCTCAGTTGACCTATCTTCAAGTTTACTATTCTTTCTTCTGCCAGCTCAGATCTGCTAGTGAGTCCTTATAGTGAATTTTTCATTTAGTTATTGTACTTTTAAACTCCAAAATTTCTATTTCATTCTTTTTATAATTTCTATCCCTTTATTAATATTTTCCATTTGTTGAGATGTCATTGTCGTACTTACCTTTAATTCCTTAGACGTGGTTTTCCTTGGTTCTTTGAACATATTTATAATAGCTGATTTGAAGCCCTTGTCTAGTAAGTCGAACGTGTAGATCAAGACAGCTTCTATTGACTGCTTTTTTCCTGTCTATGGACCATACTTTTTTTCTCTGTGTGTCTTGTCATTTTTTGTTGAAAAGTGGACATTGTAGATAATATAATGTGGCAAGTCTGCAAATCAGATTCTCCTTCCTTCCCCAGGTTTTGCTGTTGCTGTAGCTGTTTAGTGACTTTCCTGGACTAAATATGTAAAATCTGTAGTATGCAGCCACTGAAGTCTTTCCTTGATTACTTTAGTGGTCAGCTAATGATTTGCCAGAGATATCATTAAATGCCTTGAACCAAGAAGTCTTCTACCCTTGCTGAGTGTGTGTGTGTGTTGGAGCACACCTGTAACACTTAGGTAGTTTATAACTGCACCTTAGTCTTCACTTCCTGCTTGTGCAGGGACTCAGAGTCAGCCAGAGGTGAGAGATTGGGGACTTCTAGGTCTTTCCTGCTCATGGGCACAGCTCTACACGTGTACATGGCCTTCTAGATCCCCAGAAATATGTCAGAGCTTTTCAAAGCCCCCAGTAGATTTCTCCTAACTCAGACCTTCCTTTAGGCCAGCTGTTGTTTGCCCCAATTAGTATCACAGCTTTAGGCAGCTGTAATGTTAAAGAATTACCCTTGATTGTTTTTGACAGATGCCCTGGAGGTAGGGCTTTTCCATAGAGTGAGTCAGGTCAAATAATGACAATACTCTGTAAATGGGGCTTTTCTAGGAAGCTACAAGACAGGTCAAATGATCACAGTGTCCTGGGGATGGGACTTTCTGAGATGCTAATTCATACCAAGGTATGTGGGCGGGTACTTAGGTCTTCTCTGGTCGGGCCTTGTCCTTTTTACCTAAACTTGATCTAAATGCTGCGTGGTAGGGCCGGCCCCGTGGCTTGGTGGTTAAGTGCGTGCGCTCTGCTGCCGGCAGCCCGGGTTCGGATCCCGGGTGCGCACCGAGGCACCACTCCTCCAGCCATGCTGAGGCCGCATCCCACATACAGCAACTAGAAGGATGTGCAGCTATGACAGACAACTATGTACTGGGGCTTTGGGGAAAAATAAATAAATAAAATCTTTAAATGCTGCGTGGTGACTTGGAGGTGAGTTAAGGTGCCTAAGGGCTTGGTCTCAAGGAGGCACTGTGAAATGTTGGAAGATCATGAAGCTTTGAGTTGGGCAGACCCAGTTCTGAATTCTGGCTCTGCCACCTGCTGTCTGTGCAGCCTTTGGGACAAGTTACTCCTCTAAGCCAAAGGGGAATACCTTCATCTGTACACTGGGATACCAACAACCTCACTACGTTGTGTCAAGGGAAGAATTAAATTGGCCTCTGTGTATAAGGTTGCTGGCACACAGAAAAATGCCTAATAAGGGAAATGATTATTATTTGGCTTGAGGCTTAGGGTAAGACTCTAAAAAATAATGAGGCTAGTGTTATTTTGTTGAAATAAAAGCATTTATAACACTCACTATGTGCCAAGCCCTGTCCTAAGCACTTTATGTATAGGAATTCATTTAATCCTCACAATAACCCTAAAGTGGATTCTCTTAGTCCCATTTTAGAGATGAGGAAACTGAGGCATAGAATTTCCTACCCAAGGCCACTCAGAACTGGGATTCCCACCTGGGCTGTCTCCCACCAGAGTGCACACTCCTAACCTACACTCTCTGTTTATTTCATTTTAATACCACAAGTCTTAACGCCAGGTGTCCTCTGACAGCTAGCCGTGGAGACCACAAATAAAACGAAATGTAGCATTTGCCCTTTACTAATGAAACTTGGAACAGAAGGACGGGACCCTCTCTAGTCACATCCAATTTGGAAGGAGTCAAAGGTCAGTTGCAAGCCAAACCAGCAGCTTCTCCTTTGTGGCTTCGGCCAGGCCAAGTTCCTCTCTGGGGATCAGTCACACACAGGACCTGTCCCCTCTCAGAGTTCCTCTTGGGGCACGGAGAGCCAGGTGCGGCCCCCTGGGGTTGGGCACTGCCCTCGGCACTGCCCCTCCCTGAGCCTGCTTAGACTGGCACACAGACTGAGGGCCAGTGGGGGGCGCTATGCTTCACCCCTCCAAGTCAGCACCCCACGTGGAGGCCAGGAACCCATAGCACCAGCGGGGGGGGGGGGGTGTTTGATCACTTGGCGCTCACCTTGACACACCAGGGCCATGCAGGAGCGGGCACTCCCATGGTTTCAGTTCAGTCTTCTATGACTCAAATGGGCCCTGTCACAATCAGTGATGTCACAGCGGCTGCTGTCTGTCTCTGCAAGTGCGGAGCATGAGCTATGGATCAAGAGCTGGCACGGGGTCCCCTGCACCTGCTTTCCAGCCTCCCTCTCAGACCTCCCCAGAGGAGGGCCCTAACACTGCAGGCTCTCGAATACCTTCCTGCCCAGGAGGTCTGCAGCCACGACAGGTATTCAGGTGGTGCTCACTAGAATAGGTAGGAGGTCTGTAAAACGCCGAAATACTTCTGGACCGGTTAGCAAACTGTCAGTGCCCCCAGCCTTCCCAGGGCCTGCAGCCTCCCCACTCTCTAGTGCTTGAAGCTTCATGCCTGTCCAGGAGGGCCACCTAGGACTGGGGACGGGCTACGGCCCGCTTCTGTTCTGAGGGGGCTGCAGGGCCGGTCTGAGCCTTTCAATACCACCCAGTCTGCATCAGCAGCTTCCAGAGGCGGAGAGCCCTGAACTTGGGAGTAAGGAGAGCTCCCTGAGACTGGATAGTGTCCATGTCCCCGGTTTACTAATGACGAGAGGCAGACGGAGAGAGGCCCGTGTCGCTCTCCAAGGACACACGGCTCGTTTGGACAGAGCATGAGCCTCTTGTAGGTTGAGGATGCAGATGAGGGGACAGCGTGAATGGCCTTGGAGTGAGGCCGCCCTGGGTTCCAGTCCTGACCCCCGCTTTGCCCTGCTGTGCCTCTGGGTGTGCACTGGGCTCGGGCCTCGGTCTCACACGGCCGGGAGAGCATGTCTCACTGGGCCGCCGTGAGGCAGTGTGGGTGTGGAGCAGGAGGACTTGTGTAGGATGAGTGCCCACCAGCCCCAAACTCTGTCCTCCCCGTGACAGACAGGGCTGCAGAGACACCGGCACCTTCTAACTTAGCGAGGCCCCAGCAGCCAAGTCCAGGGCCACCTGCCTGCACACAGGACACTACCTACCTCGCCCCAATCCTTGTGGGGAACAAGCAAGCTCTTTCCCAGTGAAGGCCTCCCAGGGGAGAGTTAAGGAAATCGTCCACCATTCCAACTCTGAATTCTGGCTTGTTAATGTTCAGTTGTTGGTACTTATAGATGTGACACATGGGCTCGGAGGGGGTGAGCTGAGGGGTCCTTGGAGACCACCTAGCCCAACCTTCTCATTTTCCAGGTGAGTTTTTTAAAAAGCTCAAAAGAGAGGAAGTGACTTGCCTAAGGCCACACAGCATGTCCATGGTTCAGCTGGGACTCCACTCACGGACCCTTGAGTCTGGGGCCCCTGTGCTCTTGGCTCTGAACGTGGCTACCTAACGTCATTCTAGTTTAGTCCACATGAACCAAGGGCAATTTCTGTGCACAGAGACAGAGCGCGTATCGCCTTCCTGACTCCAAAGGTTTAAGGGGGGTAGTTACTCAAGGGCAAGGGTGAGGGTTGGGGGGAGGCAGCCACTGGGGCTGGAGGAACCGCCCTGTCGTGCCACCTCTGATAGCTGGAGGGGCACAGTCAGCCCCTTGGCCATGTGTGGCCCCTGCTCAGAAAGTGCTGGAGAGTCGGAGCAGTTCCATCAAAATAATCCTTCCTCTCTCGTCTCAAGACATTTCCAAGAAGCAGAAGGGACAAAGTGGGCTCAGACTTCAGCCTCTCCACTTTGCCACAGGCCCTGGCCCTCTCTCTTGTCCTGCCTTGTTCATTTGCACTGACTCCACAGCCCTGATGTCCTTGTAGATTCACAGGGTCAAGAGGGGTTCCCTTTATGCTGCCATGTTTGTCAGCCACAGTTCAGGAACAGTTTATACATGGAACGTACTCATGCATTAAATAAATGGTCTTTCATGTGGGAAGGCAGAGAGGCTCCCCTTTGCTGAGTGTTTACTGTGCCAAGCGCAGCGCCCGCAGGGCCTCTGATTCCTCAGACCTCCCCACGTGAGGGGTATGATACTGTTGGTTTTAGAGATGAAGACATCGAGGCTCTGAGAGGTACGTACCTTGCCCCAGGCCACCCAGATGTCGCTGTTCAAGCTAAGTTTGGACCCAGCTCTGAATGACTCCAAAATCTGCGTTCTTTTCTGTTCTCTCAGCTGTCTTTCAAGTCTCAAGAATGGACTGTTCTGGAAAGATTCCAGTTAATAGTCCTTGGCTGCTGGGACTATGGGTCTTGGAGGTTTCTCTGGCTACCTAATAAAGTGATCTCTGATGAAAACCTGAGGACATACTTCCTTCCTGTGCCCCTCCTCCGTGACCCACAGGATGTCCTCAGAGCTTGGAAATCCCTGGAAATCCAGGAGTAGCAGGCGCCAAAAGGATGTCGCAGCCCCCTCCCTTTATTCAGAGAGGCTGGGGAGACGCTCCTTCCCAATAAACTCCTGGGAAGCCACTTACAAGGACTGGGCGAAGGGAGGGAGGTGAGTCTGGGGGAAATGAGGCCACAGAGCCCCAGAAAAGGCCCGGGTCACCCAACATCCTGCCCTGTCTCCCCTGTGAGGCCCTATTGTCCTGGCTCGAGCTCCCAGGCTGGCCCGCCTTTGCCACTGCAGCATTCATGAGCTGGCTCTAAGGCCCATTCTGAGTGAGTTAGTGCTATTTGTAGAATCTTCTTAAAATACCACAACAGTGCCATTCACGGAGCGTCTGCACAGCGATCGATGGTGGAGGCCGGAACAAAGCTCTCCTGTGCTCGGCATCCCACTCTGGCCTCTGCCTGAGGGCGCCCCCTCCGCCCCACTGACGGGGGTGCTGGCGCTCTCCCTGTCCTGGGTGCTCCCGAGCGAGGCCCCATGGGGTCCAGCACAGCCTCTGGTCCCCCCATGCTGGCCTGGAGCGCGCCCCGGCTCAGGCTGGCCAGCAAAGGGAGTACGGGATGGTGCTCAGCTCTCCGTAAATGAGAGGAGGCCCTGCACGTGGCCACCCGACTAGGTGCAGAGCTCCTTCATCTTCCTACTATCTGCCCCGTCATCAGGCCGCACACGGGCTTGCTCAGTTACAGCTGGATGGAAGGAGGAGAGCAAGGAATCAGTAAGTGGTCATCAGGGAGGGACCCAGGAGGATAAGCCTATCTCGTCCAGAATCAAACACTCTGGCTCCTCGTTTCCTCGTTGGCAGGTGCACAGTTTCATCGCGGTCCTCAGTAGTGGCCTCACCAACTGTATCGCTCTTCCCCACCTCAGCAGGCCCCACAGTGCGTTCTCAGGAACACTCCCTCCTGGGATGTTGAGAGGAGTCACCATTAGCAAAGTGTTTTGTGGTACCTGGGAGGAGCTGAGCAGACTTGAGTGTTTTCCTGCTGTTGGCCCTTTACCATGCTAATGGGCCCTGCCCTGGGCAGGGATTCTGCACAGAGCTGCCTGGCTGGGCAGTGATGCTCTAGCCGGACCTTCCTGTGTCCTCTTCAGGATATGGGTGTGGCTGGAGCCCAGGCCATGTACCCATCTGTTCAAAGGGTTTGATGACTTCCCAATTTTTGTCTTTCCCCATTGGTACCCGACCATGTATTACAGAGACAATCAGGCATTCCTCCAAAAGGAGGGAGCTCAGCTGTCCCAGCCTGTGCCTGCGGCCAAGAGCCCGTAGTGGGCCTTGCTGTGTGACTGCGAGTGGCTGGCAGGACCCCCCTCACTACCTGGCAGCCTGGAACCAGCAGCTCCATCACTGAGCAGCTGTGCCAGCCAGGACTGATGTCTAGGCCCCCATGGTGGGTTTTTAAACTTCAGCAGGTCCCCAACAAGTCCCTGGTAACAGCTAGTCATAAAGGACCCTGGGCCACTCCCTGACCCGTGGTGGGGTCATTACACACACCGCAGCACAAGGTGTGGTCCCCGACCAGGGCCGTGCCCCGCAGTGCAAACCTGTCTGGGGTGAGGGCCAGGTGAGCACCCCAAGGATGGTTCTGGCATTCTCGAAGCACTACCATGTAAAGAACAACACCCCCTCAGTGTGGACAGTGGTCGCCCTGACAGTTGAAGTGGAGTCGGAGCATCCTGGTGGAAGGTGGGACAGCCCCCGGGAGCCGGCCCTCTCTGCGACACGAGGCCCATGTCACTCACCAGCTGCAGGACGTCGGGCAGAGGACTTGGCACTTATGCGCCTTGGTTCCCCGTGAGTGAAGTGGGATCTGTAAGGCCTAGGCTAGGGATTGCTGTGGGGATGAGGGGGGCCGAGCCGAGGAGGGCCTCGTTGCTGGCAGCATCCTATCTGTGGTGAATTACCAGAGAAGGGAGGTTTCGCGGTTTCTGTGGGCTGCTCTCACCCCCACTGAGGCTCTGAGCTCCCTGAGGACGGGAATGGCCTGCTTGTCATCCTGCTGTCCTCAGCACGTGACACCTGCACGGATGGCTGTCCTAGAAAGAGATGGGGGAAGCTGGTCAGATGCTGCTGTGCAAGGAGGGTCTTGCACACCAAGGGCCGGAGAGGAGGGGACTGACTTCATTATGTGCGTGTTTGAACAGTTGATTTTGTTGATGTTGTTCGCCCTTTGCCCCAGAACACTGATCTTTCAGGACTCTGAATTTTCGTGTCCTCTGTTTCTTCTCTTGCCGCCGCCTGTGACTTCCTGATGCCGTCAGGATGGCGGCCTGTGTCAGCTCTTCCGACCCTTTTTAACCACCTGGTCTAATCCACTGGGTACCACGGAGCCAGTGAGACGTGCATGTTAGAAATGTGTGTAAAGGAAGAGCAGGCGAGCCCCGAGTAAGGGCCCGGGGAGCCAGCGCTGTGGCTCTTGCTGTCTTGAAGCCTGTTTTGGCCTCGCATTCATTGTTTTACTTGTCTTGGACTCTAGACAGATGAGGTTGCCAGATGAGTGATTTCTGGACACACGAGGTGTCTTTGTAATGCCCTAGGTGTGGGAGGGATGGGCAAGTCACCCTGGGGGTGGCTATTTTTCTGGCTGTGCAAGTTGACTCTTCACCCGAGGAAGGCTAAGGTAGCAAAGACCCCAGCAAACAAGGGGTTTCCCAAGGACCCTCCTGCAGGTGAGACTGAGGAGGCAGGAGGCGCTGAGAGGCTGGAGGAGTTGGGGTTTTGCTCCCCAGCCCTACCAGCTCTGCTGAGGGGGAAAGCACTGGATGTCAGAGAGATGAGGCGTAAAATCTGAGCTCTGGCCCTCTGGCTGAGAGACCTTGAGCAGTTTTCTTCTGTAGAAAATGGAAAGACAAGCCCTTCCTCGAGGTTGTCTTGAGCTTCGTGAGAACACTTAGGCCGCCATGTTGTTTTAACTCTGGGAGGAGAGGATTCACATAAGCTATGGTGTGAACTGGTGCCTCCAGAGGGCGCTATTCATTTAGACTACAATGAGAATGGCTGCCTGGGGTGGGGCAGGCACTTAGACTGCAATGTGAGTATCAGCCTCCAGGAGTGCCATTTATTAAAACTGTAAGGTGAACGGCTGCCTCCGGAGGGTTCCATGCACTTAGATGCTATGTCCTGGAGTTGCACTGGGAAGTGGTGCTGGTTAACAGTGAACGTGTTACCTTCCATCCTGGCACCAGCAAGACTTTACTTGTCTGGTTGTTCATACGTGGCCTCCAGAAAGGAGGCAGCTTATAAAAATCGTATGTTGTTTTGTTAAGAACCTTAAGAATTTGGGTGAAAAAGAGTGTGGGGAGGACGTTAGCTAAAGCTCTGAGTTCTCCACACCTGCTGGTGGTCGGCCCATGTTCAGCTTGACCTCACCAGAACTGTGCAGAGAGGAACAGAGCATCAGTGAGAGACCCATGGCGTCTGTATCCAGTGAAGGGAATTTCTTCTGTGCCCAACATAGATTTGGTGCTCGACAAACTTCCCCGTGACCGGCTGGAGGAGGCAGAAAGGCCCTGGGGAGGGGGGCTGCAGCGTTGGCTGTGTAGGCACGGGCATGGACTCCCACGGGCCCCTGGCACTGCTCTGCCATTGGGCAAGTCACCTGCCTCAGCCTCTGCACCCAGAGCCTCAGTCGGTGCACTCAGCCCTCTCTCCAGCCAGAGAGAGGCCTTACAGGCCTTTGCCTATGTCTGCTGCCTGCCGCCTTCATGAAGCCCTCCAGATGCCTCTCTCTTCATCCTGGCCTCAGGGAGGAGGCCAAACTCCTGAGAGAGGTAGAAATCATTTACACCAAGGAATTCCCCCTCCGCCACTCCTCCAAGCTGCTGCCACCAGGGTTCCCCCTCCCCACCCCGGAGAGTTCCTGTGATGCTGAGGTTTTGTGATGCAGAACTGGGGAGGGGGTTATGACCATCTCCATCATAAAGAGCCGAGAGGCAGAGGAGGCACCGCCAGCCTCCACGCCTACATCCTCCCAGACCGTGGAGTCAAGAGCAGATGTCTTTGTTGTGGCTAATTTGGCTTCTTGGGTAGCCGCCCAGTCTGCGGCTGACCCCACGCGCCCTTGGCTCCCTGAGGACTAGGGCCATGTCTGCTTCATTTTTGTGTCCCCATTTCCTAGCATGGCGTCTGGCGGGACTTGGAGCTCGTGAGATGATAGGATCAGAGAATGTCCTTCAGGGCAGTGGTTCTCAAACAGCTACCACCTGGGGGCAAACAAGCACTTCCTTCCAGTCACGGGAGAAACAGAGATATAGGTCAGGGGCGGGCTGGCCGGCACCTCCGGGTGTTGGTAGGAATCTAGACAGGTCCTTGGGTGATGGTCAGCCCCTGTCCCGTGCCCCAGGCCTTCCCCTGTGATGCCAAGCTTGGGAGGGGGAGGATGGAGCCACCAGCCAGGAAAAGGGAATCCGGGCAGAGGTCCCTGGTCTGCTTTTCAACCAGTTGGGCTTGAGCCCAAGGTGGGGACCATTGGGAGGGGGGTGAGAGGGGACACCACCAGCATTTTTTAAATCAATGCTTACAATTACACAGTGACTTTTATTTATTATATTTAGTCTCAAATGTGCCCTTTCTGGAGACAGTGAGCTGGACGTGGTGGGGCTTGGGACACCCCCTCCTCCCCCCAGTGAGGGGGGAGGGGCGGGCAGCACTAGTGAAGACAGCAGCTGTGGTCTTGTTACCTCTGCAGCTGACGCTGTAACACTGTAGAAGTCCCTGCTCAGTCACTGGGGAGGCTGACTCTGACCCTTTGTAAGGAAGCTGCGCTGAGTAGGTGCTTCATCAATGTGAGTTCCCTTTCCCTTCCTTAGAATTGTGAATGAAGCCATATTCCCTCCAGGTCACTCAGCATAAATCAGATTTTTTTCGATTCTAAGGGCCAGACCCCCCTCCCCCCCCCACTCTTGAACAGTCCAGAACCTGCTCTTCATCTGACAATTGGCATATTCCATCTTAATATATTGCTATTTTTAACTTATTTTTTTCTACACAAAGTTATTTTTAAATTGTGGGGGGCAGGGGGCTGGCCTTACAGTCAGTGGTCTTTTCCGATCTGGGCCGTGCGGTGTTCCTGCTGGGCCTGGCTTCCTGGCTTCTCTGACGCCAGGCCTAGGGCCCGAGGTGCCCCTGCAGACGCAGTTGTCACAGAGTGGTCTCAGCCCCACTCCGCAGACCTTGGGAATCCCTCCTAGCGCTGGAGTTGCAGTTTTGCATTAGTTTGTGATCCCAGGTCAGGCCTGTCTCCCCTCCAGGCCTCTTCCTCCGGGAGGCAGGGACTCTTGGTTTAGTCACTGCTGTGTCCCAGCTAGTGGCACAGTGCCCGGCACGTGGTAGACCCTCAGTAGGTATTTGTGGAAGGGGGAATGGGATAAGGAAAACTGGGAGCGGGTGAGGGGACAGTCAGGGAAGGTGAAGGAGAAGTGGGGATATTGGAGCTGGGTCTTAATGAATGAGTAGGAGTTTACCAGGTGGACAAAGTGGGAAAGGCGTCCCAAGAAAAGGGAACAGCATGTGCAAAGACAGCGAGGCATGAAGTGCATGGTATATCCCAGGAACAGGAAGTAGGGCAGAGAGCCTGGAGTGTCCAATGAGATGGGGGAGTAGCTGCCTGGGCTGAAAGGTACTCTCAGCTGACCACAGAGGAGCCCCAGCAGGCAGCAGTGAACCATGACGTGTCCTGAAGGCAGAGGAGAGAGGCTGTGGTGTGGAATTCTTACCCAGAAGGAAGAGACCTGACTTGCGTTTCAGGGAGGACCTCTGGCCAAGCCCAGGCATTCCCCAGCAGGCCCACGTTCTTCCCTCACTTCTGCAATTGTCCCTGTGAGGAAAACGGTGGCCCCACTTCTCCCACGGGCGCTGCGTGGGGCAGGGTCAACTCAAACATCCCCAGAACCGCAAAGGATTTTCCATGAAAATGCTGGTTTTGAGAAATGAAACTCTGCTAGAGGGATCGCCTGGCAGAAGGGGAAGTCGAAGCTCAAACCATTTGGAGGACATTGGGGGCATTTTCCTCAATTAAAAGTACTCAAAGCGCTGGGCAGGTCTAACTTCTCCAGGGCCAAACCCAGGAGCTACCACCCGTCTCAACAATGAAAAGAAACAAGCGTTTTCTCCACAAGACAGTAATCTATGCCCTTGATGACACACCCACACACACTTCAAGAGTCTATAGCGAGAGGTAAGCCTCTTGTGGGCCTGAGCCTGCCGCCACCTCTCCGAAGCGAGCCCAGGTCCCCGGGGGCTGCTTGTCCTTTCAGAAATAGGCAGCCGCGGCCGTGCGTTCACGCCACTCGGACACAAATGGCAGCATATCCTTCACGCTGTAGTTTGCTTTTTCCATGTAATGTGTTATCCCATATCACATAGTTCCACCACCTTCCCTTTTGGGATGTACATAATTTACTGAACCAGGATATTATTTATTTAACTTGAGGGACAGTTAAGTTGTTCCCAGTTTATTCTTCCTGCCTCCTTATGCACGTGTAAATTTATCTGCAGGGTAAATTCCACAGGAAGAGATTGCTGGGTCCGTTAAAATTTTGATAGATATCGTGAAATTCTTCCCCAAAGAGGTTGTGCAAAAATCTACTTCTACCAACATGGTAAGGGTCTGCCTGCTTTCGTCACTGCCTCCCTCAGGTTGGTACCTCCAGCTGCGAGCCCCTCCCACGCCCTGGTGAGCTGGTCACCCTACTCCCTCTAAGTGACTCCCAGGCGCCAGTATGCCCACCACGGCTGGTTCACCACTGAGTGCGCAGCCTGCAGCCACCTCACTGCCCTCACCGCCCACATGTGATGTGACGAGGTTGATGTCACTTGTCACTTTATACTAAATTCTATTTTCATTTAGTTTTTAAAATAGGAACGTGGTTCAAATATCAAAAGGCAAAAAGCCAACCTCCTTGCACCCTTTTCCTCCAGCCACCCACTTCCCTCCCCAGAAGAACCGCTGCTCCCAGCGTCTTCTGTCTCCTCCCAGGAATGTTTTGCACATATTCAAACAAATAAGTACGTCTCCTGTTCTTCCTCCTTCTCTGCCTTTGCAAAAGCTATAGCATATCATTGCGTTTTTTGCTTAACGGTATCTAGCAGAGAACATTGCAAATCTGGGCAGAAAGTGCATCCTCATTCTTTTTAATACCTGCAAAGCATCACGTTTTATGAATGTATATCCCTCTCCTCTCCTTCCGTCGTTTGTCTTTTCACTTTCTTTTCTTTGCCATGCAAATGTTTTTAACTTTTGTGTGGTGAAATTTTCTTTTTGTGGTCTCTGGTGTTTTGTCATTCAGAGAGGCCTTTCCCACCTCGAGATGATGAGAAATTTCCCCCACGATTGATTCTGGGACTTTTGTGGTTTCATTTTTCATCTTTAAATCTTTGATCCCTCATGAATTTTTATTTTGTTATAAGGTGTGACATAAGGATTCAACTTGATAGTTTTTCTCCAGTTGTCCCTGTTCCATTTATAAAACAATTCGTTTTGTACTCACCCATTTGAAGTAACTCCTTAATTTTGTTGAGACTGCTCGAGTGTGTTAGAGTCTCTCTGTTCTTGCTGTGCAGTACCGCGCTGCTTTCATATTGTAGCTGTGTGCTCTGCTCTGTTTTCATCATCGGTAGGGCTGGTCTGACTTCGTTATTCTTTTTTTCAAAACTGCATTTGCTATTTTTGCTTATGAACTTTAGAATCAACTTGTCTAATGTAAAAAGAAATGCTATTAGCATTTTATTGTCTTAAATTTACAGACTAAATTAGGGGAACTTGTCATCTCTGTTATGTTGAGTTTTCCTATTTTTATGATTTCTGTTTCTTCTAATTTATAAATAGACTGTGATTTCTGTGTATTAATTTTGTGTCTGGCTACCTTGCTGAATTCTCTTATTGCTTGTAACATTTTTTCAGTTCGTTGACTTAGGTTTTCCGCATATATAAATAATAACAGCAATAATAATACCACCACATCCTCCCCCGCCCTCTGGCTTTTATAGTTTTATGGTCTTTCTCTGATCTAATTGCACTGGCGAATACTTCCAGGAAAATGTGATGTCACGGTGTGCTGGTGGCTGTGTTTGTGTTGTCCCTGGCTTTGAGGGGAATGCCTCTAGTGTCTCTCCACTAAACATAATGTTGAGGAAGGATCCATCTATTCCCATTTAACGTAGAATTTTTATCAAAATGGATGTTAAAGGTTGTCAAGTGCCTTCGAGGTTCCTCCTCAGACCTCAGCCGTGGGTCCACTGGTGTGCCCTGCTGGCCCTGAGACCTGCCTGCCCTGGCAGCCCCTGGAGGAGCTGATCAAGGAATGAGGGGCTGCCTGGTGGCTCTCATGGTCTCTGTGCCAGGCTGCTTTCAGCTGCAAGAAGCAGAAAAGCTCACTTAACTGGGTTACATTAAAGAAGATGTGTTATTCTCACAGACCCACACACCCAGCGGTGGGCAGCTCCTGGGGTAGTGATTCGGGGGCTCAGCAAAGTCAGCAAGGGCTTGGGCTCCCCCTCTGCCCTCTTTGGCCTGTTGGCTTTGCTCACTGGTCAGTGTGGTCATAAGATGACCACCAAGAGTCCCACAGGCAGGACATGCCCCCTTGATGAAGCGGGGTGTCTTGATGGGGTCCTGACTTCTAGGAAGCCTTTCTCCGAAGCCCCTCCGAGGACCTCCCCTGTCTCTCAGAGGCTGTGTCTCCAGTCTTAGGAGGGCCTGTAAAATGTAACTGGTTTTCATTTCTTTAAAAATCATATTTAATGTCTCATAAGTGCTCATTTTTAACGGCTACATGTGATCCCGTCACGGTTATGTACCTCACTTTACCAAGCCTCGCCCCTGTTTTGGACATTACATTGCTTCTAATATTTTACAGGAGTTTGTTGTTGCTTCCTTGTTTGGGCGTTTTTGGGATCTGAAACAGTGTGCACTCTGTGGCCACTGCCTTTCTCAGGCAAACAAGAATTTCACTTTTGCTTCCAGCTCATCAGAGGTGCAATGGAAAGCTAGAGGGGGTGCGAGAACCCCACAAACAACGGGGGGCCCACTGCACGCTGCTTGGGGCACAGAGGGCTCTAACTCTCTGCCTGGGACTTGGGGGGTGTTGGGACATGCTTTTTTAATATGTCCGTGATTTCCGTGACGTCCTGGCCCTGGGGGAAGGGGGCCAGTGAGGGCCTTGATGGGGAATGTCTAGAGGCCCTGAGGACAGATGGGCGGGCGCCTGGCACACCCTGTTCACTACTTGAGATCAAAGAAGTCTTCTCGGCCAGCACACCCCAAGGAGGAGAGGGGCCGACATGAGGTTTCCACGTCCCCCACTGTAGTGACACTGGGTACAGTCTGTGCGGGGACAGGGGACCCCACTCCTCCCCATCCTGCTCCGCCGGCTTTCTCCTTTCTTCACAGGATCCTGTCTTCCCTCTCAGAAAACAGAGCACCCGCCGCCCTAGGTGGATGTCACATGCATGGAGCTTTGTGAAGGCTGATGCCCTCAGGGCTGCATCCTCTTTCCTCTGGGTCCACGTACAGCGACCCTAGGGGACAGATTCAAGAGAGCCTTAAAGGAACCTTGGGGACCTGAAGTCTCTGCTTCTCTCCACCCAACGCCTCCCCTCCTGACATTCTGCCCTCCGCCTCCACCTCCCCTGGGAGAGTCCCTGGGAGGGCAACCTTTTCCCCAGTGACAGAGGGTGACAGAGCTAGGGCACCTTGGGCCCACTGCATTGCTGCCCTGGGGATGGAGCAGGGTGGGGAGGGAGAGCATCTAGGAGCCCCTGGGCTCTGCGGTTGCCTGTGTGGTTAGTTGGGGAGGAGGATCCATCAGGCGGCCAGCTGACAGGAGACACCAGGCTGCCTTGCTTCATTCCCGTGTCTTGGAGAGTTCCCTGCCTCTTACTTCCGTTTTTCCGTGGGGTTCCTTCTTTCCCTACCTGTTCAGACTTATTTGGGGCACATATTTAGGTCACAAGACAACCTTTTACCTACTTACTTCCAGGCCCCAGCGACAGATGACAGCCCAGCACTCGCTCTTGCACTCAGCGTCCTCTTTCCTCCTTCCCCTCCACCTCCCCAAGTCTCTTTTTTTTCTGTGCATTTATGACAATAATAAGGCTTTCTAGAAACTCAGAGGTGGGTGGATTGTCAGCCTCCTCATGTCCCTGGCTGAGGGCTGCTGCTCACAGTAGCCCTAAGAAGGGACGCGGAAAGCAGAAGGCCCGGCTCCCCCTAAGACCCTGCCCCGTTACTGACCTGGGCAGCCAGCACCTTAGTGGCCCTGAGGCCGTCTGACCTGGGGAGCCAGCACCTCTTAGTGGCCCTGAGGCCCGCACGGGGGAGACAGTCGGCATCCTGCTGCCCTCCTGAAGTGGGGCCTCAGTTTTTCAGCTGAAAGAGCACACCTTGTCTTTTTGCTAATTTCTGTCTGGGAGGGCCCAGGCCTGTATGTGCAGGCAGCTCAGGTCCCATGATCACCCCCCACAAGGTTGGGTCTAAGGTGGCCAACACCCTAGGAGACTGGCTGGCATGTAGTTTCTCCCGACCACCTAGGGCCAGCTGGAGAGCTCACCCAGCCCCAGGTACTAAGACACAGCCAGCTCTCTCTGAGCTGGGACCTGGAGACCACTAAGTGTGAGCAGCTTTACAGTTCATATGAGCCACGTTGATTCTCCCAACCCCCATCCCCAGAGGTGCACTACACAGCTGCAGCCCCCTCCCCAACACCTTTGTAAACTCCTCAGATCAGGGCACAGGTAGAAACCCCCCCCCCCCATTATTGCACTGAACTGGGAGAGAGAATCCATAAAGTAGCAACCCCAACACTTCAGGACAGGTTGCCTTACCTAGTGATCTTAATTGTCTTCTTGCAAAGATTCTGGCTGGCACCAGGTGAGAGTTCAGGGGTCAGGTACAGAGATGGAGAAGGAGGCCAGGTCCCAGCAGCTAAGGTGGAAAGAGTGGCCAGAACAGGCAGCCCTGGAGGCAGCAGCTCTAGGCTGGGAATTCAGGCCTCCTCACTTCTTACCTGTGTGACGTGGGCAAAGGATTCCATCTCTCTGAGCCTCAGTTTCTTTACCTGTAAAACGAGGATCATAACACCTATCACACAAGTTATGGAGAAGATAAAACGCCGTAGTGTATATAACTACCTGGCACATAGTAGGCGGCTGCTGCTTCCATTATTATTATTATTATCATCATTATTATTGAAAGAGATGTGAGGGTACATAATGCCAGATCCCCACTGTCCAGGCCTGCTGAGGCAGCAGACCACAGGGGGCAAGGTTGTACTTCAGACTGTGTTTTCACAACATGGGGGTTGTTTTCATTATCTATTGCTGTATAACAAATTACCCCAAAACTTAGTGCCTTAAAATACAAACATGTATCATTGCACAGTGTCTGTGGCTCAGGAATCGGGGCATGGCTCAGCTGGGTCCTCTGGCTCAGGGTCTCTCCCAGGCTGCATCCAGGTGTTGATGGGGCTGTGGTCTCATCTGAAGGCCTGACTGAGGGAGGAGCTGCTTCAAGCTCACTCATATGGATACTGGTAAGGGAAGGTTCCTTGAGGGCTGTTGAACTGAGGGTCACAGTCCCTTGCTGGCTATTGGCCAGAGGCTTCTCTTGGTTCCTTGCCACTTGGGCCTTCCCATAGGGCAGCTGACAGCATGGCAGCCAGCTTCCATCAGAGCACGTAAGCGAGAGAGCAATGGGGGCTGCACAAGACGTGAGCCAGTCTTTTTGTGATGTAATCTCAGAAGTGACATCCTGTCACTTTTTGCCATGTTCTATTCATTAAAAGCAAGTTGCTAGGTCCAGCCCACATTCAAGGGGGTGATTATGCAAGGGTGTGAATACCAGGAAGCAGGGTTCATTGGGAGCCATCTTAGAGGCCACCCACCACAGAGATGGAGCCAGGAGCACAAATTCTGCAGCCACACTGCCTGAGTTCAGATCCTCAGCCCTCAAGAGTGGGTTGGGAGTGGCCAGTGCTTTAGGAGACCAATTAGCAAATAATCTCCCCTTGCTGACCAGGGCCAGTTGGGAAGCTCCACTCTAACTAGTCATGTGACCTCAGACAAATTACTCAACCTCCCTCAGACTCTGTTTTCTCATCTGTAGAATGGGTATCATCATTGTACCACCTTATACAGCTGTTGTGAGGATACTGAGCTAAAGTATGCAAAGCTCTTAGAGAGTGTGAGGGCAGGAGGGATAGTTACTTGACAAAGGTTCTCACCCACGAAAATTTAGCTGACATTTGAGCTGAGGTCTAAAGATGAGAGGGAACGGCCTGCAAGGGGCTGGAAGAACCAAGCTCCTTTGGGAGCACCTGAAAGTACCAGGGTTCTAGTTGGAAGAGGGTGAGCTTAAGGAAGAGACAGGGGGCCAAAATGGCTGATGGCAGTAAGGGAGGGCACGTGGAAGGAGATGTGGTCAGGGACCTGGAGGCCCAAGGTCACATCAGGGTTGGATTTTACTCCAAGAATGGGACGCCCTCCGAAGAGATTTAAGCAGATGTGCTTTGCTGTTAATTGGCTGCTTCTCTTTGTGGAAGGGATGGATGGATGGGTGGACACATGGGGAGATGGGAAATAAACGGGTGGCATCACCACAAGCACAGCCTCTCGCCCTGTACACTCTCAACAGAGTTTGGCGCCCGCTGCCAGCCCTAGCCCTTTCGGAAATATCTTTTTTTTTTTTTTTTTTTAAAGATTTTATTTATTCAGTTTTTTCCCCCCAAAGCCCCAGTAGATAGTTGTATGTCATAGGTTCACATCCTTCTAGTTGCTGTACGTGGGACTCGGCCTCACGTTGGACGGAGAAGTGGTGCCTCAGGGCGCTCCCGGGATCCGAACCCCGGCCGCCAGCATCAGAGCGCGCGCACTTAACCGCTAAGCCACGGAGCCGGCCCTCTTTCGGAAATATCTTTAGGGCTGCCCATGGGCCAGGCTCCTGACCCCGTGTCCTGGGAGGAGTGAGTGATGCTGGAGGAGAGGGGGCCAGGCTGGGCAAGGGGTCTGGCTCCGGCTCTCTCTGTCGCAGGGGTGAGGGAGACACCATAAGGGTGGCAGCTGATTTCATGGAAAGAATCCCAAACAGCTAAGTACAAGTCCTGGCTCTGCCATTTCCCAGCCGGGTGGCCCTGGGCCACTGGAAGTTCAAGAGCTGCGGCTTCCCTGTGTGTAAGGAGGGACGGCAATGACTAGAGACAGTACGGTGGCACTTATGACGCTCACGCAGGCGTCGTGCCCGCTCCTGGCTTCCTTGTCTCATTCAGTCCTCACCAGAACCTCACAAGGGGGGTCCACTTATTGGCCTCATTTTGCTGGTGAAGAAATGGAAACATAGAAAGATTATGTAGCCGGTGAGCACTTACATTTCTCAGGCTTCTCCCAGGTGTCCATTTCATCTCCCCCAGCTCTCTGGGTCTCCATTTGGAGAGGAGGACCCTGCGGCACAAGGCTGGTGGGGCTGGGGGTCAAGCCCTGTGTTCTCAGGCCCTCCCATGCTGGGGGAACGGGATGGACCACACGGCCCCAAGGCTGCCCTTACTGTGCTCTCCCTCTGAGAATGCAGGGGAGGGAGCGCCCGAGGTGGCAAGCGCGGGACGGGCCCTGGGATTTCCGCTGTAGGAAACCCGGGCGGAGCATGCATCAGCGGGAGGGCCCCGCGGGGATCCTGGCTCTTGGCTCCTCACCCTGCCCGGGCAGTCCCGGCCCTAAGGCGCTGAGAAGTGCAGAAGTTCCCCAGGAGAGACAAAAAGGGCCTGGCCCAGCGCCCACGGGCAGAGCGCACAGGCGGCCGCAGCCACTGCCGCGAGCGCTCCGAAGCAGCGCGCCCGCCGGCCGTGCGCCTGGCATCGGTTCCCGGCCCGGCCTGCCGCGCCTGGCAGCCGATCCTCCCATCACAGCCCCCCGCCTCCGCACCATGCCCTTCTGCCTGGCCAGGCATCCGAAGAAGAGCAGGCGTCTGCCCAGCGGTAAGTGGGCAGCCAGGGTCAAGAGCAGGGTGCAGGGACACCAGGTCGGGGGATGATTAACCCTTGAAGGGCAAGTGGGGTGTGGAGGCTCCAAGCGGTCAAGACAAATGAGTGAAGACAGAGGACCAGGGACATGCCTGCGACATGGACCCCTGCTCCGGTTCAGCCTAGTGTAGCCTGATAGGGATGGGCTGGGAAGGCAGACCCTGGAGATGCTGCAGAAAAGCCCAGCTGGCTCCTAGGCATTGCCCATAGCTGGCCATATGTGCACGCGCACACACACGTGAGCACACACACAGGGGCAGTCTCAGGAAGTCTGAGGGTGCTGAGTCCTCCCCTCCAGCCACAGCCTAGGCTTCTAAAAGTTGTCCAATCCTGTAGCCACCAGCCCACAGAGCACCTGAAATGTGCCTAGTCCGGGTGTGCTCTTAGTACAAAATACACACTAGATTCCAAAGACTTAGTACAAAAAATATATATAAAATATCTCAATAATTTCTGATTACACATTGAAATGAAGGATACTATTTTGGATGTATTAGGATAAATAAAATATATTATTCAAAATAATTTCACCTGCTTCTTTTTACTTTTTTAGTGTAGCTACTAAAACATTTAAAATTGTACATGTGGCTCACCTTATGTCCCATTGGACTACATTGCTCCAAACAGCTGTATCCCCACACTTGGCCTGCACCCCTGGGAATCCAGCTGTTGGTACCCCTGGGGCTCCTTGCTCCCCTGGGCAGCCAATGAAATGACAGTGGGTCTGTGACATACATTGCAGCTGCTAGCACCTTCAAATAATGACTTTTTATTTTTTAAATATTTGCCATAATTCCTGGGCTAATTAAGATATCATTTGATTAATTACATCAGAATGACAGCTTTTTCACCTGAACGTCATAGAATGAGTCCCATGGGCTAGTTGGTTTACAGAATGCTTTCACAAATATCATTTACTCTTTTTCCTTTTTATTATGAAAACTTTTATACAGAAAAGTTGAAAGATAGGAGTTCTTGTCCTGGACCCCCTGCCAGGATCTGCTGCCTTGTAGAGTCACCTCCTCTCCCCCGAAGCCTCTCGTGTGGGTGGAGAGAGAGATGCAGGCACAAAGGAAGTCCTTAAATTCAGGAGCTCAGAGGGGAAGAAAGCCCAGCTGGGAACAAGAAAAGGTGGGCTGGGGTCCTGGCTGATCACCTGGGGGCCGGTCCCCTTGAACAAGCCATAGCTGAAGTAGTGAGCAGAGTGCTGTTGGAGTTGGGAGCCAGACTGTCTGGGGTCACAGTTCACTAATTTTGTAGCTTGCACACGTTTCTAAACATCTCTGGGGCTCAGTTTCCTTTCCTTTAAGATAGGGATAATGATACCACTTCCCTTGTGAGTGTTCAAACTTCTAATGCTCATCAGTTCATTACCATCACGCCTACCTTAGAGGGAGTGCTTTGTGTGTGCCGCCATCTTGGTTCTGCTGCTGTAATTAATCTTCCATTCCTCACACATTCTGTGCATGCCCTCCCCATGCCAGGCACTACTTGGTGTTCTGGAGTTGCTGATAAAGCAGACAAAGTGGGAGTGGGCTGAGAATGAACAGTATAAATAAGCATGTCATGTAAACACATAAAATTTATGTGTACTGATTGTAATAAGTGCTATGGAAAGATTAAGGCCTGGAAGGGGCCTGGGTTACGGTAGGTGATGCAAGGTGAAGTTTAAATGGGGTGGTCAGGAAAGATTCCCCAAGAAGGCGACATTTGGGGAAAGACCAGAAGGAGGTGTGGGACCAAGTCGTGCCCATTTCTGGGCAGAAGGACTGCACGTACAAAAACCTGAACGCTGGGGCACGCCTGGTTGTGGGAGGGATGGCAAAGAACAAAGCAGAGAGCATCCGCGAAGTTGGAGGAGTAGTGGGCGAGAGGCCTGGAAGACCATCGCAAGGACTTTGCCAAGAGGGGGCCACTGCAGGATTTTGAGCAGAGGCCCGTGAGCTGGTTTGGGTCTTAGCTGGGTCACTGTGGCTGCCATGTTGAGAATAGACTGTAGAGGGAAGAGAGAGAACCCTGAGACCATGCCGGTAATCCGGATGAGAAATGATGGTGGCTGGGACCATGTGGAATGGTGAAAAGTTGTCAGATTTTGAATATATTTGGAAGAGGAGCCATTCCTACTGCTGGTAGGAATGGATATGAGATGTGAGAGACAGTGGAGCTGAGGATGTGTCTGGTTTCCACTGAGTAACTAGAAGGTGGACTTGTGCTCGCCCGAGAAGGGGGAGGTGTGGCAGATCTGGAGATGGATTTCATGTTTGGTAAATGGGAGATGCCTGGAGACATCTCAGTGGAGCTCTTGGGTGGGCAGTGAACAGATGGGTCTGGAGGGCAGGGGGATAGTGAATTTAGAAATCGTCAGTCTGGGGATGGCAGTTAAAGCCTGGAGACTGGATGAGCTCACCAGAGGAGAGTGTGGGTCAATGTGGGGACGCAGGGAAGGAAAAGGCCGGGTGACTCCCAACTTTCTGTCTTGGGCCCCTAGTTGCCTGGCACTGGGATGGGAACACAGGAGGAAGCTGGTATGATAGACAGGTAGTGATGGTTTTCAGATGAGCCATGTTGTGCCTGTGGGACATGACACAGCTATAGATTGTAAAAGTCATTTAGACTCGTGGGCAGTGTAGATGTGGTTATTTTGTATCAATGGTTCTCAACTGAGGGCAGTTGTGCCCCCCAAGGGACTTTTGGCAATGTATGGAGACATTTTTGGTTGTCAAAACCTGGGAGGGAGAGACAGGCTGCTACTGGCATCTAGTGGGTAGAGGCCAGGGATGCTACTAAACATCCTACTATGCACAAGACGGCACCCCCCCACCCCAGTGAAGAATTATCTGGCCCACAATGTCGATAGTGCTGACGTTGAGGAACTCTGCTCTCTATTGTGTTTAATAGAGTGGGATAATAAAAGTGAACATTGAGAGAGTGCTTGCAAGATGCCAGGTGCTGAGCTAAGGGAATATTTCATTTCATTCTCCAAAAAAGGTAGGTTCCTTCGTTTTCTTCACCCTAAGGTGTGTGACTCGGACATTTGGGGAAGTTAAGTTACTGTGCTCCACCTGGTAGGCTGAGGATTGACTCCAGGTTGGGCCCTAAGCACTGTTCAAGAGGACCTCCAATGCCTGTAATATGTGGCGGATGGGACGGAAGCCCAGTGGCCACACAGTCTGGTTAAAAAAAGAAAAGGGAAAAAACCAGAAACAGTAGCAAGAGAACTTCATCTTTCATGATGAATTTCTTCCTGAAATAGTTGCTATCATTTTTTTCTTTAACTGAAGCTAATACTAATCTTTCCTAAGTAACAGAGAAAAAGGTAAGCATAAACAATTGAATGCTGTAGAAAATCCCAAAGTTTGTTTTAATGACCTAATTTATCTTCCTTGCATTCCCCTCCTCTGCCACAGGGGAGGTTTTATATTGCACAAAGAGAACGAGTTTAGAGTTGAACAAACCCAGGTTTGAATCCTGGCACCTCCACTTGTTGGTTTGTGAGCTAAATTTTTACCTTCTCTAAGCCTCAGTTTCTTCATCTGTAGAATGGGGTGGGTGACATTCCTTCCTGGACTGTTTATGAGGACTAAATGTGACTGCATGTTAAGCATCTTGCACAGTGTTTCACATACAGTAGGCCCTTAGAATTGGTAGGAGGACTTTCGCTTCTGGACAAGATGGAGCAACAGAGACCAAGTTACTTTCCCACCTGAAACAGGCAAAAAAAAAAAAAGGACAAATAATATGAAACAGTGTTTTTCAAGATACTGAACATTAGGCAATGAGGAAATGTGACCCTCAAGAGATGGGAAATAAATGAGATGGGCCCTACACATGCCCCAGCTTATTGCCTTGAGAAAGTTTGCAGGCTGTGATGTAGGACGGGGAAACCCAGGTGGAGCCCGTTGGACTCCATGAGTTAAGGAGACAGAGCTTAGAGATGGGGAGACCAAAGCATCTAGGGTTTTCAGGATAGAATACTAAGGAGGAAAGAGCAGCTTGGAAAAACTCCCTTGAGAACTCTTCATCATGTGCATGTGAGGAAATTCCCTGAGGCTGAGGAAAGTATCACTAGAAAGGATTAGAGGCAGCAGTGCCCACTGTAACCCAGGGCTACAGTGTTCCCACCTGCCAGAAGGAAGACCTTCCCCATGAGGAAAACCTCACGACTCATAGGACATTGCAAAGAATGCACAGAGGGGGAATAATTAGCTCTCTTCTGAGCACTCTGGACCACCTAATAAATCTTAGAAGCAAAATCTATAAGGATCAAACTCTTTCCAAGTAACCTAACTTCATCCTAGAAGATGGCTCAAGAAAATTTATAGGATTACAAAACTATCCAGCACCCAACAATTTAAAAATCACAATGTCTGGCACCTAATCAAAAATATCAGGAATGCAAAGAAGCAGGAAAATATGACCCATAAGATGGAGAAAAATCAATCAACTAAAACCAAGCCAGAAATGACACAGATGTTAGAATTAGTAGATGGAGACATTAAAACAGTTTTATAACTGTATTCCATGTGTTCAAAAAGTTAAGTAGAGACATAAAAGATAAAAAAAAAAGGACCCAAATCAAACTTCTAGCAATCACATCTATAATGGATGAGATGAAAAATACACTGGATAGGATTAATGGCAAATGAGACAGAGAAGATGAAAAGATTAGTAAACTTGAAGATGTAGCGATAAAAACTGTCTGTTAGTTTTCTATTGCTGCTCTAACACATTACCACAAACCTAGTGGCTTGAACAACACAAATTTATTATCCTATTGTTCTGTAGGTTAGAAGTCTGACACAGGTCTCACTGGGCTCACATCAAGGTGTCAGCAGGGCTAAGTTCCTTTCTAGAGGCTCTAAGGGAGAATCCATTTTCTTGACTTTTCCAGCATCCAGAGGCTGCCTGCCTTCCTCAGTTGCTGGCCCCCTTCATCCATCTTCAAAGCCAAAAATGGCAGATCAAGTCTTTTTCCCTCTGAATCACTCTCGCCTTCTACAGTCACGTTTCTCTCTGACTCTCATTCTCCGCTCTGACTTTCCTTCCTCTATTTTAAAAACTCTTGTGATTACACTGGGCCCATCTGGATAATCCAGGATAATCTCCCTGTCTTCAGAGCAAAGAATGTTACTACTGATAAAGAGGTCATTCATAATAAAGGGGTCAATTCATCAAGAGGACATAACAATCCTAAATATTTGCACTCCTAATAACAGGGCTTCAAACTAGGTGAAGCAAAAACTGATAGAAATGCAAGGAGAAATAGACAAATCTACAATTATAGTTGGCAATTTCAATAATCCTCTCTCAATATTTGATAGAACAAGTGGACAGAAAATAAGTAAGAATGTAGAAGATTTGGACAAAACTGTCAACAACTAGACCTAATTTATAGACTCCTCCTCCTAACCAAAGCAGAATAATTTTTCTCAGTGCACACAGAACACTTACCAAGATAGACCATATCCTAGGCCCAAAACAAGTCTTAATGAATTTAAAAGGATTCAAATCATACGACGTGTGTTTTCTGACCACAGTGGAATTAAATTAGAAATCAGTAACAGAAAGATTTTTGGCAAATCCTCCCAAGTTTGGAAACTGACAATTCTAAATAACCCATAGGTCAAAGGAGAAATCCAGAGTGAAATTAGAAGATATTTTGAGCTGAATTAAAATGAAAACACAACATACCAAAATATGGGGGATGCCTCTAAAGCAGCACTTAGGGGGACAATTATAGACTAAACACTTTAAGAAACTGGAAAAAGAAGACCAAATTAAACCCAAAGTAAGCAGATGAAAAGAAATAAGATCAGAGTGGAAATCGATGAAATAGAACACGAGTTCCAAACTACAGCCTGTGGGCTGGCCCCCTTCGTAAATAAAGTTTCACACAAACACAGCCATGCTCTTTCATTTACGTATCGTCTCTGGCTGCTCTTTAAGCTGCAACAGCAGAGTGGGTAGTTGTGGCAGAGACCACATGGCTTGAAAACCTAAAATATTTAGTCTCTAGCCCTTTAAAAAAAATTGCTGATCAGAAAAACAATAGGCAAAGTCAGTAAAACAAAAAGCTGTTTTCTTGAGATCAGTAAAATCAGTAAGCCTCTAGCAAGGACAGATCAGGGAAAGAAGAGAGAAGACACAAATTACTAACAGCCGAAATGAGAGAGGTGACATCGCTATAGATTCTTCATATATTAGAAGGATAATAAGAAACAACTTTATGAACAACTTTACGAACAACTTTACGCCAATAAATAAATCAAAAGTTACACCAATAAATTTGACGAGATGAAACAGACAAATTCCTTGAAAGACACAAATTACCAAATCTTAGTCAAGAAGAAATAGATGTATATATTAAAGAAATTTGAATTTGTTATTAAAAACCTTCCTACAAAGAAAACTCCAGGCCTACATGGATTCACTGGTGAATCCTACCAAATATTGAAGGAAGAAATAATAGCAACTCTACATAAACTCTTCCAAAAATATTGAAAAGGAAGGAATACTTACCAGCTTATTCTGTGAGGCCAGCATTACCCTGATACCAAGACCAGACAAAGACATTATAGAAAGAGAAAACTGCAGACCAATATCCTTCATGAATATAAATGAAAAATTCTCAACAAAATTTTAGGAAATTGAGTCCCACAATACATAAAAAGGATAATACATCATAACCAAGTGGGATTTATCCAAGGAATGCAAAGTTAGTTTAATATTTGAAAATCCATCAACATAATTCATCATATTAACAAACTAAAAAAAAAATCATGTGATATCTCAATAGATGCAGAAAAAGCATTTGACAAAATCCAACATCCATTTCTGATAAAAACCCTCAGCAAACTGGGAATAGAAGAGAACTTCTTCAACCCGAGAAAGGACATCTACAAAAAACCAACAGCAGATATACTTTTTAGATTTTATATCTTTCCACCCAAAGCCCCAGTAGATTGTTGTACGTCATAGCTGCACATCCTTCTACTTGCTGTATGTGGGACACGGCCTCAGCATGGCCGGAGAAGCAGTGCGTCGGTGCGCGCCCGGGATCCGAACCTAGGCCGCCAGCAGCGGAGCGCACGCACTTAACCACTAAGCCACGGGGCCGGCCCCAACAGGAGATATACTTAATGGTGAAAAACTGGATGCTTTCGCCCTAACGTCAAGATCAAGACAAGGATGTCCTCTCTCACCACTTCTATCCAACATTGTATTTGAGGCTCTAGTCCGTGCAATTGATGAGAAAAGGAATAAAAGTCACCCAGTTTGGAAAGGAAGAAGTAAAACTGTCTTTATTTGCAGATGGCACGATCGCCTGTGTAGGGGCACCAGCAAGTCAATGGAGAAAAGATAGTCTGTTCAACAAATGGTGCTGGAATAACTGGGCATCCATATGCAAAAGGATGAACTTCAGTCCATACCTTGCACCATATACAAAAACTAACTCATAGACCTAAATGTCAATCCCCCAACTATGAAACTTCTAAAAGAAAATCTAGGAGAAAACTTTTATGACTTTGGGTTAAGCAAAGATTTCTTAGATATAATACTAGAAGCACATCAATAAAAGAAAAAAATAGATAAATTGGGCTTCATCAAGATTAAAAACTTATGGAAACAGTGTATTTCCACTGTTAAGAGAATGAAAAGAAAAGGCATAGACTAGGAGAAATATTTGCAAAGCATATATCTGATAAAGGGCTTATGTCCAGAACATGTGAAAAACTCTCAAAACTCAATGTGAAAAAATGAACAACTCATTTCAAAAATGAACAAAAGGTTTCAATAGCTATTTCACCAAGAAGACACACAGAGGGCAATTAAGTACATAAAAAGATGTCCAACATCAGTAGTCATTTGGGAAATGCAAATTCAAACACAATGCTATACCCCTACTCACCCGTTAAAATAACTAAAAGTGAAAAGACTGACCACACCACGTGCTGTAGAGGAAGGGGAGGAACTGGAGCTCTCCTGCGCTGCTGGTGGGGATGTAAAGTGTTGCAGACACTTTGGAAAACGGTTTGTGGCAATTTCTTAAAAAGTTCAACGTACATGTATAAAAATATACATAAATAAACACACATACATGAAAATATGTAAAAAGTTAAAACATACAGGCTCAGAGCACCAGGAGGGCAGGACTAGGCAGAGGCACAGCTGGACATGAGAGCCTCTGCCAACCTCTGGGCAGGGTGGATCCAAGTTTTGTGGGAAACTTATATGAAGCTTATATGACTTGAGTGGCCCTCTTTAGAAAAAAGAATTTAAAAGTGAGAAATCTGTACTAGGTACAAAAGTGAGTATTTAGGACAAACAAGTAACCACAACAAATTCTTGGGGCCAAGGATTGCTGAGTCCTTTTCTTCTGAGTCGTCTTGAGACACTTTTCCAGAAAAGCTTCCTGGTGGCACCTGGCTTCCCCTCCCCCCCTGGAGCACTCATCCATCCCAACCTGATAGCCCATGTGGTGTGGGGCCCTAAAGATGCAGAGCCGCAGTCCCCGCCTCGGTGGTAGTGCCCACCCCCCTGTGAATGACCACAGCAGCCGAGGCAGCCTCTGCTCTCAGCAGGCCCACACCCCCTCTTCCGGCTCTGCTGTCTCTGCATCCCGCTCCCTTTCTCTCCACCTCCACAGCTCTCTGCCCAGTGGCTGCGGGGTCCTAAAGGAGCAGGGCTGTGTGTGTGGTGAGGGCCTCCAGAAGGCACCCTAGCGCCCTGGCAGTCTTGTCTCCTTGTTCCCCATGCCCTATCCCTCCGAGCAGCCTCCTCAGTTTCCCTATCCTCAGCGGCCTTGCTGTGACCATTGTCAGACAGACGAGCGTTGTTTGAGAGGGGTGACGGGAGCCTGGGGTGGGTCAGAGCCCAGAGCTAGGGACTCTGAATCCCTGGCTCTACCACGTATTAGCTGTGTGAGTTCGGACAAGTTCCTTAATCACTCTGTGCCTCAGTTTCCTCATCTATAAAATGCAGATAGTAACACTACCTCCCTTCCACAGTCACTGTGAAGATGAAAGACTCCTAGGAGGGCAGGTGTGTCTGTCAGCTTTGTTCATTTAAGCATCAGCAGCTTCTAGAAGAGTCCCAGGCAGGTACCAAGCACTCAGTAAGCACTTGCTCTTGCCTGGTCTCCATCCCTGGGCTGCAGGCTCCCGCAAGGAATGGCCTGGGTCTCACAGTTCTCCCTCACTGCCATCCCACTCCCTTGGGAATACGGGTCCCTGGGCCCACAGCCCACCAGCAGACGGTCCTGGTTTGGGTCTGAGGCTATAGGACCTTAGGCAAGGACATAGGTGAGTTACATATTATGGGATGTTGCAAGGAGTGCATAAAGACACGATCATTCTTGAAAATCCCTTAAATTGCCTATAAAGTTCAGTATAAATGGTTTTAGGTACATCCCAAAGATTAATTCATTTACACATGAAAACGTGAGAACCACTGGAGCGACTGTAGGGAAAAGGCAGTTGCTAAGCAGCTGTCTGAGCTTCCCCATCCTTCTGCCTCTAGATAAGGACCCAGTCTCTAGCTGTGAGTGGGGACAGGTGAGAATTCTGGAACATTTGCTCCATCCTGGTTTAACGTCAAGCCTCTGTAACGTTAATACATATGGAGAATTGGCTCGTCTCTTCAGGCTGGGGACAGCAGGCTGCAATGTCAGAGTCGAAGTTAAAAGCGCCTGGTGACATTGACCTGTACACTTACGATGTGTTGATTTAAAACAAAACACAGAGAGAGGCTACTCTGGGTACCAGACTTTTCCGAGCTGGCCTCACATCTGCATGCCATTTTTCTCATAGTGCCCTGGGATGCTTTTAATGATTTCTGTTTTGACACAGAAAAAATAAAGACTAAGGGAGAAAAGAGAAAACCAGAAAGGACCCCAAAGACAGACATATGCAGTGTGAAGGGATGGGCTGCAAAGATAGACCAAAAAGCAGGCTGTTGCTGAGGGGTTTTGGAGAGGCGGCCTCGGCCTTCTCACACCCCAGGGGGAAAGCTGACAGTGTTGGGGCCGACGAGAGAGCCGTGGGGGCGCCCGGTGTCCGCACAGGGACCCCTGCAGTAAGCCTGTGTCTCCCTGTCTTGCAGGTGGTGCCGGGGAGCGGGAGAAGGTGCCGGCCAACCCCGAGGCGCTCCTGCTCGTGGCCAGCTCCCAGCGTGACATGGAGGACTGGGTGCAGGCCATCCGCCGGGTCATCTGGGCCCCGTTTGGCGGAGGTACTGCCCGTAGCTCGCATGCTCACCCTCTAGAACCCTTGCCTCCAGGTAATCATGCCCCTCTGCCCCCCACTGAGCTTGCAAGACCCCTGTCGCTCAAGACCCACTGGGTGTGTCCCATGCTGCTTACAGCAGGCTGCAGTGTCGTCCTCTTCTGCTGCCGGCTCTCCAAGTCACCAAGCAGGCCCTGAGGGGGGAATCAGAGCCACTTTTCAAAAACACGCGCTCCTCCTACCAGAGTCTTATGGCTTTTGTATACTTGTGTCCCTGCGTCCAGACCCCTGCTGGACGCTAGGTGTGTGTGAGGTGGTTTGCATATACGCGAAAAGCAGGCCGCATGCTCTGGAGGGGTCATATCAGATGCCTAGGGACACCGTGCCTCAGCCCCACGGGGCCCCGCACTGCGCACAGAACCTGCGCCCTGTCCCTGATCTGAAAGAGCGGTTGCCATTTGCTCCCTTCCTGCTTTGTTCACAGCACTTGCTGGGTGCCTACAATATCCCAGGCTGTACTCCAGGCACTCGGAATTCAGTGGGAAACAAAGTCGAGGATGCCTCTGGCCCCCCTCCCCTCGATTGTCCTCTGGGAAACACGATAGGCAAATGAACGTGTCACATGATGTCCAGTAGTGAGAAACCAGTAGTGGGAGCCGGGGAAATGCCGGGGGAAGAGCACGCAGGCAGAGGGACCAGCGAGTGCAAAGGCCCTGAGGTGGGAATGAGCGATGGGAACACGAGGAATCTCAGGAAGGCCAGTGCGTCTGAGGGAGTGAGGACGGGAGAGTGGAGGACGTGAGGTGACAGTGGTCGCTGAGGCCTTGGGGACATGGTGGGATTTCAGATTTTTTTCTAAATTTGTGGAGTACCAGGGAGGACTGAGCAGGAGACAGACACAACCTGACTTAGATTTATAGAAAGAGCCCTCTGGCCTCCATGTGAGGGGTGGACCATAGAGAGACAAGAGTGGACGCAGCAAGGCTGGGACAGTCATCTGACCAGAGGTGATGGGGTGTTTGCTGGTGTGGGAGTGAAGAGTGGGCAGCGCAGCTGTGTTCTGCAGGTGGAGCTGCTGGGTTTTGCTGGTGGGCTGGACATGGGTGCTAGAGAAAGGAGAGGTGACTCCCAGCTGTGCAGTTGCCATCTCTGTAGGTTGGTGTCCGTATGAAGTCATCATGGAAAGAGCTTTTAGAAGGGGTCACCGTGCTGGATGGGCCAGGGCCACCAACTCCCTGCTGATAGTGGACACCAGGAACCTTCAGACTGGCCGTGGACGTCCTCCCTCCCCACTCAGTGTGTGATTGGTGTATCTTCCAGGCAGGGGAAGACCTGCAGCTGTGGGGGCTCAGAGCCCATCTCCGGATCCTGCGTTCCCCGTAGGCTGGCCCCTTCCTCCACTCATCCCCTCGCCAGCCCCCTCTCCCGTTCCTGGCTGCGGCCTGCCTGACGACCTTTCACAGAACCATAAATCCCTCGTGTAGAAGAGTCAATATCACTTTGGAAGTCACCGTTTTTCTCCTGGGCTTCCTAAAAGGCCTCACACTGTTAGCCGTGGCCTCTCTGCCCCTCGATTGCAGCAAATTTGACACACAGCCCCAGTTTAATGGCCTGGGAAGACCCAAGCCCACCCAGGGATTTCTGCAGCCTCCAAGGCCTCCCTTTGGTGGAAGTGTTTGAAAGGGAACCGACGGAACAGAACGGAGCCCAGAAGCAGACTCCCAGGCAGCTGGACTTTGGTTTATGACAGGTGGCACCTTTGAGCGCTGGGGAATGGAGAACGTCGGCATGATCTTGGGGTACAGAAAGATTTTTTAAACAAGTTACAGAAAGCACTAATCTTTTAGGAAAAGATTGATAAAATTGTACTACATAAAATGAAGAGCATCTGTTCTTTAAAAGGTATATTAAGAAATGAAAAGACAAGCTATAGATTGGGAGAAGGTATTTGAAATACATATAACCATCAAACGACTTACTCCTCAAACTCCTGCACATCATTCAGGCAAAGACAGACAAACCAGGAAAAACACGGGCAAGAGACTTGAACAGGCACTTTGCCCAAGAAGAAATCCTCAGTGAGCAAGGGAATGGTGTTCAACATCATTAGTAATCAGGGAAATGCAAATTAAATCACAATGCAATACTTCTATTCACCCACTAGAATGACTGAATGAAAAAGACATATGGTTCCAAGTGGTGACGAGGATAGAGAACTACAGACACTTGCATATACTGCTCGGAAAGTTGTTTGGCGGTATCTGCACAAGTTGACACCGTGCACACCTGTGTCCCAGCAGTTCCGCTGCTAGGCCCTTCCCGGATAGAAATGCGTGCACAGGTACGCCAGGAGACTCATTCCTCTCCGATGTTCACAGCAGCCTTGTTTATGATGGCCTGACACTAACCAAGTGTTCAGCAACAATACAATGGATAAATAAATACGATTCATTCTTGCAACAGAACACTCTACAACAGTGAGAATGAATTACCCACAGCTCCGCCCAACAGCATGCGGGAATCCCAAAAACACTGTGGGGCTAGGGAAGCCTAATAAAATGCTGTATGATTGCATCGATATACAGCTGAAAAACAGGCGGAAGGAAATTATATTCCTTATGGATAGATAATTAAGCAGCAAAAATAAAAGAAAAGCAAAGAAATGAATGCCATAAGTCAGGATGTAGTCATAGTTACGCAGGTGTTCATTGTACAATAATGCGTCAATCTGTACATACGTGCCTGAAGGACTTTTCTGGCTGTGTGCATATTTCACTATATAAAAGATAATAAATAAGAGAAAGAAGAGAAACTAAAGGTCAAAGAAGCGAAGTAATTTGCCCAAGATAACACAGCTAGTCAGGGAGCTGAGCTGAGAAACAAAGGTGGATGTTCTGATCCCAAAGGATCAGATCATGCTTTGTCCCAGCCCATGCAGGGCACTGTCACATGCGGTCTACCTCCACTCAGTGTGCTGGCTCCCCGGCCCACACGTCCATCTCTCTCTCCCCCTCTTCCTCTCTCTGTGCTTCCTCAGAATGAGGACCGTTTGCAGAAGCCCACATAGAACTCAGCTTCGCCCCTCCCGCAGGCCCCCCCAGCGTTTACTGAACTTCTCAGGCTGTGTGCTGTGTGCTGAAGAACATGCAAGAATTGAAACAGGAACCGTCATCAAAGGCAAAAGGCACTTAGCTCCCTTCTCCCAGAAGTCTAGAGGAAACGCAGAAATCCCAGGGGTTAGCAATGGCAGACGTGTCTGGGCAGGCACGGGCCCTCACAGGTGGGCTCCCACAGCCTCTGCAGGTTTCCTGGCAAAGCTGTTATTAGCCTGGGTTCCCCTGGAAAGGAGGCTTAGAGGATCAGTCCTTCGTTCACTGTTTAATAACGGAGACTGTGAGCCCTTTCAGACTTGTTTGTTCTGGCAGAGAGCAGGCCCCCTCTGACAGACACTACTGGGCAGCGTGCCTGCTGCAGTCAGGGGTGAGCCCGGCCGTCCCCACAGAGAAAACTGGCGCCAGGCCAGCGGGTCAGGGGAGCCTGCTACTGCTGACGGCCTGCCCAGGGGTGGCCCTGGCTGGAGTGCCTCTTGTCTGGGTATTCATTCATTCATTCATGCAGCCAGTCAGTCGTTCACTCAAGAATGTGTTCTAGGGGCTGGGGATGCAGTGGTGAGCAGGACAGACAAGGTTGCTGCCCTCAGGGAGTGCACATTCTACTGGAGGAGACGAATAACAGACAAGATTAGTAAGCCCATTGTAGGTTAGATGGTGATGAGCTCAGTGGAGAAAGAGGAGGTGGGGAGGGCAAGCGGGAGTGATGGGGGGGTCAGAGTTGAGTGACACTTGAGCAAAGGAGATGAAAGGGTGAATTACACAGGCATCTGGGCAGAGAGCTTTGGAGGCAGAGGCAGGAGTGTCCATGTTGGAAGAACAGCAAGGAGGCCGGTGTGGCTGGAGCAGAGCAGTCTGTGAAGGTCGGAGAGGGCGAGACAGGTCAGAAAGGTGAGGGGCTGTGGAGGGATAGGGCCTAGTTGTGTTGGTGATGACTCTGGCTTTTCCGCTGAGTGAGGTGGTACTATTGGCGGGTTGAATAGAGCAGCAGAGCCTGACTCCAGTTCTAACAGGACCCCTCTGGCTGCCATGTTGAGAACAGATGAAAGAAGGCAAGACAGAAACAGAGACCAGTTAGGAGCTCAATACACAATAATGCAGGTGAGACATGAGGGTGGCTTGGCCCAGGATGGTATTGGTGATGAGAAGTAATTGAATTCTTGATCTATTTTGAAGATAGAGCCAGTAGTATTTCCCTGCTGGTGTGGAAGAAAAGTGTAATAGAATGAGAGAAGTCGAAGGTAATTCCAAGATGTTTGAGCTAAGCAACTGGAAGGATGGATTAGCCATTAACTAACATGAGAAGGACCACAAGAAGTGCAATTGCTGGGAAAGGAAGACTGAGAGTTCACTCTGGGGCTTAGTCTGAGATACCTGTTAGAGGCTCAAGTTTAGATGTCAAACAGCCAGTTAGACATTGCAGTCCAGAGATTAGGGAGAGGACTGGGTTGGAGGGAGAATTTGGGGGCCATCGACACATAGATGGGGTTGAAGCCACGAGGCTGGATGAGGCACCACAGAGCAAGTGCAGGGACAGCAGAGGACCAGGGCAGAGCCCTGAGCTGCTCCCAGGTAAGTGTCGGGGAGCAGAGGAGGAGCCAGCAGAGGGGGCTGAGAAGGAGAGCCAGTGGTGGAGGGGAGCCAGGACAAGTGGGGCCTCTGAGCCGAGTGAAGAGAGCTGCTAAAGAGGAAGGAGCAGTGATCAGCTGCACATGCGCTGCCAATGGGTCAACCAGAGGACAACGGACGCTGAGCACAGTTCACTGGTGACTGGGACAGGCTGGTTTTGGTGGAGAGCTGGGGGGAAAGCCTGATAATAGTGGACATGAGGACACATAAGAGGAGGGGAACTGGAGTGTGGGCATGGCCAACTCTTTCCAGAAGTTTGCTGTAAAGGGAAAGAGAGAAATGGGACAGTAGCTGGAGGGGGCAGTTGGGTAAAGAGAGGGTGTTGGGTTTTTTTTAAGTTGGGAGACAAAACAGCAATGCAAAAGATTGATGGTGCAGGAGAGAAAGAGAAGAATTGCTGAAGTACTAATATCTCTTGTGGATATAGATGCAAAAATTCTCAACAAAATACTGACAAATTGAATCCATCAATATATAAAAGCATTATAGCCTTGACCAAATGAGATTTATCCAAGGAATGCAAGGGTGGTTGGTTTAACATCTGAAAATCAATTAATGTAATACAACAACAAAATAGAGGACAAAAACCACATGATCATCTCGATAGACTCAGAAAAGGCATTTGATAAAATCTGCACCCTTTCATGATAAAAACACTCAACAGTCTAGGAATAGAAAGAAACTTCCTTAATCTGCTACGGGGCATCTACAAAAAACCGAGAGATGACATCACACTAATAGAGAAAAACTGGGTGCTCTTCCTCCAAGATCAGGAACAAGGCAAGGATTCTCACGTTCACCACTTCTATTCAACATTGTACTGGAGGTTCTAGCCAGAGCAATTAGACAAGAAAATGAAATAAATGCATCCAGATTGGAAAGGAAGAAAGAAGTACTAGTATCTCTATTTGCAGATGACAGGATCTCGTATATAGAATATCTTAAGAAATCCACTAGAAAACTATTAGAACTAATTCTAATAAAAAATTCAGCAAGATTGCAGGATACAAGGTCAATATACACAAACAGTTGTGTTTCTGTGCAATGAGCAAACTGAAAATGAAATTAAGCAAACTTCATTTAGCATAGCATCCAAAAGAATAAAATGCTTGGGAATGAATTTAACAAAAGAAGTACAAAACTTAATAGTCTGAAAATTGGCAAAACATTTTTGAAAGAAATTTCAAAAGACCTAAATAAATGGAAAGACATCCCATGTTCATGGACCAGAAGACTTGATACTGTGAAGAAGGCAACACTCCCCACTGGGTCTCTGGACTCCTGTGCCCTGCTCCAGGACCGCAGCCCCAGGAGGCCCCGTCGCAGCACCTCCTAGCCAGCTCTCTGTGAGCGAAAAGAGAAGGGAGTCACAGGGTACCCAGGGCTGCCCGGCATCTGGTGGGTGCTGGCATGGTTATCTGGAGAGAGGCTGCAAGCCCTTGAAGGTGGGTCTTATGTGCCCAAGGAGGTGCGTACTAGCAAAGCCAATTGCATTGAAGTGTGAGGGGAGGCAGAGTGCATGGGTTTTGCATTGGGCTGTGGTCTGGGTGTGATCTGTCTCTGCCCCTTGCTTGCTGTGTGACTCTGGGCACATTACTTACCCTCTCTGTGTCCTTGTTTGCAAAATGGGAATATGAATATCTTCTTTGCAGGATTGTTATGAGAATTAGGAAAGAAAAATGTATGCAAAGTGCTCAGCCTTCTCTCAGTACTAAATAGTCCTCATTCAGGGGCCGGCCTGGTAATGTAGCGGTTAAGTTCATGTGCTCCACTTTGGCGGCCCAGGGTTCATGGGTTCGGATCCTGGGCGCAGACCTATGCACCGCTCATCAAGTCATGCTGAGGCAGCGTCACATATAAAGTAGAGGAAGATGGGCACAGATGTTAGCCCAGGGCCAATCTTCCTTGGTAAAAAGAGGATTGGCATCGGATGTTAGCTCAGGGCTAATCTTCCTCACAAAAAAATAAAATAAAATAAAATAAATGGTCCTCATTCATTCAACAAACATTATGGAGCATCAGCCATGTGCAGGCAGGGCACGCGGCAGGGAAGAAAAGAGAACGGCCGGAGCTTCCGTCCTGCTGCCCAGGACAGACAACAGGGAAAGTACAGCACGAGGCACGGAGCAGTGGTCAGCATCACTGGAGTGGTCAGCATCACAGTGGGGCGTCCGCATCACCTGGAGGATGGCTGGTGAGAAGAGGCGGCCGGCCCCACGGCGGGCTCCCGGCTCACTCAGATGGGGCCCTGGGGTTTGATTTCTCACAAGTTCCCAGGTGCTGCTGCTGCCGCTGCTGGGCTGGACCTTCATTCTGAGAACTCCGGTGTTTCAGAAGGGCGGGGGCTGCTGTGGAAAGAAAAAAATAGAGCAGTTGTGAATACAGTGGTGAGGGCAGGCCTAGTGAGAGAGGGACGTTCGAGCAAAGTCTTGAAGAAGGGGAGAAAGTGAGCCAGGAGGAGGCCTAGGGGCCGTGCCAGACCCGGCAGAAGAGGAGAACGTCTGATGTGGTCTGCAGGCGGCACTGAGGCAGGTGGGCCGGAGGCAGTGAGGGACGGGGCCAGGTGGGAAGGAGGCTGACGGCAGAGGCCTTGAGGCCCCGTCGAGACATCGAGTTTTGCTCCTCAGTGAACAGGGAGGGGCGCTGGAGGACTTTGAGCCGAGAAAGGACGTGATCTGATATGTGCTGCCCCGAGAGGGACGGGGGAGCCGGGAGACGCATCTGCAGTAATCCAGATGAGGCACAGGGCGCTTTCACCATGGGAGGGGGTGGTGAAAGTGATCAGATTCCAACTCTGTTTTGAAAATAGGACCGATGAGGTTCTTGGACGTGGGGGTGAGAGAAAGGGAGCAGTGAAGGGGGACTCAAGCAGGTCTGGCTGGGTGGAGGAGGATGGAGTTGTCATCTACCAGGAGGGAAGACTCAGCATAGAGCGGGTTGGGAGGCTGTGGCAAGACCACAGCTCTGTCTGAACACGTTTGGGTTTGAGACGCCTCTTAGTAAACCAGCGGAGATGCTGAGTGGGCAGTTGGGTGCAGGAGTCCGGGGGGCCGGGTTAGCGCTCAGTGACTAGTAGCACGGTAACCACCCTCCTACGAACCAGCAGCACTGTCGAGCAAGCCCAGAGACTGTTTGTGCCAATCTCACAGGCAGCAGCACAGAGCCGCAGTCCTGGGGTGAGGAGCCTGACCTGGGATGGTGTCCCTGCCCAGAGTGAGCCCTCTGTGCTGGGGAGGAACATGAAGGGCCAGGCAGCAGGCCTACCGTGGTCATCAGAGCCTTGTTGCCCCAGTCCTGCTGTGTGTGGCTCTCACAGGCTTCTGAGGACTTTCCTCTGACCCCCCAGAGCCAACTCCCCTGCCCTCAGGTTCCTCTGAAATCATGGGGGGAAGATAGGAGAGGGCACAGATGCAGCTCCCAGAGGCCACAGGGCAGGACATTGACATGGAGAAAATCCCAGCCTCAGGACAGCTTGGAGGACCACAGAGCAACCTTGTTAGCCCAGCTGGCAGCAGTCATTATTTGTTGGAGTGACATCTCCCAATGGAAGCCCTCAAGGCACAATCAGGATCAGAATGAAAGGTCACTGGCCCCAGCCAAGGCTGCCAGTGGTGGAGCCCCAGATCCTAGTGGACCACTTCTTCCCAGCGCTGCTTGCTCCATATCCCAGCTCTTCTGGGAGATTCAAGAAAAGAGACTTATTTCCAGTTCCCCTGAAAGTCGACCTGCCTGGCCAGCAGGCCTAGGCTTTTCCCCGTGGCCCTTCCAAAAGAGGAGAGAAGGGACTGGTGCTGACCGGGGCTGGGCTTTGGCCACTAAGCCAGCAGAAGAGGCGCTTGAGCCTGATTCTGGTGCCCTTGGCCCATTTGCGTGGGCCCTGAGGGGCCACATGCAGGTGGAGGAGGAGATGCCCCCACAGGCCTGGGACCTTGTCTGGGCCCCAGGCTCACAGAGGGCAGATCTGGCCTCTTTGGGACATAGGGGTTGGTTCATAGCACCCCTGGGCCTCCTTCCCCTGTGGCCCTCAAGGCTTCTCCCTGGAGGGCCCCAGGAGCCTGGAGCTTGGATCTCCAGGGTGAGGGAAATAGCCCCCAGCCACAGACCCACTGAGGAGGGCCTGGGGCTGTTTACCCCAGGAGAACAGAAGCGAGGAGCAGCTGCCTTATCTTGGAGAGCCCGGCAAGCCAGCGAGGGTGGCTTACAGGGGCTGCTCGCCGCTGCTTCCTGCAAAACTCAGGCCACTACTGACTGTTCAGCTGCCTCTTACGCCCATCGCTGGGTCCTTCAGCCCTTCCCTCCCGGCAGCTGTGGTGAGAAGTGCGCCACAGTGTGGCCGGCCTGGCTTCAGTCTTTGCTAAGCGGAGCTCAGATCACAGGACCGGAAGAGCTAGTCCTGGTCACTGCTCAGATGCGGCCAGTGGAGGGTGTGTGCCAGCAACACTGTGCGATGCCCCGTGACCCCAGCCACAAGGGGAGAGTTGGGCAGAGGTAGCCACTCGCCAGGACAGCTAACATCTACTCGGCGTGTCCCCATGCTGGGCTCTGTGTGCCGACTGACCCTCACAATATGAGATCAGTCCCGCCACAGCCCCTTTCAGGTGAGGAGACTGGGCAGCAGGAGGCTCAGGTGATCTGTCCAGGTCACAGAGAAGTACGCAGGAAGCCAGCACTCTCCCCCAGGTCCGCCGGAGCTCAGAGCTCCAGTGCTGGCTGCCGGAGGCCTCCGGGGGTCCTACAGTCAGGCTATCTGGCTCTCTGCTTCTTCCAGGCCGCCTTGGTCCTCCACATCAGTCTGAGGGCAGAGGGAGGGATCCCATGCTTGCCGTGTGGTACTCTTGCCAGGGGTTTGTTGTATCAAAATTATATTGTAGAGGGGGACAGAGAGGCCCAGAGAGGTTCAGCAACTTGTCTAACAGCACACAGCAGGGCTGGAAGCAGAGGCAGCCTGCCTCCATGGTGAACCCATCTGAGGATGCTGTTGCCAGGCAAGCATCAGAGCATCAGAGCCTCTGGATCTGAGTTATCTTAATGGGGTTGAGGAGAGGTAAGACTGGGGACAGAGGCAGTCCCTGAGGTCCTGGACCCAGCTGCAGCCCAGGGCCTGTCCAGCCCAGGACACACAGCTCAGAGACAAGGGCTGTGCCAGCTGAAGAGCTCACTTGTCACCAGGTGCTCATGTGAGAGGGCGGACCCTCAGCCTCTCAGCTCCCTGGCCCTGCCCCAAGAGGGCAGTTTCATGGCTGCCTCTGCACACCCACCCTCAACAGGCCCCACAAAAACAACCCCCAAGGTGGGCTGGGTGTCAGTCTGCCCAGGGCTTAACCTAGAGCTCATTATGGCAGTGCCACCAGAGCCCAGAGCCTGCGGAATCGGGCAGCTGCAGACTTCTGTCTGTCCGGGGAATCTGGGTGGGGTGGAAGGATTCCCTAGAGACAAGCAGGTCTAACTTGGTGACCACACAGGTGGGGAAACTGAGGCTCGGAGAGGAGAAAGCAAGTCAGCAGCAGAGCTCACCTGCCCGCCTGGGAGGGTCCCACCTGCCCCCAGAGTAGGTGGCTCGACTGAGCCCTCGACCCTTCTCTTGAACTTGGACCAAGTTGCTCAGACCCTGGGGGCTCCAGGCTTTTCTGGCAGGTTTAGGGCAGGGCATTTCTTGCCTGTGGCGCCCCCAGCACCATGAACTGCCCTTCCCACCTTCATGTTGACCTGAACTCTGAGAAGGGGGAACACTGAGCCCCCCTACCCCACACACACACCCCGGGGCTGGGACTAAGGGAGCCTCGCTGGCTCACTCACTCATTTAAGGGGGCACCCAAAAACTCAGGAATCAAGGTGCATATTTTATTGTAATTTTTTTTAATGAAAAAATTTCCACTGCTGCTCTAACAAGCTGCCACAAACTTAGTGGCTTAAAACAACACAGATTTATTCACTCACAGTTCTGGAGGGTGGGTGTCAGGACTGAGCCTTACGAGGCTGAGGTCGAGGTGTCGGCAGGCTGATTCCTGCTGCGGCCTCCAGGGGAGGACGTGTTCTTCCCTCTCCCAGCTTCTAGAGGCTGCCCACGTCCTTGGGTGTGGCCTCATCACACCTGACCCTGCTTCCCTTCTTACACAGTAGCCTCTTCTGTAGTCAGACTTCCCTCTGCCCCCCTCTTATAAAGCCCGCTAGGATAATCCCATATATAATCTCTCCACCCTTCATCTCACCACATCTGCAGAGGCCCTTTTACTCAGTAAGGGAACATAGTCACAGTTCCCAGGGATTGGGACCGGGACATCTTCAGGAGCCATTATTCAGTGTCCCACATCCGTGATCAACGAAATAGCAAACTTGTAAATAAAGACAGGATCCCCCGGTGGCAGGAGGGTAAGGCGGTGAGGCAGTCACTCTCAGGGGCTGTGCAAGTGCAGGGTTGGACCCTGTCTTTAAAATTGATAGTTTGTTCATCATGGTGTTTTTGCATTAATTCGTATTTTTTTTAATATTGCAATAAAATATTTATCTTGATTACTGAAGTTTGGGGCACCCCCTTAAATTTTGCACCTGTGGTGAGTGATTTCCTTGCCTTGCTTAGGAAGACCTGCCCTGCACACTCCGCTCTCAGATGAGCCCCCCACCAGCCCCAGGGCTCCCCTCAGCCCCTCCCTTACGGAATTCTGCCCAAAGACTCCTGGGGACCTCCATCCCCCTCCAGCTGTGCTTCTCTGTCTGCCTGCCCTCCTGGTGTATGCCTAAGGCTGTGTACCATCCCCGTCCCCCGCCCCACTAAGGTCTTCATGCTTTGGAACCATAGGATTGTGAGTTCTTTGCACTGGGACAGAATCCTACCCTGGGAAGAACAGAGACTTTGCAGAAATATCATTTAGGTTTGATTTGAAGACCTGTCACTTACCAGTTGTGTGATCTTAGGCAAGTTACATAACCTCTCTGAGCCTCAGCTGCTTTGCCTGTAAAATGGGGACATTAATACTCACTTCTGGGCCAGCCCTGTGGCTTAGCGATTAAGTGTGCACGCTCCGCTGCCAGCAGCCCGGGTTCTGATCCCGGGCGCGCACCGACGCACCGCTTCTCCGGCCATGCTGAGGCCGCGTCCCACATACAGCAACTAGAAGGATGTGCAGCTATGACATACAATTATCTACTGGGGCTTTGGGGGGAAAAATAAATAAATAAATAAAATTATAAAAAAAAAATACTCACTTCTCAGGGCTGCACAAGACACCCTGTGAGTCCTAACCACATTCTGGCACCAGGGCGCTGGCCCCCCGCAGGGCAGAGGCCTGGAGCCCTGAGCAACGGCTCTGAAGCTGGCAGCCCAGCTTTAGATCCGGGCTTGGCACTCTCTTGGCTGGGTGACCCAGACGGAGAATCCTGACCTTCCTGAGCCTCCATCGCCCCACCTGGAACACCTGCCTCCCGGTCTGCGGGCCGAAAGGGAGCTCCTAAAGCGAGTCTCTGGCAAAGCGGAAGGGACCCTGCTTTGGGAGTAGGTGGTATTCCTGCGGTGCTTAATAACGTCGAGCATCAGGGAAAAGGGGGTCAGTTGCTGGAAACGGGAGGGCTTCCGCGGGGCCCACACCAGGCGTGGCGTTTCAGGAACTCGCGAGGCCCGGGCCCCCCTCCCTCCCTCCGGGGTCCGGGCCCGGGGCGGGCGCGCGGGCGGCGGGCAAGACGCTACCTGCGCGCGTGCCGGGCATTCCTGGCGCCGCCGCCCGCCCGCCCGGGCGCGCCATGGGCCTGATGCCGGCCGCGCGGGCCTCCTCCGGCTGCCGCGCCTGCCCGCGGCCCTGCCGCCTGCCCGCCTGCTGCGCGCCCGCAGCCCCAGGTAGGGCGGGCTGGGGGCTCCGGGGAACGGCCTCTCCGGCCGAGAGCGCGCTCGAACCCGGGCCCAGGCGGAGGGCAGGGGGAGCCGGGGGAGTGTCGGAGTGCCAGCCAGACCGTTCGCCGGGCTGGGGGAGCGGGGCGCGCGCGTGTGCGGGGAGAGCCAGACGCCGGGTCGCCTCCTGCAATCTCCTGCCCCCGCGGTGGGCGGCCCGCGTGCAGAGATGAGGAAACAGTCTGGCAGGGACGCGGGGCCTTGCAAAGGATCACCCCACCACCGCCGCTGCTGAGGGGACCAAGCGGGATGCGAGCCCCGGGCTGTCGACCCCAACCCCAGTGCTTGCCCCACGCTTGCCTCCCCGGGCCTCAGGAAGGCCGCCGTGCACGGGCTTGGGGCTGGCCACCACCGGGAGAGCAGGGATCCTCTCTGCCCTGGGGCCCAGCTCGCCCTGGGCACGACCCCCCACCCCTGCCGCCCACGACGGTGGTTTTCTCTCTCTGTGTTTCTCTCTCCTGTGCCGACTTCAGCCTGTTGGTTGAGGGCGGCTCAGGCTGTCCAGTACCTAAAGCAGGACCCAGCACACGGAGTGCTGGAAGGGTGGGTTTACAACCGTGGGGTGGATGCATGGAGGATGGCGGGTGCCCCAGGGAGGGGAGCTGGAGCAGGAAGGGATTACCCAAAGTCTGTGAATCCCTGGAGTGAATTTAATTATTATTTTCCTCACTGGGTTTCTCCCGATTGTGGTCCCTCTCTCCCACAACTGGACCGAGTCCTTGTGTGGCCAGAGCAGGCCGGAAGTCGCCACTCAGGGAGCAGCCCCAGAGGGAGTCCCAGCTGCCTCCCTTTCCTGCTGGGGCCCTGGGGGCTGCAGAGCCCACCCCCCTGGCTGGCCCCCTGGGTCAGGAGGAGGCCACATCTATTAAGCACCTGTGTCCGTGTGCCTGGTGTGCTGGGTTCGCCCAGGGCTGCTCATAGCCCGTGAAGTGGCAGGGACCCAGGCTCAGAGAGGTTGAGGACTGTGCCCAAGGTCACCCAGGGCAGGGATCTGAGCCAGCTGACCACTTGGCATGACTTCCTGCTCCTGCAGGGGATTCTGGGGAGAGGGGAGTGAGGGCCGGGCTTTGCCAGGGAGCAGCTGGCAGGGGAGCAGGCGGGCCCAGCTCTGAGCCCGTCAGCAGGTTCATCCAGAGGAAAGCAGCCTCTGCCAGTTTCCTCTCTGGTGGCAGAGCCGGTACTTTGTGAAGAGCGTGGGCTGGGACCTCGAGGAACCACACACTGGCTGGGTTTCCAGGCATCTGACAAACCTACTGGAACTGGTTCTTGGCAAGGCTCCCCCTCTGAGTCGTGCCAGGAGGGCTGAGGGAGTTCAGCGTGGATGTTCCAGGCCCTGCCAGGCTCTGCAGAAGAGACTGGAGCAAGAGGAGTGATGGGCAAGGGCCCCTGGGGAGGGAGGCCTGGCCCTGTAGCCTGAGTGTGGGGGGATCCAGCAGGAGGACCACTGGGGAGGAGGAAGCTCTGCGAGGCTGAGCTGGAAAGAGGGGCTCTTCGCCGCGTCTCCCCTCAGGAGGTGGTGAGGGCAGCCTGCACCTGCAGCCTGCACAAGATCTCATGCAAGGCTCCACACAGCCGTGCTGGGCATGTGGGCTCAGTCCTGGGGCCTGGTGTACCTGGGGGCAGGGCCTCGGGGCAGCCTCTCGAGATAAGTGTGATCATCCCCATTTTGTAGGTGGAGAAACTGAGGCCCAGGAAAGGGAGCCACTCCTCCCCTCAAGGGCTTAGCCAGGATGTACACCAGACCAGTGCACGTGCAGGCTCAGAACCTTTGTCTTGATGGCTTTCGGCCTTGACCGTCATCTGTGGCCTGTGTCCTGACCCCCACCCCCGGCCCAGCCCTCTCACCCGGCTCAGCACTTGGAGGGCCTCTGGGGGAGTCTGGTCATTTCCCAAAGCCCCTGAGCGACACCTAGGGTCAGTGCTCGCCATGGCCCAGGGCAGGGTGGTGCTGTGCTCCGCCTCTTCAGCCATGCTCTCTCATGCCCACCCTCCAACCCCCGGGGTCCTCTCAGACCCCCACCCAAGGCTGCTGTGGGGCATCTGCTCACACACCCCTCCCCTGCCCGCCTGCACCTCCTGCTGACTTTTAGCCTCCAGTTCCGATGCCACCTCCTCCAGAAGTCACCTCTGTCTAGAAGCGCCCATGGCCCTGCGGACTTCCCTTTCCTGATTCTCACAGCCCTGTTTAGGGGGCGCCGTGAGGAAGGCTTCCTGGAGGAGGCAGAGGTTCTGCTGAGGTTGGGAGGGGACCGTCAGAGATGTGGGTGCTGTGGTGACAGTGGGGCTGGCCCTAAAGCAGCTGCCCTCTGCCTGGCCCCAGTGCTACACTCGAGATGCCAGGGGAGGGAGGTGGGCAGGGCCTTGGCTGGCTGCCAGCTTTGGATTTTAACCCCGGCAGGGAGGGGGCAGTGGGGGTTTTCAGCTGAGTGGGCCGGGGCAGGATTTACACATTCATAGCCCTCGGGGCAGCCCTGAAGCTGGCTAACACCTGGAACAGGGTGAGGCACAAATGCCAGAGTGATAGAAGAGGGGATGGACACAGGGATGGATAGATGGACAACAAATATCCTAGGGACAAGAGATGGGAGAGCAGGAAGGGCTGGACCAAGAGGAGCCTGGGTGGAACTACCCAAGCTTTGTGGCTCTCTAGAGAGAAGTTGAGAATTCTTTTCCTGTCCCTTCCCTGACTGTGGCCTTCAGTCACCCGTGCGCCGAGGGTGCATTAACTCCGATAGGAGACTGTCCTGGACTGAGTGTTCGCCCTCCTTCTCTCAGTGCTTCTCGACCTCTGCTGAGTCCAGCATTGGCTTGGGACTGGGGAGGGAGGTGGCTCCCCGTGAGAAACCAGGCAGGGTCAAGTGTCTTCACACCATCAGCAATAGAGGGCCAGGAGAGAGAGAGCGTGCCTCTGGTCATGCTAAAGGGAAGATCTGGGGCAGCTCGTGGAGGAGGGGACATCTCAGCTGTTCCCAGAGCTAATAAGAAATTTGCACAGACCGATGAGGAAAGAGTCCTCCAGGTGGAGGACTGCCCGTGCACAGGCCTGGTGGCATAAAAGCAGATGTATTCAGGATGCTCAGGTGGTGGGTAAAGCCAAAGGGAAAGGGCCATTTGTGTGATGGGGGGGGGGGAGGCAGGCCCTGAGGGCACAAAGCTCCTCAAGCCCCTCCCCTCTTGGGCACTTCCCCCTCTGTGGCCTCTGCCTGCTTATTTGAGGTCCTAGCCGATGCCTCTGCTCGTGACAGACATGGTTTTTCATTTCTACCCTCTGTTGGCCAAGACACCTTCCCTGCTTCATCCTGACCCCAGTGCCCTTGGGGGAAGTCTGTGCCATGGTGCTTGAAGCAAAAGAGGTAAGTACCTGGCAAGGCCGCATGAGTGAAGTGGGCTGGGTGTGAGGCAACAGGGAGTGGTGGGGACTGTGGAGAATTAGCAGGTGCGTGGGCAAAAGGGCACAGATGCCACTGAACTCCGCCAACATTGCCTTTTGGGAATTTGGGCCTGGTGCTCCCAGATCTGTGGATTTTCAAGAGAAGCTGGGAATCCAGATTTTATATAAAATCTCTTGATTTTATTTTATTTTATTTATTTATTTATTGTGAGGAAGATCAGCCCTAAGCTAACATCCATTGCCAATCCTCCTCTTTTTGCTGAGGAAGATTGGCCCTGGGCTAACATCTGTGTCCATCTTCCTCTACTTTATATGGGATGCCACCACAGCATGGCATGATGAGTGGTGCGTCGGTACGCGCCCGGGATCTGAACCTGCGACCCCAGGCTGCCGAAGCAGAGCACATGCACTTAACCGCTATGCCACCAGGCTGGCCCCCAAATCTCTTGATTTTAAATAACTAATTTAAAAGTGTTTCCAACATCATACTAGCTAAACAAGAGCATCCTGGACCCATGTGGCCCAGAGCTGAGCATAAGTGATTGAGTGCTGGGTGAGGTTGGAGGGAACAGTGGCTCCCGGGACCAGCACAGGCCACTCTCAGGCTAGGCAGAGAGGCCAGGACACTGATAGTGGTGGGCCCTGGGGACCCCTTGGACAGGCTTCTTCTCAGAGCTGCCTCAGGCAGCCACCGTGCTGATCTTGGAGCAGCGTCACCCCTATGCTCAAGGCTGTCGACTGGCCTGTCAGCCCTACCCCTGTGGGCGGGGACCACTGGGCTCCCCCACCAAGTCCCGGAAGGTGCGCAGTTTTTCCCTTGTCAGTACCGCAGCCTCTGCTCTCCTCTGCCTGATGCCCCAATGCCCACATCTTCCGGAACTGCTGGTGACGGGAGACAGGAGGAAACAGGAAGCAAGGCTGGTGGGGGGAGAGCATTACACAGGAGCAGAGTGTGGCCTAGAACATTCTCTGGACCTGGAGCCAGACAGCCTGGGTTTGAACCTTGACCCTGCCACATGCTGGTGAACTTGGGCATGCTCATAAACCCCTCTGCCTCTCATTTGTTCATCCTAAAAGTGGGGATGAGGATGGCGATGATGACAATAATAATAATGTCCCTAACTTATCAAGCTGCATGAGGATTAAATGTGTTAATGTACATAAGGCGCTTAGAACAGCACCTGGCAACACAGGTGCCATGTGGGAGCTATTTCAGCACACTTTCCATGTATACACACATGCACACACGTGTGCACCCACATATGCATACACAAGTACACATGTACGTGCATGCGTGCACACACATAAGCCCACACGCAAGTGCACACACACGAGTCCACACGCATCCGTATGCACAGACACCCCTAAAGCGTTGGTGGCCTCATTGGGTGCACCCCCTGTGGGCGTGTTCTCTAGAAGGGAGAAGTCCTCATCCCCCAGGTTCTGTGTCCTTTGTCTTCGGGTCGAGCAGGGTGAGAGGGAACCCTCACTGAGTCCTGCTCTGTGCCAGCCTCTGTATTAGGGCCTGAGGTAGCTTATTTCAAAAGAGCTGTTGTGCCTGGGGAGCTAAGGGACTCCCGGAGTCCCGCCACCGCTGAGTGGCAGGGGAGGGGTTGGCCCTCCACCTGGCTGAGTCACCGTCCGGTTCTCGGGAAGCCACGTGGCCGGGCTGCGTCCGCGGGGACCGCAAACTGACTGGACAGATTGGAGCTCTGACGTCGTGCCCCTGGTGCGCCAGGAGCCACAGCCCCGTTGTCCACATCGTGCTCCCAGGGTTCTCAGTCAGCCACTCCTCTGCCTCCTTCCTCTCTCCCTCTTCCTCGTCCCTCATTTGCTTTCTTGTCCTTTGTTAAATGTTTTGGATCTTTTGCTTCCTGATTTTTTTTGCAAATGGTATTGACATGTAGCATACAAAAAAGTGTACAAATCACAAGTGTACAGTTCAGTGAATTTTCTCAAAGTGAACACAGCTGGGGAAGCAATCCCAGCACCCCAGAGGCCTGCAGGCCCTTCCGGTCACTGGTCCGCCAACGCAACGTGCCCTGACCTGGTTTTGCACTTCACGTAAATGGAGTCACGCAGTGTGTTCTCTGGGTCTGGCTTCTGCTCACGATTATGGGGTTTTTTATGTTTTTTTTTTTTTGAATTTTTAAAAATTACAATAGACCTAACATAAAATTTAACATCTTAACTATTTTTAAGCGTACAGTTCAGTGGCATTAAGTACATTCATAATGCGCAGCCTTCCAACCATCCACTTCCAGAACTCTGTCCGTCTTGTGAAACTGAAACTCTGTGCCCACTGACACTAACTCTCCATTCCCCCGTCCTCTGGCCCCTGGCAACCACCACTCTGCTTCCTACCTCTATGATTTTGACCAGGAGTAGTCGAAACTTAAGTACCTCATGTAAGTGGAATCATTCGGTATTTGTCTTTTTGCGACTGGCTTATTTCACTGGGCATAGTGTCCTCAAGGTTCATCCATACTGTAGCATGTCTCAGAATTTCCTTCCTTTTTAAGACTGGATAATATTCCATTGTATGGATATGCCACATTTTGTGTATCCAATCATCCATCGATGGTGGGTAGCTTCCGCATTTTGACTATAGTGGATAGTGCTGCTATGAACACGAGGGTACTGATGCCTCTCCGACACCCTGCTTTCAGTTCCTTTGGCTGTATACACAGAAGTGGAATTGCTGGGTCATATGGTAATTCTGTTTTATTTTATTTATTTATTTATTTTTTTGAGGAAGATTGGCCCTGCACTAACAACTGTTGCCAATCTTCCTCTTTTTCTTTTTTCTCCCCAAAGCCCCAGTACATAGTTGTGTATCATAGTTGTAGAGTTGTAGCTTTTCTATGTGGAACGCCACCTCAGGATGGCTTGATGAGCGGTGAGTAGGTCCGTGCCCAGGATCCAAACCTGCGAACCCTGCGCCGCCAAAGTGGAGCGCACGAACTTGACCACTACACCACTGGGCCAGCCCCTGTTTTAAACTTTTTGGGAGGTCTCCGTACTGTTTTCCACAGTGGCCGCACCATTTTACATTCTGACCAACAGCGCACAAGGGTTCCAATCTCTCCGCATCCTCGCCAACGCTTGTTTATTGTTTTTTGGTAGTAGCCATCCTGATGGGTGTGAGGTGGGACCTCGTTGTGCTTTCGGCTTGCATTTCCCTGATGACTAGTGATGTTGTCGTGATTACGTTTTCACATCAGTATGTCGTCTGTCTTGTTGTGTGAGCTGTGCCTCCGCAGTTCTGCTGTCTGGTGCTCCACGGTGTGAGGAGACTTCACAGTATCCACTGTTTTACTGTCGATGGGCTTTGGGTGGTTTCCCATTAGGAGGAAGTGCAAGGAGTGCTGTTAAGAACCTTCTAGGGCACGTCTTTTGGTGGACATAGTCCTGGGTTTTTAAATGTAAGCCCCTCCAGTTTGGAGGTTAGTGTTGTGTAAATACACTGATCAATATAATGCATCGTGCATGCTCCCTGAGGGCCCTGTAAAGGCTCCTCAGGCTGCGACAAGCTCCATCGGACACGGCAGGCTGCCTGCCCATTGCGCCCTCCTGCCCCCTGTCCCAGGAGCCCGGTGTCCAGCCATCTGCTCTGTGCCCCCCAGTTTCTCATTTGCTCCTTCGGGAGGAGCCACCTTTGGCCCTGACCACGCCCCCTGCCCTTCGTTGTCCCAGTGCCCACCTGCCCCCACCACTGAGCTGGGTGACTGAGGGAGTGACTGGCTCCTCTCTGTGCCCAGGGATCTTCGGGCAGCGCCTGGAGGACACAGTCCACCACGAGCGGAAGTATGGCCCCCGCCTGGCGCCCCTGCTGGTGGAGCAGTGTGTGGACTTCATCCGGGAGCGCGGGCTCACCGAGGAGGGGCTCTTCCGCATGCCAGGCCAGGCCAACCTGGTGAGGGACCTGCAGGATTCCTTCGACTGTGGGGAGAAGCCTCTGTTTGACAGGTGAGCTCCTGGGGGTGCAGATGGGGCCTCCTGCCCCTTCTTCCTGCAGGGGCTCCTGTCAGGAGTCAGCTCCAGTGGGCAGGGCGGGGCCATGCCTGGGAAGCCTGGTGGCAGGACGGTGGGCTTCTGCCCAGACCCATCACCGCAACGAGGAGAGTCTGTCAGTTGCTTTCGTTAGATGTGGAGCCTGGGAGTGACCGCCATTCCCCAGAAGAGGTCTACCCAGGAGGGCACAGGAGTCCCTCATCTGGAGCCTTCATGAAGCTCCACTCCAATGCTCTGAGCTTGTGGTCCAGTATTTACAGTCCCAGTGAGCTTGTGGTCCATTCTGAACCTCTTTCAGCCAGGCCTCTTCCATCCTGTGTTTATGTGGCCCAGGGTTGGAGATTGCTTGAAATAATGCCCCTTCTCTGGTTTCTGGAAACTCATCTTTGACATTGGGGCTTTTCAGAGAAGGGACCAGGGCCCTGGTTGCCACTGACCCCCCTCCCTGAGTGTTCCCCTGCCTGTGGGTGACCACAGCCTCTCCTTTCTCTACTTGTCTTTCACCAAGAAGGTGCTGAGGAGCCCGAGTATGGAGTGCTGGTGGAAAATCAAAAGGAGGTGATCAGTAACCAGTGGGACCCTCAGATCCAGAACCCAGGGGAGGATTCGGGGGGCAGGTGTGCGGTTGGGTGTCGTCTGTTTGACAGGGCGACAATAGGGTGTGGGGCATGTGAGCGCACCTGGGAGAGCATGAGGAAAAAGGGGGGCAAGACTGAGAAGCCCCCTTGAAGGATACACCCAGAGGGGATCCCAGGCAGAGCTGTAGAGGTGGCCAGAGAGGGAGCCGGGAGACAGGAGAGCACGTCCGGGACACCGGGGAGGCCGGAGTCAGCTCTGTGAGATGCGGCATCTGATGGGCTCTGGGGCCGTCAGCTGCCTCTCCCGGGGATGTTCAACAGGCGGCCAGGAGGGGAAGGAGCCAGGCCAAGGACTCCAGGAGCCGCAGCGTGGGAGAGAGGCTGTGCCGCGGTGGAGACCAGGCAGAGAGAGGCACGGGTGCCCCGGCCACTCCAGGGAGCTGGGTTTGGTCCTGAGGCCTGGGAGCCTGGCAGAGTTTGAGTAGGGAGGTGGGAAATCTGATCTGTGTTTGCAGAAATCCCCCAGGGGGCAACAGGCAGTGCATCTGGATGCTGGAGAACTTCTAAAAAGTCCAGGTTCCCAGGCCTTTCCCTGCATCTTGTGGAATCAGACTCCAGGGGTGAGGAGCGGGAATCTGCGTGTTGAAAAGCCCCCAGTGAGTCTGCTTAGCGACCAGGTGTGGGAGTCAGTGGCCTAGGGGCAGCCCCTCCTCCCTGGGTGGGGGCAGGTCCAGGCTCCCTCTGCCCTCCCCAGTGTCCCTCCGCTTGCTTCCCCCTGCTCTCCCTCCCCACCCCCTCCCCCCACCCGCACACTGGCCCTAAGCCCCTGCCCCCGTCTGGAGCACCCTCACTAGACCCTGCCCTCAGTGTGTTTACAGGTGTTTTCTTAAATGGTCACATGTCCATTTTCTGGATTAGGACCCGAGGCTGGGAGACCCCCTGTAACTCAGCCAAGATGCCCAGAGGTGGGCTTTGCCCAGCTGGAATCCTGGCCTGTTTCCTAGAGCCCCTTCCCTTCTACCTACACCCCCTCCAGAAAAGTCCCTCCCTCAGCCTGCTGCCCGCTCGGGAACCAGCCGTCCTATTTCTCCCTCCTGTCATTGTATAGCCTCGCACACAGGGGCCTCCCCCTCTACCACACTCACCCTTGCTGGCCTCCTGGCCTCAGGCCCAGGGGTCTAGGCTCCTTCCCAGGGCCCTGCTCAGCAGTGCTCCCCACACTGCCCTGGGCTCTGGGTGTTCTCCCCTCTGGAAACTCCTCCCTGGGGCATGTGACACCATCTCTCCCACTTTCCCCCAACTCCATGGTGGTCCTCTGGCTCTGCAGCAGTGTCCACCCCCTGACATGGGGGTCCCAGGGCTCCTTCCCTCACCCGCCTGCCGACAGAGGCATTTCAGGGTAGAGCTCACTCACTCCCAAGACCGCACTCTGCACCACGACGAAGTCTGGCCCCAGGTCCTGGGTCCCCTCCTCCATAAAGAGCCCCATTGGGCGTGGAAGCCTGTCACTAGAGCTGTCCCATATGTGTCCTTCCCACAACCCTGGCCCCTGGGCTGGAGCAGCCCTCCCAGCCCTGTCCACGTGGTAGCCGAGCATCCAGGAGGGTCTCCTCTGGGCCAGACCCTGGCAACTCTGGGGACTCTCGCCACAGCCCTGTCTTCCTTCCCCCAGCACCCCTCCATTGACTGAGAGCACTCGGTAGGCATGGGGGTGCGGCTGTGAACAGGACAGACAAGGTCCTGCCTGGGGCGGATGACAAACAGGTCACCACACTTAGGGAAGCAGTGCTGGCTCCCGCTCCAGCCTATAGCCCAGAGTGGGCGTGCTCCTGGCTCCCAGAAAAGGCCAAGGAGGCAGGCGGCCTGGGAGGTGGGCCTGGTGCTGGGAAGCCTTCAGAGGGTCTGGGGTGGGAAATGTGGGCCAGCTGCTGCGTGGAACATGGACTGCAGGGCAGTGAGGTGTGTAGGGGACAGGCAGGATATACGGCCGTGTTCTGGACTGGACAACGCTGGTGTTGGCATGGGCGAGAGGGGGAAGGAAGAGATGCCAAGGAATGGAAACGTATCAGATCCACCCTGCAGATGGAGAAACTGAGGCTCCGGGGTCATCAGGGCACGGCTGGGTCACCCTGACAGTGAGGGCAGAAGCTGATTTGAAGCCCAGGGTGATCACCTTGTCTCCGGCTGTTGCCCTCCCTTTGTGCACCCGGCCCCCTCCGCCTCTCTCTGTGAGCCTGGTCCTGGGGGAGGGAGAGGGGCGGCTGGAGGCGCTCACAGGCTGGCGGGTACCCGTGGTGCTGTGGGGTGCGAAATGCTCTCCTTGGCTGCTGGGGGCGTGGCGCTGGATTCAGGGCAGGTGTTGTGTGTGGGAGGGGAGGGGTGAGGGGAATTCAGGAACAAGTACCAAGAAAAAACCTAGAGCAAGCTGTTAAAGGAGAAGGCTCTGCAGTGAGCGGGGAAGGTGGGAGAGGGTGAGAAAGTGCGTTTCCAGGGAGGGGGGAAGGAAGTGAGGCTCCATGGACCAGAGTGGGCAGGGGAGCTGGGCACGGCGGAGCAGCAGGGACCTGTGGGGCAGGGGGCTGTGAACTGCGGCTGCCCCACGAGGCGGGGGCTGGGCCTCCCAGGCCCAGGAGCGCTGCATCCTGTGGGCAATGAGGAGGTGCCAGGCTGGGGCCTCAGGCAGGGATGCAGCTGATGGGGTCTGCAGAGTGGAAGGGCCTCTCTGCGTCCACTTGCGAGGACAGAAATGCTTCCACCTCCCCCGCTGGGGGAAACATCATGGCTGGCCCTTGTCCGCACTTCTTTGCTTTCGCTGCCCAAGTCCTTCCAAAGAGCAAGGTTGCTGGTCCTCCTTGCTTCCCGTCCCCCCTGCCATCCTCCTGGGGCTCTGGTTTGTGCAGAGGCCACCACTGAACCCACGGGGCTCCAGTCGGGAGAGGCCATTGAGCTCAAGCCCACTGGGGCTTTAAACCCCTAGGCAGTGGAGGGCGTGGGCAGAGGGGTGGCCCCGGAGAAGGCAGTGGAGGGCGTGGGCAGCAGCCTGCCTGGCTGGAGAGGGAGGTGGGGGCAGTGACAGGGGCTGCTCTGTTGGCAGGCCAAGAGCCACCAGGCCCAAGGCAGGGAGGGGCTGCGATTATGTGGGTTTGAGGTGCCTCTGGGCATACGGAACCCCAGAATCTCAAATGCCAGGGCCAGAAGGGACCCCAGGGCTTATCTCAGTGATACCAGCCTTGGACAGCCAGGGCCGGGTGGCACCTTAATGGCACAGCCACATTCTCCTGGCCCCAGGCCTTCTTTCCTGAGAGCCTCCCATGATGGAAATGCAGGTCCAGGTTTAAATCCGTGGCCCTAGAAAAGCAGAGGAAACACCGGGGCTCAGGCCTGGCCTGGAAGGCGAGCTTGGAGGAGGCGCCAGGACTGCAGTCCGGGACCTGAACCCAGAGCCTGCACAGGCCTGGGGCCTCTGCCCTCCCCTGCAGCCTGGGCAGCTCCGAGCTGGGAGCAGGAGACTGAGGACTGGGAGTGGACCCACGGGGTCCACGGGGTGCTGGGGCACTGGAAATGGGGTGATAAGCATGGAAGCTCAGGTGTCAGTAGTGTGACTAGGAGCCCAGAGGCCAGGGTAAGGGCGTAACCTCTGACCTGCCTTGCCCCGGGGGGGTGTGGCAAGTTCAGGCTGCACCGCTGGCTCCCCCACTGTGCCCCAGGGGTGGGAGTAGCTCCCACATCACCCTGCAGAAGACCCTGGGGCGGCCACTAGGCCCGCAGAAGGGGACCTTGCACTCCCACCGGTTCCCTGGCCGCTGTCACAGGCACCTCGCTGTGTGAGCCGGATGGGTCATGTGTGCTTCCTCCCCCAGAGTAGCCTCTCTGGGGGAGCTGTCGCGCCCGGCAGGGCCCGGTGGCTGCTGCAGCAGTGGCGTGAACATTAGCCCCATGAGTCCCACACTGTTTGTGAGGGAGACACTGCCGTCCCGGGGCCTGACCCAGACATGAGGCGCAGCGGTTCTGAGCAGGCGCCGGGCTGATGGGCCGCCCCTGAGCTGGCACTCTGGTGCAGCCCACTCCAGCGCCCTGCGCACTGCTCCTGGAAGCAACCTGGGCCTGTCCTTGCCCAGGGGCAGTGGGTGCAGATGCAGCCCTCCTCTCTGCCTGCCCTTGCACGTGCGGGGTGCACACACACGCACACGTGGCAAGGGTGAGAGCAGAGGCTGCCACTGGGGCGGGCGGGGCGATGTGCTGGTCACTCCTGCAGTTCCCTGGCGCCAGGCCTCACGGGTGTCTCCCCGCCGGCAGCACAACGGACGTGCACACGGTGGCCTCCCTGCTGAAGCTCTACCTGCGGGAGCTGCCTGAGCCCGTGGTCCCCTTCGCCAGGTACGAGGACTTCCTCAGCTGCGCCCAGCTGCTCACCAAGGACGAGGGGGAGGTTAGTGGATCTGGGAACCCAGCCTGGGAGGAGGGCCTGTTAGGTGGTTGCAGGGGATGTGTGTGGAGTCAGGGCACAAACTCTGATATTTCATGACTTTTCATGGCACGTAGGTCCTGGCCTGCAGCCTACTCTGTATGTGTGTTGTGGGGGCAGGGGGCCTGGAGCATCCTGCTTATGTTGGGGAGGAGCTAGAGCATTCTGCTCTGTGTGTGGCGGGGTGAGTCCTGGAGCATCCTCCTCTGCTATGCTGACCGGCCTTCTGCTCTGGGAGGTTGGGGGCATCTTGCTGTGTATGAGGGCCTGGAGCATCCCCTCTCTGTGGAGGGCCCTCCTGTGTGCAGGTCTCCGTCTCAGGGCCGGCAGGGACCTCCTAAAGCAGGCCCTGTCCAGTCACTGCCCAAGTGCAGGGTGCCCAGTCCCGGGCCACCACACAGTAGGTCCTCCTCCTCCTCCTGCTCCCACACCCACCTCAGGCTACCCAGGCCGCTATGGGGTTCAGAAACAACCAGACCTTTCACCTATTTATATCCTGCCTCCTCCCAAAAGAATTTGAGACCATTCCCAGGACAGAGGGCCCCTGCCTCCTCACCCCGCAGGTGCCTGCCTGCAGCCCTGGGCTGGCTCCCAGCTGCGGAAGGACTGTTTGCCCTCCCTGTGGCTGTGTGGGAGATGAGGGTCTTTATCTGGCAAATATTTGTGTCTCGATAAGTGAGCTGAGCGCTGGCCCTGACATTCCTCTGTGGCCCTGCAGAGGCACATCCCTCACACCAGCTCCCCAAAAGTGAATCTGCTTCCCCCGAAGGCTGCCAGCCTGGCCTGGCCACTCCTTGGAGGGAGATGGATGTGATGGTACCCTCTGGTCACCTGGGGCCGGGCCATCTGGGTCATGGCTGGAGGTCTGGCCTCTGGTTCCTTTTACCTACCCAGCCCACCTCCCTCCTCCTCTCTCCTACCCCTCCCTCAGTAAGGAAAGGGCCCCCACCTCTTTACTGGTCTTTGAAATGTTGTTTTTCTCTTTCAATCCCAAGGGGACTCTCGAGTTGGCTAAACAAGTGAGCAGCCTTCCCCTGGCCAATTACAACCTGCTCAGATATATCTGCAAGTAAGTGGCTGGGGGCGTGCTGGGTCAGTCTCCCACCCCGTACTCCCCCCGAGTGCCAGTTGAGCCAGTGGGGACTGTAAGAGAACACAGTCCCTGTGCTCACACAGCCCCTGTGCTCACACAGCTTCCTGTCCCCGTGGGAGCAGGCAATGTTAAAGAGTCCTGTGTGGATCATTCCTGAAGGAAAGGGACACACCTTCTGTCCCTTCTGCCTCCTCTGGGTGCCTCTCACCGTCCCATTCCCCAGGGCTCTGCCTCCCGATCACGACCGAAGCCCGGGCACTGGGAAAGGGCATGTAGGGCAGCCTCACCCAGCCCTGTGCCTGGGGGGTCTGGGCCTTCCCCGGCATCTGTCCCCACTGCGCACAGGAGGCATGTGTCCTTCTTCCACACTGATGACGGGCCTGTGTCCACTGGCCTCTGCTCCTGCTGGCCCTCTTGGACCCCAGGGGGAAGCTCCGCCCTCTTCTGAGCCTGGCAGGGGCAGCCAGCTGTGCCCGGCAGCCGTGGAATCATGGGGGCATGGCTGGGCAGGGGGCCAGGAGCTCCCAGCAGATCTGGCATCAGGATTTCCTTCTCCTGCCACTGCCTCTTTGTTACGTTGCAGGTTTCTGGATGAAGTTCAGTCCCACTCAAATGTCAACAAGATGAGCGTCCAGAACCTGGCAACTGTTTTTGGACCTAATATACTCCGGCCACAGAGAGAAGACCCAGTGACGATCATGGAAGGTAACGGTGGAGGCTCCGCGGCGGGGCTGGGTGCTGCTGGGGTCTGGGCTCACGGTGGTCTTGGGCAGGTCCTCAGAACCATCATGCCAGGCTGGCTGGATGGGTGGTTCCATCCCTGGGGACACGGCAGAAGCCTCTCTAAATCCTCCCCAACCATGGAGTCCAGCTATAAAGGGAAAAGGACCTTTGCCCCGTGGATGGTAACAGGACATCACTGGGTGCAGTTAGAATGACGGGAGAGGCCGGAGGGATGGAAGGCCAGCGTCCTGGCCCTGAATACACACAGATGTTTTTGCTTTACTCAAGTAATTTTCTATTGAGTAGCTGTCACAGGCTTCTGGATGCCAGAGCTTTGCAAACCATAGGGAATTTTTGTACTATAGTAAATAATAATAATAAAATGATAAAAATAGCAGCTGCTTTCAATATACCAGGGCCTCTACTAAGTGCTTACTTGTATCCTCTCATTGTACTCTTCACAAGTCACCCTTGCTGTGGTTACTGCCCCCATTTTACAGATGAGGAAACAGGCCAGGAGAGGCGAGGTAACTTTCCGTCAGCCAGACTTACCGAAAGGCACAGGTGCAGGCTGGCATGGAAACGAGAGCCCACGCTCGGGGCCCCATGGAAGACTGCCCCGGAGGGGTCAGTGTGAGTCCTGCTGCTCACAGACGGGAGCCCACAGCCTGTGCTGGCTGAGGAGGGCGGAGGCTGAGCAGGACTCACACGGTCACAAAGCCAGCTGGAGCCGCTGCCCTGGTACTGGGAGAGCTGAGGGCAGAGTTGCCATTCCTTGCTGAGTGTGACCTGGGGGAGGTGTGGGGAGTCTGAGGGTGGGCTGTGGAGCTGTTCTCTTCCCCCTGAGCCGAGAGGGTGGCCCTTGGGGCTGGCTCTCTTGCTCGGGTCCCCTCTTTGGGCTGCCTGGCTGGGTCTCCCGCCCAGGGCCCCAGGCTCCCGCCTGCCAGGTTCCATGAACGCCTGGAGGGAACGCTCGCCCCTCTACTTCGCGAGTTCCTGCTTCCCCCAGTTTTCTGGTCTAAGGATTCCTCACTTTATTCTTCCCAGGGTTCTTAGTTACCTCTAGCAGGAGGGCCCGACCAAGCACTCCACCTTCCTTATCACCTGGGAGCCTCCCCAGTCTGCTCTGTGTTTGGTTGAGGGTGACAGCAGGGAACGAGGGGATACCATGGTCCCTCCGCACCGCCCCCCTCTGCCACCGCCTCCCGCCCCCAGCCTCAGGAACCGAGTCCCCCACAGACGCCACAGGCTGCACCTCAGGGGCTGTGGCTGGAGAAGGGGGATTGTGTGTGTGTGTGTGTGTGTGTGTGTGTGTGTGTGTGTGGAGTTGTGCATGTTGGGGGTGCTGTGTGCATTTGTGTGGGTGTGCGTGTACCTGCGTGCACCTGTAAGACATCTCTATTCCCTGTCCCAGAGCCGTGTGCCACCCAGAGTGTGACAGTGGGACACACCATCATCGGCAGCACAGGGGAGTGACATGGGGCAGCGAGAGGACTCTGATGTCCAGGTCCTGGTTTCCAGCCCCAGCCTGCCACTCGCTCACCCCACAGCCTTAACCATCGTGCCGGCTCTCTCCCCACGCAGCTGGATGGAGTGGGCTCCGAGGAACAGTGCCTCCTCTGGGCTCCAGGCCCCACGTCTGCCCGAGGAGGGGGATTCTTGGGCAGGATCCTTCTGTCCGTGCCTAGATTTGGAGGGTGTGGTGGCCGTCCTTCGGGGCAGCTGATGGCAAGCTCTTGTTGCATCCTCTCTTGAGGGGCAGCCTGGTTCTCGGCTGCAGGCAGGGCCAGGCACCCTAGGTCCAAGCTGCAGCACCCGCCGACTGGTCTGGAGAGCCCAGACTGGGAGACATTGACAGCCAGGCCTTTCTCCTTCCATCTTCTTGGCAGGCACTTCCCTGGTCCAGCACCTGATGACCGTCCTGATCCGCAAACACAGCCAGCTCTTCACTGCGAGGGCCACAGAAGGGCCAGCCACCCCACGTGGGGGCCCACCGTGCATGGTGGGATGGGGCTCCGAGGAGGTCACGAAGGACAGCCAGGCAGAGCCCAGCCGCCCCAGTGCCCCTGGCCTGCCCTCACATAGGACTTCATCTCTGGACGGGGCCACCGTGGCGGCGCTTTCTAGAACCTCTCCCAAGGGCCTGGGTAGCCCTGCTGCCACCAGCCCTGGAAAGAGGGTGCAGACTCTCCCCCACTGGAAGTCTTCCTTCTGGCAGCCGGGGTCCCGGTCAGGGAGCCCGAAGGTGGGCAGCTCGTCCCTGGAGGTGCCTGTCACCTCCTCCAGCGGGAACTGGCTCGTGAATGGGCTGTCCTCCCTGCGCGGCCACCGCCAGGCCTCATCGGGAGACCGGCTCAAGGACTCAGGCTCCGCGCAGAGACTCTCCACTTACGACAACGTGCCCCCGCCCAGCCTCTGTCCCAGCACTCCCAGCGTGGCCAGCACAGCATGGTCTGGGGCCTCCTCCTGTGAGGCCTCCGCCAGGGGCTCGCTCAGCAGCTGCACAGCCTGCCGGGCCAGCGACTCATCCGCCTGTAGCTCCCTGCACACTGAGGGGGCCCTCGAGCCCTCCCCCCTCCCCAGCAGCAGCGAGGACCACAGATGCCCGGACCTGGGCCACGGCCTGGACGAGGTGGGCACCTGCATCAGCAGCAGCGAGCCCAGCGACCCAGGCAGCCCCACCCAGGACCGTGCCCGCCGCTCCGAGGCTCTCCAGGGCCTGGTCACGGAGCTGCGGGCGGAGCTGTGCCGGCAGAGGACTGACTACGAGACGAGTGTGAAAAGGTAAAGGGCTGCAGCCGCGGGGCCAGTGCGAGGCAGGCCCTGCTCCTGCCGGGCAGAGCCCTAGTGGCCAGTTGCTCACTGGGCACTGCCCCGATAGTCAGCCTCTGGCCTCATGGCCTCTGGCTCTGAAAGAAAGCCTCCTGGAGGCAGAGCTCAGAGCAGCAGCCCCTAGAAGCTGCCTTTCTGCAAGAATGCCTCCAGGACAGGGTTGGGAATGGAGGGGTGGGGTCCTGTGTCTGGGAAAGCTTAGGAGTTGTGCGGCCTGGCATGCAGTCGGAGCTCCATAAATGCCTGCTGAACAGGTGAGTGAGCCAGAATCTCAGCCTGAGCTGCTCAGAGTGCCTTTGATAGAGGGGCTCAGAGGGGGCGTCCCTGTGTGGCCCTCAGTCAGGGAGGGGACAGACCCCCTAAGATGTGTGCATGGGCTTGAGGAAGTGCCCACGTGCAGTGAAGGCCCCAGGCCAGCCTGGCTGGCTGACCGTGGTCGGGCCTGCCATGGAAGGAGGACTCTTTCCAGCATCAGATTTTGCTTGCCCCTGAGAGGAAGGTGGCCCACCCTGCCCTAGTCACAGGAGGAGGTCGTGTGCATATTCTGAGCCTTGCGGGCTTGCTCATAGATGAGCCCTAGTTCAGTCCTCCCAGCCTCCCTGTGAGGACGGTGTTTTCCAGCTCTGGGAGCCTGAGTTCTCCGATTAAGTCCCCAGGAGAGCCTGCACTGGACAGTGCACAGTGCTCCCGTCAGCATCTCAGGCCCCCTAGCCCTCTCTCCCCAGGCCCTGGGCCAGCTGTCTGACCTGCGAACCCAGGCCCCATCCACTGGCAGAGGCTGGCGGCAGGTTCTGAGGGCCTCCTCTTCCCATCAGAGACAGTGCAGGTGGAGGGGACTCCTCCTCCTAATTCTGAGCCTGGGATTTCCACAGGGAGCTGGATTGGCAGCGTTTGGCCCTTCTGTTCTGCTGGCAGCCATCTCCTGGGCACCCGAGTGTGTCAGGTGTGTGCAGGTGCTGTGTCCTCAGTGGGGAGAGGACAGAGAAGGGCTTTGGGGGCAGAGGCCCTGCCGTGAGGGAAGTCAGGGAGGGTCACAGCAGGCGGTGACTGAGCCGGGCCTTGACCAATAGGATCGAGCTGAGGGAGGAGGAGAAAGGACATGGCAGGAGTAGAACCCCAGGGTATAGAACTGTGAGGAAACCCCACAGATGTGAGCATGGGTTGGACTTTACCAGGCAAAGGTAAACAGAGGAGGCACCCCACAGAGACACGGAGGAAGATGATTACTGCTGAAGAGGAGCTCGCAGACTATAGAATATACGGGAAGGATTACCCCTGGAGAGGAGGTCAGAATCAACTTCTCACCTCCTTGGCTGTTTGTGGAGCCAACTTGAGCTTCTAGTTCTCTCACCTTCTCAGACACTTGGTTTCTCAGGGGAAAATGCAGTATTGTTCTGTGGTGAGCTCTGGGTCGGACTGCCCTACTGTGTGTTGGCTGAGTGTCCCAGGCAGGCTCTCTGGCCCCAGTGTGTGTTGGCTGAGTGTTGGTCTGGGCCTGGGTGACCTCACCCCTTTGTCATGAGGATGAGGTGACAGGGTGGACGGGAGTGCTCAGCACGGAGCCTGCGCACCCTGAGTGCTGGGGAAGCCTTCACTGCTCGCACTGCCTCCTGCTGGGTGGGTTGGAGGGAAGATAAGGCTCCCGGAGGCAAAGGGCAGCGGCGGCGGCCCTGTGGTGCCCCTACTAGCAGAGCAGAGCCGTCCAGGCTGTGGTCCTGGTTGGAGGGGTGGTCAAGAGTGAGGAAGGTCTCTGAGCACAGGACGGAACGGCCCCGTCGAGCAGCCTTTGGGGACTATGTCTGCACATGTGGACTCGGCACTGGGTCTGGCCTGGGGGGTGCAGGGGAGACGGGCTTTGCGCCCTGCTTCCTAGATGCTCACCCCTCCCCTGCACCCTGATGCCTGTATTCCCGAAAGAGAATACGCTGAGTGTCTGCGACGTGCCACGCACTGTGCTGGGTGCTGGGGACACAGCGATGACCAAAACTGATCAAAATCTCTGCCCTCATTCGTATTTGGTGAGGGTGGGAGGGGACAGAGAGATGATAAACGAGAGATATTTGAAAATATATGGTATGTTAGAAGGGAAGATAGAGGAGGAGAACAATAACAGAGGTGGGAAGGGGAGCAAGGGGGCAGAGGGGTGGAAGGCACTGCCGGGAGGAAGGGAGAGCTCCGAGTGGGAGTCTGTGTTGCAGGCAGAGGGAAGAGCCAGGTGCAGAAGCCAAAAGCCCCGGGGCCAGAGAGGCAGGAGTGGGGTTGGGGGCGGGGCAGAGGGTGAGAAGGGGGCGGGGCAGGGCCTTTGAGCGGAGTGTTGCTCTGGACTTTGCTCGCAGTGAGATGAGAAGTGGCTGCAGGGCCTTGAGTACTCTGACCACTGTGATCGGCGCACCCGGCTGCTGCGCTGTGGAGAGCGCGAGCAGTTAGGCCACAGGGGTCCGGGCCAGACTTGCAAGTGGCCTGGACCTAAGGGGCAGCAGTCGAGGTGGGGAGAAGCAGCCAGATTCTGAACATATTTGGGAGAGTTTTGCTAGTTGATCAGACATGAGAGTGAGAAAAAGGACTGACTTAGGGACAACATGTTTGTTCTGGCTGAGCAGCTGGAGAAAGGTGTTCCCTGCGGGGGAGACTGGGGTCACAGGAGGAGTGCTTTGGGGAGGGAGGGTCAGGAGCTCAGCTGGAAAGTTGCTGCGTGGAGTCGAGGGAGATGCAGGTTGAAGGGTCGTCAGCATGTAGATGGTGCTTTGAGTCTGAACGCTGGACAGGGTCGCTCAAGGAGTAGCAGAGAGAGGAAGAGGGGAGGCCCAGGCCTGAGCTCAAGAGCACCAGGGGGCAAGGAGAAACCAGCAAAGAGGGGCCCAGGACTGGAGGAGAGGCAGTGAGGGGGTTCGTGGGGGCCCCGCTGCCACTCACCTTAGGGGGGTCTTCTTGCCCCGGCCAATGTGCCCTGTGCTCCCCAGAGGGAGGGCTGGGGTGGAGGGGGTTCTCTCACTTCTCCGTGCTGTGTGCTCAGCGGTTGAGGGTGGAGGTCGGCCTGGTCTTGGAGGGGGCGGGGAACTGAATTCGCTCCACACGCACCGTGTACCGGGCGTTGTGCTGAGCACACATGGTCTTCTTTGCCCGTTATAGCTATCGTGCTGGGGGGAAGGTTGTCCCCTGCAGTTTTCAGAAGAGGACCCCAGGGATCAGTGCAGTTGTGTCCTGCCCACAGTCACTGTCTCATGAGTAACCAGGCTGGGGCTCAAACTCCAGTGAGTGGGTTCCCAGGGGCCGGGCTTAGCGCGTCCCTCAGGCCGTACAGGAGTTGGTCGTCTGGTCAGAAAGACCCATGTGCCGACCTTTGTGCAGCGCGGGTCAGCCTCCACAGAAGCACGTGGTGTGGCTCTGTGGTAGGAACAGTAATGTGGCCTGCTGGGGACGATCAAGAGAAGCTTCACTGAGGGTGAGACATTTGAGCTGGGGTGTGAAGGACGAGGAGGAATGGAAGTGACAACCCAAACGGGGTTTCCTGCCAGTCACTGTTTCTGGCTGGAGCATGGGGAGGCCTGGGGGTTAGGGGGCCGCAGGAGGGAGGCCAGAGCTCAAGGGGCCTAGTAGACGAGCAAAGGCGAGGGAACAGTTTCCTGCTCCCCTCTCTGTGCAGGAACCGCTCCTGCTCTCTGCCAGCCAGCAGTCCATCCCTCAGCGGACGGTTGGCTGGGCCGAAGGGTGAGTGGTCTCTGTGTTTTAGTGAGGACTCAGGGAGGCCCCAGCCTCGAGGGCTCAAGGGTCAGATCCTCACAGCGGCATTTCTGGATCCCCGGTGAGGGGAGGTCCTCCGGGGCTGAGGCCCATGGGCTCCCGGGTGAAGTCCTAGGGTCTTGTGTGGAGCAGATGAGGTTGGGGGCCTCGCTCAGAGCCAGGTCTGAGCCCCCCAGAGCTGGGCCCGACCAGCCCCTCTCCCCCATCGTGAGTGCACGCAGACACGAGCCTGCCCCAGATGGAGCTCACAGGGCACACCCAGTGAGCCAGAGTCTAAAACAGTGTTTTTCTTCTTGATTTTTAAGACTCGAAGAAGGTAGTGCTGACCTGAGGAAACGAATGTCACGGCTAGAAGAAGAACTAGACCAGGAAAAGAAAAAGTACACCATGCTGGAAATCAAGCTGAGGAACTCGGAGCGGGCGCGGGAAGACGCGGAGAAGAGGAACCAGCTGCTGCAGAAGGAAATGGAGGAGTTCTTCTCCACCCTGGGAAGCCTGACAGTTGGGGCAAAAGGCGCCAGAGCCCCCAAGTAGAGGGGTAGGAATAGCTCCCTTCTGCCGTGTTGCTCGCCCGCTCCCAGCAGACACGGCCGCCGGCCTCGTGAGGAGCCCAGAGCCCCTGCAGCCTGGACCTGGGCCTCGGTGGTGCCGGGAGCCCCAGAGCCAGCTGGAGAGAGAAGTCCTGACACCTGGGGTCCTGCTGGGAGCCTGAGCCCCACACCGGATCTGGATGTCCCTCTGACTGTGCAGGCCCTGGCGGGTGTCAGAGGGGACAGTCCCATGGCCACCAAAACAGACGGCACCCAGGATCCGAGTAGCCCAGCAGGAGCGTTTTGCATTCTTCATTAAATTTGCTCTGAAAGCATGATGCCTGGGTGCCTGCCTCCTCCTTTATGGTCATGCAAAATGGGGGTCACCAAGTGACCCCTACTGTTTCTGTCAGGGCTGGGAGTCCCCAAGGTGTCCCATGGGTGAAATGGCAGGGGGCCTTCAGAAGCGGGGTATGAAGCTCCCTGAGGAACACCCGGCATTGTCACGGTCACTGGAGATGGATATCGCAAATCTGTGTGCTTGCTGCGCCATCAGCCCTGTGCTCCAGGCAGGACGATTTTCCTCTCTCCTTCCTCCTCCTCTGGGCCCCCGGGGCCTCTGCAGCTGATGTCTGTCCTGGACTTCCGCTCGGGCCTCCCACCATAACCTGCTTGCTTGGCTTGGCCCCAGCTCTGCCCCAGGGCTGGGGCCTGTGAGTCAGCGCCCAGCAGGGGTGCTGCACTGAATGCTGCTGCACTGCGTGTCTGAAGAGGTGATAGGGAGTGCCCATTCTCTGTCCTCCAGGTGCACTCCTCAGGCTGCGCCCTGTCCCTTCCAGACTCCCCTCGAGCTGCTGTTCATCCCCCTCCCTTCCAGGCCCATTCCCCTTCCTCCTCCAATTCATCCTCAAACTTAAAGACTCCGTTAAGGGCAACTCCCTCGAGAAAGCCTTTACCTGGCCGCCACCACACACAGCCCAGGGCCGGGTGAGAGCTCCTCGGGATGGGCCTTAGGGGGCACCAAAGAAGCCGCGTCTGAGCCGAGGGTCCTGGCCTTTGGGGCACAGGCAGTGCCCGCACCAGTGTCCCTTCGCTTGCTCCTGCTCAGTGTCCTTCTACCCTGAGCAGCAACCTGCAATAGGTTTTTGGAGAGTGGGGGTCATCAAAGTGCCCCGGTTTCTGACCACTCTCTCTGGAGAAGTCACCCAGGCCCAACCACCCATCTGCCCAGAGTCAGAGATAAACTATTGTGCCAGTGCTGTGAGTGCCAGGGTCTCGGTACGCCCAGGAAGTGCTGGCCACACACCATGAGGCACAAGCCCACAGGCCCAAGCTGGCTGCGTCACTCCCGCAGTGGGAAGGCAGGCTGACCACTGGCTGTCCTCTGGGATGCTGACGGCCTCAACAATCAGGAGGCCGGGTACCTGCCGAGGGCCCTCAGCAGCATCAGCAATCAAAAGTTGTGTTGGGGAGCCTGAGGAGGGGGGGTCAGTGGAGAGCAACCCCTGCATCTGCTCTCAGGACCCCTGCCATCACAGCAGGCAGTCTGGGCGACCAGCTTTCCCAGAAGGTGCCCTCCTCTCTATTGCCCTCCTCTCTATTCAAGGAGAAAGAGAAAAGAATATAAGTGACCGAATCCTCACAACCACCGGGTAGGATAGGAATTGGCCCCACACTCCCCACTTAGAGGAGAAACAGGCTCGGAGAAGATAGGTGGACACACCAGGGTATTCTTATGGTCCTGAGCTCCCTCCCCACAGTCCTGGAATTCTGCCGACGTTGACCTGGAGAGAAAATGCCACCAGGCTATCAAAGGAGCAGCAAAGACCAAAGGGGTTTCACGTGATGGAGTCTGTCCTCTCTCAGCCGGTAATATTGGTGAAGGCTCAGCTTCCCGCGAAGTCTTTGGCCAAAACCAGATCCTGAGCCTCATCTGCCACCCGCTGGCAAAACTAAGATCTGCAAGTGCGATTTTTCCCTGAAAATTACTTGGCAATATTCAGTGCGAGTTCTGTCCTCCAATTTCCATGTAAGCAGCACTGTCCATTCTGTCTGTAAAACATCCTGACTGCTGCCTGTGGAGCAGCCGAGCACCGAGGCCAGCACCCCGTCCCCATGCATTTCGGGTCTCCCCAGTTGAGTCACATTCACGGAACCTGTAACCAAACCTGAGGATTCAAGTTGTACCTTTTATTATAATGACATCATTTAATATTAAGTTAAACCAATGAATTATGAATATGAAAAGATAGGGAATGAATTTTTCAAAAACGTAACTGAATGCTTTAGAAAGACTCAGTAAAGGCAAGTTGCTAAAAAAATTTGTCAAATTATGGATGAATCAACCATGCAATAATGGAAAATGGGTAAAAATCTAGGATTCTGCTCTCAGATTACTCCAGAAGTGTTTTAAAATTGGTATTTGACTTTAAAAAAAAAACTGGAAATTGTAAGTCTCTCAGTGAAAAACAAAAAAAGGAGTTGACTTATTTTAAAAGACTGACAAATGTCCATTTTTTGAGAGGTTAGACTACAATTTTAAGAATATTTGTGTGCGGGCCGGCCCTGTGGCTTGGTGGTTAAGTGCACGCGCTCCGATGCTGGTGGCCCGGGTTTGGATCCCGGGCGCGCACCGAGGCACCACTTCTCCGTCCATCCTGAGGCCGAGTCCCACATACAGCAACTAGAAGGATGTGCAGCTATGACATACAACTATCTACTGGGGCTTTGGGGGGAAAAGATAAATAAATAAAAATCTTAAAAAAAAAAAAAAAAAAAAGAATATTTGTGTGTATGGGCAAGACAGAGACAGAGAGATTCCTGTTTTACCCGGCTGTTGAACAGTGGACCGGGCACGAACCGTGTTCATGCCTCACTGTAAAAGGGCTTCAGAGTGGAGTCCACGCAGCCATGTGCCCTGGCCTCTGGGTACTAAATGGAGTCGGTAACAATAACAACACGTTTCACTGACTCCCCCTCCTTTTGGTGCAGGGCCCCAGCCCCCTGGAGAGTCCCCCTAATATCCTACGTTGTTTTGTCACAAAGAGACAGTGTCTCGCATATACACGCTCGCAGCTACAGAGATGTGACACCCCCCACCATGCTGCTGCCTCTCTCTACGCTTGGATCCACCAAGAACCACCACCTTCGCCAGAAGTCTCTGCCCTTCCTACTGAGCACATCACTACTCCTTCCATGCCCCACCAAGCCCTGCGGCAGCTGAACCTGTGAGGTGTCAGAATTGTGTTGTGGTCTGTGGGGAAGCAGGGAGATAAAGCCAGGGGAAGCCTTTTGACGCAGAGCAGAGCGTGGGCTAGTTCTGCCACAGCTGTCGGGCCTTGGAGAAGTTAAGCTCTGTGGGTCCTGGTTCCCTCATGTCTAGAACGAGGATTGTTCACAGAGTGGCGGTTGTGCCAAAGGGTCTGAGCACCCTGCATGTGTATCTCATGTCGTCCTCAGGGTGCAAGGGACGTTCTGCACTTTACAGCCCAGGACTTGGAAGCACAGGGAAGTTAAGGACCTGGTCACAAACACAAGTCAGTGGAGGTGTCAGGCTTCCATCCCAGGGAGTCAGTTTCAGAACCTGTATTCTCAACTACTAGTCCGCATTGAAAAGACGCTGGCTTGATACTTTTAAAACATCACCCCAGTCCTGCTTTAATGGAGGTTGTGCACAGGGTGCAAAATGAGTGCTTTATATAAAAGAGAACTTGAAATCAGCAGAGGGCAGGGGCCGGGGAAGGCTCTCCGACAGATGTGACACCTGAACTCAGTTTCGTGTGCTGATGTGTGTAGCTACAGCAAAAGGGGTGTGAGAGAGAGAGAGAGAGGAGATGGAGGCCAGAGCGGGCAGCAAGGCCCCAGTCATGAAGGGTGGGATATGCTACTAACCTTCATGCTTTAGGACAGGCTTTCCCCACCGCGCGTTATATCCACTGTCCAGATTCACAGCTCTCCATTCATGTGATGATAGAGGAAACGAGACCACAGGACACGGCTTGTACAGAACCCACATTCTAGTGGAGTAAAAAAGACCATAAAGCGGTGTTAAAACAAGACAATAGGCCCAAAATGGAGTTGCTTATGCTAAGCCCCATGTCACCAAACCGAGGCTTAATTACAGTTTCTGCTCTCCCAGAAATGGAATCTTAAACCAATCAGTCAGGAATCTCCTAATCAGCACTAGTTAGGTGCAGGCATACTTCACAGATACTGCATTTGGTTCCAGACCATGGCAATAAAGTGAATATTGCAAAAAGCAAATCACACAAAATTTTTGGTTTCCCAGTGCATATAAAAGTTATGTTTACACTATATTGTAGACTATTAAGCATGCAATTGCATTATGTCTAAAAAAGCAATGTATATACATTAATTAAATGCTTAATTGCTAAAAAATGCTAACCATCATCTGAGCCTTCAGCGAGTTGTAACCTTTTTGCTGGTGGAGGGTCTTGCCTCGATGTTGATGGCTGCTGACTGACACGGTGGTGGCTGCTGCAGGTTCGGGGGCTATGGCAATTTTTTAAAATAAGACAACAGTGGAGTTTGCAGCATCAATGGACTCTTCCGTTCATTCATCAACGATTTCTCTGTAGCATGTGATGCTGTCTAATAGCATTTTACCCACAATAGAACTTCCTTCAAAATTGGAGTCAATCCTCTCAAACCCTGCTGCTGTTTTATCAACTAAGTTTATATAATATTCTAAATCCTCTATTGCCATTTCAACAATCTTCACAGAATCTTCACCAGGAGTAGATTCCATCTCAAGAAACCACTTTCTTTGCTCATCCGTAAGAAGCAATTCCTCATTTGTTAAAGTTTTATCATGAGATTGCAGCAATTCAGTCACATCTTCAGGCTCCACTTCTAATTCTAATTCTCTTGCTCTTTCCACCACATCTGCAATTTTTTCCTCCACAGAAGTCTTGAACCCTTCCAAGTCATCTATAAGGGATGGAATCAACTTCTTCCACACTCCTGTTAATGTTGATATTTTGACCTCTCCCCATAAATCACGAATATTCTTAATAGCATCTAGAATGATGAATCCTTTCCAGAAGGTTTTCAATTTACTTTGACCAGATCCATCAAAAGAATCACTATCTATGGCAGCTATAGCCTTATGAGATGTATTTCTTAAATAATAAGACTTGAAAGTTGAGATTACTCCTTGATCCATGGGCTGCAAAATGGATGTGTTAGCAGGCATGAAAACAATGTTAATCTCATTGTACATCTCCATCAGACCTCTTGAGTGACCAGGTGTATTGTCAACGAGCAGTAATATTTTGAAAGGAATCTTTTTTCTGAGCAGTAGGTCTCAAGAGTGGGCTTAAAATACAAATTAAAATGTTGTAAATAGATGTGCTGTCATCCAGACTTTGTTGTTCCATTTACAGAGCACAGGCAGAGTAGATTTAGCATAATTCTTAAGCACCTAGGATTTTTGGAATGGTAAATGAGCATTGGCTTCAACTGAAAGTCACCAGCTGCATTAGCCCCTAACACGAGAGTCAGCCTGTCCTTTGAAGCTTTGAAGCCAGGCATTGACTTCTCTCTAGCTATGAAAGTCCTAGATGGCATCTTCTTCCAATAGAAGGCTGTTTCATCTACCTTGAAAATCTGTTCTTTAGTGTAGCCGGCTTCATTAATTATCTTAGCTAGATCTTCTGGAGAACTTGCTGCAGCTTCTACATCAGCACTTGCTGCTTCACTTTGTGCCTTTATGTTGTGGAGATGGCTTCTTTCCTTAAACCTCATGAACCAACCTCTCCTAGCTTCCAGCTTTGCTTCTGCAGCTTCCTCACCTCTCTCAGCCTTCACAGAATTGAAGAGAGTTAGGGCCTTGCTCTGGATTAGGCTTTGGCTTAAGGGAATGTTGTGGCTGGTTTGATCTTCTCTTCAGAACACTAAAGCTTTTTCCACATCAGCAGTAAGGCTGTTTTGCTTTCTTATCATTCGTGCGTTCACTGGAGCAGCACTTTTCATTTCCTTCAAGAACTTTTCCTTTGCATCCACAACTTGGCTAACTGGCGCAAGAGCCCTAGTTTTTGGCCTATCTTGGCCTTTGACATGCCTCCCTCACTAAGCTTAATCATTTCTAGCTTTTGATTTAATTATTTATTTTTTAATTTATTTTTTTCCCCCAAAGCCCCAGCAGACAGCCGTATGTGATAGCTGAACATCCTTCCAGTTGCTGCATGTGGGACGCGGCCCCAGCATGGCCGGAGAAGCGGTGCGTCGGTGCGCGCCCGGGATCCAAACCTGGGCCACCAGCAGCAGAGCGCACGCACCTAACCGCTAAGCCACGGGGCGGCCCTAGCTTTTGATTTAAAGTGAGAGACAGGTGACTCTTCCTTTCACCTGAACACTTAGAGGCCATCGTAGGGTTATTAATTGGCCTAATTTCACTGTTGTTGTGTCTCAGGGAATAGGGAGGCCCGAAGAGTGGGAGAGAGACTGGGGAATGTCTGGTTGGCGGAGCAGTCAGAACACACACCACATTTATCGATTAAGTTGGCCATCTTACATGGGCGCGGTTCGTAGCACCCCAAAACAATAACATAGTAACATCGAAGATCACTGATCACAGAGCACCATAACAAATATAATAATAATGATACCATTTGAAATATTGCAAGAATTACCAAAACGTGACACTAAGTGAGCAAATGCTGTTGGAAAAATGGTGCCGATAAACTTGCTCAATGCAGGGTTGCCACAAACTTTCAATTTCTAAAAAACACAGTATCTGCAACACGCAATAAAGTGCAGTGCAGTAAAACGAGGTATGCCTGTCATCTGCCTGGGAGACCCCTGCCATGCCCTAAAGGAAAGTACCCTTGCGATAACCGACCTGCTTCCGGCCTAGTATAGCTTCCTTGTTCTGCTCCCTCCTGCCTATAAGTTTTCACTTTGTACAGCTCCTCGGAACTCCTTTCTATCTGTGACATTGGATGCTGCCCAATTCATGAATTGTTGAATAAAGCCAATGAGATCTTTAAAATTTACTCACTTGGGGGCCGGCTCCGTGGCTTGGCGGTTAAGTGCGCGCGCTCTGATGCTGGCGGCCCGGGTTCGGATCCCAGGCGCGCCCCGAGGCACCACTTCTCCGTCCAGCGCGAGGCCGAGTCCCACGTACAGCAACTAGAAGGATGTGAACCTATGACATACAACTATCTACTGGGGCTTTGGGGGGAAAAAAATGAATAAATAAAATCTTTAAAAAATAAAATAAAATTTACTCACTTGTGGGGACCGGCCCCGTGGCGTAGCGGTTAAGTGCGTGCGCTCCGATGCTGGGGACCCGGGTTCGGATCCCAGGCGCGCACCGACGCACCGCTTGGCAAGCCATGCAGTGGCGGCGTCCCATATAAAGTAGAGGCAGATGGGCACGGATGTTAGCCCGGGGCCAGCCTTCCTCAGCAAAAAGAGGAGGATTGGCATGGATGTTAGCTCAGGGCCGATCTTCCTCACCAAAAAAAAAAAATTTACTCAGTTGTGTTTTTTAACAGAAGTAAACATAAACAAGATACATTCAGATTGTAACAAGTGCTCTGAAAAAGGTGATCCCAGGGAGCGTATTTTAGACGAGTTGGTCAGGAAGTCCTGAGGAGGTGACATTTAAACTGAGACTGGAGGACAAGATGGGACAGCCATGCAACCAGACAGCTGCAGGCAGAAAGGGAAGAGCTACGGACATATGTGAGTGCCAGTGCCGCATGGGCGTGCTGGGAGAGGGACAGGGCTTGAGCCAGGGAGGGGCCGGGCACTGTAGGGCCCTGTCACGTGAGGTAGAGAGTTAGTTTTATTCTAAGGGAGACAGGAAAGCATTTGAGGACTTGAATCAACGGACATGAATTGGCTTGCATTTCAACAAGACTCCTTTGGCCACTGGTGGAGGGTGGATGAACTGGACGAACTGCGCGGGGGTGGGAGAAGGACGGCGGCGACGACAAAGTGGCTGTAGGGAAACTAGTCAGGGCTACCCCTGTGGTCCACGCCAAGTGTAGTAGAGTGACAGGCCAGAAGCCAGACAGGACTAGGCTGAAGACTTACGAGAGGCAGAGAAAGAAAGACATGGTGCCCAGATCAATCTTTCCCGAAGTCTCGATGTGAATGGGAGCAGAGAAAATAGGATGATAAAGTGAAAGGGGGCAAGGGAAGAGCTTTTTATAAAGATGGGAATTACTAGAAAATGTTCGTATGCTGTTAAGAATGATCCAGTAGAGAGGGAGAGACTGGTGATGAAGAAAAGAGAGCAATAATGAGGAGAGGGGAAGTCCGAAAAAAGACAAGGAAAAGTGGAAGGGTTGGCTCCAGAGGGATGAGGTGGGAAGACAGCACACGGGGACACAGTTGTGGATCGGTTTATGGAAACGCATACCAACTTTGAGAAGTCCTGAAAAATGATGAACATGCTTACCTTTAAGGAGCCCCCAACTTTATTTGAACACAAACCCATTTATCCACATAAAACTTCTCAGGCAACAGAGCAGTGGGTACCAAGTGAAGACTGGAGCCAGGCCTCCCAGATCAGATCCCGGCCCCACTGCGAGTTGGTCATGTAGCCCTGAGCAAGTTACTCAGCTTCTCTGTGCCTCAGGCTGATGACATGAGGGGAGAGTAACAGTTCTTACCTCATCAAGTTGTCGGGAAGGCTCTGTGAGCTCATCCAGTAAAGCACTTAGTGTCTGGCACAGAGTGAGCTCTCAATGAATGCTCTTACTTATTCAACGTAGAACTAGTGTTCTGTGCAACGAACTTGGGGAACTGCTCCTAGGTATTGAGTCTTTGAAGCGTGAGGGCATGGGAATCACTTTGTCTGCACCATATGCCCCTCCTGCAAGTCCTCCTCCCTTTCCAGCCTCCGTTAGCGGGTCTCCCGGGGTCTACCTGGTCCTCTTCTCTCTTAGTAACAAGTGGAGCTTGGCCTACCTCATTCTTTGCTGTACCTTGCCCCCATTCGTCACTGCTCCCAGAGTTGGGTATTTAACTCTTTAAGGCAGCTGATAACGGATGGAGGAGGCATATTAGAATCATCTTGGGAAGCTTGTAAGAAAACCAGCCCCCACATGCTTCTAATTCTGTGTCAGAATCACCTTCTCCCTCTCTTTCTAAGAAAACAGAGCCATGGAGAGTTTGGACAACTTGCTGTATAGGTGGGGCAACTTGTGTGAAGCCAGGATCCTACTCTAGGTCTCTGGTACCAGAGCTCATGCTCACAGGACTACGATCATTTCACAGTGCTATATGCAGTTCCCTTATCCCACATTTGGAAGGCAGTGAATACTGCATTTTAGAGGATAGTAACGGTGTAGAGGACAGGTCCTAGTCGTTAGCTCACCCAGCCCAACATTTATTGACTGTCTCCTTTCCAGGCATTGTTAACGAGGAGTAAGACAGGTTCTTCCATCCGAGGGGTTCCGGAGTGAAGCATCAGTAGAAGATAAGCACACAAGATGCGCTCACGGAACATGAAAAGGCATACAACACGCATCTGTGTTACACAAAGTGGGGAGTGAGTGAACAAATGAACCAAGGGAGTAAGCAAGCATGTAGTGGGTATATGAAAGAAAAAGGCACTGGAGAGGTTTAGCAGGGGAGGAATTATTTGAGCTGGGCCTGAAGCAATGAGGACTTAAAATAGGCAAATACAGGAATAAACAACCAAAGCACGTGCACAAAGATGTAAAGTACGTGCCATGGAGGAGGTTTGGCTAGAACGGGCTGAATGGGGGGAATGATATATGAAATAGAACCAAAACAAAATATTTAACTGTTCTAATTCTCAAAAAAAGTTCAATACTGGTTTTGAGGCATTTCTCTCAAATGAAGAATTATTCTTACCAACTACATGAAGATTGGAACTACTGGGAATGGAGAAGATCACTTGGGGGTTGGGGTGTACAGTTGTTCTCAGATGTGAGACCACACATAATTCCTCCCTTTCTCTTCAACATTTCTCCCTATCTTAAACCATTTCTATTCTTTTCCAAGGCTCAAGTCAGCAATTACATTTGCTTTACATTGATTATTTTTATAAAAGTACATGAAATCAATCATTACAGCAGCCCTGTGAGACTATCGCCCATCCCCACGTGACAGATGAAGCAGCTCCAGGCTCAGCAAAGTTGAGACTTGTCCAAGATGACCCAAACTCTCCATCTTTTTTTTTTTTTTTGAGAAAGATCAGCCATGAGCTAACATCCAATGCCAATCCTTTTTTTTTTTTTTTTTTTTTTTATGGGACGCCGCCACAGCATGGCTTGACAAGTGGTGCGTCAGTGTGCGCCCGGGATCCGAACCTGCGAACCCTAGGCCGCCGAAGCGGAGCTCGCGCACTTAACTGCTTGGGCCACCGGGTCGGCCCCCCAAACTCTCCATCTTGAGCTCAGGCTAACCTGCAGCCAGAGGATCCAGTAGATCCCACCCTCTCCGGGACCTTGTCTTGCCAAGGCACTTGTGCTTTTAGTTTCTCCCTTTTAACCTGTTCTGACCCCGTCTCCCCCTTTTTTCTCCCAAGACATTGTCATGATTTTTTATATTTCCTGTCAACTTTTCGAAAGTACTTTTCACTACTGCTTCACCACTCATTCAATCCTTAGCCGTCAGAACTATGCCCTCACCTGTCCAGGTAATTCTAAGTCTTACATATGTTACATCCAACAGGAATTCCCTATCTTTTTCCTGTCCACAAAATGACACTAAGGAAAATGGTGCAAGGGCCATACAAGCAGATGATGTAGACCGCCTGAGGGAGGAGACAACAACACTAGAGAGGGCTACAGGCAGTTAGGGAGCAATTATGCCTTTCCTCCCACCCCTGAAACATTAAGTGACAAGCTGATGCCATACCTGACGTGTTCTGTCACAGACTCATCAAACTGGAACGTACAAACTGAAAAATACATTGGATGTACTTTACCTGCACAACTTCTTGTGTGCTGCCCAATAATTACGGCTTAAAACCCTCCCTCAGCCCCAAATGGCAACTTGGCAACTTCACCTACGTAATGGCAAGTTCGCCTATGTAACAGCAACTTGAGTCCTCTCTTTTCCATTCTCACCATGCAAAAATGACCTCAGTTCTCTCAACTGAGTATCTTTGGCTTCCCAAAGTCACCAATCTCCACACCTCCAGTCTAACCAGACTTGCTCCCACTGTCAGTGACCCTCCTAAATCAAAGGTCTGGTCATATTACTCCTCTTCTTCACAAACTATGAGGTCCTACTGCCTTTAAAAAGAAGACAATTCTGGCACGTTTCAATTCTGATCCTCTACTTTTCAGTGGTCTCCCATCATATTCTCTTTATATACCCACACCCATGCCAGGCCATTCCTCATTCCTTGCCCATGAATACACTTTTGAACCTCCTTGCCTTTCCCTTACCCTGGGAACACTCTTCCTCTCCAAAGCTTCTTATACCAAGGCTCGAAAAATGCCTCCTCTGCAAAACCCTCCTCACTTCCCATCAGTCCCTCCTGTGTCCCGACAGCATGGTCCTTGCTCTTCTACACAACACTTACTTCAATCAGGCTGACTAGACTCTGAGTGTCATCCATTTTTGTCTCTCTCCTCACTCCCAGCTTTCAACACAGCATCTTAGACATATATACATTCATTAATTGATGAAATTGAATGAAATACATTAGACAAATGCCTAACATTTACAAGGCATATTTGAAGTATCTTTCAGTTTCTTTTTTTGTGTGTGAGGAAGATCAGCCCCGAGCTAACATCTGCCAATCCTTTTTTTTTTGCTGAGGAAGACTGGCCCTGAGCTAACATCCATGCCCATCTTCCTCTACTTTATATGGGACGCCGCCACAGCATGGCCTGACAAGCGGCGCGTCGGTGCGCGCCCGGAATCCGAACCGGCGAACCCCGGGCCGCTGCAGCGGAGCGCGCGTACTTAACCGCTTGCGCCACCGGGCCAGCCCCAATATCTTTCAGTTTCAATTGAAGTCCAAAGACACATTGTTGTATTAGGTAAAAAAGCTAAAAAAAATTTTTTAAACCACAAAATCAGTACAAATAAATTTTCATTTACATAAAGTCATAAAGGACCTTTTAAGGAATAATACTGAAATAAGTGCAATATCTAGATTAACAAGAACGAATTACTCCATTTTATTTGGTATCACTGGGGTATTACGACTGGGTGGAAATTAAATTAACTCAACACTCTGATGTCTGCTCTTGCCACCCAGTCTCTCCCTGGAGGCCTCTCCAATACTAAGGTGGAGCAAAATGCAGCAGGTCAGCAACCACGTGGGCTGATGGAGCAGCAGTGGTCAGGTGAAGACCCGCCCCAGTCCTGTCCTTTCCTAGAGCAGGCAAGTGTGAGTGCAGGCCAGGGTGGGCACAGCGTGGATATCAGGGTATCTGGAGCAAGAGCCAAGCAAAATGGAGGAGTGTCATCATACAGAGGCTGGACACATGTAGCGAGTGACCCTGACACCACCAGAAGAGCCTGCCCACTATAGGCAGAGACTACATGCATGGCAAAAGCCAGGAACATGCTCAAAGCCGAAATCCCCACTGTGTTTTGAAACAGATCCTTTTTAAGTACTTCTTTTTGCCAAGTGGCCGTGACAGCTGCTCTCTCATATGGTTACCAAGAACTAGGTTACGGGCACCAAAGCAAATTCCCTTTTTTAGATAAAGTTTCTGCAGTGATTTCAAACACCAGAAAAGCAAGACTAGATAAACCAGAAAACCAGGGCAATAGTTTAGGCTCTTCACAATTTGTATAAAACCCAAACCTAAGAAACCTGCCCTAGTTCTGCCCCTTTTTTCCCAATCCACATGAAATCTTAAAAATGCCTGGAAAATTTTTTCATCACAAATTTATATTTTGTTTTCAATAAAAAACTCAATTTCATACTTTTTTTTATTTAAAATATTATAACCAATGAACATACTAGATAACATTGTTTACATTCCAGTGGTGCATGTTTAATGACGAGGGCATGAATGATTTAAAACTACAATAATTATCTCAGCATTCCCTACAAAGTGCCCCATTTTGTTTTGTCTAGAGAGAGGGAATGGAACACAGGGAAGGGAGAGGGATGAAGAAGGAACGGCGTCAGACAGGGAGAAAAGCACATGTCAATTCTCATACTTAGGTTTTCAGGTTTTAAAACCTGTGGAACAGGATAAACTGTAATGAGAAAATAGATGTCACAGTCCAGGTAGACAGCTAGTTCAGTTTAACTTCATCATTCGGCTAAAAGATTAAGAGCTTCTCAAAAATATACCAAATATCGGGCCTACAAAAGTAATTTATTTCTTCGTAAAATTTACTAAGATTTATTCCTTTTGTAAAATGTAAATAATGGACTGATATCATGAGCAGGTTTCTACTTACAAAAACAGACAATAATAATGTCCAACGAGCACATCTAGCACAATTTTCCAAGATATACAGTGAAAGATTTTACATGTGAGTCTCTCTTACTGATGCAAGGTATTTATTTTACATACTTACTGGTATTGTGTCGACAGTGGCTATAAAGTATTTAACATACATTTATAATTCACACTCAGTAAAGATCTAACAGTAAGGGCAACAGCTTACTTGGGAAAGCATAGAAAATTAGTGTGAGGTAGTTCAATAAAAACCTAGTTTAATTTGTAAGTTACTGTGAGAATAGAACATTGTGCAAAACTAATCCACAGGTAATATTTCTCAAAAGTTTCAGTAACGAAGAGAATCTAAACCAGAAATGGCCAGAAACTGTTACTCTTACTAGACTCTCCTTAAGAGCACTTAACTAAGAGCAGTTAGTTTGAAATTAGTTAGGACTTTTGTTTTCCTTAAGAGTTTTCTAATCACACCCCAAACTACACATTTCCGCTTTGATGCCCTTTACCTCTTCATCTTTCTTGCTATTAAGGATAAATTAGTTTCCTCTGACTCAGGAAAAACCTAAGAGAGATCAGTAGAAACACAACGCATACTAAAATGTAAAGGATACGGAGGCAACATTTAGGAGGGCTGCTAACGACAGAACGGTGGCGTTTGGTTTTTCTACCGGTAAGAGAAGTTTACTGGGGTCATGGGGCTTCATGCATTCACTCTACAGCTAATGAGTGACTCACGGACAACACTCACAAACAAGCTACAACAGTACTTTTGAAAACAGACTATGCTTTTACCTCAAAATGTTGTGCGGGCTTGTGCCTAGGCAACACTGAGTAGTGAAGTCTTCATATGTGTAGCACATACTGGCCGATAGTGTAAACCAAGTCTTATCTGTAACCCCGAAACAGCTTCATTGCCTGCTGCTGATTTCACTATCAGACAGTGATGTCCTCTTCACCTTCATCTTTTTAGACAACACAGCAGGACTGGCATGGAAGAGAATAACAAAAAGGCTTTCCCGTAGGAAAAAAAACTTTCCCGTAGGAAAGTTTGCTGCTTTACATACTATTACGCTTCTCTGTCTTGTTAAGGGGGCGGTGTGGTAGCCTTCTCATTTAAGAGGCTGGCATTTCTCTTAGGAAGTCTGGTGTGAATGCACTGTGCCTTTACCAACTTGGAAGAGTGCATGCTAGGAACAATCAGCAGCTGAGGGTGTGCAACAAAATGAGAACTGTTCAGCAAACAGTATGAAAGAGTTGAGATGCTCTACTTATGTATATTAGAATTAAGCAATCCCAACAACACAATCATTTTACAAATGGTCAGTACACACTATAGGGTAACAGAATAGTAACTAGGAAGAAATATGTATAAAGAATTAGTGTCTCTTTCCTAATCTATAAAGTTGAATAATAAATTTTGGTCAAAGTAATCTTCTAACAGTAAAACAATGGGCATATTAAGTATATAAAGTTGAAAAATCAAAGTTATAAGATAAGCAAGGTGGCTTTACATAAGTACTGCTTGACAGAAATCTTACTTGTAATTTGTTTAAAAAAAACACAAACGTTTAAGATGTTTTAAAGGTACAAAAAACTTCTAGTAAATAAAAAGAACCAGTACATCTTTAGCTTAACAGATTTAAGAGAAGAGGGAAAGCTGTACTTAGATACTGCATTTTAACAGCCTAGGGCACACAACGTTTAACAGACAGACTTTGTTTTCAGAATATAATCTGTTAAGTATTTTAGTGTACATTAATAAGAGTTCGTTTTATCTGAATCAACTGAAACATGCTGGTTGGCAAGTGGGAGCTGGCATTTACAACAAATGATACAGTAAGAACATCTGTTTTCCTTGCTTAACTAAAATCTGTATCAATAGAGATGGCTTATCAGCAATCAAACAGAAAATACGGGAATCTTCTGAAAGCACGTCAGTTGTTAAAGTGCAATAGTGAAATAATCTATCCTAGAGAAAATAAAGTTAACTAACTGTCAAACTAATATAAACTAAGAACACACTCACGCTCAAATTTCTGGTGAAATCATAAATCCAATCTTGTTTTTTACAACTCGAGAGGCGTTACAGTCTCAAAACAATAATTTGCCTAATAAAATTAATGCATCATGTTGTATGAGTAGAAAAGGGATTGATAAAAAGGCTGACAACTTCAAAAGAGGCTAGAAATCATGACTTTAAACCATTAAAAACAAACTTGCTATTTCAAAGCATATAAAAAGGTTAATGTGTTTTAATCCTAAATATTGCACATTAACAATGACCTAAAATACCTTAATTAAAAGGAATTTTGCATTAAATATACGAAGAACATGCCAAGCAAACTTTCAGACACTGCATGTTGAGCTGCACCAGCAGTTCTCGCTCCTGTTGGTCACTGATTCCAATGGGCTCTCTGCCTAGAACCTTGTCGCTTATTATTTAAGCATGCATTTCCCAGTTCATTACATGAAATCCCTCTTGTTCCAAAAATAACAAAAGGTGCCTGGGGCATAACAGACAATGTATTTCAGAGATAATGAGACTTCAATGACATTTTACTTAAGAAAGATTCAGTTATAGAGGAATAATTCTGCAGATATAAAATGTAAACAGTTAACATACACTTGTCAGGAGCAGCACCATTCTTACACTACTCAACATCCACATTGTGTGTTTTATCGAAAATCAGATATAAAAACCAAAGACTCAGACTAAATAACCACCACTTATGCCTGCTCTGCTCAATGTGAAGAAACAGTCCTTAGAAAATGATATCCTATATATGGCTGTGTGCTACTATTTTCAGATGAACGGTATATTGCTCATTTGATACACTGCCTACAGAAATCGAAGTAGGCTTTGAAACCTCCCGACAGCTAGTATAAATATGATTATGCTACAGGTAGAATCAAATGGCCAGAAACACCTTGAGAACTGGTGCTCAACTGACTGACACTCTAATAGGAAACCGGGAAGGTCCAAGGGCTGGAGGCTGCAGGAAAGGGAAAGACGAGACTCGAGACCACTGCTGGGACCTACAGCCTGAGTAGATTAACTCAGTGTATACAAAAACAGGCTCATAGCTATAGAAGTGAACCATCTGTTTATTTGCATTGAAATATATTACTCATGAAGAATCCTCTTGACTTTATGTGATCGTAAGCTTTGAGCATGCCACAAATTTGCAGAAAATACCATATTCTTTTTACTTTACTATTGTTGGCGGGGAGGGACTTAAGGGGGTGGTGGTAGACACCCAGCATCTTCAAAGACATGCTCTGAGTTATTCTGCCATTTAGATGATGGGGCTTTGCCAAAATTCACGTAGGATTACCTACCAATTGTTATAACTAAATTAGGATTGGCAAGTAGCAAATATTGGAGGTTTTTGAACACGTTCATCATTTACAGTAGTTATTCCTGAATATAACTGGCTACAGGTTATCTTCCCTCACTCCTCTGGGGTTATTTCATTGATAAGCACATAACCCTGAAGGATAGCATCATGAACAAAACATCTGAAATAAATTCTAATAAAAAAACTATAAAAATCTTAAATAATTCATGATATAGGCAAGTCACCACATAATCGTTGCTTTGATAAACAAAATCTTACAAATTCAGTAAAAAAAAATCAGCAGCATAAGATAAAGCAAATATGCAAAAATTTTAAACCATGATAAAATAATTAGGTTTACATTATACAGTTAATTACAGCAAAAATACAATACAGTTTTGTTGCTGTTTTAAAACACAACTTAAGTTTTAAATTACATCACTTGAAATTAAAAAAAAATAAACTACTTTACTGGAAAATGAATTCTACATTTTTGAAAAATCACTCAAAAATAAGACCACTGAATTGTTTTCAAAGTAGTTCATCAATGACTTAACGACTCCCCATCCCTCCCACCCCCCCAAGGCCCAAGTAGTCATCTACAGCAGCCCAGAGGTCCAGCAGATGCTTCCAGACTGCTGTCTGTATCCGAGGCCAAAGTCGGATCTGTTGACATTGAAGACACATCATTGACAGACGATGATGATGATGGATGCTGAGAGCCATTGATCACTGCTGCACCTGTGCTATGAGAAACAATACAGCAAATCAGTTGCAGACCGAGCTACTCGTACTGTACTGACTACCTCCAGTGGTCAATAATTTTTCTCTTGGCTTTAAAAGGCTCACTAATAATAATCACAAGTGATACTCAACATAACACTAATTTACAAACACTTTTCATTGCAAGTTATAAGAAGAGAATTCTGAAAATGTCTGGAAACCTAGAGTCCTCCCGTTTCCACGAATTTGTTTTTCAGTTCAAGACAAGAATTGTTAAGTTCAAGCCACATTTAGAAATGGTCCTACAGCAAAATTCATGAATTGGCTTCAGGTTGTGTGTGAATAATACTGATAATACATGCAAAACTGTCTGGATTGCATTTTGCTGGAGAGAGGATCTCAAAAGGGATGTATGATTCAAAAAGTTAAAAGCTACTGCCATGATAAAAAATGATTTATAATATCTTCTCAATGTAAAGTACAAAAAATACTTCTGGTACACCTTGTTTTAAAGCAAAAGCCGAGACAAAGACTAAAATCATTTTAAACTGTCCCAGTTTACATGGGGTTACATGACTTGCCAGGGTCACTCAAGTATCCTAGTTATTAGGTAAACACAGGCCTTGTTATTTCTACTCTAATAAATACTTGGTAAATGCAAATATGGATTTATTAAACAGATAAAGTAAGGGAAGAGACTGTACCCTTTACCAAAAGTACAGCCTAATAAGCATTTCCTGAATTTTAAAAACTAATAGGAATACTTAACCTACAGAGAAATCCTCTCAAGGGGGTTGGGCCATGAAGGGGGAGGGAATGACAGAGGGGAGTGGGGAGTATGTTAAAGGTGATTCATGCACTAGGTAAGTACTACTTAATCACTAAATAAGGGTCATTCCAAATATGAGTATGTTAAATAATGCAAGTTACACAAAAGTTCTTAAGGACACATTTATGGAATAAGAGCAATGGTTTCCAAACTGAGAAATAAGAATTTCTGGGGTAAGTTTCAGGCACCCATTAATGCTAAAACTAAGCAGGTTGAAAACCACTGCTCCAGAACCCAGCATCTCAGCATTTGAAATCCCTCCATTCTGTCTAATGATGAGCAATAAAAACACTTAAATATAAAAGGTCCTCTGAGAGCTTGTCTTCAAATGCAACAAGGAAATAGTCAGGGGAGTAGGAATAGGGAAATCTTTAGGACACTGGGAGACAGGAAAGAAACCACAAGAGACAGAGCAGGTGACGGGAGGTGAAATGGGAAAGGAATGCAAACTGAGTACTTCAGGCCTGACAGATGAGAGAAAAAGGAGAAATGTGATAAACCTTCTAGACTCAAGAAAGGTGCATTAGGTTTCCAGACAGAGTGAAATGAACATAATTATACTTTTTTAAGTTCAACCATACGACACTAGAGAATGCGCCTGTTTTGATGAAGAGTGTACCATACCCTGGCTAGCTTCAAAGACATGTACTGAAACATTCATATCATAAAAGTGATACTGGCTCAACACAAAGTTAGCGTAAGGGAAGCCATCTTATAGAAGAAAGCCATGGTGGAACTATGAAACCCTGACTCACCAGCCCCCTTGAATCTTTGCTTTAGTTTGCCTAGATAAGTAAGGGTCTGTCTCCAGGGGATCTGAGGGCTCCATAGATTTTATGGCCCCTCCCAGCTTTGATAAGATGATAACTTTGTTCTTTTGAGTTCCTTAGGAATGTGATGACCCCTGGGCAGACAGTCTATCCTGATAGCCATCATCAATGAAAACTGAAAGATCTGGTGTGGCAACTCCCAGTCTGTAACACCAGAGAGTCAACATTCCTAACCCCCTCCCCTATAACCCACCAGCCTATATAACTGCTATAAGAGTTTGTGCCCCCTTAAGATGGTTTTTTCAGACGTTAGTCGGCCATCGTCCCCCTTGCTAGCAAGCTGTAATAAAAAAGTCCTTTCTCTCCTACCTCCTTGCCTCTTGACTTATTGGCATGTCTTGCGGCGAGCAGATGACCCCCACCTTGGGTGGTAACAATTGGGTTCCACCATATATACTTTTTCATGCCTCTATTTTTTTATCCAAATTTCATTTTATCCAAATTTCTTAATCTGATAAAAATTAACTTTTAAATGCATCATAATTAATTTTTTAATCTGAAAACAAAATACCTAAGAAAAACACTTGTTTTTTCCTGCACTTTAAAGCAATATAGTAAATTCTCAAATGTCTGAATGGCAATAATACAAAAAATCTTTAATTTCAGGTATATGGGTCATTTCCCTAACAGGTGAGTCTCTACACACTCAAAGGCATGCAAAGACATTTTAATATCAGCCAAACCAAAATAAAGATAGGAAGGCAATCCAGTGGGAAAAATAATATATTTCATTTTTTAAAATCAAGTCAAAATGGTATTGTGATTATCTGATATTTTGATTGTCAAAGACTGTTCCTTTTGTTTTTGCATATGATCAAGAACTGAATATTTCTATAAAAGCTTAATTTACTAATACTCCTCTTTGCAAGCTATAACTGAGAACCCAGAAAATGTCTACAAAACCTGCAGTCCTATCCTTTCCACTGAATTATTTTCTAACCATAGTCAAATGTTGTTTAGGATCCAAATTTTTCACTTATAAATTAAGAACAAATCCAACTGCTCTATCTATTTCACTAGATTATTAAGTTTACTCCAAGATTTGACACTTAGGATATGCTACTCACTAGGACAGTATGCTAAATTATAAAACTCTCCCAAATAATGGACTTTTCAAATCCCACTTGAGCTTCTATAATGAACAATTCAGTTACAATCACTACTGTATATCAACACAAAGCTCAATAATTAACTCAGTTAATAAAGCATTTATAATAGAGCTTTTGTTACAACTAAACTATAGGTAAAAGCTGTTGAAATCAATTTATATTTTCAAGAGGATCTACATTATAATTTGGAAGACTGCATTCCTGATCAAAAATATAATTAAAAAAATGTTTACAACTCTGAAATACCCAAAAAAGTTATAGGAAGCTACAGTCATATATTATAAACAAATATATGACTATAGTACAACAAAATGGGCATCTGAACCTAACCTAACCTAGTGAAAAATCTTATCCAGGGGGCTAGCAGCCCTGTGGCCTAGTGGTTAAGTTCGGTGAGCAGGGTTTGGTTCCCCGGCGTTGGAGCTACACTACTCATCGGCAGCCATGCTGTGGTGGCAACCCACATACAAAATAGAAGAAGACTGGCACAGATGTAAACTCAGGGCCAATCTTCCTCAAGCAAAAAAAAAAAAAAATCTTATCCATAAACAAGATGCTAGATATATCCAATTTTTTCCTTAGAATGTGGAAGAGTTCTAAAGGTATAATTAAAATGGCACAGTTTTACTCAAATTCAAGACCTATCTGCTGAAATACTACTCAGCTTTCAAGGCTCAGCTCTTATTTCATCTCTTCCATAAAACTGTCTTAACCTCTGTAGCCAGAAGTCTCTGCTGCCAGCCAGAGGCCTATATGGGATGTTGGAAAAAACACGTCCTCTGATGTTACTAATAAACATGGCTTCAACTATTAGCTTTGCTACATAATAGATTTGTAATCTTATGTCATTTAATTTTTCTGAACTTTAGTTTCCTCATCTGTAAAATATGCATAATAATACCTTCCTCGAGGTCTTGGGGGCTGAGTGAAATAAAGTACATAAACCACTGGTGCCTGTCATGTAGTATGTACTTAACATGTACACGTTACCTGTCATTCAGCTTTTCCCCTCAATTCTTGATGCTTTTACAAGCAGTAAAATTAAATATAAGATGAGCTTATGATATAAGAAAATGTTTAACTCCTGCAAACCAGTTTTCTTCTTAGAGACAGAAGACTTTCTAATGGCAGTTTTAATGTTACTGCCTTAGTTCAACAAATCAAAAATACCAAAATGAGAAAGATGGTAATCTTGTATCACATGTACAAAATTTTGCAGTGAAACTTTATTTATTCAAAGTAAGGACTGTTAAAATCATAGAAAGGTAAGTATATTAAATCGTGAGAAATTTCTTTAAAGACAATGCCAACAAAACAAGGTTTTAAATTTCTCTTCTTCAATGGAATGTCAGTATCATAGGAAAAGATGTGCATTTTGTGAAGTCAGTTACCACTATATTAGTATGATGTATTGGTACAATAGTGTACCAGTGCTTTCAAACTTAACTACCCAAATTGTACTCCTTAGACTCATTAAACTTTGAATAATAATAGTATCAAATATGGAAAGAACTGCAGGTTTCAGGCCACTGAAGATTACAACACAAGAAGGCAACTGTAATCTTAACCAAGCTTATATTGTAACCAACCTAAAGGAGAGGGCTGCCCCCGTATAACTCCATTCTTGGTTCTCTCCTCCAAGTCCATAACTTCCTTGTATATCAATTCTGAAATAGAGGTGAACAAAAACAAACTTTTCACATTCTGAGAGTCAATCTCAAGAGATACAGATGCTTTAAGTAAAACATTTTTACACACATTAAGTACTTCAAATAGTGTCCTTACAACGGCAGAGGGTCCTTAAGTGTCAGCCTAAGATTCAGAGGTATTAATAATAATTCCTTGATCCTCAACCACCAAGTATATTGAATGAAACAAAGTCTCTGCTGTGACTAATGTTGCTCAAGTTGGACTAAGGATAGAGCTGGGGTTAGAAGCTTTACCATTTTTACTTCACCAGCGCTTTGTACTATACCCTATCATACCACATATCATGCTGTACTACAAATGCTTTTTCCTGTCTCAGTGAGGGCATGAGTCACATTTGTCTTATTACCTTCTGTTTCCTAAGCCCTAACATAGTACCTGGTACACTGCAGGCGCTTACCCACACAGCTGTTAAAAGATTTAAATGTAAGACTGTGTGGAAGCTTCTTTAATCAGAATGGAATATAAATACATTTTTATTAAAGGTAGCAACACTTCAACTCCTTATGAGTTGAAGCATGACATGCTATCCTGTCAAGATTTCTGCATGGAATCTTGTTCTTTTACGAGGCTTCTGGACAGTGGGTGGACTGCTGTGAGGACTGTTCCAGCTGAAGAGACACCCCGGATGCTGCTCTGCTAGTGTATGTGCTTCCTGACCTGTATTCTTCTAAGTGATCCTAATGCCAAGTGTGATGCGCCTTGTGAGTCTGAATGTCTACTTAAGAAGAACCTTCTAGTGGAGGCTACATCGTCATTATTCATCATCTTCTTTGGGTCATGGAATTCTTTGAGAATTGCATAAAAGCAACGAACCCTCTTCTGAGAAAAAATGTTCAAGCAAAAATCTTGCACAGAATTTGAAGGAGTCTGTAATTCTTTAAATTTCTGATGAAGAATCTCGGATTACAGGGTAAGACAACATTGATGATGGCAATAAGATAAAACAAGTGGATGTGCTGGAATACACAGGAGCTAGAGACACCTAAGTTTGCTTGCTATGGTAACCTTCTTGGACTTGGAAGGAGAGAAATAGGACGTCTTGATAGAGGAAAAGAATGGGAGATGCTTTTCTTCAAAGAAACGATAAGCGTTCCAGATAGGAGGATTAAAAAGAGAGAGAAAACAGCACCCCTTTGTGAAAAGGGATTAAGGCAGAAGAACCGAAGTTAATTAGTACTAACTAGGCAAAGCAATCTGCAGTTAATGGCTTTTGCAATGGATTTTTCTTTCTGTTATGATAAAACTCTTAAGCAGATCTTGAAAAAGGCAGCTTGTGGGTAATTACTGAACTGCACTTGGGGCTAGGACAAAAAGATACAGAATAAAGGTAAACATGTTTAGAGTAACCAAAAATCCCAGATATATCCTTACACAAACAAAAATATTGTTTCACTGATTTTAAGATGCACTTTTTTCACAGTGTAATACCTCTGAAATTGGGTTGCATCTTATAATCAGTGGTGCAGTGCAACTGGCAGTGTTTTCTCGTAGTAGTACAATGGTGTGTTTTATAATTGGTGGCCTATAAGATTCCATGAAATACCATAAATGTCTATTGTAAGTGTAACAATATATAAAAATATCAGGTTAGATATTTTAATACATACTCTGGTCGACAGTTATATCCTTGTATGTTACTTATTACATATACAGATGCACTAGGTTCTCCCCAATCCTATCATTCCAGTGGGCTCTACAGAGTCTAACTATGTCTTTCAAAGTCAATTCAGAGAAAACAAATCTCAGGTTATTCCTATAAAGAAAGAATCAAATTCATTCCTCCCAATTAAATTTATAGATGGATTACCTATTCAGGTTTATACCTTCCCCGTCCCCTTTACCTTCCAAGTATTTAGGCACTTAGCTCTTAATAACATCTTCTGTCTCCATTTTAAGATCAGGTGAAAAAGGGGATCAAGTGACTTGCCCAAAGTCACATAGCTACAAAAGTGGTCAAAACACTACATGACAACACCACAAATGGAGGTAAACAGGATCTAAAAATTACCTGGCCCAAATGTCCCAGAGAATCTTTTAAAGAAAGAAACATTTTAATATTTCTGTGACTATCAAAGCATTATTAATGTTCAATCACATTCACAAGATAAAATAAAACTACTATATTAGATTGGCAAAGATTAAAAATTAACTCTGCTGGCGAGGGTGGGGGTAAAACAGACGTTCCTACACAATGCAGAGGGAAATGTAAACTGCTACAATTTCTCTGGAGAGTAATTTGGAAATAATTAAAAAACATCCTTTGGCCCAGCAAATCTTCTTGTAGGACTTTTCTTACAGGCATATTCTCACATGTGCACAAGAACACTGCAGAGATGTTTGTAACAATAGCAGACTGGACACAACTTAAATGCTCTTCAATAGGGAGTTGGATACAGATATTGTGACACAGCCATACAGCAGAATACTAACCAGCTATTAAACAAAATGAGCCAGATATGTGGAACAAGAGAGAATAATCTCTAAAACGTGATTTATCAACAAAGGAAGTGTGCACAGTATACAACCATTTGTGATTAAAACAGGGTGGCAGAGGACAAGGGGGAGACACCAAATACACGTTTGTCTACAGATGTTTTATGGAAAAACATAAAATGTTTTATGTTTTATGTTTTATGTTTTATGTTTTATATGTTTTATGTTTTATGGAAAAACATAAAAATTCCAGAAAGCACTAAATGTGTCTGTGTCTGGGGTGGAGAACATGAGAGATTAGGATTAAGTCAGGGAGGGAAGGAGACAATTTCTACTCTTGTAAAAATATTAATAATCATATTATCCAATATCAGTTATGAATAATAGAAAACATCTTTAATTTCCCTAAGATGATGAATAAATCAATATAAAAAGCCAGAAGCTCTTTCAGCTTCACCTCTAAGAATGTGGTGAACCTTACCTTTCCACTCTTCAATTGTGTGTTCCCTTTCATCTAACTGCTTGTCAGGTATCTTTGGTGGTGGCTGAAAAACATAAGGCAACAATAATTAAGTCAGTTTACTGGGAGTATATAAATTCTTTATAATTATTTGAAATGTTAGCCAGACAGAAGGCTTGTAAAAATACATTGTAGACCAAGATTGATCAATCATCAACAATCTTATGTAGAGAGACTAGTTTTGGAAGACTCCTTCACGACAGGAAAAAAGACTTAAGTTTAACTGTCTTTTTTTTCTTCCAGTTTTTGAAATTGTCACATTTTGTTTATATCACAGAATTGTGCTATGCTTTGGACACACTAATTTGTTTTATAACTATATTAGGATGTTTCTCCAAAGCACTCAACATTGTAGCTCATCAGACGAGGTATCAAGGAAAGAAGGCAAGAAACAGTGGGAGGTAATATTATTTTGTGTAGAAGGTGCTTCGATATGCTCATTAACTTTTCATACAAAAACAGCAAAACATCATCATCATTTATCTATATTTTTATTTAAAATTAAAAAGTCTCCTCCAAACCCTAACTTTAATTCTAACTCTGAGAAAACAATATATTCTTCAAACAGTAAGAAAACAACTTACAGCTTCTGCTTCCGAAGGGTCATACCAGACATTGATATACGGGTGCTGGAGAGCTTCATCAACAGAGATCCTTTTAGATGCATCAATTACCAGCATTTTGGATAACAAATCCCTTGCCTGACTGGCTGTAAAAATAATGACATTAATGTACATGTATCTCATAAAGATTTTTAAATTATCAACAAATTTTAGAAACTTGAAATTATCATTTATTAAAAAATATAAAAAGTAAAAGTATGTTTTAAGAAGAATGGATTTTACTATAAAATCAGGTCATACATATGATTAAAAACAAAATTACAGAAAAAAAATAACTAAAACCCCACTTTGTTCCACCACGCAGAGATAACTTTGGGTTATGTTCCATAAGCACACACACAAAATGGGATTAAATATATATATTTATAAAAAGTACCTTTAAGTTTGTTGTGTTCCGAGTCAGCTGGGAAAAGCACATCGGGGAAGAGTTTCTCAAAGCTATAGCCAGCATATTTAGGTCTGTTTTCGACATAAGTCCTTACTGTTGGTTGTAGTTTCTTCATGAATTCAGGACATGGTGTTCCAAGCTGCTCAATAACTTTATTCCACTGATCAATATCTAATAGCAAGTAGCTAAGAAAAATACTCTGTATCTAATGTTCAACATATTAGTCATATCCATATTAAAATAAGAAAATGGCAATTGAAAAAATCCTAAGAAAGAATGTGGCAGTTATAAATCTTATATCTTATAGCCACCTTGCAAAAGGTAATGACTGTAGCTGGACAGAAAGGGTCAATAAACAAGCTTTGTTAACCTTATTTATTGTGTGTGTGTGTCTACTAATACTGATTTTACCAGAAAAAATGGAAGCTTAAAGTCACAAATTCTAAATACAAATGATAAGTGACTCAAAGAATAATAATGATTACTACCAACAGGGACTCTAAATGTAAACTGTACACAATTCTAGAATACAAAATTTGCCCTTTTTTCAGCCTATCAGAAAATGTGAATGTATATCCTGGAGGATAAGAAATATTTCTTATAATCTGTCTTGCTTTTTTGAGTTTTCTACACTAAGAGAAAATAACTAGTAGCAATAAAAATGATGGCTTTGATAAAAGCAGCATTTTCTTTTGCCATCCTTTGTTTAGCTTAAGTTAATAAATTTTTTTTAAAGCTCTGAAACTTAAGAAAATGACTTCAGTATTTCAGTAAGTTGTAAGGTAAGGATTCCCTGGTCTCCTTCCTCCTAGTCTTTACACTCCAAGTCTTCCCTGCAGACTGAGACCTAAAACTTTCTTACTGTAATCCAGTGAATATGGCTTTTCCCATTCCTTCTCCTAAAACAATTCTACATGTTACTAACTGATCAACACATAACAGATCACTGTTAATATAAATATTAAAAGCAGTCAGATGAACAAACAGCATGAACCCAAATCTATTCATCACCATATAAAACTATTAACTGCTGAAATTCTCAGATGAAAAGATCAGTATGTTATGTTGAGTAATGAGACAGCAACCAAAAGACAGAAAATGCACAGAACATTAACAAAAAAGCAAGTGGGGGGGACAAAACAAAAGGATGACCAGAAGCAACAAACAATTCCAAAATTCATATTATGTCCTAAGTACTTCTAGACTTACTCAAGTGTATAATTATTAGAAATTTTTAATGCAAGACATTTTTGATTTAAGTTAAATAAATCAACTCAAAGGCAGCAAGTAATTGCGGATAATTAACTTGAGCAGTTTTCAGAATTAACATATGAAACAATCACTAAATGAGGAAAAGGAAAGTCTATGTCAAATAGCAGGTGGTATTTTGAAAGAGTAATTTAACAATAATACGTATTATTAGGGAGAGACGAAATACGTTATACCTGACCAAGCAGAAGTGCTGTCATACATTTTGACCTTTAGAAATTACATTTTAGGCCAAAGATAAGGATACGATCTGTACCTGGGAACAAAACACCACCTTTGATCATTTCTCCCATGATGCACCCAACTGACCAAATGTCAACTGAAAACAAAATGCAATGACATTAACATAAAGATTTTGGTTAAAATAAAAAAATATATAAACATTAAAAAAAAAAACACGCACACCATGTATACTTTAAAATTATAGAAAGCAGTATAAAATAAAAATGAGTGAGAGTGAATGTGCTCTAACTACCAGCAGAGACTGTATGTCCTACTGCCAGATGCAGCCTACAAATAGTTCAGCTTCTTATCTCAGCAATTTTTGAACTATAACAGCCACAAACTTTACGTCTGTTTAAGAAAACCCATATGTATGAATGTACCATATTCATTTTCATTAGAGAACATAACGAAGTCCATCACCTAACTAATTACACTGCTGCAGCAGCACAAGGATACAGTCCCTTCCTGGAAAGAGGATTTTGTGGCAAACCATTTCTCCCATAATGCACCCCACAGACCATAAATCCACTATATGTTTGCAGCACAAAAGAAGGAAAAGCAAAGCAAAAGGTTGTTAAAATCAAAGAAGCATAATATGACTGCATTATATAAAAACTGCAAAACATCACAAAAAGAAAAAAGTGATTTTAATTTTAGCTAATGGAATAATTTAAAACAAAATATTTTTCAAAAGGCTTGATTCACAAAAGCAAATGTGAAGTGTGGCTTTTTAACTACATATCTAATTTTAAAGTGAGAGCTATGCACAGAAATCACATAATTAAAAAACCTATACATTTTGTTCCTGAAAATTTGTTTATAAAATATGAAATAGAATCAAACACAAACTTTGTAAATAAGAGTGAAAATGTACATGAGGTAGCACAATTTAAAGAAATAAAATCTTGATAGTATTTTGGGGTTCAACTGTGCATTATACTCTCTCTTTAAGTCAAATAAAAGAAAAAAGCATGAGCAGAAATAATCTAGTACATTAAAATATTTAACAGAAAGAATGTGTTTCTATGAATAATTACAGTTAAAAAGTTAATCTAAAGCTCTTCAGAAACTTTCAAACTGGATTTTATAAATGTATTTGAGAAGTGCTATGATTATTCTGAATTGAAAGTCATTTATTTTCTTGCCAAAGTCACGCTACGTTTACCCCACTATCCCAAAAGGAACAAGTGCATAGAGAACGAACCACCAATCAATTAAGAAAACTCAGTAAAAGAAGTATATTCTATATGTTTTCCACCTCAAGTTTTTTAAACCCATAAAACCAAACTGCTTTTGGTTTCAAGTTAGTTTTGGCTGGATACAGGATGAAAATTCCCACAGATTTATTATCTACAAAGAGTCTCGTAGTCAACTTACTGACTTCATCAACTTGAAGTGGGAGCTCTAATCAATGCTAAAAAGAATCTGCTAGACACAGAAACAGGCAATTTGGGGATCTCCACCTGTTTCATTAAAACTAACAACACACTCTGATTTTTATATCTTTGGGTTTGAAAATCAGATAAAAAGATGCTAGCAGTTTCACAGAAGAGGGGAAGAATGAGCAATTGAAAAGGAAAGCCTTAGAAACTTACATTTGCTTTTGAAGTTTGAAGGCCCAAATTCTTTTTGTTTTTTTTTTTTTTTTTTTTTTTGGTGAGGAAGATTAGCCCTGAGCTAACATCTGTTGCCAATCCCCCTCTTTTTGCTGAGGAAGATTGGCCCTGTGAAGGCCCAAATTCTTTAAGAACAAAAGAGGAAAAGGGCAGGAATGGATGTTAGAGAGAGATGCACCCTTTATCCATGCTGGAGGACTCGGTAAATTAAAGTCTGTACGTTCTAATTTTTTTAATGCCCCCCTCCCCAAAGCCCCAGTAGGTAGTTGTAGTCATAGTCGCACGTCCTTCTAGTTGCTGTATGTGGGACGCAGCCTCAGCATGGCCGGAGAAGCCGTGCGTCGGTGCGCGCCCGGGATCCAAACCCGGGCTGCCAGTAGCGGAGCGTGAGCACTTAACCGCTAAGCCACGGGGCCGGCCCAAGTCTGTACTTTCTAATACACTCATAAGGAGACTGCCAGTTCATCAGAGAATCTTAGGAGCTAAATTGGGAAATAAATTTTGGTAATCCTTTCAAACTGAAGTTTCTCTAAAATTTCATATTAAAATACATACAAATCTTTCTATATTATGGTATGACAAATTTCAAGGACAAAATTTTAGAGTAAAAGTTAATATTCATAAATCAGTTCAGAGAAAAATTTTTTCCAGGGTTTTCATTTTTGGCAAAAATCTATTACAATAAATTTCCCTATAGATGTTATAGACAACTTCAGTTAAATTTCCAGGACACAACTTATGTAGGTAACCTTAAGAAAAACATATATTTTTTTAAATTTTTCCCCCCCAAAGCCCCAGTAGATAGTTGTATGTCATAGTTGCACATCCTTCTAGTTGCTGTATGTGGGACGCGGCCTCAGACAAGCCGTGCGTTGGTGCGCGCCCGGGATCCGAACCCAGGCCGCCAGTAGCGGAACGCGAGCACTTAACTGCTAAGCCACGGGGCCGGCCCAGAAAAACATCTTTTTAAACAGATTTTGAAAGCTGCAAGCATGAGAGAAGATATTGTCTGGGTCAGCGAAGCCTTTCTCAGAACATGATAAGCCTGATTCCATACCCAAAACTAGCTTTAAAGGGTCTAACTGCTTAGTCTATTAGGCAGTTTAAATATATTCCATTATATCACACTTTCCAGAAAGCTCTGAGGTAGCTTGCAATAAAAGACAGATAAAACAAAGTTGTTAAAGGAGGTGGGGGTGGGTGGGAGGTATGGGTGGGAAATGTGTCACTAAAAGAAAGAAGTTCTTATGTTTAACCTTACTGGCTAATGTAGTTATCATGATTAAGCATTATATTTGACTCAGTTTCCTGGGGCAAAAAAAAAATAAGGCAGTAAGGTGATCTACACAATTCTTATCTAAGAGAGGAAAGCATGTCAATTCTTTATATACAATAGTTTTTTTTGGTGCTAATTTCTGATAGAGAGCTATCACCCAAGGTCACATTTACAGGACACTGAGTGACACTACACAATATCTGTGACAATCAATGGTTTTACAGCAAATGCAAAAGCAATCTTCATGCTGGTCACCTGAAGTATCAATTCTCAAAAAAAAAAGAATGAGTCTAATACTAAATCCAACTTATAGGATTCTACAGGGTATAAGACAATTTTAGGGAGAGTAAGAAAAAAGAACAGCATGTTTGTTTAAGAACAAAATAATAATAGTAAATATTTAAAGTATTCTTTTTAATTAGCTCAGAAAAGAAAAGGAAATTAGGCTAAAAGCCTCAGTTGAATGTTATCTTTTATAAAAAAGAATCTTGAAGGTTGACTTCACACAGTTTCCTGATTCAAAGTGAACTGCTGGTCCAGATTCCTTGCTAGAAAAAACATCTAGGTCCTATTCTAGGGAGTATTTTGAATGAAGTTACCACATTTAAAAAGTTATAGTTTAAGTCAATAAAATCCTGTGCAGACTTATTCATTTCCTAACTGTCTGAGACTCAACAAATTTCTTAAATTAAGTATAAATATATGTGTGTATATGTATAAAATTTTTTAAAATTCATGAAATACATGCCTAATAATTTCCTTCAAACTTGACTCTAAAGCTGATATATATAATTAAATATACCCACATATTATAATGTCATTTCTTTAAGGCTGGACACAAGGCTTTGATGAAACACTATTTCCTCCAAAAGGTCACCTTAATTAATTATCCATCAGCTTTGCAGAATGGCCTTATAGAAGCTCTTAAAGTTTACACTAAGTGCTACTACCGTTAACTTTAGTTTCATGGGTTTGGAAACGTGCAAATGTCACCAATGCAAACTAGGATTACTACAAAAGATAAACTGTCAGTTCAATATATACTTCCTTGAACCCATGTTAGAAATACTCATTTTCAAGTTACAGGCAAGCAAATGGTATATATTTTGTTTCAGGGACCACGGCAACAAATTCTTCATCCAATGGTAGTATTGACGGTTATGTATTTGTATATAAATAAACAGGGGCCCCAAGATTTTCCAAACATTTATGACAAAATTTATACTTTCAAACTCTCAATAAACATTTCAGTGATACACATTTAACTCTATGCACTTCAGCTTAAATGTTTACATAAGAAATCTGATAAAACAAAAGCAAATAAATCAGAACAGTATTTCAAGTAAATAGTGTTTGCTGACCGTTTTCTTTGTAGCCCATCCCTAGGATGACCTCAGGTGCTCTGTAGTAGCGAGTCACTACGTAAGGTGTCATCATAAAACTAGTTCCTGCAGTCCTGGCCAGTCCAAAGTCAAGAATCTTCAAAGTGCAGTCTGATTTTACTACTATATTACTGGGCTTTAAATCCTTCAAAAAGTAAAAATAAAAAATTACTGCTATGATATATATAAATATTTTGCAGTTCACAAGTTATCAGATCACTTGCAAAACAATTCATGCTAATTGTTCATTTCCCTCAGTATAATTGATATCACCACACAGATTCATCATAATTGGCAAATTTGACCAATTAGCTTGATGGCATTTTAAATTTATGAATACATACAGTTACTAGACAAGTTAGTAATACTATGTTTTACTTGCTAGAAATAATGACTACCTAGAAATTTTCAATAAGAACTATTATGGTAAAAGAAAGAGAATCGTTAAGTTAGCATTTATATTCACTTGTAGACTGAATTATCAGTATTTTAAAAATATCATTTTAAAGTCAGAATAAGCTTTATATAGATATTACAAATCAACAATGGGCCATTCTATGTCAATCCAAGCAAATGTCATTCGACCTGTCAAATGGGCAGGTAGATGTTCAATTCTAAAAGACAAAAATAGTCACTATCAGTCTTTCCATCACTTATTTCCCACCTGAAATCACACAAATTTGTTCATAAAATTTTTGTCTGCCAGTAGAGACAGGACTCCACAGTCTTGGTACCACTAATCCATATGATTACTTGGTGTTGATGCTACTAAAATAATGTCTTGGTAAAGAATTTTCCACCTAAGTCCAACCTTAAGGAATTCTGTGCTATGATCATTATAAGGAAGGCAGCAGCATAAACACTCATTGCTTGAAATTCAACACACTTTGCCCGTCAGCTCTGATGAATTCTACTATGAACCAAGAGACCAAAGAAAGCAAGCATATGTCCACAACACACAGTCCATTACTGGTACTGACATGCAGTTCATACACTGAATACCAGTGATTAATACAAAAGAAAAAAAGGCTGGCCTGAAACAATGATTACTTTTGTAACGTCTATATTCAGAAAGCACGTAGGTTGTTTTCAGTGTATTTTGTCAGGCAATCATGGATGGGTTTACAAGATATGTAATCTGAGGGCTTTACCAAATTAAAAATAGATATCGACAGGCTTAGTGAAACAGAAGATGAAAATTTTCATTACTGCTATTCTGTAAGTATAATGTTGCCACTAATTCTAATATACAGTATCACAGCAAAGTAACACTGCGTGTTCAAGAATAAATATTATAAGCTTTGATACTGAAGGAAGTAAAACTTGTATTAAAAATTAAAAAGTTACTACCTTAGAGACAGGCACCTCCACACCCTAAGGATTCCTGATATAAGGGGGAACGTTTATCGATCCTGACTGACTCTATTCATGGAAGACTCGCCCTAAACTGTTCGGGGAAAATTGAGAACAAGAGAGTGCTCCAGAGGGATAAGTTTGGGAGGGTCGGGGTGGAGGGGGTCCAGATGGGGACGCGTGTGTGTTACCTGATAATCGCTTCGCGCCATAGCAATTCGCGCCATAAAATGTAACTGTTTAAATGTTTTAAATTAGCCAATCATGTAAGACCGCGCCAACCTTTTCCCGCTTTGTGCTTCCAAACCCTATATAAGAGTTTGCCCTTTAAGGTCGGGGGTCGACTCCTCTGTCTCCTGCGAGAGATACGTGTCGACCCGGAGCTCCGCTTAATAAACCTCTTGCGTTTGCATCAAGCTCGGTCTTCTGTGTCTGTGGGCCCGCGCCTTCCCGAGACTGGAGTTGGGGTTTCCTTTTTGGGATCCTACAATACTACTTCAATGTCTGCAGTGATAGTTCAAGATTAATGGCTCTTTATACTACTGCATTCTAGTCTAGAAAGAAAGATTCCAACCTTAAACACTTTCTTTTGGAAAAATTAAGAGCAAAATACAATTTTCTTAGTAGATATTTTTTGTTAAGAAACAACAAATTGTCAAAAAATGCCTCAAAGAATATTACCTGAAATTCATCCTCATGTATCAATATGTTCCTTTCTACAGATGTTAGTAACATTGCTAACTATATATGAGAAGAAAATATGAATTTGTATGAATCCGTGGCAGAGGTAGTGGAACCAACCTAATATTCCATCTTCTCCCCCACATTTTTCCAGCCTCCTCACAGTTAGGCTTTGCCTAACTGTGATTAGTTCTAGTCAATGGGATGTGAGTGGGAGCGAAGGACAGAAGGGTGAGTGCACAATATCCTGTTGTCTCTTCTTTGGCTTTGGTGATTAGTAACATTCCAGATAGTGGACCCTCTGTCAGACTGGGTTGCTAAGCATCCATGTAAAGCAGAGTCCTCACCCCACCATGACCTGCACTGGACATGCAGTGTGGGAAATAACCCTTAGTTGTGTTATGCCACTGAGAATTCAGGGTTTATTTATTACCTTGGCATGGCCTAGTTGTGATATTATGATTTATAATAAGAAATATATACTTGGTCTTTGTCCCAATTACTGGCACGGAGCTCCTAAAACCCTTGGAATTTCCTAAGATAAGAGCAATAAAGGTGATAGGATTGCTTTTTGTTATTCATAAGAAGTCCCTCTCAACTACTAACAATTAACAATTATGTTAATGAGTTGACTTTTGGAAAGCCCCAAAGGATGGGGGCTGGTTGCCAGAGGAACCAAAAAAGTGATTAGAGGGTTGGAACTTTCAGTACAACCACCCAGACTTCCGGGGGAGGGGGGGGGGGGCTGGAGATTAAGCTCAACCACCAAGGGCCAACGATTTAATCAATCATGCCTATGTAATGATGCCTCAATAAAAAACCCAAAAGGACTGGTATGGAGAGCTTCCCGGTTGGTGAACATGTGGAAGTGCTGGGAGAGTGGCACACCCAAAGAGGGCATGGAAGCTCTGCACCCCTCCCCACATACCTTGCCCTATGCATCTCTCCATTGGGCTATTCCTGAGTTATGTCCTTTGTAATAAACTAGTAATCTAATAAGTAAAATGTTTTCCTGAGTTCTGTGAGCTACTTTAGCAAATTAATTACACCTGAGGAGAGGGTCATGGGAGCCTGCGAATTATAGCCAGTACGTCAGAAATAACAGGTAACAACCTGGGCTTGTGATTGGCATCTGAAGAGGGGGCAGTCTTGTGGGAGCCCTTAATCTGTGAGATCTGATGCCATCTCAAGGTAGATAGTGTCACCCACTAATTGCCCCAAGGAACTCAAAAGTGGATTCAAAAGCATTTAACAGTTTAAGAGATGCAATCACTAACCACCCTGAACCAGACCAAGCCCCAGCATAAGAGCGAGGCCTATGACCTTTGCCTCATTTTATCTCTACGATCTCCTCTCTGGGAGGAGGTTAGGCCTCATTACCATAACCTGCAGAGTCTATGAAAGCATGTTTTCCAACTGAGCCTGCACAAGCAAATGCCCACCTCTCCCTTTTGAATATTCATTCCCCATCTGAAATAAAAGGCCCCTGCTTCCCTTTGTTCGGGGACAGCCATGACTTCAGAAACGATTCAACATGGCCGCCTATTTGCTGCAAATAAGTTCTACTTTGTATGACAACTACTTCTGGTCGAGAGTCTGATTTTAACTCTGCCAGGAGGCGAATCCACTTTTGGTTTGGTAATAGTGCCAGAACTGAGTTAAACTGTAGGACACCCAGCTGGTGTCCAGAGAATCTGAGAATTGTTTGGACACACATGTGGTGTCAGAAGTAATACGGCAGCAGTGTGACAGTAAAGGAGACACATCAGAATGTTTTCCCTTTACACTAGTCTATCCCGACTAACACCAAAACTGGTGTCCGGAGTGGGACATTACTGTTATAAACACAGCATCACGGCTTAGCAGTTGAGCAGCAGGGAAACTAGCATCAAAGGTCGGAAAGGCGATCCAAGTTATATAGTAGCAATACATTACATGACACTGTCACCTGCAATAACTTGGAAGGCACAGCACTTGCATAATGAACTTGAAGCTCTAGAACAGGGGTTGGCAAATTAAGGCCTGCCTGGTTTTGTGAAGAAAGTTTTATTGTAACACAATCACGCTCATTTAATTACCTATTGTCAATGGCTGCTTCTGCATTACAATGAATGGCAAAGTGCAGTAGCTATAACAGACTGTATCACCTGCAATGCCCAAATCTGGCTTTGCCTTTACAGCGAAAGTTTGCTGACCCCTGCTCTAGAAGAAGAGACTGAAAAGCAAAACTTTAGTAGTGTGTGTTGGTGGCTACTGACTGCATTTGAAAGAACTGGCCACTTTAAAAGCAGAAATGAAAGGGAACAGGGTCTAGAATTTCAGGGCCTTGCCATTCACGAAAAGCCTAATGTTACTAGAGCCATCCCCTTAAAAAAAATAAAGGTGGATTGTTCAGCAAATATCTCCCCCTCCCAGCCCAGTATACTTGCTCTTTACCTTATTGATGGGACTATGATGGGCATAGTCAGATGATTTGTTTCAGCCAATGGAATGTGAGGGAATGTGAAGTTCACCAAACCTGAAGAGAAGTTTTAAATGTGTTTGGTTGATGTAGCTTGGCTCTTGCTCTTCTATCTTCACCATGAGAAAAGGATGCACCCTAGGTAGTCACTCTTTCAGCCTGGATGTTGAAACCTAACATGGAACAAACCCTGAAGCTGACCCCATGATCTGCAGCAGTGCCACACAGCCAACCTGCAGACCCCTGAACAAGCAATAAATGCTGTTTTAAGCTACTGATACCTTGTATTTGTTTCTTAGGCATCATTTTCACATAAGAATTCAGCCCTCGAGGGAAAAAGACCTATAAAATCTTTCAATTAATGACAATGCCTCAGACTTGCCAACAGAAGCCTGAAAGCTTAAAGGCAGACATTGAGTCCAAGAATATAGAGCCAGTGACCTAATAAATGTGCTTGGAAAGGAACTGCAATTAGAAAGGTAAGAAGCCTCCTGTTTCTGAGAGAGGTGTACTATCAAAAAACTCCTTCATTCTGTGACTGTTGTAGCCTTAAAACAGTGGTTCTCAATTCAGGGCAATGTGCCCCAGGGATACTTGGTAATGTCTGGAGCCACTTCTGGTTGTCACACCTGGGGAGTACTACTGGCATCCAGTGGGTAGAGGCCAGGAATGCTGCCAAACATTCTACAACACACAGGACAGCCTCTTAAAAGAAAGAATTATTCATTCAAAACGTCAATAGTGTCTAGGTGGAGAAGGACTGCCTTAAAATGACACTTGGGCCCCCAGTCTTTTACAGAGAGGAAGCCGAGAAAGCTGAGCAGCTCCCAAGGAGAACACATTTTCTAGTAGCTACTTCAGATATATTCAAGGAGTATAGTGGGAAAGAAAGACTCTCCACAGGGTGGAGCCAGGTACCACAGAGAACCGTGGACAGAGTGCTCCTGCAGAGATCAGATTCAGGGCCTAATCAAGGAATATTCTCCACCCCCAGGGCAAAGGACACTCACAGTGTCTGCCCAATAGAATTTCAAATTACAAACAACCAATGATTGCATTTTTCAATTTCCCAAATAGGATTGTTTATTGTGGTTACCCTGGTCCTGTTTGACCACCATATCTAGGGGATGGGTGCAGCGGAAGGAGATGGGGGTGGCCAGATAATTTGGTCATTTTAGTTACAATGTTTCCGGACTGAAGGGAGCAGTGCCTGGATTTGATGTAGAGATTACTATGTATCACTTTGAGCTAAATATCTTGATAGACAAGGACTTAAGAGTTATCTCCCCCAAGCAGGGGGTGACTATGTCCTAGGTGTGGAATAAAAGGAGCAAAGGAATGTTGCATAACCAGAAAGGTAGACTGTGGCAGAGACTGGTGCTCACCACCATTCTGAAGTCTGCCTCCTCACATCTCCCAGTTCTCTTGCAATTAGGCGGTCCTTACGACTAGCTCTGCTAATGGGCTTAGAGCAGAAGTGATGCATGTCCCTTCGAGGCCAAAGCATAGAAGAGTACACACCACCCAGGTTTCTCTTTCTCTGACACAGTGACCAGCAACTATCTAGATGGTGGACCCTCATTCAGCTTGGGTCTCTGTGGAACTCCATGCCCAACCCTGACTTGCACTGAACCCCTCAGGGATGAAAATTCAGGTTATTTTACCAAGTGGCAATCTCAGACCAGCAGAGATATTAGTTTAGGGTGAGGGGAATTTAGAATGAGCAGTAGAGCAGAGATGAGTATCAACTGTGGCCTCAAGACCAGCTGCAGAAGTGGGTGCTATAGCTTATCCCATTAAATTTCTTATAAGTTAACTTATGGAACAGACGTCAAATAAAATCCTGGGGGAACAGTTTCCAGAACTTACAGTATGAAAGAAGCGAGAACAAGCGGCACCAGGGATGGCCTCGAGTGGGTGCTGTGATGCCTACTCTGATTCCTGGTTCAGGACTGAGGCACTCATTCTTCCAGCTGCTGGCAGTGTTGGTTGCTGGCAGTTTTCAGCAAATCTCTCTCTAGGAACTGCCCCTAGCTACAGAGAGCCACCTTTTCCAAAGTCACGCCGCTCCTCAGGGCAAGTCTGGTTGAGTCAGCAGCTCAGGCCTCTGGAGTGATTGCATCTAATTCAATTTCTCCCTCTGTCCATTTTTACTTCCTTTACTCCCCCACAGATTTGATTCTGAGGAGACTCCCCAATAAACTTCTTACACGTGTATTTCCATCCTAGAGTTTGTTTCCCAGATAGGCTGACCTAAGATAAAGGCATATTCTTCATCATAGGTAACAGACCCCAGTGTGTCTCTTATTAGCTCAAATTCACTATGTAAATTTTCTATAGTTACACTGTATTTTTACCACTTTATCTATCTACACTAAGGGAGTATGTTAGAATATCCCAATACTATTGTGTCTATGCAATTCTTCTGTTTTCTACAGTTTAAACTTTGTGTACTGCAACACTACTCCATGTATAAAGTTCTTGACACTTATCCAAATACCTTCATTCTATAAAAAGGATGCTTCCTCCCGGGCCCCACCATATTCAACATCACTTGATTCAACAGAGTTACCCTTGTTTTCATGTTTGCATTTTTCCAGTACATCTTTGCCAATGCCTTTGCTTTCAGCCTTTAGAAGTTAGCTACAACTGTTTGTGTTATAGAAACATGGTTGTTGTTGTTGTTAGTATGCGCATGTATCAAGATTTGATCTTTTTTCATTAAAGGGTTAATCCCATTTATACATTATGTTGCATATTGGTCTTATATAATTTAATGCTTTCTTTTTATACTTCTTGCTGTTTCGTTTTCTATCTTCTATCATTTGGTGTGTAATTTCTGTTTTACCCACCTGCTACCTGATTAATCTGGAAATTTTCTATTCAGAAGATTTTACATTACTAAAACCAAATTAACTTCCATGGTGGCAGATTACTGTCCTGGTCCAGAGGACAAAGGAAAGAAACAAAAACAAACCCCAGAAATTTAACTCATTTGCTCTACCTCACACAATATATGAGTAGGGGATGAGGAAGATAAAATACTCTCCCATTTAAAGAGATTTCTCTTATGTTGCTTAAAGATGGCATTAGACATAATATTACAGCAGTTGCATATGCACTATACAAAGCAATTCAGTTAGAATAACTAAGGATAAGCCTAAGTTTCTAAGATACATAATTATCTTAAAATACTTAATTTGAGCACGTCTATATATTTATTTTATTATATGAGTTAGATTATTTGATACAAAGTAGCTCAGAACAAAGATATAATTCCAATGAATTAAATAATTTTTCAAGAAATTCCACTCAAACTTCTCAAAGAACAAGCCAGAATTAAAAATAAAATACAAAAACATGTCCAACAAAAACTTGTACACAAATGTTTGTGTCAGCATTACTCATTTTAGCCAAAAAATGGTAACAATCCAAACGTCCCTCAAGTGATGAATGGATAAACATGTGGTATATTCATATACTGAAATACTATTTGGCAATAAAAAGAAATGAAGTACTGATACATGATACATACGTGGATGAGCCTTGAAAACATTATGCTAAAAGATGTTATGGTAAAAGAAGCCAGCCACACAAGACCACATATTACATACTTCCATTTATATGAAATGTCCAGAATAGACAAACATATGGATACAGAAAGTAGATTAGTGGTTGTTTAGGGCTGGGGGTGAAGGGAACAGGAAAGAATGGGAATTAGAGGCTAATGGGTGCAGGGTTTCTTTAAGGGGGGCAAAAATATTCTAAAATTACAATGTGGTGATGGTTGTACAACCTTTGAATATAATAAATAATACTGAATTGTAGACTTTGGGTAAATTGTATGGTACATGAATTATATGTCAAAGCAGTTAAAAATATAGAACACAAAAATGTAAAATACGAATATATAAAAAACACAACTCTGGTGAATACTCAATTTTATATAATTGGTAATGACAGCAGGATATTTTATATGTTGCTTCATTTCAGAGCAAAAATAACCTTATAATACTCCAAACAAATCAGCAAACTACAGTGCCCCAAGATGTCAGCAAAAATGGCAGAGTAGATAGCTCCACAGAAACACCAAATAGCAGAGCAAAAATGATCAAAATAAATTTTTTCAGAAATCTGAAAAATAGTCAAAGGTTTATAACAACCAAGTGAACAGAGAATCAAGAAAAAGGCAACTTAAAACAAGAGGAAAGACCTGTGGTGTTTTTACTACCCCTTGCCCTACCCATCTCCCTGGCTGGGCGGCAGGAAAGGGGTCTTGAAGAAAGCAGCACATATTCTCAGTGTGGGACCCTGGTCCTGGGCTAGACAGAGGGCTTTTCTTGAAAACACTGTAAGGAAAATGAATAACCCACTCTGCCTGGGACAAAGCATTAAAGTTGAGGAAAACAAGACACAGCACACCATCAAGCGTACCAACATTTGCATAAGAGGAGTCCCAAAAGGAGAGGAGAAAGAAAAAAGGGCAGAAAGAATATTTGAAAAAATAATGACTGAAAACTTTCAAATTTAATGAAAGACATGAATCTACACATTCAAGCTGTTCAATGAACTCCAAGAAGGATAAAAGCAACGAGATCTGCACAGAGACTCATTATAATCAAACCGTCAAAAGCCAAAGACAAAAAGAGAATCGAGAGAATTGAGACCATTGAGAGAAGCAACTTGTCATTTACAAGAGATCCTCAATAATATTAACAGCTGATTTCTCAAAAGAAATCATGGAGGCCAAAAGGCAGTGAAATGACACATTTAAAGTGCTGAAAGAAAAAAAGCCAAACAAAAATTCTATATCCAGCAAAACTATCCTTCAAAAATAAAGAAGAAATTGGCGCCAGCCCAGTGGCGTAGTGGCTAAGTTCGTGCACTCTGCTTCGATGGCCCGGGGTTCGCAGGTTCGGATCCTGGGCACAGACCTACGCACCGCTTATCAAGCCATGCTGTGGCAGCATCCCGCAAATAAAAGTAGAGGAAGATGGGCACGGATGTTAGCCCAGGGCCAATCTTCCTCAGCAAAAAGAGGAGGATTGGCAACAGTTAGCTCAGGGCTAATCTTCCTCACCAAAAAAAAAAAAAAAAAAAAGAAGAAGAAGAAATGAAGACATTTTAAGATACATAAAAGCTAAAGGAGTTTGTTGCTAGTACACCTGCCCTATAAGAAATGCTAAAGGGAGTGCTTCAGGTGAAAATAAAAGGAGACTAGACAGTAACTCGAAGGCATATGAAAAAATAATGAATACTGGTAAGGGTAATTACATAGGTCAGTATTACTGTATTTTGGGTTTCTAACCCCTATTTTTTTCCAATATGATTTAAAAGACAAATGCATTAAACAACAATTACAAATCTATGTTAATGGGCACACAGCATTTAAATACGTAATTTGTGATAATAAGATAAAGAGGGAAGGACAGATTGTATAGGAGGAGGGTTTTTGTATACTATCAAAGCTAAGGTGGTAATAACTCAAAATAGATTGTTATAAATTGAAGAGGTTAATTGTAATCCCCAAGGTTGATCTTTAAGAAAATGACTGAAAAATATAGAGAAAAGGAAATGAGAAAAGAATTAAATAGTACACCACAAAAAAAGCAATTAAACACAAAAAAAGGCAGTAATAGAGGAACTGAGGGACAAAAAGATATGACATATAGAAATAAAATAGCACTAAGGTAGAAGTCACTTCTTCCTTATCAGTAATTACTTTACACATAGATGGATTAAACTCTCCAACTAAAAGCCAGAGAATGACAGCAGGGTTAAAAGAAACCTGATCCTATTGTAGGCTATCTACAAGAGACTCACTTTAAATTCAAAGGCACAAACAGGCTGCAAGGGAAAGAATGGAAAAAGGTATTTCATGCAAATAGAAACGTAAAGAGGTGGAAGGGCTACACTAATATCAGACAAAACAGACTATAGTCAAAAACACTTATAAGGGGCAAAGGAGGACAATACATATTGATAAAAGGGGCAATCCATCAGGGAGATATAACAACCATAAACATATATGTACCTAACAACAAAGCCACAAAATACATGAAGCACAAAATGAGATAACTGAAGTGAGAAAGAGACATACAGTAATAAAGTTGAAGACTCTTATACCTGACTTTCATTAATGGACAAAATAACCAGACAAGATCAGTAAGGAAATAGAGAAGGTGAACAACACTATAAACCAACTAGACCTAACAGACATATATAGAATACTCTCTCCAAAAACAGCAGAATACAAATTTTTCTCAAGTATACATGGAACACTCTCCAGGACAGACTATATGTTAGGCCACAGATCATAAATTTTAAAAGACAGTCTCAGAAAATTTTAAAAGACTGAAAACATAGAAAGTATATTCTCTGACCACAACTTCCTTCACAAAGGAATGAAGCTAGAAATCCAGAAAAAGGGAACCTGGAAAATTCACAAATTTGTGGAAATTAGACAAGAGACTCTTAAACAACCAATGAGTCAAAGAACAATTCACAAGGGAAATTAGAAAATACTTGGAGATAAATGAAAACAAAAACACAACACACCAAAATTGAGGGAATGCAGAAAAAGGAGAGCTCAGAAGGCGCTTTACAAGTATATAGAATGTTATAGGTATATAGTATATACCTATAACAAGTAAATAGAATGAATCAATAATCAAAATCTTCCAAAAAAGAAAAGTTCATGGCTTCAGTGGCAAATTCTACCAATCATTTAAATAAGATGTACTCCCATCCTTCTCAAACTCTTCCTAAAAACAGGTGAGGAACACTTCCTAACTCATTCTGAGGCCAGCATTACCTTGATACCAAATCCAGACAAAGATATCACAAGAAAAGAAAACTACAGACCGATATCACTTATAAACATGGATGCAAAAATTCTCAACAAAGTACTAGCAAAACAATTCCAATAGTATATGAAAAGGATTATACAATATGATCAAGTGGGACTTATTCCAGGAATGCAAAGATGGTTCAACATACAAAAATCAATCAATGTAATATATCACATTAACTGAATCAAGGAAAAACAAAAATGATCATCTCGACTGACGTGGAAATGCATTTAACAAAATCCGACACCTCTTCATGATAAAAACACTTAAACTAGGAATAGAAGGTATGTGGTGAAAAATTAATCTTTTGCAAAGCGAAGTCTGGCTTTTGCCCTCAGCTACAGTTGATTTCTAGGCCCCTGGAATGTCCTGACTGATAGCACTGTCTTTGTCTCCCTGGGAGTTTTGGCCAGAGTTCAGTTTAACAATATGATTTATGACTGGGGCTTTGAGACACACATCAGTTCCAACTTCTGGAGAAACTGGAGACTAAAGGTATCAGCATGAACCTTAAGAAGAGTTGGAGAGTAAAGGTCAGCCAGGCAGGCAGTATGTGATTGAGCAGAAAAACTCTGGGCACCAAAGGCCTGGGTGAGCTTTCTTGGTTGGCAATACTCTGTGTGCATTTTCATACTCTGTGTCTGGGAGAGGATGACTCACTGAAATCTCCATTTGGGCCTCTCCCAGATTCTGCCCTATGCATCTCTTCCTTTGTTTGGTTCTAATTTGTGTCCTTTTGCTGTAATAATGTAATTTTAAGTATAGTGCTTTTTGAGGTTCTGTGAGTCATTCTAGTGAAGTATTGATCCTGAGGGTGGTTGTGGGGACCCCAAATTTGTAGCCAGCTGGTCTAAAGTGAGGGTAGTCTTGGGGACCTTGTGGTTGGTATCTGCAGTGAGGGCAGTCTTGTGGGGTCTGTGCCCCGACTGTACAATGTGACTCACTCCAATGCAGAAGGCAACTTCCTCAAGCAGAAAAAGAGCATTCATGAAAAACCCCACATGCAAGATCATACTTAACGGTGAAAGACTGAAAACCTGTCCACTTTTGCCACTTCTATTCAACATTTTTTTTTTTTGGTGAGGAAGATCAGCCCTGTGCTAACATCAGCCAATCCTCCTCTTTTTGCTGAGGAAGACTGGCCCTGGGCTAACATCCATGCCCATCTTCCTCCACTTTACATGGGACATCGCCACAGCATGGCTTGACAAACGGTGCGTCAGTGCGCGCCCTGGATCCAAACCTGTGAACCCCTGGCCGCCGCAGCGGAGCACACGCACTTAACCGCTTGCGCCACCAGGCCGGCCCCCACTTCTATTCAACATTTTACTGCAAGTTATAGCCAGAGCAACTAGGCCAAAAAAAATAAAAGAAATAAAAGACACCCAAATTAGAAAGGAAGAAATAGAACTACCGTGCAGATGATATGATCTTATATATAGAAAACCGTAAAAAAAATCCAAAACAAAACAAAAACCTATTAGAACAAACTAAGCAAAGTTGCAGGATATAAGATCAATACACAAAAATCAGTTGTGTTTCAATACACTAATGAACAATCTGAAACGGATATTAAGAAAACAATTCCATTTATAACAGTTTCCAAAAGAATAAAATACCTAGGAAAAAATTTTAACTAAAAAGGTGAAAGACTTGCACACTGAAAACTATAAAATATTGCTGAAAGAAATTAAAGAAGATCTATGTTATAGACTGCATTGAGTCCCTCCCACCCAAACTCATATGTTGAAGCCCTGACCCTTAATGTGACTATATTTGGAGATAGAGCCCTTATGGAGGTAATTAAGGTTAAATGAGCATGAGGTCCTAATCCAAAAGAACTAGTGTCCTTATAAGAAGAAGAGACACCAGAGCTTGCTCTCTCTCTCTCTCTCTCTCTCTGCCCGTGCACAGAGGAAAGGACATGTGAGGACACAGAGAGAAGGTGGCTGTCTGCAAGCCAGGAAGACAGGTCTCACCAGAAAATGAATCTGCTCTCACCCTGGTGCTGGACTTCTAGCCTTCAACACTGTGAGAAAATAAATTTCTGTTGCTTAAGTCACCCAGTCTGTGGTAGTTTGTTATAGTGGCCCAAGCAGACTAATACAACCTAAGTGAATAGAAAGACATCCTGTGTTCATGAACTGGAATACTAAACATAGTTAAGACGGCAAAACTACCCCAACAACCTACAGATTCAATGAAATCCTTATTAAAATCCCAATGGCCTTTTCTGTAGAAATGGAAAAGCTGATACTCAAATTCATATGGAATCACAAAGGACTCTGAGCAGTGAAAACAATATTGAAAAAGAAGTATCAAGTTGGAAGACTCACATTTCCCTATTTCAAAACGTACCAGAAAGCTACAGTGATCAAAATAATGTGGCACTGGTATAAGGACAGACACATAGACCAGTGGAATAGAACTAATAAGAGTCCAGAAATAAACCATATATCTATGGCCAACTGATTCAATTGGGAAACAGTAGTCTCTTTAATAAATGGTGCTGGGACAACTGGATTTCCACAAGCAAAAGAATGAAGTTGGACCTTTACCTCACACCATACACAAAAATTAACTCAAAATCAGTCAAAGACCTAAATGTAAGAGCTAAAACCATAAAACTCTGAGAAGAAAACATAAGGGTAAATCTTAATTTACCCTTGGATTTGACAATGGATTCTTACATATGACCAAAAGCACAAGCAACCAAAGAAAAAATAAACTGAATTTCATGAAAATTAAAAACTTTTGTGCACCAAAGGATATCAAGAAAGTCAAAAGACAACATACAAAATGGGAGAAAATATTTACAAATACCTATCTGACAGGGGTCTAGTATCCAAATATATAATGAACTCCTACAACTCAACAATGAAAAGACAAACAACCTAATTAAAAAATGGGCAAAGGGGTGCCGGCCCGGTGGCGCAAGTGCTTAAGTGCGCACGCTCCGCTACGGTGGCCCGGAGTTCACCAGTTTGGATCCCGGGCGTGCGCCGACGCACCGCTTGGCAAGCCATGCTGTGGCGGCATCCCATATAAAGTGGAGGAAGATGGGCATGGATGTTAGCCCAGGGCCAGTTTTCCTCAGCGGGAAAAAAAAAAGAGTAGGACTGGCAGATGTTAGCACAGGGTTGATCTTCCTCACACAAAAAAAAATAAAAAAAATGGGCAAAGGGCTTGACTAGACATTTCTCCCAAGAAGATATATGAAAAGGTACTCAACATCATTAGTCATTAGGGAAAGGTGAATCAAAACCACAATGAGATACCACTTCATACTCACTAGGAGGATGGCTAGAAGGAGAAAGTCATTAAGTATTGGCAAATATTTGGAGAAATAAGAATCTTCATACATTGCTGCTGGGAATGTAAAATGGTGTAGCTACTGTGGAAAAACAGTTTGGTGGTTCCTCAAAAAGTTAAGTATAGAATTACCATGTGACCCAGCAATTCCACTCCTAGGTAGACACCCAAAAGAATTGAAAACAGGAACTTAGACAAATACTTGAATACGAATGTTCATAGCAGCACTATCCACAAAGCTAAAAGGCGGAAATGACCCAAATGTCTATCAGCAAATGAATGGATACACAAAATGTGGTAAATATATGCAATAGAATATTATTCAGTCATAAAAAGAAATGAACTAATGATACATGCTACAACATGAATGAACTTGAAAACATTATGCTAAGTTCAAGAAGCCAGATACAGATGATCACATATTGTATGACTCCATTTATATGAAATATCCAGAAGAGGTAAATCAATAGACACAGAAAGCAGACTGGTATGATGCCAGAGGCTGGAGAGAGAGGAGACTGGGGAGCAACTGCTTAGTGGGTATCAGGTTTTCTTTTGGGGCAATGAAAATATTTTGAAATTTGGTATGGGTGGTGATTGCACAATGTTGTGAACGTATTAAATGTCACTGAATTGTATGCTTTAAGATGTTAATTTTATGTTACATGAATTTCACCTCAATGATTAAAAAAAGAATATGATGATAGTGTTTTATACTAACCCGATGGATAATTCCAGCAGAGTGAAGGTGCTTGATTCCACACAGCATCTGATAGAGAAGGTAGGACATTCTTTCATGATCTAGTTCCATCTGAATCACTTGGCAAAGATTTGCATCCATGAGCTCCATGACTATGTAACTTCATGGGTGAAAAAAAGATGACAGCTAAAGTGTACAGCAATGATCTAAGAATAATGTAGTAACATAAAATTTTAATTATCACACTTACACATCTTGAAATTCTTCTAGGGATTTCTGTGGTGTGAAAACATTCAAGAGGCCAATTATCTATGGCAAAAACAGAGAGACAGAAAAATTAGAACCTGCTTAATAATACTTTCATTTTGGAACTGCAAATACATGGGTTTAAAAAATAATCCACCATCAGTGTTCTTATGTTCTAAGCTCAAGCAATCTCTTTCACTTTATAGATTAAAACTTTATGGCCAAGGGTTGGGGGTAGGGAGGGAAGCAGAGCACAGAGGATCTTTAGGGCAGTGAAAATACTCTGTATGGTACTATAATGATAGATATATGTCATTATATACCTGTACGAACCCATAGAATGTACAAGACCAAGAATGAACCCTAATGTAAACTATGTACTTTAGGTGACAAGAATGTGTCAATGTAGGTTCACTGACTGTAACAAACGTACCACTCTGGTGGAGGATGTTGATAATGGAGGAGGTTATGCATGTGTGGGGGCAGGGGGTATATGGGATATCTCTGTATCTTCCTCTCAATTTTGGAAAGAAAAACAACACTATATCAACAGAAGATCTCCACATAATCCATTCCATTCATGAATACTCAATTACCAAGGACCTATATTAAACAATCCTCTACATGATTTGTAAGCAAATCTTATATACCTTCTGCCAGCTCTTATCCAACTCAGTATCTCTATATAATCTCAGCTCTTTCCTTCTGGTTTTTTGTAATATTGCACTTTCCTTCACTTTCCCTGCAGTTTTCCTCATTTCCAGCATATTCCACTGGTTCATCCACAGGCATGCCCTCTTTCCCACTACTGTCTTTAATCCTCCTCTTTTCTCTATCTCTACCCTTTCCCTGGATGATATTATGTACGTCTTTTTCTTCAAACATCTCTAGGTGGATAATTTCCAAATATGTATTAAAAGTCCTTGCTTAGCCTACGAGTCTCAGATATACATTGCCACTCCACATGGAAGTCTCACAAATAATATAAAACGGAACTCATTATCATTCCTACTCAAACCCCTTACTTTTCCAGAGTGCCTTTTCTTTTACAACAGAAGGGTCAGAGTGATTTCTGACTCCTTTTTCAGTAGTTGCACCATAATAGATGTTTAAAAGAATGCTATCCCATTCTACTGTCAGTCTGAACTTCAACCTCTCCTTTCCATTCCATGTGCTACTATACAGGTCGAGGATTCTGACATCTCATCTAGACTGTTCCTGCTATAATTACTTCTAACACTAGGTTCCCTAACGATGGTTTTCTGCAAATCCAGCTACCACTTTACTGCCATAATATGGTAAAAAAAAGACTTTATCATATTACTCACCTCCTCAAAAACTTAATGCCAACAAAAACATTCCCAAATTCCTTCGCAGTACATTCAAAGCCCTCCATGACGGGACATCAACACACTTCATCTTCTGCTAAGCCCTCTATTAAACCTGATACTTCAGCCATACTAAATTAGTTCAAAGAATGTTGTTTTAAAAAATTCTCAATGCCTTTAAACATACTATTCCCTACGCTTGTCATTTACCTACTGAACTCACTTACCTTCAAAATAGACCTCTTTTGTAGAGTCTGACAACACTTAGTCCTTGACAGAGCTGAATATTCTCTTTACTTTGTCCCCATAATATCTTATATGTTATTATGGCATTTAACACACTGTAGTATAGTCTCCTTTTCATAACAGCCTTGTCCCAAGTGCACCAGAATCTTTGTTAGAAAGAACTAGGTCTTATTTCCTTTTACAGCACTGGCATATAGGAAGATATCTGACACACATTTGTAAAATGTTTGTTAACAATCATACTTATGGATGGGAATTTTTAGACTTAAACTTCATGAGGGCAGGATCTATGTTATTCCTCTAAGCATAAAACTTTGCCTATAGAAGACATTCAAATATTTATTCAGTGAATAAATTCAGAAAAATAATTTACAGACCAGAAAGAGAAAACAAGTTTAAGATAGGGAAAGTGATAATAAGAAAGCATCTAGCTGCTCGAAATGAATTCACGTCTTGTAATCAGATGAACTGCACACTTGTAGACTTGGAGAAATAGTAAAACTGTTCTCATTACTATCTGGGAAATCCTGGAGTAGAAGAGAGGTGTTAACGATGAAAGGCATACGGAGACAGAAAGGAGATTAGTGGTTGCTTAGAGCTGAGAATAACGGAAGATGAGGGAATGAGAGCTAAAGGATATGGGGTTTCTTTCCGAGTGGATGAAAATATTCTAGAACTGAATGTGGTCAAAGTCACACATATCAGTGAATATACTAACAACCATTGAACTGTACACATTAAATAGGTATGGTAGGTGAATTGTATCTCAATAAAGCTGTTATAAAAAGAGACTGAAACAGACAGCTGTCTTATTTCTCAAAAAGGAAACTATATCAATCATAGAATGGACAGCCAAAAAAAAGTCAAGGACTGATTAAGTGGGTGGTAAATGATTACTTTGAAAGAAGTAACAATTACTAGGAACAGGTAAAAATTCACTGGGAACTTTACTTCCTTTGGTGAATAAAATAACAACGAACAGCAGCAGTTGAGAGAAATGCAACCAGATACAGTATATGATGATTTCAAAAAGGCATTTTTGAAACTGCCTCTAATAATAACATCCACGTGAATAAGAAGAATTGGGGAGAGCTGGACAACTTTTATAGTTAGACATGTAATTTTTACAGTATACCCAAAGGTTGCTAATGAACTAATCCAGCTACTATGAAGGCATCCTGAGCAGAACTGGGAAGTGAAACCAACAAGTGAAAAGTCAGAACAAAGAAGAAAAAAGCAATCCCCAACAGTTCAGGAAGGGGAACCAAATTTCAAATGTAAAATTTAATAGGGAGAAAGTACTATACTTATTCTCCAAAACCTAAAGAAAAAGAAAGAGTAAAGGATGGGAAAGATGTGACCTATTAGCAGGCCTGTGACAAAGAATAATTTGCTTAGACAATGTGAGTCAAATGGTGACCTGACTTGCGAACAGGATTATAATGTCCACAGTTAAGAGGAGACGACATGCCTCGTTTCCTCTCAGAGGATTCAATCAGACATGTGGTACTGTGTGCTAGGTGACATATGAAAGTGCATTCAGAGATAAGGGACCAAGTTGAAAAAGAAAGTCAAAACCATCTATGAAAAGAGTGGGAAACACACAATATAAATGTACTTAGTACCACTGAACTGTACACTTAAATATGGTTAAGATAGTAAGTTTTATGTTATGCATATTTTACTACAATAAAAAAAAGAGTGGGAAACCCAAATATATTTAAGATCAATGAAGATATGATCTGTACAGAATATCAAACTGTTGAAAAGGCAAGACATTACAAAACCATCCATCCATCAGCCAGTGGAAAGTTTCCATTACCATTCCTGGTTTCCCTATATTTAGTTTTACATTCATTCACTGAACAAATATGTTTTGAGCACCTACTCTGTGCCAGCACTCTTCTAGGTGCCAAGCGTCCTGCCTGGATGGATCTGTGGCACCCCCACCAGAGGGATAAAAGCACATGAAACAAGCTTTCCATGTCCTCCATTTAGTCGGTGGAACCATCTTTCTTTGCAGCCACCCAGGCTCAGGAAGTAGGAGTCATTGGCCATCTCCCCAGCGCAAAACTAAGGCAATGCCACTACCACCATCACCATGAAACAGGCTACAAGGGACACGAGCAGTTTCGTCTGAGGGCAGGAGGCCGCCAGCAAAATCTTGACAAGCAACATGCCTGGCTCCTACCTAGAACAAGAATGGATGAGACAACTTCTTCCCCGTCACTGACTGACTTTAATCTTCATCTCTGTGCCTTTTTTTTTTTACTATCCTCAACATAAAGTGACTAGTGAATATTGGCATCACTTAAAGAGGAGGGAATGGGATAGGGAGAAATGATTTGAATTTTAAATCCAATGATATCAAATAAAGTTCCAGCGTCAAAGTATAATGGGAACAATTTCATCTCTGTGCTAAGGTTGCAGTTTTCCAAAATGTCACCCTGACAGAAAACAAAAAGCAGAAGATGAGATCAAGCCTAAATAAAGTTCTTCTAAAACATCTACCTCAAACTTTAAAACTGCTTTTGCAAATTAAATGTCAGAAAATTACACAATCTAAATTTCAGAAGCCGTTTGTCTTTTGATACAATAACGTTGAGAAAAATTCACACTGTAGGTATATATCCCTTTTTAACAATATTTTAATCCAGAAGAACAACTTAAATATTTTAACTTGTTTAAAAACAATTTTAATATTTTAAAAGGTTTCGATATTCATATATTCATGAACAAATCTTGATTTCATCTATACTTAAGAAATTTTCTAAAATGTTCACTTACATTTTTGTGATTAACACATTTCATAAGAACTAGCTCTCTGTAAGCCCGCTTAGCATGAGTTTGATTCTGAAATGGCCGGCTTAGCTTCTTGATTGCAACATTTCTTTCAAGAATGGCATCATAAGCTGCACTGCAATAAGAAATTCAAAAATAACAAAAAACCTTAAAAATCTGCAAAACTAAATTTATGAAACATTCATGCAGATTCCTCACCTTCTCTAAAGATAAATATAACTGCATCGTTTTCAGTCTTTGATGTTCAACATGTTTCTTCTACACCTATTACAGCATATTTCAACAATGTATAGCATTGTTAACTGTTTCTTAAAATGCTAATGGATTCAAAGAGACTATGGACTGTGAGGACAGAGACTGTTTGTTCACTGGGCATCCTCCAAGATCCACCAAGCATACAATGGGCACTCAATGCACAAATGTTTAATGAGTATTCAGATCCAATAGATAGCTTAAAGCCTAAATGAATCCTTTACCCTGCACCTACACCAAGGAAAGACAAGATAAAGAATACAGGTGGTCATAAATTCTATTCAAAATATTTGCTGAAGAATTCTACGTAAGTACATCACTTCCACCCTCTTTGGACACAACAAAATGAATACAGAAAGAGGAAGGTACACACAGAGGTATCAATATGAGAGATTACTTTATAATATAAAAAGTAAGCACTTAATTTGTTTTGGAGGAGAAATTAAAAATCAAGGTGTTTATAAATATGAACGCTAGATTTCAGGACATCAGAAGCTGCTTATAACTGTTAATGAAACACCTATAATTCTGGAAAATATGCCATCACACTCATTACTCTTAATATCTTCCTCTACTGTATGACACTGACCAAATGGCACCTTTTGCAAATGACACGTCAGAGAAAGTAAAGCACAAATAAGGTAAAATGTCTTAAAATTATAGAATATTATGATGGAAAGAGATTTTTAAAAATCATTTGGATTCACAACTGATTGATACAGAGCCAGAGGTTAAGTAATTTGCCCAAGGTTAGCCAGAAAGTCAAGAGCAAAGCTGACACTAGAAGACTAAGACATGAGGTCATGCTTTTCATACTGGACCACCTAACATACTATATAAGACTATTTCTGTTTATGTAATATTTGAAAGTTAGCTCCCTGATTAAAATTATTCTCTCACCAAACTAGAAACTTGAGTTTGTTTTGTAGCTATATCACTATATCAAATGTAATGAAGAAATATACGTATTAAGAAATTGGTATTGAATTGCCATAAGTGGACACATGTACACATTCTACATATACTATTAACTACTGCCTGTATACATACATATACACATACCAAAATACATATAAATATTTTAATCTTTACTTAGAAAATGCCATATTGACAGATACATCCTTCCCAAATTAAAAAAAACAAAACCCAAGAACATCAGGTCATGCAAAATGATTAGAATGACTGTTCCAGATAAATTATGTTTTATTTTTAACCATTAAATTCATTCTGATTCATTTTTTATCTGCTAAATCAAAGTAATATTTCAAATTCTAAAAGTTCAAAAGTATCTGAGTAGGTACACTATTTTGCATCCAAGTAAATTAGATTTCTAATTGTTGATTCTTAAATGTGCACATATTAGAAACACCTGTTTTGTTTTGGCATTCAGAGACTATAATCCAGACCCAATGAATCTTTTTATCTATGACTGGGGCCCAAAATGATGCCTTTAAAAAAAAAAAAAAGTTCTTCAGTTGATTCTGATAGTAACACAATAGGGAGTTCAAAAATTTTTTTGTTTAATATTTGTCTATTTCATAGTAATCTTTTATGAAAAGAAGGCAAAAATTTGAAGATATTTAGTCCTTAGGCCTGGGGCTGGTTATGATAGCTTAAAGTTCCTTCTAGGGCATTTTTTTTTTATTCTGGTATACAAATTTCAAAATGCACTTATCTGAGGAAAAGTGAAGGTACAGAAACATTAATATGTTTTTAAACACTATAAAGTATTTTATAAACAATATGTTCCTCACAACCACCACGTAAATTAGGTGAAAAAAAGGCTTAGAAGTGTTAATTTGCACATGCATTTGCACAAGGAGTCACAAAGTTAGTAAATCAAAGAGCTGGAATCTGAACCAAGAGCTGGCTTTCAGAATCCTTCTCATATTGACTTTACCACATTATTTTCTTTAAATTTAATTTATGGTTGGTTAAAATGACAACCAGCCAGCCAATAATGCTTTATAAAATGACCCAACTTCTATAATTTTTGATATGATAAATTACTTCAAGAACACCGAAAAGAGAATAAACGCTATTGTTCCCATTACACAAATCTGTTAGATTTTAATATTTTACCATAATTGCTCTGAATTTTTTTAAAAGAAATATATTGTTATAGGTAAAGTCCCCTTCCTTCTCTATATTCTCAGAGGTAAGTACTATTCTGAGTTTGCTGTTTATGCATATTTTTATACTTTTCTACATATGTATGCATCTATAAATATATAGTATTGTTTTGCATATTTTAAACTATATATAAATGGTATAGTAATGTTTGTATATTTCTGCATCTTTTTATACTCAACACTATCTTTCTAAGATTATCCTTGTTGATACATATAGCTCCACTTCATTTTAAATGTTGTCTAAGTATTTTACTGTAAGAATATATCACAATTTTTTATACTCCTATTGATAGATCTGATGCTGTTACCAATTTTTGCTATTATAACTGGTGCTGCAAACAACAGCCCTATGTATAGTCTCTATGTATACATGTGCAACATTTTTTTCTAGAACCTAGGAGAACTGCAGGATCATAAACACTTTTTTTTTTTTCTGCTGAGGAAGATTTGCCCTGAGCTAATATCCATTGCCAATCTTCTTCTTTCTGCTTAAGGAAGATTTGGCCTGAGCTAACATCTGTGCCCATCTTCCTCTATTTTGTACGTGGGTCACTCCCACAGCATGGCCCCCAATGAGTGGTGTAGGTTCGCAGCTGGGAACTGAACCCGGGCCACTGAAGCGAAGCGTGCTGAACTTAACCAATAGGCCACGGGGCCGGCCCACTTATGATTTTTTAATAGATTCTGAAACAAATCTGGTTCAAGAAGAGGTAATAAAGACATAATTATGCTTGAGTGAGGCTTAGAATTCCCTAGAACACTAGCTTATCATGCTAACTTAGTGATCTAAAATCATTAGCAGAACTATCCTGATGTTTTGCATTTCAGTTTATAAGGAATTATGCTGATCTATAAAGACTAGGTCTTTTGTAGAAATTAGCTTGTAAATCAATTTTAAAGATACATATGAGTTTTGAAACATATATAGTGAGATGATATTAGCTGACTTCACTCCCCGGTGTAAAATAAGATTTCTGAATTTCCAGAGTTTCATTATAGTGTGAAAGTGATGATTAAGTGAAGCTTCTTATTAAACAATTAGTTATGGGAATAGTTATGTATACATGGAATTAACAAGCATGCCTCTTATTATTTCCTTATATAGGTATTTGTCTTATATGGCTTATGACCAAGTATTTAATCATAATTTATACTCAAAGATGGTAGTGCTGATTTATAAAATTATGTTTTATAAATAATAATAAAGACCATTAATCTTAGAACAAAACAACTTATTGTTACAGATTTAATTTAAATTTTATAGTTTTAACTTCATTTTTTGTGGCCAGTTAACTATTTACCAAGGTATCTATATCATGAGAGGAGAAGATAGCAGTTCATGATTCTTCACTTAATTTTTGGAAGTAAAAACTTACCATACTATTCCTTGAGCTCCTGAGCCTATAGGTTTTAAATTCTGATATCGTTTCAGGACTGTGAATGTAGAATCTCCAATCTCTACACTATAAAAATTGCTGTCACGTTTGCTTCTGCTCATGATGGCAAGCAATTAATTTAATCACTTCATCCAAAAATTCACCGAGAAGCTGCAAAATGGAACAAAATGTGATGTTAACAAACTGAATTTGTTCAATCTTAAAATTTGAGACCTTACTCTGTTCACTGATAGTAACACAGATTGCTAGATCATGTTAAAAGAGCTGCTTCATTAAAAAACACAATTAGAAAGAAAAAATACCACAGAGCCTCAGTAGCATCTTCTATACTTAAGGAAACGACTGATTGTTTAACAACAAAATTAAACAAAACTTTTACTAGGGTAAACAGTTTCTCCAATCTAAGAAGATCACTGGTATTAATACACACACGTCTAAACTTACTGGAAGACTGTGAAAAAAAAAAGCAAATAATGATAACTAAACATGCTTTTAAGGTCACTTCCACAGTTTAAAATTAAAACCAGTCCTTTTTATGTGTTTATTATACAGTATTGAAATCTTAATTTTTGTAAGACACAAATTTTCACTCAAAAATAATTCACAATCTCATTTAGTGTCACGTGAAAGGAACAACAAATTGACAGGCTAGTAAGCTGGTTAGCATGTATCACCCCTACCTAACACTGAGCAGCACAATGCTGTCACTCTAACAGACCCCCAACAGCAACATCCGGGTGAAACGCATATGTTGAGGTTGTAAAGGTTGAAAGAATGAGAAGCAGGGTGGAAAATACAAGATAAAATAAGAAGATATAAGATAAATTTATTTTAAAAATAAGAAAATAGAGAGAGAGAGGCATTTAATATATTAGGATACAAAACAAAACAATCCTGTTCTGAACTATTTGGGGCATCAAAAGCATGACTGAAGTTCTGACCACAGTTCTTTACCATCGTCTGATTAAAAACCAAGGCAGTCTTCTTCTACCCAATTGAGAATCGGTTATTAACAAATCTAGTACCCATCCTTACTAGACGAAAGTGGCCTATTCCAAAACCCATGTAAGACAGCTCCAGCCTGCTCCCCACATTCTGCAATAAACCAAGAAATCAGTTAGATCTAAGGAATTACTGTTTTTTTGTGTGTCTGGCTGTAACACAATGCTAACAAAAACAAAAACAAAATCTTGATAAGACCGACAACACAAAGAATTAATTCAACAAATATTAAGTGCCTACCATGTGCCAAGCACTGTGCTGTGCCCTGGTGCCAGATCACATAGAGGCTCATGAACTGGATTCTAATAGCTGAATTCTTAGAGTAGAATGGAAGCCACTGGAAAGTGGAGAGCAAGAGAGTGCCTTGACCAGATACTTGGTTGCTACTTGGAAATTATACCGCAAGAGTAGGAGGAGAAAGAGTTGGAAGAGAAAACTAGTGAGCTTTCTAGTAATTCAGATCAAAGAGACAAAATTAAAATTAATGAGAATTCTTAGGTGTGATGGAGTTAAACAAAAACTATAGAAAAAAAGTCCAAATAGTGTAAGCTTTAAAAGAGAAGATAAATAAATTGGAAGCAATTGAGGAGTTCAAGAAATGATTTGGATAAATTAAAGAAAGGCCCAGAGAAACATTTCCAAAATCAGTAACTAAACTAGTCATGTAATACTCCACAGAGGACTGTCTGAATGACAAATCTCATTAATTTTGCCTAAGTGGATAGGCCACAGGCTTAAAGAAAAGAGTACGGTAATGATTTAAACAGCTATGCTCATAGGATGATCAAATACAGGTACTGGTCATCCAGACCAATTTCCTACCTTAACTTGAATTCCCTCTTGCCTGCCAGAGGAGGGAACTAAGAAGAAGAGAAGTGGGAAGAGGAAGAAAGGGAAGTGTTGGGTGTCAGGCCCTTCATCAAATATTCTGTGCATTTATCCTAGAAACCAAGTCTGCACAGGGCCTGGAGACAATAATAACGGTCTCTGGTAATTTTCACATATGCTCAGAGGCTGAGCACAGAGCTGATAAGTGCTTGTACCTCAGGTAGTCAAACTGTCTGCAGATGAAATTTCCTAAGCTTACTTGGAGGACTGGTATTCCTCTCCTTATGAAGATGAAGGATCAGAAGAGAAAGCGGTACTCTGTGGTGCTTCACAGGAGTTTTCCTTACTGCCACCAAACCAGGTAACAAAAAAGCTGTGTTTCAGTTTCCCAACTTGTTGCAAATCAAAGAAAAAGCAGAGTAGATCCAGGAACATACAAAGGACAGGTTTCCCTTTCCGCTAAAACAATAATAACAAAGAAAGGCTTCTCTCTATTGCAGAACCAAGTGGCCCAGCAGCAGGACTGGGGTCCACGGTGCCCACAGGCAAGTTTGGCTGAAGCTGTGGCAGCAGCTGAGCAGTGACAGCCACCACAACTCCCCAGGAACAGTGCAGGGGCAGCAGACAGAGGACCCAAGGTTAAGTAGGCAGCCCCAGCCAGTGGCACCCTCTGCAGAAGCCACAGCTGCCACTCCTATGAACAGAAGACAGAGAACTCTACTCACTTATGCTCAGTTGTACAATACTTACTGGAGCACCTGGGTCAAGCTCTATGCTAGGTACTATGAACACAACAGGAATCAGCATCTGGCCCCTCGCAGAGCTGGCAGTTAAGACAGAAAAAGACTTTACATTGTTTAGTACTCACCTGACTGTAACTACAGCTGCGATAAGAGCAATGAAGGAAAAGGGCAGGATGCTATGGAAGCAAAAGCCTATACTAGTCTGGGCCCAGGAAAAGATTCCCTCGATGATGACACTTGAATGTGAGTTAACCAGGCAGGGAGAGAAGTGAGCTTTCTAGGGAGAAGAAAATAGTACATACAAATGCCCTAAAAAATCCGCCAACTTTAACTGTACAATTTGATGAGTTTTGATAAATGTATACAACCCTATAACCACCACCAAATCCTGTTAACAACTACCAAAATCAGGATATAGAATATTTCCATCACCACAAAATGTTCCCTGTATGGTCAATCCCTGCCCTCTACCCACCGCCCACCCCTGGCAACCGAAGAACTGCTTAGTTGTACTTTTTCTAGATCTTCATATAAATGAAATCATACAGGATGTAATTTTCGTGTTTGGCTTCTTTCACTTGCCCTAATGCTTTTAAGATTTATCTATGCTGCATTCCTTTTTATTACTGAGCGGTATTCCATCGTGTGGATATAGTATTTGGACGTTTGGATTGTTTCCAGTTTTGGTGTTATTATAAATGATGCTAGTAGAAACATTCACACATTTTTTTTTTTTTCATTTTGGTTAAATACATAGGAGTGGGATTTCTGAGTTCTATGTTTAACTTTATAAGAAATTACCAAACTGTTTTCCAAAGTGGCCATACCATTTTTCATTCCTACCAGCAATGTATGAGTTCCACTTGCCCCACATTCTTGTGATTATCATTTAATTTTACTTATACTAGTGGGTGTATAGTGGTATTTCATTGTGGTTTACATTTGCATTTCCTAATAACTAATGATGTTAAACATCTTTCGTGGGATTATATGCTATTCATATATCTTTTTTGGTAAAGTAGCTAATTAATTCTTTTGCTCATTTAGAAAGTATGACTGTAAAAAGTAAAACTTTGTACTTTGAAATAATTTTAGATTCACACTGAAGTTGCAAAAATAGTACAGATTTCCCAGGTATCCTTTATACCCAACAACAGCATTTGACGTAACCACAGTACAATTATCAAAATGAGAAAGCTGACACTGGTACAACGCTACTAACCAACAAGGAAACTGACATTGGTACAATAAACTACAGACTTTATTCAGATTTTATCAGTTTTTATACACACCAATTTTGTGTGTATGTACAGTTCTATGTAAATTTATTACATACATATATTAGTGCAATTTCCACCACATTCAGGATACAGAACTATCTCATCTCACCAAAGAAAATCTCTCGTGCTATCTCTTTAGATAATCACACCCTCCTGCCAACCCTACCCCTGACCACTATGATCTGTTTCCATCACTATAATTTTTTTTTTCATTTAAAAAATGTTATATAAATGGAATTACATAATATGTAATCTTTTGATATTGGCTTTTCTTACTCAGTATAATACCCTTGAGATCCTACAAGTTGTTGGTGTATCAATAGTTCATTCTTTTTCTTGCTGATTATTATCCCATTATATGAATGTACAGCAGTTTTTTTAATCCATTCACCCGTTGTTTTGGCTATTACAAATAAATCTCCTCTGAACCTCTGTGCATAGATTTTTGTGTGAAAATAAGCTTTAATTTCTTAGGGTAAATATCCAAGATAGGATATGACAAACGCATGTTCAACTTTATAAGAAACTGGTAAACTGTTTCTTAGAGTGGCCGTTATCAGTTTGCATTACCACCAACAATGTATGAAAGATCCAGTTTTTCCTCATTCTTATCAACACTTACTCAAGCCAGTAATTTTTAAATTTTAGCCATTCTAGTAGGTGTGTAGTATCTCACTATGGCTTTAAGTTTGTATTTTTCTAATAGCTATGATGTTGAATACATCTTTTGATGTGCTTATTTGCCATCTGTATATGCTCTTTGGTGACATAACTGTTCATGTGTTTTGCCCATTTTCTAATTGGACTGTTTGACTTCCTACGGTTAAGAGTTTTTTATATTCTGGATACATGTCCTTTGTCAGACACGTGGTTTGCAAATATTTTCTCCCAGTCTGTGGCTTATTTTTTCATGCTCTTGACAGTACCCTTCACAGAGCAGAAGTTTTTAATATTGATGAAGTTATCACTTTTTCCTTTAATGGATTTTGCTTCTGGTGTAAGAAATCTTGGCCTAGGCCTTAGATTAAAAAGATTTTCTCCTTTGTTTTCTTATATAAGTTTTATAGTTCTACATTTTACATTTAGATGTATGATCCATTTTACGTTAATGTTTGTATTAGGTCTGAGTTTTAGACCAAGGTCTATTTTTTTGGCTATGGGTATTTAATTGTTCTAATACCATTTGTTGTAAAGAATACCCTTTCTTCATTAAGTTTCTTTTGTACCTTCATCAAAATTCATTTGGCTATACTTGGTGGGTCTCTTTCTGGACTTTTTATTCTGTTTCATTGATCCATCCCTTGGTCAGTACCACAGTGTCTTGAGTATAGGGCTATATGTTAAGTCTTAAAATCGGGTAGTGTGATTCCTCCAAATTTACCATTCTTATTCAAAATTGTTTTCAGTTACTTTATCTTTCCATATAAACTTTACAATAAACTTGTTTATGTCTACAAAAATATTGCTAGGATTTTGATAGGAATTGTGTTAACAGTGACTTGTGAAGAGCAAACATTTTTAATTCAGATGAAGTACAAGTGATTTTTTTTTTTCTTTCATAGTTTGGCTTTGCGTGTCTTATCTAAGAAATCATGCCTTGCCTACTCCAAGCTCACAAAGATTTTTTTCCTATGCTTTCTTCTAAAAGTTTTATGGTTTTAGCTCTTACATTTAATTGAAATCTATGATCCATTTCAAGGTAATTTTTGTGAATGGTGTAAGGTAAAGGTTAAGGTTTGTTGTTTTCGTATATGGGTGACCAACTGTCCCAGAACCATTTGTCAAAAAAAACTAGTTTCCTCTATCGAATTGCCTCGATATTTTTGCCAAAAATCAGATGACCCATATGTGTGTGGGTCTACTCTAGACTACACTCTACTCCATTAATCTGTCTATCCTTTGGCCAATACCACACTGCCTTGATTAACGTAGCTTTACACTAAGTCTGGAAATCACACACTGTAAGTCATTCAACTTTGTTCTTTTTCAAAATTGTTTTAGCTATTCTAGGCCCTTTGTATTTTCAAATTAATTTCAGAATAAGCTTGTCAATTTCTAAAAAAAAAAAAAAAAAGCCTGTGGAAGTTACTGATTACAAGTGACTGAACAGTATACAGTCATGTGTCGCTTAACGATGGGGATATGTCCTGAGAAATGCATTGTTGGGCAATTCATCGTTGTGTGAATATCCTAGAGTGTACTTACGCAAACCTAGATGGTACAGCCTACTAAACACCTAAGCTATAAGATTCCAATCTTATGAGACCTCGTCATATATGAGGTCCAATGTTGACCAAAACATCGTTATGTGGAGCATGACTATACATCAGTTTGGGGAGAAATGACATTACAACAATTTTAAGTTTTCTGATCCATGTACATGATATTCATTTCCATTTATTTGGTTCTCGTTTCAATTCTCTCAGCAATGTTTTATAGTTCCCAATATACAGGCCTTGAAAAATTTTGTTCAACTTTTCTGTAAGTATTGGTATTTTGGATACTACTGTAAATATTTTTATGTTAATTTATTTCTATTTAAATTTTTAATTGTTTATTGCTAGTATATGGAAATACAATTAATTTTTTTGTTAAGTAACTTTGTACTAAGCTCATTTATTAGTCCTATAGCTTTATTTGTGGATTCTTTGAGATTCTGCTTACTAAACAAGCAATTTCATTTCTTCATTTCCAATTTGGATTCCTTTGAATTCCTTTTCTCACCCCACTGCACAAGCTATAATTTCATACAATCCTGAATAGAAGTGGTAAGAGCAAACATCATTCCCCTGTTCCTGATCCTAGGGGAAAAGCATTCAGTCTTTCACTACTAAGTATGATGTAAATTACAGGATTTTACTAGATGCCTTTCAACAGCTTGAGAACATCCCCTTCAAGTCCTAGTTTACTGACAGTTTTTATTAATGAGTATTGAATTTTGTCAAGTGATTTTTCTTTTTTTTTTAAATAGCTACTGACTTTTTTTTTTTTTAATTTTATTTATTTTTTCCCCCAAAGCCCCAGTAGACAGTTGTATATCATAGCTGCACATCCTTCCAGCCGCTGCACGTGGGACACGGCCCCAGCATGGCCGGAGAAGCGGTGCGTGGCTGGGCAAGCGGGATCCGAACCCGGGCCGCCAACAGCGGAGCGCACGCACCCACCCGCCAAGCCACGGGGCCGGCCCCAAGTGATTTTTCTGAATCTACTGAGATAATCATACAGTTTTGCTTTCTTAGTTCATGACAAAGTAAACTGATTTTCAACTGTTAAACCAACCCTGCATTCCTGTAACGAATTCCACTTGGTCAAAAGTATTATCCTTTTTATATACTATTACTGACTCAGTTGGCTAAAATTTCACTGCAAGTTTTTTTATCTATTTTTATAGGGGATGTTGGTCTGTAGTTTTCTTTCATGGTAGGGTAATACTGACCTCATAAAATGAGTTGGGAAGTGTTCCCTTCTCTTTTATTTTCTGAAAGACTTTGTGCAGAACTGATACTATTTCATCTTGAATGTTAGATAGAATGCCTCAATGAAGCCTTCTAAGACAAGAGTTTTTTTGAGGGAAGGTTTTAATTGCAAATTAGAAAGATTTTTTAATATGTATATGTATAAGGCTGTTCAGGTTATCTATTTCCCCTTAAATGGTAATTTGCGTTTTTCAAGGAATTTGCTCATTTTATCTAAGTTGTCCAATTTAATGTCCACAGGAACTGTAGTCCTGTGTCCTCTTTCATTCCTGTTATTGTAACCTGTGCCGCCTTTCTTTTTTTCCTGATCAGTCTGGCTAGAATTTATCACTATTATTGAGCATTTAAAAAGCGAGATTTTAATTTTTGATTCTCTCGATTGTTTTGTACTTTTCTATTTCATTGGTTTCTTCTCTTGTCTTTACTTCCTTCTTTTTGCTTGTCTCAGGACTGCTCTTCTCTTCTAGTTTCTTAAAATGGAAGCTTAAGAGTACTGATTTGAGAATTGCATTTTATAATATAAGCACTTAAAACTGTGATTTACTTTTTTTTTTTAAAGATTTTATTTATTTATTTATTTTCCCCCCAAAGCCCCAGTAGATCATTGTATGTCATAGCTGCACATCCTTCTAGTTGTTGTATGTGGGACGCGGCCTCAGCATGGCTGGAGAAGCGGTGTGTCAGTGCGCGCCCAGGGTTCTGAACCCGGGCCCCCAGCAGCGGAGTGCGCACACTTAACCGCTAAGCCACGGGGCCGGCCCTGTAATTTACTCTTCAAGTACCACTTTAGCTTCATCCTACAATTTGTTATCTTACCCATATTTAATAATAATAAAAGCAAACACTTATATAGAGCTTACTTTACGCTAAGTCCTGTTTCAAGTGCTTTGTAAATACTTTTTAATCTTCACAACAGTCCTATAAGGGTTTTCTAGTTGTTTATGGCTAAAGGGTAAATTCAGTCCCTGTTACTACATCTTGGCTGGAAGCATAAGTCCCATATAATCATTTTGTCTGATGTTTGCCTATGTTAAGATGGGAACTATTGTTTCTCCATCTTACAGATGATGAAATTAAGTCTTACAAAAGTTAATTGCCTACGATTACAAAGTTAGTAAGGGGAAGAGTGAAGATTTGAGTCCTTTACTCATACACTATATTAAGTCCAAAATAAAGCAAATCTAGGTGGTGAAGAGGAAAAGTTATAAACATGCTGAGTCTGAGATATCTCCAAGACATCCAAATGGAAACATCAAGTTGGTAGTTAGATATGGAACTGGACCTCAGAGGAGAAGTTTGGGTGAAAGATACAAATTTAAGAGTTGTTGTTATCGAAGCAATGAGAGAGAATGACATTACTTGAGGAGTGTAGTAGTAAGGAAAGAGAGACCTAAGATTCAGCTTTGTAAACACCCACATTTAATGAGCAATTAGAGAAAGATAAGACAACAAAGAGGTCAGAGAAGATATAGCCAGAGACATAGACAGAAAATGAGGAGAACACATTGAAGAAGCCAAAAGAAGAGTGTTTTAAAGAGAGGAGTCAACAGTACTGAATGCTAAAGAACTATTAAATAAGCCATTTGAGTAGAGTAATGGGGGACAGAAGCTAGACTGGAATGAGCTGAGGTGTGAGTAGGATAGGATTTTAGAAATAGGTTAAGTGAGTGTAGCTGCTACTTCAGAAAAGTTTAGCAAAGACGATGAGAGGAAATTGATGGAGAAAAGTAAATGGTCAGAGGAGGATAATTAGATTATATATGATATATAACATGGTATAGCATAGCATAGCATACATAACATAGATAACATAGATAACAGAGAGACAAGCTGAATGTATTTCCCTACTAGTAGAAAGGATCCAATAAAGAGGCAAAGGGTGAGAATAGGGGAGTGAGAAAGAAAATGGAAGTTTCAGATAGGATAATATCTCTGAAAGGGTAGAAAGCAATGGGATCCAGAGCACATGGGTGGCCACACAGATGGAGATACTGGTGTAGCATTGCCATCAGAAAATATCATCAAGAGACTGAGACAGAAGGAGCAATTTCCAAGATAAGGGAATTAAGGATACTGGTAAGATTTATGGAGGATGCATTTGTTGTCCTGTTCTCTCAATGATGAACCTGGAACAGCAAAACTGTGAGAAGGACATGATATGGACCTGATGATTCATTCCCCTACTCAGGAAGGCCTCTTCTTGGATTAAAAACAAATTAACTATAGTTAAAGAATTTAGATGTGACTGGTTATGGGGCTCATAGGAATAAGAGAAATGACAGGCATTATTATCCCATTCAACAGATGAGTAAACTGAGGCTCAATGGGGTTAACCTGCAACTGAATGTCATGGAAATATTGCGGTTCAACTCTAGCTTTCAAATTTCACCTCTCACTATTCCCCTGGCAAGAATATTACACTCATGTCAACATGGGTAAATTATCATCCCCCAAAACTCATGTACCTGATTTGCTCATTTCTTTTTTTGTGAAATATTTTCACCTCTTCTATTAAATATGATCTTCATGAAGCCTTTTCCACTCAAACAAGCTTGAACCTAATTTCTCATCTAAACTCCCTTGCTGTGTATTTAGATACGCAGATTGTACTACCAGACTACGGTCTTTTTGAGGGCAGGAACTGTGTCTCCTACATCTTCAGATTTCCAAAACATGTCAGCTCTTCATAGAGTTATAATTTAATAAATAACTGCTAAAAAAGTTAACCAAGAATGTGAATCTTTTTAAAGTCACAAATTAATAAATTGTTCTGTTTATCTTCACCAGTGTTTTCCTTCATTAGCAGAAAAAAAAAAAAAAAGTGACTGAATTGGGTTTTTAAGACTCAAGGTTTATTTCTGTGATGTCTATACAAGGAACAAGACTACTTCTATCAGGTTGGTCCACCCATAAAATGGTTGGTCTGGTGAGCATGAATGTGGAGACAAACAAGTTAAATGAAATAGCTATATACAAAGTTCTTAGGGAAAAAATAGTGAGCTGAATGCAGCCATACAGCCAGGCCTCATGGACAACAGAAAATAACTCAGGCAATGTAACAAGATTCAGATTTCAAGACAGCTCTAATCATCAGGTGATCTTGGCAATAAGTCACTGGGGTGATTTGGAGCCCATCTGTCTTTACCCATCCTGCTCTTGCAGCTACTAAACAGACCCCATCTGGGATGGTGAATTTTATGTGTCAACTTGACTGGGCCACAGGGTACCCAGATATTTGGTCAAACATTATTCTGGGTATTTCTGTAAGAGTGTTTTTGGATGACTTTAACACTTAAATCGATATATTGAGTAAAGCAGATTCCCATCCCTAATGTGGGTGGGCCTCATCTAATCAGCTAAAAACCTAAATAAAACAAAAAGGCTGACTCACCTACAAGTAGAAAGGAACTCCTCCTGCCTGACTGCCTTCAGGCTGGGATACTGGTTTTTTCCTGCCTTCAGACTAGAACTGAAATATTGGCTCTTCCTTGGTCTCGAGCCCAGTGGCCTTCAGACTTAGACTGGAACTACACCATCAGCTCTCCTGGGTCTCCAGCATGCCGACTGCAGATCTTGGGATTTGTCAGTCTCCATAATCATGTGAGCCAATTCCTTATAACAAATCTATCTATCCATCCATCGTATTGGTTCTGTTTTACTGTAGAACCCTGACTAATATACCACCTCACTCTTTGCTCTGAATATTTCTTCTGTATAACTCTTCACAGCTACTACCTCATGGCGGCTGCATGCTGCATTTTCCCTCTTTATCTTTTACTTAGGACAATTTAAGTATGCATAAGAAGTAATGTTCAGGAGTGTGTGTATGTGTGAGTACACAAAAGATTTTATATTATCTTTTATGAGTTAAGGAACTTTCAAGGGTGATTCTGACTTTGGCTTTACATACTGACTTTAGACTAACTCCAGTGTGCACATGATTCCATTCTTCTAAATAATCCATAAAACTTGCACAGTCAAAAGCATTCTGCAAAATCCCTTAAATCATAAAATACAATAACATTTAGTACAGTAACATTTAGTGCCCCACTAAACATGAGATGCTCACCCTACGGGAGACATACAAGAACTAATAAGATTGAGAGAACAGTAGATTCCTGTCTCCAAGGGCATAAGCTCACTGGGATGGGCAGAATTGTCTGTACTATTTAAATTGTCATTTCTCTCATTTTATTTGTCTGCAAAACATGCATAGCTGAATATTCAAAAGTTAAATTCACATAAGATGAAATGTCACTACCATAAGCATTAAAATAATGAAGCTTCTAGGAATAAGTTAGAATCTTATAAAAATTGATTCATCTGACTCAGACTTTATTAAACTAAGAGCCTAGATGAGGGCTGAAATAATGCCCCTCTAAATTTGAGACACTTCCTTCTCTTCCTTCCTTCTCTGCACTACTCTCTCATAAAAAGGTTAAAATCTACTCCCACAGATTCTTTGTAAAAAAACAGAAGGCAAATTCTTTAAGTATCAGTATAATTAGCATGTTTCTTTAGTTACCCATTAGTGCAGAAAGAAATTATTCCAGCCAAGAGATAACCTAGGTGCCTCCACCATCATCGATTCTTTCTACTAGGTACACCAATCATACCTAGTATTCTCTCTCCTAGGAGAATCTGACCCCCACCACAAAGGGGATGGGGGAAAGAAGGCCTGGTTTATACTTCTGCAATTGGGTTTTGTCGGATCTACTCATCAAACAGATTTAATTCTTAATTGGGCTTACCTGAGTAGGTTTATTACATTCCAACCACAAAATAATGCAAAGACAGATGTCCCCTTACAATTTCTCTATTTTGACGAGGGTGCCTTTAACTAAAATAGTGGCAGACATATGAAATCACTAAGCCTCAGAGCTACGTTTCCAAGACTTCAGACATTCAAGTTATTTATTAAAAGATCTCAGGACTTTACAGCAGTGTCCTCAGCAAAAAAGTAACATCCTTCTGGCAGCTTTTTAAACAACAACAACAACAAACCTTAAGTAATGGAACCCAATACGAGTATGCTATTATCATTAACATTTTAGTTAGTTGGTATCCAAGATCCTAAAATACTTGGCACTCAAAATGGTAAAAATCTCAAAATATTAAAAAGCTGGCTCTAGGTTGCTCAACAGTATCTAGATTATTGTTAGTGGCTAAAATGCAATGCCAACTTTCTCAATGACATTCAATTCAATAAAAATAGGTAACCTAATTTATAAGAACATACTATTTCTAAAGTACCCAAAAGATATTTTCATTTTAAAGCTAAGAAAAATCATACTTGTAAATTCCAATAAAATTTTAATGAGTTGTTATGCGAGAAAGAATACCTAGCTTTAAGGGCACCTTTGTACAATGTAGTATGTTGGGTTAACTCTTCTCCTATCCAAAAAATTTATCATACAAAATAACTTATTCCTTGAGAAAGACTTAAATGCCTAACATTTTCTAATAATAACTTTTGTAAAGTCTTTTAGTAATAAGATTCCCAGGCTCACAAGAGAAGAAAACGTTGATGACATTCAATCACTAGAGACACTTCCTAAAACCACAAATTGGGAATAGCAAATGAGAAGTGTCCAGATGCATCTTACAGGGAACTGTATTCATATTAGTTAATTCCACATATAGTTACCACTAGTTTATCTTGCCGGCAATGTAATTATGATCAGAATTTTTAAAAAGTGCTAGGTAGATATTAGAAGAAAATGATTCCATGACAAACAGCTTTCTATAAGTAAATGTGCCTGCTCCCAGCAGAAAAAAATAATCACTGAATTTCAGAGTAAATTACACCATGTTTCAGAATCTGAAAGCTCAGCAAGACGGAGAGAAAAACAACACTTCAACTTGATTGCAGTAACTAGATATGACAAATCTATGCTGAAGACCTGCAAGATTAGTAAAAAGTTTTAATTGTTCAGTTACAAACCTATAATCAATCACTCAGAAACAGCTTCAATATTAAGCTCTATCTCATCTTCATGTTGCTCTTCACTGGATAAGACCTATAGCTTGTGCCATAGAAAAATCTCTTTTTTCACTACCAACATATTAATAGCAACAGAGGCTAGAGACTAAAAAGACAGATTTTTTTTTCCCTGCATAAATCTATAGCAGGTTTTAAGTGTTTCTCCTTTAATCCTCTCCCCCCTCACACCCTCAAAAAAGATTTATGGCTTTCTGGAGTAGTTCAATAACCTACATACGGAAAAAGCTCATGAAATCACTTCAAAGACAATTTAAACATAATACGGGCATCCAACATGCCAAGCAGCAGAAGTGATAAAATGGCCTGTTTTTTTCTTGTTTGGATTCTGTTTCACAAATGTCAACAGTGCTAACTTAAATGTATTTATTTGTCCCTAAAGGGGCCTCTAACAATTAAATCACAACACAGTGAAGTGCCTTGAAGAAAAAAGATCCTTGAATAATATGTGAAATGACTTAATGCAACAAATGACACAGAGGAAGAGGGCCTAGAAAAACACAGCATGCTGGAACCACTGAGTACAAGAACAAATGATCCAACAGTCCTCAAAAGGCTCCAGCAGTACTATAGCCCTGAGTAATAATCAATTGTTATGATACTCCCGAGGCATTAAGAAATTAAATGACTAGTGTACTCCATTTCAGAAAGCCAGAACCTGGCTAATAAACTTTTATAAAGAAACTAATCAAAGTTATATTTTTGGAATGTTAGTATATTGAGGAGATAAAAAAATCACATATAATATACATCATTCATTGGCAATAAACATGTTGCAAAAAACTCAATTACTCCTCAAATCCTTACAGTCTCCTTTCATGCGCCACTCTCTCTTGAATCCATTGGAGAGCCACTCATGAGTTCCGAAATCCAGTGGCCTGCTCAGTCAACTCCTCTTTAACCTCTCTTGAATTTCTCCGCAAATTGCTCAAACCTTGCAGGCAACTTTTCTCTACTTCCACTTCCCACTCCTTAAATGTACACAGTACCTAAGAAGACCATATCACTCTCTATATTTCCCTTCCCTGGTAAATTCATGGCTTCAATTACAATCTCCCTGTTTTGTTTTCAGCCCTGACCTCTTCTATATTTTCAACTGCCACTTGGTCATCTGAGTATGGATGTTCCATAGGCATTCAAACTCTAAATAGTGAAAACAGAACTTCCTTCCCAAACTCACTCTTCCTTCCGTATCTATTCCTTTTATCAGCAATACCATTCTCCAAAGAAACTACGGGTTCCTTTTCCTTTAGTGTCACCTTCATCTTATGATCAGTCTCTCACACTGAGTTACTCTCACTTATTCTATGCACATAAGGTCCCCCGAGGCCTTTAACGACTCTACTTTCCCATTAGTCTTCTCATGCTTTTATTTCTTTTCCGCCCTCAGCTTACATTTCAAGGTCCATTAGTTAACCATCAGTAAGCCAAAATCCCTGTGCTGCTCTCTCCTGATGCACCAACCTGAAATGGCACAGTATGGACCAAACCAGCTGTCTCCTCCTTTTGAGCCTATACCTAGGCTGCTGAACAAAAAACATAAAGGTGCATATTGGTACTGCTTTTGAATTCAAGGCCTCCAGTCTAAGCCAGGGAGAAAATCCTAGGATTCCCTAGTTAGCTATCTTCTCTAATTTCTACAGTTATCTATTTAAAATCGTCTCCCTGCTCCTTAAATCTTCATCCTACCTTACTTGTAGATAATACCAATCCCTCCTAGAGAAAATAAAAGTCAGGAAATACCTCAACTTCTTTTTACTAAACCAGTGTCCACATACTTATTTTTGCTTCATTCTTCACTATGACAATATAACAGCACTCTGAATAACTCTCCTGATCTTGCTCAAATAATTATCACTCTTTCTCCTAGCATTCAAATATTGTTAAGACTCTGCTATTTAAAAAAAAATACACACACACTTAAAAACCCTATTTCACTGTCAATAATGATCTCCAGCGATAGGCTCCCCTTTCTCCGTCCTCTCAGCGCTAAATTTCTCAAGCACTGCTTATATTTGCTATTTTAATCTCTTCACCTCCCACAGAGTCCTCAACCCTCTGCTTCCATTTTCACCACTTCTATTAAACTTGTTCACCAAGGATATCAACAAGCTCCTTGCTCTGCAACTCAAACTTTACTCTTTCTTATGCTGCTCAGCAGCAGCTGGCACTGTTCACCACATTCTCCTGTCTGAAACACTCTCTTTCCTTGTGTTCCTAAAAACACTGCATACTCCTGATTTTTCTCACCTTTTGTTCCTTCTGTACCCTACAAAGGTAGGCTCCTTTTCCCTCGCTAGCCCTCAAATATGATTCTCTTCAGGGCTGTCTTGGCTCTCTTCTCTTGTTATACTTTCCCAGGGCAATCTCATCCATTCTCATGGCTTCAGTTAATACTTAAAACTAGCTTTCAAACATTTATCTACCATTGAGCTTTATTCTCTGCTCTAGATGCATATATTCAATGGTCATTTAGATATCTCCACTCAGATGTCTCAAAGCTACCTCAAACTCTGCATGTACAAAAATGAAGAATTCATTCCCTCTCCTTCTATCTGCACCAAATCTGCTTCTCCTCTGTTCTCCCAGATCAGGGATTGCTATCACCATCCACTCAGTTATTCCAGCCAGAAACATAGACATTTATCCTTGATTCTTTATCCTCCCATATCCAACTTAACACGAAATTCCGGAGATTCAATCTTTAGTCTACCATAAATTCATTCTCTTCTTACTCACCACTCTAACTCAGGGCAACATTACTATTGCCTGGATTACTGTAGTTTCCTAAAGAGAGCCTCTAGTTCCCCCGTCCCAATTCTTCACTCCAATGCCAAAGTGATCTCCTGAAGTTGGTTCATTCTGAGAAATCTGCCCAGCCCACAACTCATTGCATCCCCTTAATTATGAGACACGTGGGTTTTGAAGCAGTTATGCTTATCTGTATGCTCTCCTGGCCATAGTTGAATAGACCAAGGGGAGAGAACTGACCTAATGAGCCAACCAGATTCTCTCCAGGGGATTTGGAATTGGGATAAAAACTAGTGACAGAAGCAGAGAAGCCAGTATACAAAGAAAGGATAATGAAGGAGAAGCTACAGACAAGACATCTTGTGGTGGAGGAGAGGGAGAGCAAGAATGCCTAATACTAACTGATAACCATTTCTGGTTCCAGACCTTTGTGAGGTCCAGCTCCACTTCCTACCCTCGCATATGCCAAACTTCCCTGGATCACCTTCTTTGTCTTTTGCTTAAGTTTCTTACTTATAACTAAAACATCCTTCACTAAAATAATCCTACTAACATGCACATTTGATCCTGAATCTTCCTTGCTTAAAGTCATACCATGACTCCCTTCTGCTCATAGGATAAAGCCCAAACCTTTCATTAGGTTTTTCAGGGCTCCGGATGATTTGGCCCTGGCCTCCTCTCCAATCACAGGATATAGCCACAACGAACTTCTTGCAGTCTCACAATGTACCACAATCTCTCTCACCTCCAAGTTGACACATGGTTTCTTTTCACTTGCAACATACTTCTCCCCACTCACTTGCCCTCCTCAAGACCTACTCAACTGTAAGGCTTCAAGTTTAGCGGTCAGCGCACTCACTCTCAAATCAGACTAGCTTTCTTCTATGGCAGCATATGCATGACCCTGAATTGTAAATGTCTAAATTTCCCATTGGACCAAATACTCTGTAAGGGCAAAGAGAACGTGTTTTGTTCACAGCCGTGTTCCCAAAATTGCACAAACAGATACCCAAATGTTTATGAACGAATTAATCTGCTCAGTTCCTAAATCGTGTTGATTTTACTGACATCTTGACAAAATTTTCTATTTCCGTCAACATTATCCTACACAATCTCATTTCTTCTCTATTTCAATGAATTTTTAACCAATCTCCCTGCCTAACTTCACCCCATTCAAATTCATTCTACTATCTCCTGTAGCAAGTAGGTATTGCAAGAGATGTTAGTTTTCTCCTCTGCTTAAATACTGCCTTTAGAACAAAGTCTATCCAAATGGACTACTTTTTATTTCTTGAACATATCAAACTTTTCTGGCTTTATGCCTCTGTTCCCTTCTGTGAAACGCCTTTCTCCACCATTTCCAAGTGTTCAAATATAAGCCATCGGATAAAGCCAGGAAATGGTACTACTCATCTGAATTTTATCTGTACTTCTCATGACACAATATTTTCTATATTGTACTAAAAGTTACCTATATCTAACTGTAAACTTTTATGTCAACCAAGAAATGTCAATTTTCTTGGTTATGCAAAGATAAAACATGTAAAGCAACTCTACATAAATGATGTGACTGAGTTATTAATGTTTCCAAACATGATAATAATCATGGTTACCTATAATTAATAAAATTGCATTTTTCTATAGTATAGACTTTTCACATTTAGAATATTTTCATTACTAAGGGTTGATGCTCTGTCCTGGTTAATGACACCCCTTTAAACAATTAACTTGAAACTTATTTTCTATTAACTAAAATGTCTTAATTGTAAGGGTGTAAAAATAACCAAGGTATCTCAACCAATATTATACTTTCCTTTGTGGGCCTGGTACCTCAGACAGTTCTTGGTCTAACACGTTCTAATCATTCAGTTAAGTAAAAGTCCGGAAAACAAAAGTAAAATAACATTTGGTGATTTTGCAGCAGAGAGGATTTAAGAAAGAAGAGCTTTTTTTTGAAGCCAGCTATTAAACTGCAATAATAAAGCTTTACAAATACCCAAGCTGCTTCAGAATAGTCAGTTGCTAACACTTAAGGTAAACAATTTACTTTTCAATCCTGTATGACAGTGTTTTCTAAACTATGAATCCCAACCCACTGATGGATCATGAAATCAATTTAGTGGATTAGAATTTTTTTTTAATGAAATAGAAGAGAATAGAGAATATGAGAGTGCAGCTCATGTGTTAATAAGTATTTGTGAAACTTTTGTCTATTTTCACACACACAGAATGTGTACTGCATCACAATAAAAGTTATTTTTTCCTAGGGACTGCAGCCAAAAAACTCAAGAGAGCAAACCAATGATATTGACAAGACACAGGGAATTAAAATATACATTGAAAAATATTCATTTTTTAAAAACCTGCTGCATTTTCAACATCAATAAGTTACAGTGGGTTAAATATGTAAATTTACCTAGGGTTCTCTTATTACATAAGGACATTCATTCTTAGTCACTTCAAATTACAGGAAACAGACTAGATAAGTTGTATTTTAAAAGAATTCTTATTTGTTTTTGATTTCTTATAGACTTTTCTTTACTGGCCAAGGACATTCTGTAAGCTATGAAATAGAACAAGCTAGCTATTAAATTACTACATATTGTGACCTCTCATTGAACCAGGAAGTGACTAAACATTATAATATGCAATTAAGGTTTAGATGAAGTTGATTCAGCACGATATAACTGTTATCCAATTGTCATACCAAAACTGTAACTCACTGAACATGCTCATTCCTTGACAGAGTTCCTTCCCTATACTCATATCTAAAATATCATTCAGATACATAGCTATGAATAATAAAACGGCTAGGAATTCAATATATTTAAAAAAAAACAAGTTTATAGACAGATGAATAATTTTACATTTCCCTCAAAATATGCAATAAGAATCTCCTTATACACAGCAACATTTTATAAATATGGTAATAATACTGTCAACACCCAATACATTAAAAGGAATAAAGATCTCAGTATATCTAGATAATGTGTAGGATAATTTATAAGGAGACACGAGAGGTATAAATTTACTCATGGTCATGGGAGGATGACATTGTTTAACTGAAATATGATGACACAAAATGACATCAATGGGTTCAAGTCAGCAGTACTGATTATTTTTGTTGTGAAGGTACAATATCAACTTTCAAAACTTGGAAGGATTTGTACCTAATGGCGGTTTACTAATACAGTGGAAAAGGACAAAAACTATAGAGCGAAGAAAAAACGATGCCACAGCCATAGAGAAGTTAAGTACCCCTTTTAAATGGTATTTTTTTATTGTTTGTTTTACTTTATTTCAGTCTTGTTTCCTTAAGAACCTTGGATAACAACTATGTTTCCTGTATACAGTTTGGCTATAGGACCCTTAAACAATAGAGAATACAAAGGAGTTTATGAAAAGAAACAAATTTTTATCTAGTTACAATACTGTTAATACCTTGTGTAATTTTTATCAATAACTTGCCATTCTCCTTTAAACCATATATTTTCAAATTGATGGAATTCATAGTTATTACCACAGGTGCTAAGTATATACACATACAACACCTGAAGAATAAGGTTGGGTACAAACAGTTTCTCCGAATAAATCAATTTTTACACAAAGTTTACTATCATTCTACGGTTATCTGTCAAAGGGATAGTATGACTGATTGCTCTACTTGCCAAGAACACTTCTTTATAGTATCAAAGGTCTTTAAAAAAAAAATCAATTGTCAAAGTCAATCAATCTATTGTTTGCAGTTTTCCGCCTTTAGAATATGTAAGTATCCAACCAGTTAAAACAATTGTTAAAAACGGTTCTGACACTTGATGGAAATAATGTTTCTCTCTTGGTCGAAAGAATAAAAGCAACCCCTGTTATCCCAAAGAGGCCCATATTCCCTTTTTGGAGGCACAAGCACCACCTTTCTAAGAGACTGACTACACAGATGCCTAGGATGCCTAGAAAGAACGAGAGCTTTGAAGCAGGTCTGATTATGGATCCAAATTTTGCCTCTCCACTTACTAGTTGTTTGATCCTGGGCAACTTAATAATCTATTTGATTCCTCAGTTTCTTGATCTGTAAAATGGAGATATTTGTATTTGCCTTTAAGGTTATTGGAAGAATCAAATTAAATAACGTATATTAAGTAAGAAATTGGCACACGATAGGAGAAACTGGCATTCAACCAATCTTAGTTCCCTTTCCTTTCTACTTATCAACTCAAAATAACTAACCACAAGCGTAAAATATTTCTAAAGAACACAATTTTTAAAACTTATTTTCATACAGTATCAACAGGAACAATGTCAAAAAGAGATAAAATTCTCCCCATGCTGTACACAATTGATTACAAACATAATCTCCATCGGCCATTTCATTCTACCTACTAGTTGGCTTCAGAAACTAAAGGAAAACACTTAATGCAGTGGGCTCGCTACTGATAAACACGTCCTGTTTATTCATCTGGTATTTTCCCCCACTGAATAGTACAGTGCCAAAAACATGAACAATCAGTAGATATTACCACTGAACTGAAGCAAACAGTCCTAAAGTGCCTCAAAAACTCCTAAAGTACCACCAGATTCTGCCAAGTGACTCAAAATGGCTGAGTCAAGAAGAAAAGGATGAGTCATTAACTGTATGCCCAGTTTGAGGGACTCTATATATTGAGGGACTCTATATATTGATTAGTGGCAACTGAACTCCAGTCCAAAACAGCTCTTGAAAGTAAAAAAAAATTTTGTAAGCACTGTAATACACTGTCTTTACTTTTACATGAAAAACACTTCAGCTGCTCTTCAGATGTTTGTAAATAATCAGAAAATGTGGGGAAACTTGCCATCACACATATGTAAAGCACTGGAATAACTAGTCCTGATAAGAGCTCATCCAGACAACTTGAAAGTAAGCAGTATTCGAAAAGCAGAAATCACAGGCAAAGCAGGCAAATGTCAATATAAGCTGCCAAAGTGGTGCACTTGAGCCCTCTAGTGGATAACAGAAAAAAGTTTAATTCTGTAAAAAAGAATGTCCTATTGTCCCAATTCTCCTCTATGAAAACAATAATAAGGTGCATGTTTTTGGGAATAATAAATTACAATCTATAAAATAGGGTAGAGAACTAAGAAGTAGGTATTGGGGAAAGAAGAAGAATAAAGTGGATGGGATTCAGATTTTATGGATAATTAAAGATGAATAATAAAGATAAATACTCCTGATGATATTTTTCTTAAAACCATATAACCATCAGACTATATATAAGTTTGTAAAAGACATTACAGAAAATAAGAAAGATTTCCTACCAGCTACAAAGGTCTGAGGAAGGTCTACAGGCAGTAAAAACAAGGTGGCAGTTTCTGGTTAGAAAGAAGAAAAGGGAACTGGGAATACAGTGAATTTCTACAGGACTAAAGAAAGACAATGACGATGCCACCCTTCTGCCTGGAGACTCCCATGCAGGTAGGGTTATGACAACCTCAGCTCACTTATGATCTCCTCCCACTCTCCACTCCCCCACTCCCAGCAGAGCAGAAGGGCCTGGGAGAATGCAGAAGACTTAAATTCCACGCCCAAGGAAGGATAAGAGGATTAAACTCTTCAAAGTACTCAAATCAACAGCATTGCTTCTGAAAGTCAAAATGTGAAATTTAAAAATTTCAGAAGCCACAAATTACTTGAGTAGTGTGATACTGGGCAATTCACTTAAATTTTAGAAGCAAATTTTTCTCAATCATAAAATTATGGTCTTGGAATAAATGAGTGGAAAGATCATTTTTAACTCTAAAATTTAACGGTTTCTTTAGGCGTCCCTCCCCAAATAAAGAGGTTAATAAAAAAATGTGGTTTTTTGGTTTGTATTTTTTTCCTATTAATTGACATAAACAATAGATACTGTGTTCCAAGCTCCAAAGAAGAAATAAAGATGACTCCCTGACCCCAAGAAGCAGAGACACGAGTCAGTAGAAATAAGACACTTACTCAAGTTCACTTTAACACAAGGCAGAAACAAGGGTCATAAAAGATACAAATGCAACGCTACAGAAATCTTGGAGGATAAGAATTCAGCCTGAAAAAAGACAACTTCTGCTTACACATTGGTATGTACCATTCTTTCTGAGATTCACTATGTAGGGAGGGAGAGGAAGTGCAGGGGATGGGAATGTGGATGAAGAGAATGAATGGCAGGAAGAAAGAGGCAAAAACAAAACAAAAGGCAAAACCAGCAACTGCCAAGAAAGGGTGAAAAATGGTCCATTCTGCTGGGCATATAGGCCTCATGAAGGATCTATTGATGGAAATAAGGCTAGAAAGACAAGATGAACTTTTTGCACTACAGACCATGGGGAATCATCTGAGGACTTGAAGCAAGGCAAATGAACCTGGGCAGGTTAAGCGAAATGAGGGAAGATTTGACTAGTACTAAAAAGAGAATCAACAAGATTTGCTAACCAGCTGGTATACAGGCTACGAGGAAGGAAGAAGCCAGAACTGAAGACAATCTAATCTGTGTGCCAGAAACAGTAGAGGTATTATTAACCCAAGTAGAAAACATAATTATTATGTCCCGTAAATTATTGTTTTACATATGAATTGATAAGACCAAAGATGCTGGCTAAGGAGAGCACCTAAGGGAAGACCTAAATTTAAGCTTTTCTTTTTTTAAAGAGAAACTTAGGGAAGAAAGGAAAGGGGAGAGGGACAGAAAAGAGGAAAGAAGAAATGACAACAGCAATCAAGGAAGGAAGGAAAACTTGGAGAAGTATAATACTACAAGAGAGAGCAATGTTAGTAGTGTCCAGTGGCAAAAACTACACTGGCTTGAAAACTGAAAGGGAGATAAAAGAGAAAGTGGTAATATCTATAACACATATTCTTTTTGAAAAGTATAAGCATTATTCTATAAGCAATACGGAAGCATTTAAGCCTAGGAGAGGTAGGTTGAAAGGACTCATGTTCAGTGGCTTCTGTTTCGGCACTGAACAATGACATGAGGTCCTGTGGAGCAATAAGAGATTGACACGAAAATTTCCTTTTTATTTATAAAAAGGTATTTTTATAAATGAAAGCGTTGTTAAGTGGAGTAGTGATCCAAAGTCAACTAAGGCGAGTTGACCAGAATAAATAGAGACTGGCAACACTGGAAAAGCAGAGACAAAAAGATTGGTTTTAGATGTGACATTTTTGAGATCTTAGTAATGTGATCAGGCGGTGTTGTCAGAGTTATGGAAATACCAAGTGAAGCTCTAAAAGTCGGGTTCCCACTTCACGTACAAAAGCAGCTAGCCTGATATCATTTCCATAATATTGATCAATTAAGGTCTTTCACTTCTTTTGTTCCCATTTTGGTTATTCATATTTTTCTTAAAAAAAAAAAAATCAACCATTTCATCAAGATTCTAGATTTACTGGTTTAGAAGTGTACAAAGAATTCATCTTGCGAAATTTATCATATATCAAAAAGTGTAGTAAGTATATACACACTTTAAAAAATAAAGTGAACATCAGTGTAACACCCCCTAGTACCTTGAAACCACCCGCCAGTACCCTGAAATTCCTTCCCAACACCATCCATCTCCCTCTCTCATCCACAAGAGGTAACCATTTATCCTCAAGTTTGTGAAAATCATTCCCTTGCTTTTTTTATAGCTTCACATTCTAGGTATTTATCCTAGTCATATTTTTCAGTTTTGCCTCTTACTAAACTTCATATAAAGGAAATCACAGTGCATATATTCTTTTGTGGTTTGCTTTTTTCATCTGATATTATAACTGTGATATGTATGAGAGAGAGAGTGTGTATGTAGCTGTAGTCCATTACTTGTCCCTGTGGAATGGTATTCCACTGTATGAATAGACCACTGTTTATTTTTCTAACCTACTGTTGATGGATATTTAGATTGTTTCCAATTCTGAGCTATGATGAAAAGTGCTGCTGTCACCCAGGGAAGTGCCTAAAACATTTTCCATGTCTAATGCTTTGCTTTAAAGTTGTGCTTGCTTACAGGAACCAAGGCAGAACACTGCCAGATGGCCAAACCACAGAACCGGCCCAAACCAGAAAGGTCCAAGATAGCGATGGGGTGCCGTGCACAAAAAGAAACAGGTGCAAAAGATGCCATGCACAAGAAGGGAAGATGTGCGCGTGGCCCGAATGCCTCCAGCCCAAAGTAATGATACAGAGACACCTTTCCCCTTCATATCCCATAAGAACCCAGCTCACCTTCCCTTCGGCGAGGCGTTTTAGAGCATGAGCTCTCCCTTTCTCCATTCCCTGACCAACGAACCAACTTTCTGCTCTGCTATTCCGCATCCAGCCTCCTCCTACTGGCGTGAGCAACTCCGGGCACAAGTACCCACTTGTGGGTCACTGGTCCCTTAGGGCTCAGTAACAATGCCATGAACATTCTTTTAGATATCTCCCATACACATTTGCGTATGCCTTTCTCGAGTATTTACCTAGGAGTTGAACTGCTAGGTCATGGGATAAGCACATGTTCAATCTTACTAGGTGATACCAAATTATTTTCCAAAGTGGTAACACCAACTCTTGGAATTGACAGAATTTTTAATGTAAACTAATAGTATTTCACTTAGTTTGCACTTCTTTAAATACTAATGAGACTGGGCATCTTTTGATGTTTACTTACCTGTCAGTTTTAGTCTTTTTGAAGCCTTTTTCCAGTTGATTTGTTAAAGCCTGTGTAACAGGCTTTAAAAAAAAAATGACAAAACTAAAAAGATCTGCATAGAACCATAAATTATAAACAGAAAACTACTGAAAGTGACAGCTGGAATTGAATTAATAAAAAAAATTGTGAGATAAAGCTTTGCAGTATATTGACAGAAATGTATATTTTAAAAAAAGTAAAAATTAATAAGCCAAATGTCAATCCAAAAAAGTTAGAAAAAGAACAACAAAATAAACCCAAGGAATACAGTAAAAGGAAGGAAATAATGAACATGAAATGAGAGCACAAATTAATGACACAAAACAAATAGTACAGGGATCAGCAAAAACCAGAAGTCAGATTTTTGAAAAGACAAAGTTGGAGGACTCACACTTTCTGATTTCAAAACTTATTACATAATTGCAGTAATCATAATGGTATGGTACTGGACATAGAGATCAGAGTCCAGAAATAAACCCATACATCAATGGTCAACTAATTTTCAACAAAAGTGCAAAGATAATTCAATGGGTGAAGAATAGTCTCTTCAACAAATGGTGCTAAACAACTAGATAACCACATGAAAAAGAATAAATTGGACCCCTACCTACATCACATTAAAAAATAAACTCAAAATGTGTCAAAGACCTAAACATAAAAGCCAAAATTCTTAGAAGAAGAGATAAAGGGAGCAAATCTTCTTGACTTTGAATTTGGCAATAGTTTTTTACATATGACACCAAAACCAAAAGTAACAAAAGAAAAAAAACAGATGAAGTGGACTTCACCAAAATTAAAAGTTTTGTACCTCAAAGGACATTATCAAGAAAATAAAAAGACAACCCACAGAATAGGAGAAAATATTTGCAACTCACATATCTGATGAAGGTCTAGAATTCAGAATATATAAAGAACTCTTACAATTCAACAACAAGAAGACAAAGAACCTAATTAAAAAATGGGCAAAAACACTTCTCCAGAGAAGATATACTAGGATGGCTATACCATAAAGACAGACAATAACAAGCACTGATGAGGAGATGAAGAAATTAGAACCCTTGTATACTGTTGGTAGGAATGTAAAGTGGTACAACTGCTGTGGAAAACAGTTTGGTGGGTGTCTCAATAAGTTAAACACAGAATTAACATATAACCCAGCAATTACAGTCCTGGGCATATATCCAAAAGAATTGAAAATAAGTGCTCAAACAAAAACTCAAAGACGAAAAGTGGAAACAACCCAAATGTCCACCAATGGATGAACGAATAAACAAAATGTGGTACATATATACAATGGAATATTATTCTGACATTAAAGGGAATGAAGTACTGATATGTGCTACAACATGAACGACCTGGACTGAAAACACACTGGTAAGTGAAAGGAGCCAGACATAAAAGGCTACATATTGTATGATTCCATTTATGTGAAATATCCAGAACAGGCAAATCCATAGAGACAAAAAGTAGTTTCTGGTTGCCAGGGGCTGGAGTAGGAGAAATGAGGAGTGACTACTAATGGGTTCAGGGTTTCCTTTTGGAGTGATGAAAATATTCTGAAACTATATAGTGGTCATGGTTGCACAACACTGTAAATGTACTAAACGTGACTAGTGGTAAATTTTATGGTATACGTATTTTAAAAACTAAAAAATTAAAAAAAAAAAAAAAAAGACAAATAAGATTGATGAACTTCTGGAGAAACTAAAGTAAAAGGCATAAAACCCCCAATACGAGTGGTGAAAAAAGGGATGTGACTACAGATGCTAGAGGCATGAAACAGATAAAAGGATACTATAAACAAGCTTTATGTTAACGTTTTGTTTGCTTGTTCTATCAGTTAAAAAACAGAAAGCTGAAAACTCAAATTATGTTTATGGATGTGTTTTTGCCTGTTTTTTTTTTTTTTCTGCTTTATTTATTTTGGGGTCACAGTATTAGGTATGTAAAATTTAGTACTGTTTTATTTTCCTATTAAATTGTATCTTTTATCAGTGTACAAAACCCAATTTATCTCTAGAGTAAAGCTTTTTGCCTTAAAAATCTATATTCGTATTTGCATGATGCATCTTTTCCCCTCCTTTTAACTTTCAAATTTTTTAAACTTTTTTTTTTTGTAAACTGCATAGTTGAATTTTTAAAATTCAGTCTGACACTCAAATTAATTAGTCCATTTCATATTTACTAGTAACTAATATATTTAGATCTAGTCCCACCATTTTATGTTTTCTACTTATTCTGTGAACTATGTTTTTGCCTGTTTTTTCTTCTTTTGGATTTCATACTTTTCCTTATTCCATTCCCTACACTATTTTAGAAGTTATTCCTTCTATTTCTTTTAATTGCCATTCTTTATTATAACATATATGCTGATTAATTTATACTCTGAAAAGTTACATATCTTTACTCTCCTCCTCAACAAGTACCTTAGAATACTAACTCCATTCATTCCTGTTTGACTTTTTTTTTTTTTGTGAGGGAGATCAGCCCTGAGCTAACATCCGTGCTAATCCTCCTCTTTTTGCTGAGGAAGACTGGCTCTGAGCTAACATCTATTGCCAATCCTCCTCCTTTTTTTTCCCCCAAAGCCCCAGTAGATAGTTGTATGTCATAGTTGCACATCCTTCTAGTTGCTGTATGTGGGGGACGGCCTCAGCATGGCCGGAGAAGCGGTGCGTCGGTGTGCGCCCAGGATCCGAACCCGGGCTGCCAGTAGCAGAGCGCGCGCACTTAACCGCTAAGCCACCGGGCCGGCCCTTCATCCCTGTTTGACTTATATGCTATTATTGGCATACATATTAATTCTATTTCTAAAAGCCCCGGAGACATGATTACTGTTTTATACAAATCATTATTTAGATTTACTAAGCTACTTACTACTTTTTGTGCTTTTCATTCATTCTTACATTTCAGGCCTTTCATCTGAGAATCATTTTCCTCTTGCCTAGAGTACATTATTCAAAATTTCCTTTAGTGAAGACTTCCTAATTGCAAACATTCAGTTTTTTTCTGTATAAAGTGTCTGAATTTCTCCTTACTTTTCTCCTTGGTGTAGGATTCTAGATTGTTTTGTTTTTCTTTTTACTTAAGATTATGCTCCAATGTCTTCTAGGTGCGACATCATTGAAGATAAATTTCTCTTCCCTCTCTAGATAATTTTAAAATCTTTTGTCTTTGGTGTTTCGCTGTAACAAAGCTAAGTGAGGATTTCCTTTTATTTAACCAGCTTGGGTTCCTGTGATTCTTGAACGCATAGGTTAATGTTGTTCATGAGTTGTAGAAAATTCTTAATCATTGTCTTTTCAACTGTTGTCTATTCCTCAGCCTCTCTTATGAAAGGCCATTAAAGTCAATGTTTAGACATTCTTGGATAGGTCTCAACTTTTCTTTCATTAATTGTCATCTGTTTCTCTTGAATATATGCTGGATAATTTCTTCATATGTATCTTTCAGTTCATTATTGCCTTCTTCAGATTTATATAATTGCAGTTAAATCCATCCATTGAAGATTTTTTAAAAGTTTTAATTAGTATAATTTTCAATTCTATAAGTTCTAGCTGGTTTTGTTTTTTTTTTTTTTTTGTGAGAAAGATCAGCCCTGAGCTAACATCTGATGTCAATCCTCCTCTTTTTTCTGAGGAAGACTGGCCCTGAGCTAACATCCATGTCCATCTTCCTCTATTTTATATAGGATGCCGCCACAGCATGGCTCGACAAGCAGTGCATCAGTACGTGCCCAGGATGCGAACTGGCGAACCCCGGGCCGCCGCAGCAGAGCACACGCACTTAACTGCTTGCGCCACTGGGCCAGCCCTCTCTAGCTGGTTTTTAAAAAAATCTTTTTGGATGTTCTTCGTAGTTTCTTAACCTTGGAACATATTTTCAACATGTCTTATGTTTAAACTTATCAAGCAGTTATTTTATATGCCATGTCTGATTATTCCTGTTTTCTATCAGGTCTGCTGCTGACTCCTGGTCACGGTTCTTAGTTTCCTTATGTTTTTACTTTTGACTGTTAGTTGCTCTACTTACTTGGAATTTTATTCTGGGAAAACTTTCAGCCCTGGGAGAGAGATGTGTTTCTCCAACGAGAATTAGTATTTGCTTCTACCAAGAGCCTGGAGATACTTGCTGCCAGTATACAAAATCATTACCATTATGGGATTAAATTATCTTAGAGAAATTTTTTTAGACCATCTAGGTGGTGTTAAATTCAAACTGTAAATCACATGAGCATCAGCTGGTTGCTCAAAATTCTCAGCAATGATCTTGTCCCCACATACCTAAATTAACGGTTCTCAAAGTGTGGTCCCCAACCAGCAAAATCAGCATCACTTGAGAACTTGCTAGAAATGTAAATTCTCATGCCTCATCCCATACTTACTGAATCATAAACTCTGAGGATGTCACCTAGCACTGTGAGTTCAAACAAGCCCTCCACGCAGTTCTGATGCATATTAAAAACCGAGAAGCACAGAGAAAATCAATTTCCCTTGCAGTCTTGAAGGATGATGGGGTTGGTAGGGGTTTCTAGTTTAGCCTTCTGAGACTCAGCTTTAAGGGAAAGAGGATGACTGACGAGACTCATCACCTCAGAAAGACCTTGTTATTTCCTCAAGTTCCTCAACGCTTCCTGAGGCTGAGGAAAGGAAAATTCAAGTTTAGGAGGCTTTGCGAATGCCCTCTGGATGAAAGTCAGTTTGAATGTCACACACTTAACTTCTCAGAGATCCTGTGCCTTCACTTGGTTTTTTTCTCTGAGAATTTTTTACGTACTGCTTTAGCCAGGATTTCCTTTTAACTTATAATAATTATAGATTCTTAGGAAGTTGCAAAGGTGGACAAAGAGGTCCCATGTACCCTGCACCCAGTTTCCCCCAAAGTTATATCTTACTGAACTATAATATAAAATCAAAACTAGGAAACTGACATTGATACAACATGTGTGTATAGTTCTACATCATGTTATCACATGTGTAGATCTGTGTAACTACCACTACCACAATCAGGATACCGAACTCTTCCATCACCATGAAGACTACCCCTTTATGGTCACATCCACCTCCTTCTCCACCCCCTCCCCCCATTCCTAATCTCTGGCAACAATTTACCTGTTCTCTATTTCTATAATTTTGTCATTTCAAGAATGTTAATATGAATGGAATCATACAGTTACTTTTTGAGACTGGCGTTTTTCACTTAGCATAATTGCCTTTAAGATCTATCCAAGAAGGGCCGGCCCCATGGCTTAGCGGTTAAGTGCACGCGCTCCGCTGCTGGCAGCCCGGGTTCGGATCCCCGGCGCCCACCGCTTCTCCGGCCATGCTGGGGCCACGTCCCACATACAGCAACTGGAAGGATGTGCAGCTATGACATACAACTATCTACTGGGGCTTTGGGGGGAAAATAAATAAATAAAATCTTTAAAAAAAAAAAAGATCTATCCAAGTTGTTGGATATATCACATTCCTTTTTGATTGCTGAGTAGGATTCCAAGGTATGGATGCACCACAGATTAATCATTCACCTATTGTAGGACATTTTAGTTTACAGTTTCTGGCTGTTAAGGCTGCTATGAAAAATCACGTACAGGTTTTTGTGTGGACAGTTTTCCTTAATCTGGGATAAATGCCCAGGAGTGTGATTGCTGGGTCATATGATAAGAGTGTGTTTGTTTAGCTTTTCAAGAAAATGCAGAACTGCTTTCCCGAGTGGCTGCACCATTTTACTTCCTACCAGCAATGTGTGAGAGACCCAGTTTTCTCTGCATTCTTGCTAGCATGTGGTACTGTCACTTGTTTACTTTAATAGTTTTGATAGGTGTGTAGAGATATCTCATTATAATCCTAATGTGCATTCCCCTGATGGCTGATGATGTTGAAGATCTTTTCATGTGCTTATTTGCCATCCATATATCCTCTTCAGCAAAACATTTCTTCATGTCTTTTGCCCATTTTCTAACTGGATTGCTTTTTTACTGTTGAGTTTTAAAGAGTTCTTTATATATTTCAGTTATGAGTCCCCCATCAGATATGTAGTTGCTAATCTTTTCTCCCAGGATGTAGCTTGTCTTTCCATCCTTCTAACAGGGTCTTTCACAAAGCAAATATTTTTAATTTTGGTGAAGGACAATTTATTTTTTCTTATATAAATTGTGCTTTCAGGGTCATTTCCAAGAACTCTTCACCAAGCCCTAGATCCCAGAGATTTTCCCCTATGTTTTCTTTTAAAAGTCTTATGGTTGTAGGATTTATATTTAAATCTATGATCCATTTTGAGTTAATTTTTATATAACGTGTGAGATTTAGGTTGAAGTTCATTTGGTTGCCCATGGATATCCAATTGTGCCAGCACCATTTGTTGTAAAGATCATCCTTCCTCCATTCTCGTTTGCACCTCTATCAAAAATCAACTGGCCTTACCTGTGTGGAGCTGCTGTTTCTGGGTTTCAAGTCTGTTCCACTAACCTACAGTTTTGTCTGTCTGCCAATACCACACTGTCTCGATTATTCCAGCTATATAGTAAATCTTGAAATCGAGTAGAGTGATTCTTCCCACTTTTGTTTTCTCAAAATTGTTTAAGTTACTCTAGTTCCTTTGCCTTTCCATATAAATTTTAGGATAATTTTGTCCATATCTAAGAAACATCTTGCTGAGATCTTGCCAGGGATCTTGTAAACTTGTATACCCACTTTGGAAAAATAGACTTCTATACTATGTTGAGTCTTCCAACCTGTGAACAAAGTATGTCTCTCCATTTATTCAGTTCTTAAGATTTCTTTCACCAGCATCTTATAATTTTCAGTATACAAGTCCTATACATGTTTTGTTAGATTCATAACTATTTCATTTTTTTGAGCAACGGTAAATGGTATTGTATTCTTAATTTCTGTTTCCACATGTTCATCACTAGAGTATGGAAAGTGATTTTTATATGTTGGCCTTGTATCCTGTCATCTTGCTGAACTCACTTATTAGTTCTACAGGTTTTTTTGAAGATTACTTGGGATTTTCTACACATATGATCATACCATAGACAAATATAAACAGTTTCATTTCTCCTTTTCCAATCTGTATGCTTTTTTTTCTTTGCCTTATTGTGCCGGCTATAACTTCCAAAACTATGCTAAATAAGAATAGCAAGAATGGGCATCCTTGTCACTTCATTCCCAATCATAGGGGGAAAGCATTCATTCTTTCATCAAGTATGACATTAGCTATGTTTTCTGCACATGTTCTTTATCAAGTTGAGGAAGTTCTCCTCTATTCCTAGTTTTCTGAGAGTTTTAGTCATGAATGGTTCAGCTTTATCAAATGCTTTTTCTGCAACAATTGATATGATCATGTGATTTTTCTTCATTATCCTGTTAATGTGGGTGATTATATTGACTGATTTTCAAATATTGAGCCAACTTTGCATCTGTAGAATAAAGTCCACTTGGCCACAATGTATAATTTTTTATACATTGCTGAATTGCATTTACTTATATTTTGTTAAGGAATTTTTGCACCTATACTTATAAGAGACATTGATCTGCAGTTTTCTTTTTTTATATTGTCTTCGTCTGATTTTGACAGCAAGGTTAATACTAGTTTCATACAATGAACTAGGAAGGGTTCCTTCATCTTGTATTTCCCGGCAGAGACTGTGTAGAAAAAGTGTGAATTCTTCTTCAAACATTTGGTAGAATTCTCCAGTGAAACCATATGGGTCTGGTTTTCATTTTAAAATTATAAATTTGGGGCCAGCTCCGTGGCGTAAGCAGATAAGTGCGCACGCACCGCTGCGGCGGCCCGGGGTTCACCAGTTCGGATCCCGGGCGCGCACCGACGCACTGCTTGACAGACAGGCCATGCTGTGGCGGTGTCTCATATAAAGTAGAGGAAGATGGGCACGGATGTTAGCCCAGGGCCAGTCTTCCTCGGCAAAAAGAGGAGGATTGGCAGATGTTAGCTCAGCGCTGATCTCCTCACAAAAAAAAAAAAAATTACAAATTTAATTTTCTTAATAGTTATAGGGCTATTCAAATTATATCATATTGTGTGAGTTGTGGTAGCTAGTGCTTTCTGAGCAATTGGTTCATTTTATCAAAGTTGCTAAGATTTACTCTATCTTTGTTGAGAATTTCTATTTTTCATTTGTTTCAAGTGTGTTTGTAATTGCTTGTTGAAACGTTTTCTTGATGCTGCTTTAAAATTCTTATCAGTTAATTCTGACATCTGTGTTATCTTGTTGTTGGCATGTATTAATTGTCCTCTAATTCAAGTTGAGACATTTCTGGTTCTTGACATAAGGTATTTTCAATTGAAACCTGGATATTTGGAGTATTATGTTATGAGACTGGACCTTATTTAGATATTGTGTTATAGCAGGCTTCCTCTGACACTGCTCTGGTGGCAGAAGAAGGACACAGCCTCATTATTGCCTGGCAGGGGTAGAAGTGCAGGTTCCTCACTAGGTTTTTGTTGACCACAGGTGGTAGGGAAGGGAAGGCAGAACACCCTGTTATACTGGGTGAAGTTGAGAGTTTGGTATCCTCACTAATACTACCCTGGCTGGAAGGAATGTGTTTTTATTGCTCCCCACATCACCTCCACTGACACCAGTGGGGGAGGGACTGCCTTGTTACGCCTGAAGAGGGTGAAAATCTAGGTCCCCACTTGGCTTTTGCTAATCAGGGTTATTTTTTCTATGTATTTGGCTGCAGTGGAGTGGTTACTGTCTAAAAGTTTTCTGTCCCACTAGACTATCCCTTTCTTGGTCCTTGACTAAAGAAGATAGACTTTTCTTGGGGCTTTTATTTGTTTGTGCCCAACATTTCTGGGTTGCCAGCTTCTCCACACCCATTCTAGAATATATGAAGCAATAAGAAAATCCAGGATTTCTACCGTCACGTTATTTGGATCCTGAAGTCCTAAGCCAATCTACCTCCTTCTCTTCACTTTTCAGAGTCTTATATTTGTTTTACACATAATGTTCACGGCTTTTAGCTGTACTTAGCAAGAGGAATAGGGAAAAGTACATCTATTCAATCTTTTCGGAAGCAGAAGTCTACACTGCATCACTTTTAAGTTTATGTTTATATTTTCTTCAGCATTAGGTGTGGTAGGGAGAGGTGTGTGCGTGTGTGTGTATGTGTTGGAGTGTGGGGTGTGTGGGTCTGTGTGTTAAAAACATCAGATCTTGGGGCCGGCCCCGTGGCTTAGCGGTTAAGTGCATGCGCTCCGCTGCTGGCAGCCCGGGTTCGGATCCCGGGCGCGCACCGACGCACCGCTTCTCCCGCCATGCTGAGGCTGCGTCCCACATACAGCAACTAGAAGGATGTGCAGCTATGACATACAACTATCTACTGGGGCTTTGGGGGAAAAATAAATAAACAAAATTATAAAAAAAAAAAAAAAAAATCAGATCTTGGATTCAAAGAAACGTTCTTAATTCATTTCATTCATATGATTCCCCATGACTCTATGAGTACTTGGTAATTTTACTTATTTCACAAAATATTTAGGATTGGCTTTCTAGCAGAAAATAACAAAGAACCCAAGGCTTGTATACTGGCTGACTCACAAGCCAAATTGAGAAGAAACCCAGTAGTTAAGGGAGAAAGTTGACCATAAAGAAATAAAGTGGGAAATTCACAGAAATAGCAGATCAAGCCATGAAACTGGGCATTCCGAACAAGTTTATCTATCTCTAATATTTCCTATGGTCTTGTTTATTCTCTGCATACTTTACTCTCAGAAATAAATATGGTAAAGTCTCCCACTATGATCTATCAATTAAAAAAAAGCCCTTTCTGTTCTCTTTAATGTTTTATGCCTTGAATTCTATCACATCTGATATTAATATTATTATTCTTGGTTTCCTTTACATATTTCATGATCTTTTTTTTTTAAAGTTCATAAATTTGTTTTTAACTTTTAATCCTTCTGCATCACTTTGTTTTAGATGGTCTTCCTTAAGAAAGCATCTACCTAGATTTTGGTTTTTGACTCTATCTGGATTTCAGTGGGCAGAGTGGAAGATTGAGACATGTGCACGATCATATTACAATCTTACCTAGAATTCCTGAACTCCCACAGCATTTTAACTTTCCTTGTCTACTAACAATTATAACTACATGGTTTTGGCATATTTACATACACGCTCTCTCTACATGGACTGTAAGCATTTGGAGGGCAGAAAACTTTTTATCATTTTTTAAAAAGCTTCCCAAAGTATTTAGCATACTGCCTTGTTTACAGAAGATATTTCACAAATACATTTTGAATTTAGATTAATCTGGAAGATTAATCTTGCAGCACTGTGAGGCTAGAGAATATATCAACAATGAGAGCCTAGTAATAAGCAAACAGTCTGCCAGCTGAAAAATGTATGCTGGAGAATGGCTACCAACAAGATATTCAATCAGCTTCTATACAGTGGCCTGACGTGCAACTCCCCAAAGCAGGAATGAACAGAGGAATTGCTTTGGCTAAGTACACGATGAAAAACTAATGACTAGTGGGAAACAACAGCAGACGGCCAAGCTGGCAACAATCATAAACAGGGGTAGCTCTTTAGGAATAAAGACAACAAGGAATTATAAACAGTACAAGAATCTGTAAACTCAAAAGTAGCTCACAAAATCTGTGCAGTTTTAAATATGTATCTAGAGAAGCAAATCTGTTACCCTAAACTTTCTAAGTTTCATCTGGACCATATTTAGTTATAATAATTTTCAAAGGTGACCAACTATAGTTGTCTCTAAATTATCTGTGGTCACTGAGGGAACCCACAATTAAGAGTCAAAATATCACGTGATCTTTGTTTACTCTGATATTGCTCTATTTTACCAACTATTTAATTTGTATTCCTTAAATGTGTTCTGGCTAACTGGGAGAGACTAGGTATACCAGAAATGTGCTATGTTCAATGGGTAATCTGTCTTGGATTCAAATACTACAAACCCACACATCAAATAATCCAGGTTTGTAACTGATAAATTTACAGCACATATTTCCACATATTTTTATGTATGGGACTATCTTCTTTTCTCTGTCTCCTTCACTTCTGGCTCCCTGACCTCTACTGCTTTCTCTTGAAAACAGTAGAAACAAAAATCTACAAAAGCTGCAGTGCTTGCCTTGTGAGGCAAGTTAAGACTGCAATCAACTGAAGCTTTCACTTCAGGTCAACTTAGTGAATTATTTTGATAACTGGGCCTAGTGCCCACTATCTCAAAGAAGAGTGAGACAAAATTTATCATGGGTCTCATTCCTCATCTCATCAAAAAAAAAAAAAACACCTTAACGCCCAACCAAATGCCCACTCCCACCACACCCCCACAGTCTTACACCTCTCTGACCTTGACCAAGGCCTCTACTCCTCAACCCTCCCAAATCTTTCCATGGAGCCACTAGAACTGCAGCTCCAAATTCCCCTATAACCTCAATCTTTCTTCCAAGCACTTGATTTGCTTCTTTGCTTTGAATGAAATCTTGTCTTGTCTCAAAACACCACTTCCCATGCTGCTCTCTCAAACGGTGGTCCAGATATATGGCTTGCTCCCCACTGCCAACATCATTCCCAAACTCTCTTATAAGACACACAAAAACTTGCTCCTTGCAAGCTCATGTTACTCAGCTACAACACCCCGTTCCCCTCTTTGTTGTTATGATCTACCAACCTCCCAGTCACCCCCTATATTCACTGAGGACTTTCACATCTAGTTAAAGTCTTCCCCTTTACCCTAAAAGCCCTGCTATCATCATGGGTGATATCAACGTCCCTGAGACCAAACTCTCCAAAACTAAGGTATTTCAGTTCTTTGACATCCTCATCTACAGTAATCTACCTCTCCACCTAACCCTGACCACCTATTACCATGGTCTGCAACTGGATGCAGACATCATTCAAAACGGACCCACTTGTAGAAAACAGTTCAGGCATCCCACTTTAACCACAATCTAATCTCCTGGTAGCTTGCTTATAAACCACCCTCACTATGAACATTTTTTGACGTCAGATGGCCTGCTAGTACCTTAACTTTCTACTTTCTCCCCATCTATCTTCCTTTTACTATATTCATTATTTTCTTAGGCAACTTAAATTCCATGCTCCATTCTGTTAAAAATACTATCATGAATACCCTCAACTCCTTAGATTCCTGTCTTACAAAATCCCAAGCCCAGATGAGTCCAGCTATCTGCTTTCTCCATACTTACGCTCAAGTGCAACAGAAAGTTAACACAATAAGACAGATACAACTATCATTTCATGATCAACCTCAATGAGCGCACAATAACACCCTTTTCTCTGTCAAAATTATTTTCCATTCTCTACATTTATTTCAGATTTTCTCCATTCTCTTCCAAATTCTAATCCCCACCATTTCCTTCTTTTCACCGAAGAGAAGCTATCATACAAGAATTCTTGCAACTTCTGGCTACCAAACACCCTACATACTCTTAACACCCTCCAATCTGGCTTCTGCATCCGTCAACAGGTCTCTGAGACTACTAATGGGACATTTTTTCAATCCACATTTAACTTGATCTTTCAGAAGTACCTGACATAGTTGATCAAGTGAACACTGATCTTCCCAATTGAGCATTCTCTTCCCTTGCATGGTAGGTTGAAATATGCTCCCCCCAAAGATATCAGGTTCTAATCCTTGGAACCTGTGAATGTTATATGTTGAATGCAACCCAATAAGAAATATATATTTGATTTAGTCCCTGGTCCCTGGCACACAGCTCCTAAAATCCTTACAATCTCTGGAGTGAGAAGAGTGTCTTTTGTACACTAATGAGATGACTGGTGGCTGGGGCACCCATAGGTAGCTTCAGGATGCGTGCTGGTTGCCAGAAAAAACGAGGCATGATTAGAGGGTTGGAACTTTCAGCCCCATCTCCCAACCTCCAGGGAGATCAAGTTAATCACCAATGGCCAATGATCTAATCAACCATGCCTATATAATGAAACCTCCATAAAAACCCTTAAACAGGGTTCTTCTGGGTTAGTGAACACATCGAGGTGCTCGGAGGGTGGTGTGCCTGCAGGAGGGCTTGTGAGCTCTGCACACCCTCCTCCCCATGCCTTGTCCTATGCATCTCTTCCATCTGGTTGTTCCTGAGTTGCATCCTTTACAATAAACTGGTCATAATAGGTAAAGTCCTTTTCTGAGTTCTGTGAGCCTTTTCTAGCAAATTATCAAACCAGAGGGAAGGGGCTATGAAACCACCACCACCTCGACTTCATAGCCATTTGGTCAAAAGTACGGGTGGCCTAGACTTGCAGTTGGCATCTGAACTGGGGGCAATCTTAACTTGTGGGGTCTGTACTAAATCCAGTAGTTAGTGTCAGTATTGAATGGTACGACACCCAGTTGGTGTCTGGAGAGTTGGAGAATTGGTTAGTATGAGGTAAAAACCCACACATTTGGTATCAGAAGTGCTGTGTAGGTAAAAACAGCACAAAGTAAAGCTTTGGCAGATGTAATGGATCTTGAAATGAGATTATTCAAGTGGACCCTAAAATGCCATCACAAATGTCCTTATTTGTGGACAGAGGGAGACTAGACACACAGAAAAGGAGAAGGCAATGTGACCACAGAGGCAGTGACTGGAGTGGTGTGGCCACAAGTCGAGGAATGCTGGCAGCCACCAGAAGCTGGAAGAGCTTCTAGAGGGAGCACGGCCCTGCCAACGCCTTGATTTCAGTCCAATAATACTGATTTCAGACCTCCAGAACTATGAGAGAATACAAATTTCTGTTGGTTCAAACCACTAAGTTTGTGGTAATTTGTTAAAGGAGCCATAGAAAACTAATACCTTGCAGCTTCTTTAATAACTCACTATCCTGATTTGCTGAAATCAGTTCTTCTTGGGCTTCTTTAGTGATTCATCATCTTCTCGTTGCTGTTAGTGCCATCGAGTCGATTCCAACTCCTAGCAATCCCGTGTACAGCAGAGTGGAACCCTGCCCGGTCTTTTTGTACCATTCTCTCACCTTCCTGCACTATATTAGACAACGCTCCACTGCTATTCATAGAGTTTCCACAGCCAATTTTTCTGGAAGTGGGTGGCCATGTCCTTCTTCCTAGTCTTAATTTGGAAGCTCTGCTGAAACCTGTGTACCATGGGTGACTCTGCTGGTATTTGAAATCCCAGTGGCACAGCTTTCAGTATCACAGCAACACGCAGCCACCACAGTATGACAACTGACAGATGGGTGGTGCGGTTCCCTGACCAGGAACCGAACCCAGGCTGCAGGGGTGAGAGCGCTGAATCTTAACCACTGGCTATCATATTCTTTACCTGGACATTTAAAAGGGGCATTCTTCAAAGGCTAGGACTTCTCTTTCTACATTCCTTTGCTCTGGTTAATTGCACTCACATCCACAGCAATTACCACATTGACACAACAGATCCAAATGCGAATTTTGTTATCTTCAACTTTGATCTCTCCTCTGATTTCAAACCCAATTGCCTATATGGTATTTCCATTTGGATGTTCCAAAGGCATCTCCAATTCATCATTTCCAAAAACCAAACCTGGTCCTCTTCCAGCGTTCCTTGTCTCACCAAACAGCACTCTGCTCTCTCACCACCACATTAGCCTTCCCTCAGTTCCTTGGAATATGCAAGCCCATCTCCTGATAGCTTCTGCATATGCTTTCTCTCAGCTCGATTTCTCTGCACAACTTCTACTCATCCTACTTCCTCTCCTTACTACTGGGCTCCTGCTCATCCTTCAAGTCTCAAATTTCAGCTCAGCTGCCACCTTCTCAGATCTTTCCCTGACTCTCCAATCTAAACTGGGTGTCCTTATACACTTTCACGACACCACGTTCTTCTCCTTCACTGTATTTACCAGAGTTCTAATTGTTCACTTATTTTTGTGATTAATTCTCTTCTCCACTACACTGTAAACTCCAAGAAGGCAGGGAATGCTTGTTTTATTCACTGTCTATCCTGAAAGCCAAAGCATAGTGCCTGGCACATAGAAAACACCAAGTAATATTTGTCAAACGAACAAGTGAAAAATGAAATCTATTACCTCAAGTATGAGTGCCCTGGAAGCTGCCTAACCTTTCTTTACCTTTTACATTTAGTTACCGAGGCTATTAATACGTTTTAACCCAGATCCACAGCTATTTTTCTTTTCCTAAAGAAAAACATATTTCATTGTCCAGTATTACCCATTATCTATTAAATACGGTTCAGTTCTTTTAAAACAATAGTTCCTGAAGCAACTCTAAAAATAAAGAATTAATACAGATGACTTCTGCTTCTGGCATGGTGGAGTACTGAAATCAGACTGACCCTCTTTCAGTAACTAGAAAGTGGAGAAAATACGACACTGTTATCAGACACTGGACAACAGAGAGATTAGAGTCTGCAACCACCGAAAAAAGGAAAACAATTTAGGTAAACCCTGTAACTGCCCTGCCATTCTGCCTGGGGGCCCTTTCCAGACCACTGTGCAGAAAAGGCCACACCAAACAGAGCATGGCAGTTTCACTGAGTTGAGGACCAGATCAGGAAGGCGAAGGTGTCTGGAATCTTGAGGGTAGAAGAGAGAGAAGAGAGCTACTCAGAGGAGAGAGCTCCAGAAATCAGCATAGAGTCCTCATGGGTCGTGGGCTGAATACCAATCTACACATGCATAAGGCAAAACCCCACACGTCCAAGGCCAAGGACAACTGCCAGGGAGCTAGAAGATGAACAATTCCCAGAAATCATTCAGAAACAAGGAGAAAAATTACCAGACTTCTCTGAAACCATGCAAGTCAGAGACAAGGAAACTACAACTTTAAAGTGTTGAAAGACAAAAGTGTCAATCCAGAAATGCATATCATTAGCCTTTTTCACTTTCATTCTCTCACAACTATACAGGAGTTTCCCAGAGGTTGCGAGACCTGTGATAGCACAACAGATTATTTTTTCTTTTGCAAAATAGTTATTTTTCATAAAAAAGTTATGTTAACTTGTAATTGGTTTATTATTTTGTAAATAAATTGATAAATATTTTTTAAAAGTTCTTTATTTTAATTTCTAATAAGGTAAATTTCGACAGCTATAACCCACATAAAGAAAACCTCTTTGAGATCCTCAATAATTTTTAAGAATGTAAAGACATTCCAAGACCAAAGAGTTTGAGAATCACTGCTTTAGCAGCAGTGGCCCCACTGAATTAGTGTTCCCTTGTGATGTCACAGACCCTGTGGGAAAGTTTTTCATTACAAATTCAATTTCTCTAATAAATACACAGCTTTCTTGTGTCAGTCTAGATAATGCATATCTTTAAGAAGAATTTGTCCATTTCACCTAAGTTGTTTAATTATTAGTATATACTGGTTTATAACATTTCCTTAGTCCGTAAGATATGTTGTCATGTCCCTCTTTCACTCCAGATATTGATAATTTGTGACTTTTTTTTTATATTGATCAGTCTGACTACAGATAACAATTTTACTGATTTTTTTTCCAAAAATTATTAGTTGTATAAATATCAACCCTCAAATACTTGACACAGATGGGGTTTTGATGATGGCCCTGCAAGTCCTCATAACACACTATTATAATGGTGGTATAATAAAATACACCAACATTTAAAAGATCTGCAGACCTCACTGAGCCAGTATTTTCCAAATGATGAATGTATGGGCAAAAGATTCATTTAAATGTAAAACTGACCAGTGAATTTTAATATAATAGAGTATGAAAACTTTATTTATACGGTTTCGGATTTCACATTGCAGTTAAATTGCTGAATCCTGATGTAGTACAGAAGAAGAATATCCAAATTATCTGTATGATGAAATGGGAAGTATACATTAAGCCCTTCTGCTGTATACTGAAAAATAACAGCTGTGTCAAGGAAAAGCACCTGTATAACTATTTGAGCTGTGAGCCACTTTTTCATGGAACACCATTTTTACTTGAAAGAGTGACTAACAGACAAACTATTATTTGGACTAGAGTACTATTTGGAAGACATTTTCTTGAAAATTAACAAAGTGAGCTTATTACTTCAAGGAAAATAAATGACAATATTTACTGCCAATGATAAAATTTTCAAGTGAAAATTAAAATTTTGGAAAATTTATACCGGTACCTGGGAACCCTGGCAGCTTCCCAAGATTTTTCTGATAAGATAGGTACATTAACAAACGATTTTTTTGATATTGTATAATGCAGCAGCTCTTAAACTTTTTGGTCTCAAGACCACTTTATAGCTTTCTTTTTCCCGACCCCGGCCTCGCTCTAGAGCACGGGACCACAATGCCCTGCGCCACTTGTCATTGGAGGCGCCAAAGAATACATGCCAGAGGTCTATGAACCACAGATGTTCATCACCCCTCCCAGGACCAAGTTCATTTTCAGCAGCCCAGGTGGGATGACCGTAAACGAACTGGCAAATAATAAATGGAGAACACGAAGAAAGACAACAATGATGAAACAGTTGACTGTTAAAGATTGTGAAAAAGTGCCTCAAAAATTATATTACCTTTTATTTATGATTCACTTTTCCTTCAAGGAATTCAAAGCACTTCACAGATATTCCCTCATTAATTTTCACTGTCCTTTAGTGTCAGAAATAGACAAAACAATCTTATGTACACCTGAAATTTACATAACGTTATGAACCAATGTGACCTCAATAAAATAAAATACAGACCAAAAAAAAAAAAAAAGACCCCTTTATACTCTTTAAAATTAGTGAGGATCCCAAAGAACTTTCAGTTATGTGGATTCTACCTATCAATATTTACTATATTAGACATTAAAACTGAGCATTAAAAAAAATTTAAACTTATTTAAAAATAACAAACCTATTACACGTTAACTAGCATTTTGATGGAAAATAACTAGTTTTTTAAAAGTCTAGTGAGAACAGTACCACTGTTCTACATTTTATAAATCCCTTTCCTGTCTCACTTAATTTCAGACAGCTGGATTCTCTTACGTGCTTCTGCAGTCACACTGTTGCCACGTCACAGGTCTGGTCACGTGGCCTCTGGAAAATCTTGAGAATGAGCATGAAAAAGGCAAATAACATCTTAGTATTACTATAAAAACAGTTTTGACTACATAGCATCCTTGAAGCCCTCTCCTATATTTTCCACTGTTAAAGTTAAGAGATGACAATAAACGTTAGCAGACTAAGGTACAAAGACCAATGCTGCAAATCTTCTCTTATTTTATAAAAATTCTTACTTTGTTAAGGACACATTTCTTTTAAGCAACATCTATATTTTTAGGCTTTATCCCTAATCAAATCAAAGCAGTTATCACTACTCTAGTCCCCAATTACTATACACTAATACTACTTTTGCACCCCTTATAAACATTCACGTGTATGTATGAGCCTGTGTGTATAAATATATACAATCTTTCTCACAACTGCACAAAATATATGGAAAGAAATACACCCAAATATTATTAGCAAGATTATGGGTAGTTCTGATATTGTTATCTTTATTTTTCCCAATATTCTATATATATTTGCATTTAATTTTTTTAAAACAAATGGAAAAAATGCTTTCCACTATTCCCTTCCTCTCATTAGCACTGGATAACATTTTTTTCAAAAGGAGTATATGCCCTGATCTTAGGGAACCAGCAGGCCTTAGTAACTACAAAGAGGCAGAAAATTACACTAGGCAATAGGATGCAGTGGACCCCATGTTAACTTATCAAAGAACTGAAACTTAGAATTCTGATTCAAGAATCTAGGATCTCCAGTAAAGTATGTTCTTCTCATAAAATAATGACCCTTCTTATACAGTGCCATCAGGAACTATGCACACTAATAAACTTGTTACAAATATTTAGCTCTCTGTGCCTTCTGAAGTATTTTCACTTACTCTCCTCTGCTCTTATATCATCACAGAACACAGTACTTTAAAATTCATACTCTAATGGATTTAATAAACTTTTTTTCCAAAGGAGACCTCAATCTTTTTGGAGATTATCACTATTCATGAAAATGTCTGTTTTCTGGCCAAAAAGAATTACAGCAAAGGGCCAATAACTCAAAGCAAAGAAATAGGAGGCTCTGAATTCTTCCAATTTGGGATCTCAAAACTCTATGGTTTAAATAACTGGTGCCTGCAATGCCACACCAAAGCATTACGGTAGCACAAGCGCCACACATTACACCATAATTAACAAGAAGAGAAGGGGAGAACACGACGGGGCATCACAAACAACTCTTCCACTTAACCAGCAGAGGAGAGGCAGCACAAAGCAGTGGTGAAAACTCAAACTCTGGGGCAGATTATCTGGATTCAGATTCTGGCCCTGAAACCCTGGGTAATTAACACTTCATCTGGCTCCGTTTCCCCATCTATAAAATGGAGGAGAGGGTAGAATAATAAATAATATCTACCCACAAGGTTGATAGAAGGATTAAATGTGTTAATATTTATAAAGTGCTGACACAGTAAATTTTTCTTTTTCTTTTTTTTATAATTTTATTTATTTATTTATTTTTCCCCCAAAGCCCCAGTAGATAGTTGTATGTCGTAGTTGCACATCCTTACAGTTGCTGTACGTGGGACGCGGCCCCAGCATGGCCAGACAAGCGGTGCCTCCGTGCGCGCCCAGGATCCGAACCGGGGCCGCCAGCAGCAGAGCGCGCACACTTAACCGCTAAGCCATGGGGCCGGCCCAGTAAATTTTTCTTAAAGAAAAAGAAACACCCTGAAGTTAAAGTTCAAACACTTTAAAAATAAAAGATGAAATAATTGTAGAGCTGCAGAAAAACCCAATCAGATAATTCAGAATACTGCATACTCAATTTTCTAGCTTCTTAAAAAGGTATAGCCATGTGGTATCCAATTAACTCTTAACACAGCAGGAGTCCAAACTGCCCAAGTACAAGCCCCTTTCATGGACTTCATAGAATAGTTTGGCTATACGTAATTTAAAGTGCCTTTATGCCTATGTAAACTGAACAAGAAAATGTTCTGTTCTTGAAATAAGGAAGGATACAGTAAATACTAGCACGGACAGGAGGCCTCAGTTGCTCTGTAGAATACCAAAGAAAAACAAAGACTGATCCTGTCCAGCAAATCTATTCAAACTCTGAATGACAGAAATGAACTATCATGTAAAATTAAGACTGAAACCAACTTCCTAAAGAAATGGAACGTTCCACGTTGTGGCAGGGTAAGCACAAGTTGAAATGCAGACATCTTGTTCTGCCAGAAAACAAGGAAGTACTCAAGGACCAACCAGGTCAGATCAAAATGATACAGCAGTCACTTTGAGAAAGCCCCAATGGCCAAACATGGGAAAATTTGAGCATCAAAAAGAATAATGACACCTAACACAACCAGAAGGAAAAAAATATTAGGAATTAGAGCAGAAATCAATAAAATTGAAAACAGTAAAATAGAGAGAAAACGTCAAAGAAAACAAAAGCTGGTTTTTTGAAAAATATAAAACTGATAAACCTCTAGCCAGAATAAGCAAGAAACAAAAAAGAGAGAAGACACAAATTCATAATACAAAAAATGAAAGTGGGGTTATCACTACTAATTACAAGAACATTAAAAGGATAATAAAGGAATATTATGGAAAATTCTATACTGACAAATATGGTAACTGAGATGAAACAGACCAATTCTGTCAAAGGCACAATCTACCAAAATTCACACAAAGAGAAACAGATCATCTGAATAGGCGTATATCTATTAAAGAAATCGAATCAATAGTTATTAACCTTCCCAAACTAAAAGCACCAAGCCCACTGGCTTCACTGATGAATCCTACCAAACATTTAAGGAAAAAAAAATATCAATTCTCTACAATCTCTTCCAGAAAACAGAAGCAGAGGAAGCACTCCCTAACTCATTCTCTGAGGGTAGCATTATTCTAATACCAAAATCAGATAAAGATACTACAAGAAAGGAAAGCTACAGAACAGTATCTCTTAAGAACATAGATGCAAAAATCCTCAACAAAATATTAGCAATTAAATCCAACAATGTAAAAAAGATTTCTACACCACAACCAAGGGGGATTTATTCCAGGTATGCAAGGCTGGTTCTAAAATCTATTAATGTAACCCACCACCACCAACAGGCTAAAGAAGAAAAATCACATGATCATGTCAATGGAAAAAGAAAAAGCATTTGACAAAATCTAACACTCATTCATGATAAAAACTCTTAGCAAACTAGAAATAGAGGGGAATTTCCTCAATTTGATAAAGAACATCTACTCAAAAAAAAAAAAAAACCACCCCATAATTAACATTATACTTAATGGTGAGAAACTGGATATTTTTCTTTTAAGTTCAAGGCAATGAGATCTGCTCTCACCACTCCTATTCAAATACCATACTGCAAGTTCTAGATATTGCAGTAAGAAAACAAAATAAAATAAAAAGTATACAGATTGTGAAAGAAGAAATAAAACTGTTATTGTTTGCAGATGACACGATTATGTATGTTGAAATTCCCAAAGAATTAACAAAAAACCTCGCAGTTGATACAGTTGTTTCCATTTGGGTATGGGTTAGCAATTCTGATACTGCTATACATCCTGCACTGGAACTGAACAATTAAGTAAATGGGTCTTGTATGGTGGGAGGCAGGTTTCTCACTGTTAGAGGAAATTCACATCTCAGTAAGGAGAGGATGCCAGAATGATCCATACGGTAATGGGTTAGAGTTGAAGACAGTAAGAACTCATATTTAGCTTAATATAGATACAGATGGTTACACAGAGAAATATTTATGGACGGGGTATTAACATGTACACATTCATTTCTTTGCTTTGTTTGCTGAGAGTGCCTAAAAGAAACCACATACCAGTAGCAACAAGCACACTTAGCACCTAGATCTTGCTTTCTAACACCATTCTCTAATAAAGGGAAAAAGGGCTCCTTGGAGAAGTGGCTGATTCTAGCTAGGACTGAGGCAGAAAATATACATGAGCTGGGAGCATCTCGCAGTGCCAGAGAGTAAGGAAATCCTCAAAAACAAAAACACCCACTTTGACGGAAGTATGTCAAAGGGGCACAGGAGCCAAATGAAAGATTTTTCAATGGCCAAAACTGGAACAATTTGAGCAATAAAATAAAGTAGTACTGGATTATAACCCAAAGTATAAAATAAATATCCATGAATCTATACTGATATAAATGATTAAGTTAGTAAATGGGAGAAGAGACAAATCTCTCATGTAGAAGGATTCCAAATAAGTTACGCACTCCACTCTCAAGGAGGGAGAGGATAACTCCTCATTCTCTAAGTGTGGGCTGCACACAGTGACTTCTTCCAAACAGTACACTAGGCAAAGGGGTGGGGAGAAAGAGTAACTTTATAGTGGAGAAATCTGACAAACACTACCTCAGCCAGGTAATCAAGGTCAACATCAACAGCCATAAATTATGTTAATAGTATGTACCCTTGATATGATGTGATGAAAATAGCACTTTACCTCTGTGATCTTCCTCCCCAAAACCTATAACCCCAGTCTAAAAATGAGAAAAACATCATGCAAATTCCAATAAAGGGGAATCTTACAAAATACCTGACCAATGCTCCTCAAAACTGTCAATGTCATCAAAAACATTCAAAGAATGTCTGAGAAACTCAAAGCCAAGAAGATCCTAAAGAGACATGGCAACTAAAAGTAATGTGGTATCCTAGATAGGATACCTGGAACAGAAAAAAGACATTAGGTAAAAACTAAGGAAAGCTGAATAAACTATCGACTTTAGTTAATAATAATGTATCAATATTAGTTCACTAATTGTAATAGATGTACCATACTAATTAATGTAGGATGTTGATAACAGGAGAAACCGGGTGCAGGGTATATGGGAACTCTGCAATATATTCTCATTTTTTTCTGTAAATCTAAAACTTCTAAAAAATAAAATCTACTAAAAAAAGGAATAATGACTAAAATGATTATAAAAACACTGAAAAAACAAAAATCTCTGATACCAAAAGAGAGAAATAAAGTTATTTGCCACCACTAAAGATGACTAGTAACCAATTTTCTGAACTGGAGTTGAAATCGAGTTCAGAGTTTAAAGACTTTTCAGAGTTAAAGAGTAGATATCAAAGGAAAATAAGCATTTACCTCATCTTTTTTGGAAGAACTGTAGTTCAATCCCAGTTGACAAGGGAAAAGGTCTTTTTAACAGAGGAGAGTTGGCTAGAATAGATCCAGAAGGATGACAGGGTTAGAAAAAGCACCATTTTGTGAGCCCAAATGAAATTAAACAAGGCTCACCAACAGATGCTAAAAACATCAGGCAAAAGGCCGCTGGGAAACAGAATATTTGCAGGGAACCAAAACATCATCTCACTGATCAACTGCTAAGTGCAAAGGAGGGAAAAAAAACCCCATCTTTAAAATGAATAGATCTGGTACATACCACCTTAACCCAACGACCACACTTTAGGCAGACAACCTGATATTATAGGCCTTGTGTTATGAATCAATATAATGTACACAGGAACATCTGAGCCAAAACACCTACATATAATCCAGCCTTTAGACCCAAGCTTCTGTTTTTAGGGAACACAGCGGCTGGAGATACAAGTTAAATACCATAAGGACACAATCAGACAAATCCAGAATGTGGGAACATTCTGTAAGACAACTGGCCTGATCTCATAAAAAAGCCAAAAGTATGGAGGAAAAAAGTGGAGGTGGGTACAACTGCAGTACACGAGAAGCGTCTAAAGCAACTGTCGGGGGAAGAGGGAGAATATCCCTCTGCCCTTTCCCTTAAGGTTCTTCTGGCTGGCCAAATAATCAACAAGACAGGTTAGCAGAAGAAAATAATACCAAGTTTAATAACATGTATACATGGGAGAAAGCAGGGACACTGCGTTTCTCAACACAATAGCAGAAATTCTCGTCTTAAATATCATTTTCAGCCAATGACAAAGGAGGATTTTGGGGGTGGGGGGAGTCAGTTACAGGAGATTACCACTAAAGCACAGTAAACAAGTGTAAGGTTATTATGCAGCTCAAGGCCTCACCTTCCACATTGATAAGTCACTAGAAATGAGCTCATCCCCCTCTCTTTTCAAAACAGAGAGGGAGATACCTTTACAAATGGAGATTTCCCTTATAAATGTAAATGATTGTCTGGCAACTCTTCGCAGGGTCATCAAGAGAATGTGGCCAGAGAGACAGAACTTCTGATAAGAGGGGCTTGTTGGTGCCTTTCCTATTGTAACATTTACCCTATGTTATCTTTACAGCCATCATGATAGATCTGTTCCAGGAAGGAGCTACCATGTCAAATTCTTTAGGCAGTTAGTGGGGGAGGTCAAATGTCCCTAGAGAAAACAGCCAAGGTAAAGAGATAGATTTCAGGGTGGCCAAATCTTGATCTCCCACACAACAATAATCAAATGTAATACATGAACTTTGATTGAACCTTGGTTAGAGAAAACCAGCTACAAATGGACAACTGGAGAAACTTCAATACAGACTAAATATTAAGGGTTTTTCCGAAAGCATCACATTTGTAGGAGAATGTGTTGAATTTCAGGAGATGACGTGCAGGAAAACAAAGTCTCTATTAAGAGAGAGATAAATATAACAAAACGTTAACAACCTGTACCCAAGTGGTAGAGCTATACAGGTGTTCACTGTACTATTCTTTCGATTTGTCTGTATGTTTGAACATTCTTAATAAAAAGTTGGGGTTGGTGTGGAAGACCGACGGCATTAAAAAAAAAAAAGCTGGCCAAATGATGAGTTGTAATGTAAAGCACCAGTAAACAGTAATAGCAGATTATATGGGCAGGTATAACAAAGAAACACAGGGATTTTAAACCAGTCTCCTATGACACACACACTGCATAAACATTAAGAAGGCAGGGGCATGAAAGAGAGGGAACCAGTTTAAGAAACAATTTCTATCTTCCAAAAGTTTAAAATATCAACCAAAACTCTGCTGATAAAATCATCTGACACACAACACCTCCGATATCTCTCCTTTTCTCAGGAGAAGAAAGAAGCAGCGGCTACAAAAGAGATACCATTTTTGCTCTTCAATTAGAATGGTTGAAGAGTGACAGAAAATTTTGTAATTTTGAAATTTCAGAAATAGAGGAATGAGTTGAAGGATCAAGAACATACATGAACTCATGAAGACCATAAATTAATTTACCTACATATATGAAGATAGCACACTAAATTAAAATCAGTAACATTTCATTTATCTTATATTAACATTGGGTTTCATAGAACTAAGTTCTCTCTGCAATCCCTTACTATACTACCGGCTATGCAGGCACAACCATATGTCCACCCCAAAGGCAATCCCTCTATTTAATGACTTAGAAGGCTATCCTGGAGTTTTTCTGTGGAAATTTTAAAATTTTACTCAACATAATTGAGTAGATACTTCTCAACGCCTCTTCCACAATACCTAGGATTCTACAGCCTTATAACTATGACAATATCATGCCAATAAATACATCAGCTCATTTTATATGTGATTGCCCTTTCTCACTCCTGATAGACACGAAAATGTTACCCTATCTTTCTCTCCCCCAAACTTTACAAAAATATCGTTTACTCTGCCATTTGTTTCCTCCCTTTTCTACTCCTAATCCTGTTTTCCTCTTTTCTAATAATTGCTATAATGTATATATTATTGTATATAATGATACTGGTACCCAAAAATCTCACCCTAAGAAAAAACTAAAACCATATACACTAAAATTTCAAAAAGGGGAATCTTATGAGACAAGCCTTCATCAAGTGAACAAATTACTTTCCCTTATAATAGTGAACTAGGTAATTCAGACCAACTCTCTAACGGAGAGCAACTAGAAAAATTGAACACCCCCCTCCCCCAGGCAAAATTAGAAATAAACAAACAAAAACACCTCTTTGAAGGCATCAGAGTGCAAACAAGGCAGTAAAAAGTATGGAGGCTAAGATGTGGGAGAGTAAGGAAATCCTCAGAGGTCAGCCAGGCCTCTGGGGCCATTTTTCCCAAGGGCATCTGCCAATTCCACAAAGGTGGCTGAGAAGCTGGGCTGAACTTTTCACAGATCTACAAGGCTTGGGGGCGGGGGTGGGGGGGCAGGCGAGGAGTTTGTTACATATTGGAGATAAGGGACCAACGAGGTATGGGGGTAGGGAAATGAGGAGCTGATACCCTTGGTTTTATGTTAGGACTCCAAAGACTCATATCCTTGGAGTAAAGAAAATGTAAAATAAACCAGCCTTTGCAGACTCTGGAGCCCAGTTTTAAAACATCTTAGTCTCTTACTGGATTAAGATGACCCAGGATTGCTAAACATTACTAGCTAGCCTGTTACCAAAAGTACAGTCATGTGTCCCTTAAGGATGGGATACATTCTGAGAAATCTGTCCCTAGGCAATTTCATCATTGTGCCAACATCATACATGTACTTACACAAACTTACGTGGTATAGCCTACTACACACCTAGGCTATACAGTACTAATCTTATGGGACCACGGTCACACACGCAGTCCACTGCTGACCGAAACATCATTATGCGGCGCACAATTGTAAAGAAAAATCCCTTCTGGAAGGAGATAACATCATTCCTAAACCTTAAATTATCTCTATAATTTTCCATATATAATGTCTTAATAAAAAATATCCAGGTATATGAGACTAAGACAACATGATAAAAAATTAAGTGACACGAAAGCCTACAAGAAAATACCTATGGTGGATCAAGATAATGAAGTTATCCAATACAGAAATGCTTAATATATTCAAAGAAATTTTTTTTTAAAATTGAGAGTCATGAAAGACTGGCCCAGTACAAAACCCTACTAACTTCAAAATTCCAAATCATACTTCATTTCCTAATCCTTAAATTAATTTCTGATTGATTCTTTAGGAATTCCTACAGCTAGTCTAAACCCTTCTTACTTCCTTTAGGTCCACAGACACCCAAAAAGAACACTTCACCTACTAAAGTAAGAAAAGTCAGTCAGCCAATCTAAAAGGAATTCATACGCCAAGAGACATGCCCTCTAACCTGCCTTACTGGTACATTCCCGGAGAGGAAACACACTCCATTAAATTGCCACAAGAGAGTGAACTGTTGCAGGGAGCCGCCATAGCTCAAAGGTTTCCAAGCATTTTACATCATAACCCCTTACATACACACCTCTGTGTGCATCTATACATAAGTACATTCAATTTAATTGAAACACAAATTTCAAAAAACAATTCTTAGCTACAGTAACCAAGACAGGGTGGCTGGCATAAGGACAGACATACAGATTAATGGAATAGAAGTGAGAGTCCAGGAAAAAAAAAAAAAAACCTATCTTTTTTTTGAAACAAGAATTACAGGACAGTCTGATAGGAAAGCACAGTATTTTCAACAAATAGTGTTAGGACAACTGCATACCCATATGCAAAAGACTAAGTCAGATCCCTTCCTCACACTATACACAAAAAAATTAACTCGGGCCGGCCCCGTGGCTTAGCGGTTAAGTGCGTGCGCTCCGCTGCCGGCGGCCCGGGTTCGGATCCCGGGTGTGAACCGAGGCACCACTCCTCCAGCCATGCTGAGGCCGCGTCCCACATACAGCAACTAGAAGGATGTGCAGCTATGACAGACAACTATGTACTGGGGCTTTGGGGGAAAAATAAATAAATAAAATCTTTAAAAAAAAAAAAAAAAAAAAATTAACTCAAAATGGATCACAGACCTAACTGTAAGAGCTAAAACTATAAAACTCTTAGAAGAAAACACAAGAGTGATCTTCATGACCTTCAGTTAGGCAATGGTTTCTTAGATACAATATCAAAAGCACAAGTAACAAAGAAAAAATAGATAAATTCAATTTCATTAAAATTCATATCTTTAGTGCTGCAAAATACTATCAAGAAATTGAAAAGGGCCAGCCCCATGGCTTAGCGGTTAAGTGCGCACGCTCCGCTATTGGCGGCCTGGGTTCGGATCCCGGGCGCACACCGACACACCGCTTCTCCGGCCATGCTGAGGCCGCGTCCCACATACAGCAACTAGAAGGATGTGCAACTGTGACATACAACTATCTACTGGGGCTTTGGGGAAAAAAAAAAAAAGGAGGAGGATTGGCAATAGATGTTAGCTCAGAGCCAGTCTTCCTCAGCACAAAGAGGAGGATTAGCATGGATGTTAGCTCAGGGCTGATCTTCCTAACAAAAAAAAAATAAAAATAAAATAAAACTGTTTAAAAAAAAAAAAAGAAATTGAAAAGACAACCCCCAAAATAGGAGAAAATAATTTGCAAATCACATGTCTGATGAAGGACTTGTATCTAGACTACATAAAGAACACTTACAACTTAATAATAAAAAGATAAATAACTCATTTTTTTAATGGGCAAAGGTTCTGAATAAACATTTCTCCCAAGATATACAAATGGTCAATAAGCACATGAAAAGATGATCAACGTGATTAGCCATCAGAGAAACACAAATCAAAACCACAATGAGACACCACTTCACATCCACTAAGATGGCTATATCAAAAGACAGACAATAACAAGAGTTGACAGGATGTGGAGAAACTGGAACCATCATACTTTGCTTGTTGGAATGTAAAATGGTGCAGCCACTTTGAAAAACAGTTTCGCAGTTCCTCAAAATGTTAAACATGGAATTACCCATATGACCAGCAATTCTAATCCTGGTTATATACCCAAGAGAACTAAGAACATATGTCATACAAAAACTTGTGCAGGAATGTTCATGACAGCATTACTTGTTATAGCCAGATGCCTGTCAACTGAACAGTAGATAAATAAAATGTGCTGCATCTGTACAATGGAATATTAATAGACCATAAAAACGAAGTACTGATACATGCTATAAGATGAATGAACCTTAAAAACATTCTGCTAAGTGAAATAAGCCAGTCACAAAAGACTACATACTATATGATTCCATTTACATGAAATGCCCAGAATAGCAAATCTATAGAGAGAAAGTAGAAGAAAGTAGTTGTCTGAGGCAAGGGTGGGAGAGTGTACAGGAATGGGGAGTGACTGCTAATGAGTATGGAGTTTCTCTGAAGAGTAACAAAAACATTCCAGAATTAGGTTGTGGTGATCACTGCATTACTCCATGAATATACTAAAAAAACTCCGAATTGTATACTTCAAATAGGAGAATTGTAATGGTATATGAACTAAATCTCAACAAAGCTGTTAAAAAATTCTTAGCCCCTTATTACTTGTGTTATACTCTGATATTCTCTATTTTATTTCATTTAAAAATATAACACTAGTTGTGATCTCCTAAATTCGTTGTACGACCCACTAATGGGTCATGACTGGCAATTTGAAAAACCCTACCATAAAGTTCTCTAACAGCAGAAACGATACCCACATTCTCCTATTATCAGGACAAATTCCATCACACCTCACATCCCAGAACAAGTCCAACTCTTCTTGGTCATTTATTATTCCCTGAGTTCTCACTGCCACACTGCTGTGTACATCCTCCATTTTACCCAATTCCTCATCCCTCCTAAGTCCTTTACTGGACCTTCTGAAATTCCAAATTCGTGACAAGCACACTTGGCCAACTATACTACCTTTACTGTTCCTTACCATCATCTACCCTCCCTCACTGATTAAGGACGTTAGCAACAGTACACAGTATGTACTCTTACTCCCCTCACCATTTGCTAACTTCACCATCCATACAGACTGACTGACTCACCCTTTTAATATCTCAGCCTCTTTAATTCATTGGCCTCCTCATTTCCACAGACTTTTCCTTCAATTCCACCTCAGCAGCCCACTCCCAAGGCCAATCCTGGGGTATTATCATTGCCAGAAACTATTACACCTGTCAAATAGCTTTATTTCAAGCATCCCACTCTGACCACCACATTCAATCCTTCTAGTTCACTTACTTCATCCCATTCCACCTCTCCCCCAAAAATTCTGACTGAAATTTCCAATACATTGATGCTACTGCTTCCTTACTATCCATCCTGACTTCACCTCCTTTCTTGTCCATGTTAGATTTCACGATTCATCACCCCTCTAAGCACTCCCTTCAAAAAGCCCTCATTTCCCTTGTCCCTTTTCCTTCTTTTATATTGACCTAGTTTTATGTGTCAATATATCTGGGCTACAGTCCTGTTATTCAATCAAATACTAATCTAAGTGTTGCTGTGAAGGTATTTTGTAGATGTGGTTAACATTTACAGTTGACTTTAAGTAAAGGAGATTAACCTCAATAGTGTGGATGGGCCTCATCCAATCAGTTGAAAGGCCCTAAGAGCAAAACAGCTTTCCCTGAGGAAGAAGACATTCTGCTTCAAGATTACAGCATCAGCTCCTGCCCTACACATTTGTCAGCCCTCATAATTGTGTAAGCAAATTCCTTGAAATTTCTTTATATACACATACATACATATATATCTCCCAGTGATTCTGTTTCTCTGGAGAACTGTGACACATCTGGCAAAACCTCACCCCAGGGGAATCCAACCATCTGCCTTATCTGTGCTTTTACCTACCAGTTAAATAATGCTGGGGGGGAAAAAAAATCACAAAATCAGCCTGACTCACATCACTTTAAATTCAAGATTTCAAACCACAAATGAACAATCAACACTTCTTAGCAAACTGCTTCAAATTTCCCACACTCCCATCCCCCTCTGCCCATACCAATCTCATACTTCATTGAGAAAACAGAAACCACGAGAGACGACAGCCAGGAGAATTAAGCCTTCATCTTCCAACCACCAAACTTCCTGGCAAGGGCACACAACTTTTCTGCATTCCCTCATTCACTTCTCACTTCATACAGCTTGACCCTCTACCTTGATTATATGCTTCCAGGCAGCAGACTAAGTTATATTTCTGAGAATTGCCTCTGGATGCTAAGCACATAGAAAGCAATCTATATGTATTACCAAATAAGAGACAAGGAAGTTAATTACTAATTCTGCATTCACTGTCAAATGATCACTAACTTGTCTATTAGACATTTTGAAAACCACAATTCAAGTTTATTTACATTAATATTAGGGAGAAAACTTCACACTACTCTTATTACTCCCATAATCTCTCTCCAGTTTCACTTATTATTCATATCCTGAGTATTTACTCAGCAGGTATACAGATATTTTGGTTCTTGTTTTACACACTGTGGAGGAAAACTATGTTTTAAATATCACTGCTACCAATGCAATAAGAGAAAAAACTAGAGGTGTAAACGCTAGGAGAGAGAAGGTAAAAACTGGAGGAAGTTAAAAAAAGGATGGCAAGATTTATACCTGAAAAATAAAAAATTCAACTACAGAATGATTACAGATAATAAGAAAATTTAAAAAAGAGGTTTATTTACATACAAATATTAACTAATATGCAAAATAAACAGCTTTTTTTTTTTTTTTTTTTGCTGAGGAAGATTCGCCCTGAGCTAAGATGTGTGCCAGTCTTCCTCTATTTTGCATGTGGGTCGCCACCACAGCATGGCCGCTAACAAGTGGTGTAGGTACGTGCCCGGGAATCACAGCCGGGCCCCTGAAGCGGAGCGCCCCAAACTTAACCACTAGGCCACAGGGCCGGCCCCTAAACAGCTTTTTGTACACAACCAGGTAGAAGATAAAATGGAAGAAAAAATGCTATTTCTAACAGCAATAAAAATAAATAATAGGAAAACTTAAATACATAAAATAGCAAAAAACTTAAAAATGCTATTAGGAACCCAAAAAGAGACTTGAACAAATGAAAAGGTTAAGTTTTCCATATTCTTGAGTAGAAAGACACAACACCATAAAAATGTCAATTCTCCTATAAATACAAAGAAAATCCTAACGGCAAATTGAATCTATGTGATAATCAGGGTGGGGGTGGGGAAAAGGAGATATTAACTGGAAAAGGGCATGAGAAAACTTTCTGGGAGATGGTAATCTTCTATGTCTTGATCTGGGGTTACACAAGTGTATACATAGGTAAACATTCATTGGGCTGTACATTTAAGGTTTGAGTATCTTACTGTATGTAAATTTTACCTCAGTAAAATAAAAAATTAAGTCATCCCCATAGAAACAGCAACTAGAGTACATGGGTTGATTCTAAAGGTTCATATAAAACAAACAAGATAGAAGCCAGAAAAGATTCTGAAAAAGAAGAGAAATGAAAGGGAATTAGCCCTAACAGAAAAGATAGTATAAAATACAATAATTAAAACAGGATGCTTTGGTTCTGAAATAGGCAGACAGATCAGAGGACCAGAAATGGTCCCAAATACACATAGAAATTCAGTAAATTATAAGAGTGGCATTTCAAACCTGTAAGACAAAAATGTATTATTTAATAACTGATGTTGGGACAACTGGATGGTCAACCAGTGAAAAAAATAAGGTTGGACCCATACATCACACCTTATCTCAGAATAAATTCCAAATAATTAAAAGAATTAACAACACAAAGAGAGAGAGAGAGAAGAACAAAGAAACCATAACAGAATTAGAGAAATAACATTTGAGAATTTTTGTACAATCTTCAATTAGGGAAAGACTTTCTAACCATAAAGATACAACTCAGAAGTCAGGAAAGACTGGTAAGCTTAACTACTGAAAAAAAAAATTCAGCATGACAAAACCACCATAAACAGACGTAAAAGGCAAACAGCAAACTGGGAAAAATATTTCCAAAAAATAGCACAGAGCTATTTCCCATAATACAAAAATAAATCCTACAAATCTAAGAAAATGAGTAACAAAGCCATAGAGAAACAGGCAAGGATATGAAGAGTTCACGATAATGAAAATATAAATAGCCCTTAAAAGATGAAAGAGGGCCGGCCCCGTGGCTTAGCAGTTAAGTGCGCGCGCTCCGCTGCTGGCGGCCTGGGTTCGGGCCCCGGGCGCGCACCAACACACCACTGCTCCGGCCATGCGGAGGCCGCGTCCCACATACAGCAACTAGAAGGATGTGCATCTATGACATACAACTATCTACTGGGGCTTTGGGGGATAAAATAAATTAAAAAAAAAAAAAAAGATGAAAGATATTTAATCTCACTCCTAATGGTGATGAGGAAATAAGCAGGCATTCTTACACAGTGCTGGTGGAATGTAAGTTGGAACAATCTCTACAGATGGCACTTTGGCAATATCTTATCAAAATTATAAATCACATATACTCTGACCAGCAATTCCACTTCTTGAAATGTATCTTATACATACAAGTGTGAAATGATGTATGTACAAGGTAAGCCACTGTACCATAGCTTTTGATAGCAAAAGCTGTAAAAATGTACATTTCAGTCAGTTGAAATCAACTTAAATGTACATCAAAAGGGGGCTTAATAAATGTTACATCTGTATAATGATGGATTGAATTTTTGTGTCCCCCCAAAATTCACACGTTGAAACCCTAACCCCTGGTATTTGGAGTTAGAACTTTAGGAAGTAATTACGTTCACAAGAGGTCATGAGGATGGGGCCCCCACAATGGGATTAGTGTCATAAAAAGAGGAAGAGAGAGCAGAGCACTCTCTCTCCATGTGAGGACACAGTGAGAAGGTGATGTCTGCAAGCCAGGGAGAGTCCTCGCCAAGAACCAAATCTCTTGGCACCTTAATTTTGCACTTCCCAGCCTCTAGAACCGTCAGAAATAAATGCTGTTTAAGCCACCCAGTCTATGGTATTTTGTTACAGCAGCCCAAGTTGATTACGACAAATGGTATGCCATGAAGGTGTTAAAAAAAAAAAAAAAGTATGCTATTTATGTACTGACATGACTAATACGAAATAATCTCCAAACTACATCATTACGTTGAAAACAAAAGGTAAAGGATTATGAGAATGGTATGCAACAAGTTACATAAAGAAGGGGGGGAGGGCAGAGGACATACATTATACATATAAGACACACAATCCCTCATTGGCAATTCTGAAATCCATAAAGCACTGAAAAATAAAAATCTTTTATAAGTTTAGTACAAACCTATTTGGTGTCAAAATCTGACAAAATTTTACATAAGGCTTTTTATAATCTTTATTGTACTATTTATGCTTTTGATACAGAAACATTAATGTGTTTGATTATGGGATGCTACCACACCTCCTGCTAGGGGTTTTGGATAATACGGTAGATGTACTATATTACCTTTCTACAGTCCCCCCAGCTAAAAACCAAACTTTAATTCTGAAATACATCCGGATCAAGGGTTCTGGACAAGGAATATCTATACGTACTTGCACATACATAAACTATCTTTGGAAGGATCCACAGGAAACTTAACACTGTTTCCAATGTAGAGCAACTGGGTGGCTGCACCAAGTGGAAAGGAGACTTTTTACTGTATATCTTATTATATCTTTGGAATTCTGAATCAAAGTGAATACACTACTTAGTCAAAATACAAACAAAATGTAAATAAAATTACTAAAACTTTTTAATTCTCAGTAGTAACAAAGCTAGAAGCTTTGGGTTTTGTTTGTTTTGACTGAATAGTGACCTTTTCTTAAGTCACAGGGAAATCTATACAGTGGTGGCTTTCCTTCATCTCACTTTTGGTTGACCCAAATGGCATCTGAGAGTCAGAGCATCACCCTCTCAGGAGCAAGTCAGAGAATATTGAGTATCCACTCCCATTAACAGCTTTTAGGAAATAGCAACTTCCCAATGTTTTTGATGCCTCGTGCCAAGCACAGCAGGTGTACTTGGCTGTTTTTCTCTAGTGTCCCAAGAAATACATTGGGGCTTGGACCTCTCTGCAACAGGAAACAGTGAAGCCCATACATATTACAGAAAGACTTAAGAAAGTGCTCCTAGCATAGATCTAGCCTTAAGTCTTCAGAGCTTCAATACAGAAGAGTTTGAGGACTCTGGTTAGTATCTGAGTAGCATCTTTTTTACTATCTGCTTTTCATATACTTATTTTGATACTCTGTTGTGTTCCAAAATGGATTTAAGGGGACTGGTTTGCCTTTTCTTATGATTTCGATTTTGGCTAATCTGTACCACACTCTCAATTTTAACCAGAAATTAGGAGAGAAGACATCCTGCTTTTTGTGGTTTATCTAATGAGTATATTTTAAAAGGCAGAGTGAGGCGCGTATGGTTTGGAAGTCTCCAAATGCCCCAACATTCAGTTCTCAGGCCTGAAGACTAAAGAAATTCCCAATGAAATGCCTAACAATATTTGGTTCTTTGCGTTAGGACATAAATGCACTTATGTTTATCCCTATCTCCCATCAAGTTATACTCACTGGAAGTAGAGACTGACTTGTACTTCCTGTGGCTCCCACATCACTTAATACCTGAATTGGTATAGAGTGGCTTCTCAAGAAATGCAAACCTGTGCACATCCAGTATCATCTCAGAGTTGCTGTCCTCAAGAACGAGCAAGAAATTTGATGGACCAATATAACCACAGAAACACTACATAGACAACTTAGAAAAACATAGAAAAAATATTATTTCCAGATGCTACTTATAAATATCCTCCCTTATTTTGCTAGAGACCTCTAGAAAATGCTTAATGAACTACTGTGGTTACCTAGACTCTGACAAACTTTCAATCTTCACAGAGAGTCAAAGATCTCAGTAAGATTAAAGATTCGACAGTATTCCATTTTCTTCAAATATGGGTACGTGATAAAGCTATTCCCAGTTCCTGAATTCCCATTCCTTTAGATATCTGTCAAAATAAACCTAGGAAAGTTTAGGCAATTCTCTACAGTGGGAAAGGTAAACATGGCAAAACAACTTTGTATCAGAGTGTGGCAAATAATTTCCCTTTAATATCTGTTTTTGGAATATTTCCAAATTTCGAGGCAGAGAGGATTACTGGTCCAAATGTTAAATCATTTCAGTCAATTAAGATTAGACAAGACAATCAAATTTTAAATGAACCCCCCAGAGTTGCAGAGGGAAATAACCGGTGTATTCTGGAGAATTTGAATGTATACTGTCATATCAAAATGGTTTTAAATTTACTTGGCATTTTGCATTTGCTCCAAGTTAAAAATAGTAAGTGATAACAATAGCTAAAATTTCCTGAATACTTACATCCAGTGTTCCAGGCACTGTACTAGAGTGACAGGCAATTCACATGCAGTACCTTATTTAAACCTCACAGCCCTATGAGATTATGTGCTATTATTATTCTCATTTGACAGATAATAAAACAGGCCCAAAGACGTTACATAATCTGAACTAGCCCATGCCACACAGTTAGATTTGGAGCATGGATTAGAACTCAGGACTGACCCTAAAGCCCATGTTAGCAACCAGTATTAAGTTTGGCCTCCTTAACTTTCTAAAGAATTGGCAGATTTTAACCAAAACTGATGTACTACCAAAGGGTAACCAGAGACATGGATACATATTTGTGATATAACCCACCACCTTGAAAAAGAATGGCAGCTAATGAGTTTTTTAAAAGGCTTTATACACATACACACTCACATATAACTTTAAAATCTGGATTTCAATGAAATTTGGCCTGCCCACAGATTTGGGATAGGCTTTTGTTTCTTTGGAGGAAGCCCTCTCACAAATCTTTTTTTTTTTTTCTTTTTGTGAGGAAGATCAGCCCTGAGCTAACATCCATGTTAATCCTCCTCTTTTTGCTGAGGAAGACCAGCCCTGAGCTAACATCTATTGCCAATCCTCCTCTTTTTTTTCCCCAAGGCCCCAGTAGATAGCTGTATGTCACAGCTGCACATCCTTCTAGTTGCTGTATGTGGGACGCGGCCTCAGCATGGCCGGATAAGCGGTGCATCGGTGTGCGCCCGGGATCTGAACCCGGGCCGCCAGTATCGGAGCGTGCACACTTAACCACTAAGCCACGGGGCCGGCCCCTCAAAAATCTTTTAAAAGAACATAAATTCACAGTTTAGAAATGGCTTAAGTCCCATCCCTGATCATAAGCTTCTTGAAGCTAATCAACTCTTCATTTTCACATCTTACACTAAGTCTCTGAGAGCACAGTGTCTCGTTAGCAAGCACAGCGCTGTGGAATAAATCAAATCTACCATTCAAAGAACTCCGAGCTTATGGTGAAGCTTTTTATTTGTTTTATAAGTATGGATATTACAGAAAATATTTGACTCGCAACAATTTTCTCTGCTTCTGAAAATTACAAGTCTAACATTCATTGCTGTTCTTGACACAGGATTCTGATTTTCACCCAAGAAGGACTCTTTCTTGTCCCAGTACGTTTTCTGAAGAACTACCTGTCTGGGGAACAACCCTTCTATAAAAAGAGTTCCAACAGCCTCAGTTTACAGTTCTAAATCCAACAATCTGTCTAAGGCTCTAGAGCTTGTTGATGACAAAGTCCAGATGATAGAACTGAGAAGTGAACCTAGGTGTGACTGCTGGACAGGTCTAGTTCCACCTATTGCCCTGAACGACAGGACAGCTCTTATTTCAATCTTCTGTCACCTTTTAGGTAGCAAAGTCAGTTGACTTAGAACTCATTTCTGAAATCAAAGTTCAAGTTAATCTGCATCAGAGTAAGAAGACAAAGCTTCTAAATGTTCATGTAAAGAGCTCATGACTAAGACAATAAGCATTACAGCTCACTGAAATAGGCAAATGACTCATATCTAAAGTTATGTGGCTATAATGATTTCCTTGTACCACATGAATCAGAAAAGCTCCTCAACCAGAGACCTCCAAAGAGCTGGCCTCTTAATGTCAGACATTTTATACTTCCACACGTGCAACAAAGAATCTCAACTATCTAGATGACTCAAATTCGTCAAACTCAACTCACTGGCAAAGCAGACTAACAAGAGTCAGGCTTCTATTCAACAACCTCTTAATAACCACTAGGAAAGCTGGTGACCAGATACTTAACAACAAATTACTTCAAGAAGTTTCACTGAGCCTTGAGTATCTTCACAAGGTCAATTCCATAATATTAAACATTGAGAAAATAGTTAAGATTCCAACCTCATTAATTTTGGTAAAATTTATTCTTAAACTAATTTCCTTTCCAAGTGGCCTTTCTCCCAGGATGTAAGGTGGTATGAAGGACATAGTTTCCTACTCTGCCAGGACACTTAAAGGGAGTCCTTTTCAAATTCATTAACGGAATACTAAAGTACTTACTAAGAGACTCAGTGCTATCTCTTCCTTTAAATATAATTTAGAGTGGAATGGGGAGTGACTGCTAACGGGTATAGGGCTTCTCCTTGGGGTGATGAAAACGTTCTGGAAAGTGGTGATCAATGCATACCTTTGTGAACACATTAAAAACCACCGATGCACAACTAAAAGAGTAAATTTTATGGTATATCAATTACATCTCGATAAAGCTGTTATTTTCAAAAACCAACAGAATTTAGAAAACAAAACAAAAACTCTGGCTTGACATGTAGCCTGACAGTGAGCTACTGCCAAAGGACTTGTATCAGTAACTCCTACTGGAGCCTGACATACCTTAATTAACCAGGTAAAGCAATAACAGTTTGGTATCTCAAGATTTTCATCCCTTATTTCAATAAAATATCATTTTCTTATTTATTTGTACTCTACATCAGATAACAAAGAGCTCACCTGAAATTCTCCAAAACAAATGTCAAAATTCATTAAGTAGTGAGTAGAAAAGAGATGTAACTTGGATAAATCAAGTTATTATTTATTATTATTTATTAAATAAATCAATTATTTTGAGTTTTAGGCCCATATGCTTCATCAATGGTATGCTTCATCAATAGTATTAGTACAATGAAGAATTTAAAATTAAACATTACCAACAAACATTTCTAAAATGTTATTAGAAATTAAACATTTCTAATAAAACTTTTACGCAACTTGTTTCCTTTGTTCTAGCTTTTCCACTTAAAATACAGGAGTCATCAGAAACTTTTCAATTAATATTCACAAAAGGATAAATGCAATCATTTTAGACCCCTACTGAAATATCACTGTGTGTGTGCGAGATATATATGTATATGTATGCTATACATACATCGCACACAGATACACACATATTAAAAAAATTTTTTAGACAAGGTTTTATTTTAGGATTTAAAAGTATAGAATAGAAAAAAAAAAATTGATACTGAAATGATTCAAAAGCCCCTACTGTCGTGACAGATAATACATATGAACTGATCATTTAGCCATCTGGAAGTAACAGTTTGCACAAGGCTTCCAAAACTTTACAGAGAACGTTAAACTTTTTTTTAAGGCTTGATTTGAAATACTATCAGTTGTAAAGAGCTTTACATTAACCTGACTTTTATTGAACACTTACTATATATTCCAGGCTAGGTGCTGGAGGAGACACAGATGCAAGACAGGCCTGTCCTCAAGGAAGTCCCATTTTGATGGCTTGCTTTTGTCAGGCACAGCACTACACATGTTCACTTACAGCATCTGACCTCCTAGGCTTAACCCACAGCAGGGGAATCTGAGGTAAACATTACAAATCACTGTAAGGCTGTAAGACTGAAAAATTAAATTCGCAAATAAATAAAAGCTGTTGTACATTTAGACCAAATCTAACTCTACTTCCTAATATAACATTACACTATAAGTTCCAGATGTACTACTAAAAAATACTAAAATGACCCAGAGTATAACTATACCTTCTTTAACACACATCACTTACATAACCGTCTCATTTAAAGGCACATCTATTATATTTCAGTCAAAGCATCCTCTTCCACTAAAGGATATTTCTTTTTATCTTCAAACTCTCCATCTGAGTACAGTACGTACTGAACAGTTGCTGAATGAATGAATGAACTAAATGATGTTCTAATTGCCGAGGAGGTATTTGCTGGATGCTCATCTCAAAACACAATGGACTGACACACCAGAATTCTACTGTAACGATTACTGAATTTCAGAGGTAAAAATAGTAACCACCGAACATCGTCTGATACCACGCAGTCAACATGTTACCAAGTTCACAGTAAACATTTGATAGGGAACTTGCAGAAATTAAAATTAAAAGTGTTCATCGCAATACTTTAAAACGGACTTGGTTCTACCACCTAAGGATTGGGAACACAAATGCAAGACAAAGAGGTCGGAGGGTGGGGTGAAAAAGTCAAAAGGTCACCACCGAGCGACCGTCCAGAGAAACGCCCGCTGACCACTGAAGCTCGCGCCGAGCTTGACGGCCACCCTTCGCCCCAGCCCCGGGCCCCGCTCTCCCTCGCAGCCCAGAGCTGAAGGCCACCCCAACCTTGTTCCGCGCCGCTGCTACGTTCGCTCAGAACGTCAGCACAAAGAAACCACCGGGAAACAAAACACGGTCCCCGTGGGCGCCGGGACCGGGCCACCGCCGCGGGAGGCACTAGGGCGCGGCGGGCCGCCCCGGCGCCTCCGCCGAAGTACTTCCGAACTTGCCACCCACCCCCGCTCCCTTCTCGCCTCCCGACGCGGGCGCGGGACCCGCACAAGCAGGGCGCGCGAGGACCGGCGGGCGGAGCTGCGCGGCGGGCCAGGGTCCCGCAGCCCCACGCCCCCCGCCGGCTGCCGCCTCCCGGGCCGCTATTGGTCGCGCGCCGCCCCCGCCCCGCACGCCCCCCGCGCCCCCCGCCCCGCGCGCTCCCGCCCCCACCACGGGAGGGGGGTACCGCTGGGGAGAAGGCGGCAGCCGCGGCACAATAACATAAACACGGCGGGGCCGCGGGCCGCCAAGGCCCTACGGCGGCCGCCGCACTCACCAGGCAGCGCAGCGAACGGCGACAGGAGAGCCCGCCGGCGGGCACCGGCGCCGTCCGGGCGGTCGCCGCGGCCGTTACCCAGCGCCGCTGGCCGCTCCGCGATCCGGGCCTCGTCGTCCGGCCTCGGCCGCTCCGCTGAGTAACAAGGACGCGGGCCGTCACCGCGCACGCCCGCCCACGTCATCGCGCAGGGCGCCGCCCCCACGCCTCGCGAGCGGCCCGCCGGGCGGGGCGGCCCCGGGGCCCGGATTGCGGGGCGGGGCTACTCTGGGGGCCGGGAGGGCTGGCGGAGGTCGCCCGGAGGCGGAGCTGCGGAGAGAGCCTCTGAGGGCGGCGTGTGAGGGGCGTGGCGGGGAGCCGGAGGGGGCGGGGCCCTGCTCCCGGCACGTGGCGGCGCGTGGCCAGAGTGCCCGGCGGCTGGCCCGGGCTGTCCGCTAGTAGGAGCCAATACCTCAGGGGTTCCTCGCCCCGGGGTTTGCAGGTGAGGTGCGCTTAGACCAAACTCGCTCGGAGGAGCAGACTTCCCGGCCCCGGGCGCACACCTGAGGGACGAAGAGCTCATTACCTTGACCAACAGTGTGGTGCATTCCGAAGACACCTGCGCAGGGCCCAGCAACCCACAAGCAAATAAATGTTCCCTTCAACCAGCTGGAAAAAGCTGCCTCTTGTTTTCCCAAAATCCACCTCCTACCAGATTCCATGCATTAACGCCATTTATTTCTGGACCCCACAAAGCGTGTAGATATTGTTATAGAAGTGACACATTGGCAAGCCCTTAAATATCCAGCAATGGGTGGAAGGGTGTCTAAACTACATACACCCTGGCAATAGAATACATTTTAGCTATTTAAATGCCATGTGTTGGAGGAATTCTTAACAACACGAGAAAATGTTCATAATACATCATTAAGAAAAAGAAGCAAGTCTATATAGAGAATGATCCTACTTATATACTATATATACATAGAAAAAACCTGGAAAGAAATATGCCAAATTATTTTAACCATAGTTCATCATTAGACTGTGGAATGAAACGTAAATTGGTTCTCTTTTATCCTTTGGGTATTTTTCCATGGGTTCCAAATGGAACAGTTATGTTCCTAATCAGAAAAATGTATATTACTTTAATAATGAATCAATAAATATTTATTGAATAAATGAGTGAATTCAGGTAGACTATCTTCCCATGTCATGTTGGGTTGGCCTATTTCCAGTCATTCTGAAATGGAAGGCAAATGTGAGCATTCATTCATTCATTCTCTCCTCATTCCCTCCCTCCCTCTCAGGCTTCTTTATTTCCTTCCTTCCTTCCTTTATTTCTCCAATAAGTATTTATTGCATGCATTCTGTGCCAGGCACTGTGCTAGCACTGATAATAATATGATGAAGCTTACAGACTTAATCACTTTAATTTGGAAATAGTAACAGTAAACAAATGCAAAGTGATCACCTCATTATAATACAAATTGATATGGCTACACACTATTATAAAACCAATTGATAGAATTAATAAAGCCAGGAAAGGCTTTCTTGAGGAACTGCCTCTTGAACTGAGAATAGATTTAACTAGGCAGAAAATATTTCAGACAGAAGTAACTTAGTGGGCAAGGGTCTTGTGGTGAGAGGGAGCAGGGTGAGTTGGAGAAATTGAGGAAAAGCCAGTGCTGCTGGAAGATCAAGGAAGAAGGAGCTATGAGATGAAGTTGGGAAGACTGGAAAGGGACCAAACCTAGTGCAGCCATACTACCCATGTTGAAAATCTTGTCTTTATCCTAAGTGCAATGGGAAGACCCTGACATGCTTCAGCAAAGGGGGTGGCATGGTCAGAATGGCATCTTGAAGATTCCGTATTGGCCGGAGGCCAGGTGGATGTAGTAGTCTAGATAACAGATGGTAGAGGCTTGGTCTATGGTAATAGTCATGAAAACAGTAAGAGGAAAGATCTGAGGACCATTTAGGAGATCCAAAGCACAGAAGTTGATAATGGGCTATGTGGGCAGTGAAGGAAAGAGAGATATCAAGGAAAGCTCACAGGTTTCTGGCTTGCGGCCAAGGATAGATGTTGGTGCTGGTTCAGAGATGGGAATCTTGGAGGAGGACAAAGCTTGAGTGGAAAGATGGGGAGAGCAGGTAGTTTGAAGGCTTTTGATCTGCCCAAAAGAGATGCCAAGTTGGCATTTAGATATACAGAGCTGGGCTCAGGTAGATAAGAGATGAATCATCGACAGATAATGATGACTTGAAGTCTTGGGTATGGATGAGTTAGCCTAGGCCTGAGGGAAAGAGGGTAGTGGGCAAGAGCAGAAGACAGCCAGGAACCAAGCTTGAGGAACTTCAGCATTAAATGGCCATGAAGAGGATGAGCCTGCCAATGACCTGCCAGGGAGGTAGAAGGAAAGAGGGATTCAAGAAGAAAGGAGTGATCAATAATATCAAATATAAGAGGAAGCTTGAAATCCTGGAGTAGTTAAAGCCAGAAGTGAATTAGAGTGGGCTGAGGAATAAACAAGAGATGAGAAAACGGAGGTGGTGGATAACTAGGAGTCAGGCAGTGAAGAAAGAGACAAGCCTATTTACTGTTGGTAGGAAGACTGTTGAGAGGGAGAGGTAGAACAGAAGGAATAAACATGAGTGTAAGTTTCCTGGGAGAGCGGGGTGGGGGTGTGATTGGGCACACAGGTGGAAGTATTGGCAGGTACCTCCCAGTCCCCACCAGACAAATTAAAGACCTGGAGGTAACAAAAGACGATATGCTCAGAGCTGTTGTAAAATAAGAGGTTTTGCCAGAACAGAGCTCCAGAGTTTCCTGCCCAGTTCTGTAATACTATCAACAGCCTCTCTTTCATTCAACAGGAAGAACTTCTGATTTGTTAGCTTCAGTTTACCGCTGTCAGCTTCCAATGATCTATACCTAGAAGGGACATCCCGTGTGTTTAAATATGTGCATATGCGTGTGTGTGATTTCAGACAGCATTTCACTATTTGTGATTGAATGTAATCATCTCTGATATTCTACAAATTCAAAATGTTTTTTGTAACCCAGATGTGGCTCTGGGCCTCCTTCTTCCTTCTCACAGCATTTTGCTTGTTACCCTATCGTGGTTCCCTGTGAACCTATTGGGGGCTGACTCAGAAAAGGAGGAAGAGCTAAGGAATTCAGGTTTATTGCCTCTTGTCCCAGGGGAGTTGTCTTGGGGACAGCTGGTCCTTGGGTCTCTCTGAGGCTGGGATGGGGGAAAGAGAGAAAGGGAGGCTGCAGGCCCCTTAAATCCAGTCTCTGCTAGAGCCCTGAGAAATGGTGAGGAAGAGCTTGCACCCTGTCCAGAGTACCTCTTTCCTTGTCATCCTCCCCAGACCACATACACACACTGGTTTGCTTTGGGGTTGGGCCTTTGGCTAAGGTGTCAGTTGGACCTCACCAAGCTGTTCAAGGGTACAGAAACCGAAAGTTGAGACTTGATCTCACTTCCTAATTCCCTGACCTCACACTCCAGGTGTGGGGAGTCAGGGAGAGGGGGCTTACTGTAAGGCCTGCAGAAGGGCATCTCCGAAGACACACCCTCTCTCCTGACCCCATCTCCGCCACAGCCCTTCTTCTTTAGCCTCGCTTTCAAGCCACCCAGTTTGGTTTCCCAACCAGGCCCCTGGTCAAGTCACCCCTCCCACCATAGGAAGAAGAGGTTCAGAAACTCAGTCAGTCACTCCCTGACTCTAGGATGCTCTTTGAGGCTCTTTCAGGGTAGAGCCTGTGGGCTCCAGAGGCAGTGGCTCAGGCTCTGGTTGCATGAATAGAGGAAAGATGAGTGTTCATATTGCAAACTGATGTCTCCAACTGCAAGAACTATGACATTTCCTCAGGGGTAGAACATGACCAAAAATGACCAGAGTTCCTCAGTCACAACTTGAACAAAACAAAGTAGAGAGAGAGGTGGGTGGTACACTAATTTGAATTTACAAGTAGTACCCCCCTCTTTGCTTGGGCTTCCTCCTTCCCTTCGCTCCCCTGTGCACACATCGCTTCTAGGTGCATGAAGAGAGACAACCCAGCTATTCAAGCCTATAGATTGAGTACACACGCATGTTCTCATGAAAAAAATGGTCAGCGTTTATTCTTCTAAGACGGTGGTTCTCAAATTGTGGTCCCCAGAACAGCAACATCAGCATCATTTGGGAATTGATTGGAAATGCAAATTCTCAGACTCACTTCAGACATGCTGAATTGGCAGCCCTGAGGGAAGGGCCCAACAATCTGTGTTTTAATGAGCCCTCCAAGTATTTCTGATGCTCACTTAAGTTTGAGAACCACTGCTCTAGGACACTAGCTCTTAGTCCACCTGGCGATTCAAATCACCCTGGGAGCTCTTGGGTGGTTTTTACCACCCATGCCTGGGCTCCACTTCTGGAGATCCTTCTTCAGAGGTCTGGAGTTGGGGGAGCCCAGGCTCCTGCAGTCTTTTTAAAAACCCCTCAGATGATTGCGATGTTCAGCCAAGACTAAGATCCAGTGCCTCAGGAAATTCAGCATATTTTCTTTTGTTTAAAATCTCAGAGCAAACTGTTCAGCACAACCTGCCCCGATTAGCTTTTGTGTTTCAAGTTCTCTCTTAATCCTTACTTTCATTATTGGCTTTTTATTCTAATGTTCTGCCCCCACCTCCCGCAGCTTAGATATACCTATGCTAAATTGTCCTCTTTCCATCCGCACCCAGATATTGAAGATATTCAATACTTATGCCCTGCAGAAAAAGATGAAGGGGGGTGGAGAATGGGGGAGAGAATAGGGAGGGAGAATGGGGGAGGGGAAATAAGTTGTTGATGTCCTGTAACCGATAAATAAAATCGTTGTTCTTGTTTTAAATAAGTATATATTTAAGAATGAGACTTTCCACTAGGCCTCTCAGCATGGACCCTCTGCCCCATTTACAATTCCTTAGCCTAGAATTCCTTCCAGCCCAGCAGAATTTTGCTATTTACAACTCGTGTACTACAGAACATTTGTCCAGGCCCTGTTGTGGAGAGAAGACAGCACCTTATTATCGGTTCCTCTCCCTTGGCAGCTTTAGGGAGGATAGATCTCTGCTTCTACCTCCATCTCCATCTCCACCCCCACCCCATCTCCTCCACCTCCCTCTCCACCCCACCCCATCTCCTTCTCCACCTCCCTCTCCACCCCACCCCATCTCCTTCTCCACCTCCATCTCCACCCCACCCCATCTCCTCCTCCACCTCCATCTCCACCCCACCCCATCTCCTTCTCCACCTCCCTGTCCACCCCCACCCCATCTCCTCCACCTCCCTCTCCACCCCACCCCATCTCCTCCACCTCCCTCTCCACCCCCACCCCATCTCCTTCTCCACCTCCATCTCCACCCCCACCCCATCTCCTCCACCTCCATCTCCACCCCACCCCATCTCCTTCTCCACCTCCACCTCTAGGGCTTCATCTCTCACCCTTCAGATGTAAAACTGGAGCTCATGCTAGACTGGCTGACATTCCACAAATGACCCTTTGGCAGGGAAACCCCTATGAACTTCCTACCTCTGCCAAAAGCCCCGCCTAGTCTCAGCTAGATTTAAAAAGGCTCTTTGTGGTGTTATTGGGTAACAAGAAGGAGATTCTGGCATCACCAGAGAATTAAGAGTCATTGTCTTCAGGTGGCAAGATTTTGAGCCCCTCAGAAGGCAAAAGTGATGCTAAAAGAGGTATTTCCCTTCCACTGCCTTGCCTGGGGCCTCTGACAAGACAGGATTTGTCTCATGTCCCTGACTCCAGAGGTGATCTGAGACCCTCTGATGGTCCTGAGAAGATGTTCTTGCTTCTAGAAAGCAGAAGTTAAGAGACAATCTGGTAACTGAATTTTCAACAGTCCCTTTATCCTGTTCCTGAAGCAGATTCCCAGACAAGGACAGATTTGCTTCTGAAGGTAAGTTTCATTGCCCCTCTGCCAAAACCCAGCAGGATTAATTCTCAGCTGAGGGTTGACATAGCTGCATCAGCCTGGCCAGCTCGGGGCTTGCTGTGGGGCTGAGAAGAGGGCAGAGGAAAGTAGGGTTTCAATACTTGGGAAAAGGCAGAGGGAAGCGCCATAATCCTTCAAGGTGTGGCCCTCCTACGTGAAGGACAACTACATAGGGAAGAAAGTGAGCATTCCTTCCCAAACCAGAGGCAGTCCATACTCCAGGGGATGCTTGAGGGATAAGCAATCCAGGGTAAAGAGAGGAGAAATTTGTTTCTGGGGGTCAAAACTGGATAAGGTCTCAAACCCAGACCCCAGCCCACCCCTCCCCATCCCCCTTGCAGTATTCAATTTCCTTAGAAAGCCAAAGTGTGGTTGGTAACTGTCAGCGTATGCAGCGCAGAGGGCAGGACTTCCCTTGGAATCAGCAGGAATAATAGGGAGGTCACAAATATCATCTTCTCAAAGACAGGGCCCTGGCGTGAGGTTCTTCTATCACCAAGCAATCAAGCAAGATCTATCAAACAAGGGTGTGCCCATGTAGAAATGGGGACCATCCTGTTGGGATCCCCTTGTGAGGGCGCATAACACATGCATGTACTTAGAGAAGATGATACCACACAAACTGACATGGATTCAAATACTTGGCTCACTCTGCCTTCACAGTAGGGTGGGGCTTCAGGACCTGGAGGGTAGAATTTCCCTGTTGTTACAGGTCTGCAGCCCTGGGGGGAGACTGGACAGGGCTGAAAGAGGCAAGCCAAAAAGAAAATAAAATTTCGAGAGCTGGCCCCTGGGACAGGGATTTTAACCAAAAAAAAAAAAAAAAAAAAAAAAACAGTACACAGAAATAAAATCCCCGTGAGGAGACTAGCCACGGCACTAGATTTCTCCCCAACTCAAACAGTCCTACAGCCTCTAGATCTGAGGGAATACATTTAAGACTACTGAGTGAACGGTGAGTTCAAGGATTTTTGAATGGTACTCAGTTGAAATTGAAAGCCATGGATTCAAAACGACATAGACGTGGACATTTCTCTATAATCCTTGTCAAACCAAGTAGAGAAATAGAGACACTTGGAGGGGTGTGTCTGGGAGCTGGGGTTTCCTTGGGTGTATCAAATGGGAAGATGGAGGTCAAGGAAGTTGAAAGTATTCCTGAGACAATCAGGGCAAGATCTCCAGGGTCCAGGCCAGGCAAGAAGGATAGAGAGTCTTGGAGAGGACAAATAGACTGGGGCAAAATTCGTGCAGGTAGCAAGAGCTTTCTGTTCTTTAGGGCTGAGAGTGGTTGTCAATGCATATAAAGGCATGCAAGAGAAAGACAGAACGAGAGGAATTGGATGAGATATTGTAGTTTTTTCTGGTGCGTTCACAACTGTGAATGGTTGGTCTGAAGCAGAAGTAAAGATCACTCAAAGTGAGTAGTCAAGGAACTAGGAGCCTTTGTGTTCAACAGGAAGTTGGACCAGATATCTCAGATTGTCCAGATGGGCCCAGTTTATACCTGTTGCCCCAGTGCAATTATTAATAGTGCTTTCTGCACTTTCAAAAGTCCAGATTTGAATGACTAAATTCAACAGCGGTGGCAGTAGTAGAAGCAGCAGTGTTGGCAACAGTGGCCATGGCCCAGAAGAGAGAGGGACTCTGCATGACGGCAGCACTGGGACCCTGGTGGCAGGCGCCTTCCATTAGTGTCCAGAGCCCATCCCTGGGGCCTCTACACAAGTATGAACTCTTTGGCCTGAACTCAAGGACAGAAAATGCCTACACTGAGGCAGTAAATTTGTTAGCTACAAAATTGTACTCATATTACAAAATAAAGATGCAGCATAGACATAGAAAGAAAGAATATCAGGGAATTATTAGAGTTCTTCAAAGAGTTTAGAATATCTGGTTTTGAAAACTGCTGCAATATGACAAAGCAAATATCCACAGACTTAGAAATATAAATTAAGATTAAAGATTCTTGAATTCAAGAAAAAAGAATACTATTTTCATATGAAGCTTCAGGTGAGCCAATTATTAATGAGGAATACAATTTTAAAACTAATTTTTCCTTGTAATCAAAGATACAGCAATATAGCAAGAGTTCATAAGTAGGTGTTTTGAACTGTACACAAATCATGAAGCCACTTTCAGTTTCTTATTCAACTTGCACAAGTAACAGGAAATGTCAGAGGAAATATTAAAATACTATTGCATAAATTTACGTATAAAATTATAAGACACATAAAACTGAGTTGCATGAAGGGTTAAATCTTTTTAGAAAAATTGTGCCTTAAGAATTATCAGTTCTATGGGCCGGCTCCGTGGCTTAGCGGTTAAGTGCGTGCGCTCTGATGCTGGCGGCCCGGGTTCGGATCCCGGGCACGCCCCAAGGCACCACTTCTCCGTCCAACGCGAGGCCGAGTCCCACGTACAGCAACTAGAAGGATGTGAACCTACGACATACAACTATCTACTGGGGCTTTGGGGGGAAAAACATGAATAAATAAAATCTTTAAAAAAAAAAAAAAAAAAGAATTATCAGTTCTAGGTGCCAGCCTGGTGGCGTAGCGGTTAAGTGCGCGCGCTCCACTGCAGTGGCCCAGGGTTTGCGGGTTTGGATCCCCCATGTGCACCAATACACCACTTGTCAAGCCATGCTGTAGCAGTGTCCCATATAAAGTGGAGGAAGATGAGCACAGATGTTAGCCCAGGGCCAATCTTCCTCAGCAAAAAAGAGAACAATTGGCATTGGATGTTAGTTCAGGGCTGATCTTCCTCACAAAAAAAAAAAAAAAAAGAATTATCAGTTCTAGATGTACTAAAATTTATATTTTGAAATAATTTCTCAGAAATGTATCCTGATGTTATCACAGCCTATAAAATACTCTTAGCTCTAGTAACAGTTGCATCAGCAGAAAGACCTTATCAAAATTTAAAGTTATCAAAAATTATTTTCTATCTTGCAGTTGCCAAGAGCAGCTGATGTCACTTTCAAGGATATCAACTGAAAATTAATTTTTGTGTGTGTGTGTGTGTGAGGAAGATTAGCCCTGAGCTGACATCTGTTGCTTATCCTCCTCTTTTTGCTGAGGAAGATTGGGCCTGGGCTAACATCCGTGCCCATCTTCCTCTACTTTATATGTGGCATGCCTGCCACAGTGTGGCTTGATAAGCAGTGCATAGGTCTGTGCCCGGGATCCGAACTTATGAAACTGGGGCCCCCAAAGCCGAGCATGTGAACATAACCACTATGCCACCCAGCTGGCCCCTGAAAATTGATTTTTTAAGAAGTTGTTAAAACTATAAATTTTGATGACCCAACAAATGAATCTGCAGAAAAGTGATTATGATAAATCAAGACACCATATTAATAAAGTAGTATATTTTATTATATAAAATTATGACACTGAATATAAATAATATAAAATTATAACACCAAAAATACAATTTTTTTGCAATTTGCAAGTTTATGCTGTTTCTCATGAATCATTATTACCTCTATTACATTTTATAAGTTGTAAAATATTTTAAAAGAAAAACTTTATATTTAACACCTTTAATGGTACCTTTTCCCCTGCTATTTGAACAAGAGGTCTCTTATTTTCATTTTGCACTGGATCTGCAATTATATAGCTGGCCCTGCCTTGGGTGTTGAATTTGCACAGAATGATTGTATGATATGGGATAGAAACATGTGCCCAAGTACTTTGTGAATGTCAGGGAACGTGGAAATGGCAGAAGGGAAGCTTGGCAAAGGAATAGTAGACCCCTCAAAACAGGAGGGCTTGGGCCCTGGAGAATGCCAGCCTGCACCTGCTGAGGACTGAAAAAACAGCTGTGCCTTCAGAGAGGCTGAAGGGCAATTAAGGTGAGGAGGAGAGAGAAGTGTCTGTGGAATCTTGGCAGGAGGGAGTCATTGTTGTTGACTAGTTTTTTGTCCCACAGCAAGGGTCAAGTAAAGGTGGATACAGATGGGATTAATCATACATGCTCGACTTCAAGCAAGGAATTACCTTAAGGATGAGGCCGGGGGTTGGGGTGCCTTACCCATCAAGGTAAGACAACTTTTAATTTTATTTAGACTTTTTTAATTTCATGAAGACTCGTACGAGGTATTTGTGTTATGTGTTTGTGTCAGTCAATATCACCACAGGAAACAAATAGCCTCACTCAAATGGGGTAATTAAGGAGAGTTCAATAAAGGGCTATTTCCAAAGGTATGGGAAGAGTTAAAGGAAAGCAACATGTGGTGATGCAGCATCCTGGGGCTGGCAATAACCTGGGAGCTTTTACCATACCTGGGCTTAGAGGGGCAAGGGAAAGGAGTGGTTTTTAGCACCTAGCCAAGGCAGCTGTGGGAAAGAGCCACTTGGCAGGAGCTGGGGTCTGTGGTAGAAAGACACAGACAGCCCTCAACAAATAGGCAGGGAGGGAATAAATACCCTGACCTCCCATCCTTCTGTTTCCTGCTGTTGCCCATTGCCTCCCACTGGGCAAACACAGCCACAAGCAGAAGGCCAGGGAGCCCACTGATACAGCCCATACAGACCATTCTCCCTGACCCCAACTACAGAGCAGCGAGAGGGTGCAGAGTGGAAAGTTTCCTTTGGAGGTGGATGAAGTCGTGGGCCTCATTCCAGGCTCCATTAGGATAACTACATTACACAACTCTATTAGGGACACCGTTCACATTCGAACTCCAGCATATGTATTATTGTATTCTTAAAATTTCTAGACATTTTATTTGTTTCTTTTTCTTTTTCTTCCCCCAAAGCCTCAGTAGATAGTTGTATGTCATAGTTGCACATCCTTCTAGTTGCTGTATGTGAGACGCGGCCTCAGCATGGCCGGAGAAGTGGTGTGTCGGTGTGCACCCGGGATCCGAACCCGGGCCTCCAGCAGTGGAGCTCGCGCACTTAACCGCTAAGCCACGGGGCCGGCCCTCTTTTTCAAATTTAAAAAATAATTTAAACAGTTCACTGTTCCCTGTAGATATTTTTAAAGTTGTCTTTCATTGACTTAAATCAAATAAAAAGATCATTTTATAATCAGTACCTGAGAATTCCAATATCTGAAATCTTTATGAGGCATGCTCTCTCTCTGTCTCTTTCTCTCTTTTTTGATGTCTGATCTTATTTACTGGTTACTCTTAGAAAATCTTATTTTTGACTGGACTCAGACTTAGAGGCAGCAGCTCTCAGAGAGGACAGCCTCCATCTCTTGGCAATCTGTTCCTGGTGTTTTTCTTCGGCCTCCTTCATTCTCTTGGCCTAAAGTTCAGCATATTTGTGTCCTCTTCTTTATTATCCTGAGTGTGCTGCTTCTTCAGGGCAATGTGCTGACATTTAGGTTGCAGGATGCGTGTAGTACAAGATGCTGAATCTGGGGTGCTTTGGTTCTGGGTTTCTTACCTTCCTTGTTCAGGACCTTTCTCACGACACACTGGTGGACATCATCTTCTTTAGGAGATGGAAGGTTTGCAGATTCTGCTAGCTTTTTTGGGCCTCAGGAGATGGCATAGCACGTGCAGTATCAGTCAGTCCAGGAATATCTCCCCCACCCTTTTTCACAATAGTCAGGTTGAGAATACTCGGGTTGACATCCTCAATGCAACCCCAGACAGACTTGTGCTTTCTTTCTCCAGTCCTCCTTGGTCTGTAATAGGAAAGAGTGTCCCCTGCCCAGTAGCAAGCAGACCTGGCCCTCCATCAAGTCATGCTGCTTCATGAGGAAACTGTGTCTGTCATTCCCGTCATTGATTTGGACCACATACTCCTTTCACTCTTCACCTAGACCACCAGCACCAGCTTCTGTGGCCACACACTTCTCATAAAAGGTGGGAAGTTTGCACTCATCATCCACCTCCATGAGTTTCTGGCAGCCAGTGGTTTGCAAGGAGCTATTCAGCTTCATCTTGAAGCAGCTGTTTGCCTCTGAGTCACCGCAAGAAAGAACTTCATGTGTCTCCTCTGTTGTTGTTTCTACTGGTGACTTTGTGTTCCAAGGTCCCTGTTTTGAATGGAAGGAAGGCAAAGGTATTGATTAGTCTTACACTTTGATAACTTCAGTATCTATGTCATAATTCATAGGGTAACTGTGAAAAAAATAAAACCAGGGTATATAATTTTCAAACTTGAAGAATAAAAAATAAAATGATAAAAAACAACAAATAAAAACCAAGTCTAAAAAGGATAGAAAAAGGAATGTTGAATAGGCTGGATGAATAGAAAGCACAAACTAAGGTGGTAGATTTACTACCTCAGTATATATCAATAATTGTTTTAAATGTAAGTAAAACAAAAACTCCAGTTAAAGCCAAAAATTATCAAAGTTAATTGAAACAGGAGAACAACTATTTATAATTGAAAAACTTATATTAAAAGGTTGAAAAGAAAAAATCCTGGTAGGAGATTTTAATATACTATTCTCAGCAATTCATACAGTAATAACACCAAAAATTCCAGTAGCATATAAAATAGAAATAACTTGACAAAATGGTCATATTTAGAATACTGCCCCCCATAACTGCAGAGTTCACATTCCTTTCATATGCAGAGAAACAATTATAAAAATGACCCATAAAGCAAATCTTAAAAACTTTCAAATGATTTAGTAGTACAGAGCATGTTCCCTGCACTGTTGTTAAATTAGAAATCAATAGCAAAAAGACAACTAGATTTTCTTATATTTGGAAATTAAGAAACTCATTTGTAGATAATCTATTAAGCCAAATAATCATAATGGAAATAAGAAAACATTATAACCTGAATAAGAATAAAAATAAATATATTATACTTGTGAGACATCATCAAAACAGTATTTAGAGAAAAAAATGTTATAGCCTCAAATGCCTTAAATTCAAAAGGAGAAAGTAACAAAATTTGATTGAAAGACATTAAAGAATTTCCCATAAATACATGGGAAGATATACCATCTTCATGGATTGGAAGACTCATTATTGCAACAAACAAGTTAAGCATCTACCCCAAGATGTTAGAAAAGGAACAGCAAAATAATTCCAAGGGAAGTAGAAAGACAGGAATAATAAATACATATAAAAACAAAAATTAATTAATGAAAGGGAAAACAGAGATAGAGAGAGAAAGATTGGGGGGGATGAATAAACAATGTCAGGAATTTTTTAAAAAGCTACACAATTACAGGTACAATGCTTTTAAAAAGAAATTAAGCAAAAGAGACAATTCCTAAAAATATATAATTTATCAAGATTAATTCAAGAAGAAAGATACAGTCTAAATAGTCTTAAACCTTAAAGAAATTGAATAAATTAAAAAATAATATTTCCATAAAGCTTTAGCAGGCCCAGGAAGCTTTATCAGCAAGTTCTACCTAAAATTCAAGGAGCCAGCCACGATGGTCTAGGGGTTAAGTTCAGTGCACGCTGCTTCAGTGGCCCAGGCCGGTTCCCCAGGTGCAGAACCACACCACTCATCTGTCAGTAGCCATGCACGCTGTGGCGGCAGCTCACATGGAAGAACTTACAACTAGAATATGCAACTATGTACTGGGGCTTTGGGGAGGGGAAAAAAAAAGAGGGAGATTGACAACAGATGTCAGCTCAGGGCAAATCTTTCCCAGCAAAAGAACAAAATAAAATAAAATAAAATAAAATTCAAGGAACAAATAGTTCTTATATTACATTTTATGAAGCTAGGGTAACCTTTATAATTTAGAAGGTTAATAAAGAAAAGAAAGTTATAAGCTAAAATCACATAAATATAAATGCAAAATTTCTAAAATATTTGCAAACTGAATCCAGTAATATATAAGAAGGATAATTCATCATGAGCAAGTTGAGCATTCTCAGTAATGTTGATTTAACATTAGAAAATCAATTTAAAAAATTGACTACAGTAACAGATGAAAGAACAAAAATCATACGATCATCTCAGTGAATTCTGAAAAAGTGCTTGATTTGTCAAAACCCATTCATGGTAAAAACTCTGAGAAAATTCTGAATAGAGAATTTCCTTAAGTATTATGATGTATCTAGTCAAAACAACAACCATCATGCTTAATTGCAAAATGTTGAAAACTTTCTCTCTTGGATTTAGAAACCAAATGAGGAAGCCTACCTCCATTTCTAATCCATATTGTATCAAACGTCCTAACAATCAATAAGGCAAGACAAGAAATAAAAGGTATAAGAATTGGAAATGAATAATCTAAACTCTCATTGTTCAGAAGCTATAAGATGATGTATGTAGATAATCCAAGAGACTCTACAGATCAAATTATTGTAATTAATAAGCAAGTTTAGCAAAATAATGAATACACAAAAATTAATTATATTTCTATATATACCAGCAACAAACAGATAATAAAGAGATACTAAATGAGTTAAAAGATATTTAAAAATTGTATAAAAGTGTGAAGAACTCTGGTATAAATTTAACAAATTATGCAAAAGGCCTCTATGGAAAAAATTACAAAATTGATTGAAAGACATTAAAGAAGACTCAAATACATGGAGAGATATATCATGTTTGTGAATTGGAAGGCTCGATATTACAAAGATGTCAATTCTCCCTAGATTTATCTAAAGACTTAATGTAATCACTATCAAATTCTTAAATAAGACTAGAACCCCATGTTCTGCCTTGGCGTTAGGTTCCTCCCATCCTTCTTTTACCTTCTCTCCAGTAATCTTTTCAGACGAGGTGTCTTAAATGCCTTTGAAAGATTGTCTCTCACAACCAGGATTCCTCTCCTTCCTGTCATCTCCCCCATCTGTTGTCTCTTTGCCGTCACTTGGCCACCATGGCACTTTCAGTCCTCGACCCCATCAAACTGATTGTTCCCCTGGGCAGATGGAGGGAGGTTCTCAGAGTGATGGAGCCAGTGCCTTTGGCTTAGAAATGATTGTCCTTATGGCTGGGAGAAGAAAGAAGGGTCCAAGCAGCACATGCTTGCAGGAAATGGGGCAGAAATAAGCCAAGGTCAATAGATGAGGAGGGCAAAAGAAGTATAAAGGTGGTTTTGGTGCTAAAGTCCTTCCCCTCCTCCACTCCTGAGTGTTTACTTGCATCCACTGATTTCCATGAAGGATGAGGGGCCAACTGAGGTAGGAGAAAAAAAAAAGCAAACCTGCAACTATGTGGTAGACTGTTTGCAAAGAGGGCTGCAAAAGTCCTATATCCCTGTGTGCGTACTTCTTTGAGATGTAACTTTGCTCTTAGCCCAGGAGTTTATTTCCTTTGAATCTGAGCTGTTCATGTGACTTGCTTTAACCAATAAGAATGCAGAAGTGATATTGTATGAATTCTGACTCTAGGCTTCAAGAGGCCTTGCAACACCCACTCCTACCCTCCTGGAAAGCTGCAGTTACTATGTGAAGGGTGAGAGACCACAGGAAGATAAAGACACAGTGACAAGTGACACTGACTGACAGACATGTGAAGGAGGCCATCTTGGACCATCAGGCCCTCATTGAATGATCAGATGATTCATGTAGCTACATTAGTGACCCTAGAAAAACCACCCAGCTGAGCTGACCCACAGAATCATGGGCAAATAAAGTGGTTGTTGTGTTAAGCCACTTAGTTTTGGGCTAGTTTGTTATGTGGCAATAGCTAACTGATACAAAGTGTATCCTCAATTGGGATTTACTTGGACCTATGGAGGCTAGGTTTCAGGGAATCCTAAAAGACCCCTGAGAAAGAATTTATCATAAAAGAATAAAGAGATGGAACTAGTTAGCGGGATTCTGCAGGAGGACTGAGTGTCTGAGGGGATAGTGGTTCTGAGTACAGTATGTAGCTAGCACTTCACACTCTCTTCAGGGAAAGAAAAGCAATTTTGTGTGAACTGGGAGTCTCCATGGCTCTGTGACACTTTGGGGGATAGGCAAGCCTGGCAGGGCTCCCTGACTGAGCACAACAGAGTGAATGAGTGACCTCTCTTCAGCCTCTGAGGCAGTGCTTACAACCCTGAGAGGGCCAGGGTGTCAGTGGCTGCAGCCTCTCAGCAAAGGGCTGCAGGTACAGGGATGGGTGGAATTTGTGTGGCAAACTTTGCCACCTTCTGCCACAAAGCTGTCAATATGTCCCCTTTCAGGTGGCCCTTTAGAAAGCAGGCAGAGATGAGATGTGCAGTTGTGATGACCCTCCAGTTGTGATGGTACCAGGGAGTCATGTCAAGATTGATTTATGGGTATGCGTAGACTTTTTTTTAAATGCGTGAGAGATATCAACTTTCAAGGACCCAAGCAAGGTGGGGGCTTGCGTTTGAATGGACTGTATATTAACGACACTGAATCCAGTGGCCAGAGCGCGTGGGGATGTGCCGGTGACAAGTACTAACATTTTGAGAGAACTGGCCATGTGTCAAGCTAGCACATCCAGAACTTCACGTCGTCCTCAGGTCGACTTTATGGAGAAGTAGTAGTAAGACTCTTGTTCAGATGAAGAAGTTGGTTCAGAGAGGCTCAGTAACTTTCCCAAGGTCACCCAGCTCCTCAGTGGGAGAGTGTGGAGCTGAAAGTCAGGTCTGGCTGTAATCACTACTACATGCTGCCTCCGGGAGACTGTGTTGTTCTTCTCTTTAATTTCTAAGTAATGGTTGCCTAAACTGGGCAGTGTTGCTCTATAAGCAACCCTCAAGGTCACTCTGACAAAGAACCGTGGCATTTCATGATTGAGAAGGTTGGGGTAATTCCAGTGGTGGCCAGCAGGTGTCACGGTCACAGGCGGGATGCAGTGTACTGGGTCTGCATTGTTGCACATGGGACTGCCCGGTCATTGTTCTTAGAAAGGCTTGCTTTTCAGCAACTTGACAAGGGCAAAGAAAAACATCCCAGACAATGCACACCACTCCTTCTTTCATTACGACCTCTTCCCACATTTGTCTGAACCCTTTAGTCCAGGGGAAGAAATCATATTGACATAGAGCACATGACCTAAAAGAACATAAAGAATTCCCAGATTTCTTAAAAAAAAACCGCTTTATTTAAAAAGATGTTCCACAGGTTATAGACCATAGAGGTAGATACAGAGGGGTGGTGCTCTCCAGCGTGAAACTGTTCAAACACGGGTCTCGTTTACCATGCTTCTCTGCACTCTGTGAAAGCGTGCCTGCCACAGAGTTGATTTCAGTAAATGTTTGAGTAAATGATCATATAGATGAGAACGTTAACAACAATAACAATAATGATTCACCTGTATTGAGCATGTAAAATATAGCAGGATTTCCATGTATTTGCTCGTTTAATTCTCACAATCATTCCATTCTAACAGAGAGGTAGAGTAACTTATCCAAGTTCTTGTGGCCTTTGAGTGATGGGATAGATGGACGAATGAGTGAGTGAGTGATGGAGATCAGCTTCATCACTGTCGTGCTCTTTCAGGCCAGGCCTCAGGCTGAATGGAAAACTCAGGCAGAATGGAGGCCACGGTAGGAGCTGAGGGAGGATCCGGAGAGGCTGAATTTCTCTTCCTCACATGGGCAAGCTATTGAGGGCAGGGGAAGGAGCGTCAGGGTAGGGGTGTAGATGTGTGTGGCTGAGAGCACTGCAGCAAGGCAAAGTGACAGGGCACCACCTTCTCCTAATGATCTGAGAGCAGCACTTCCTGCAAGGAATGAGTGTGAGCCAAAGCCATCATGGGCCATTTATGGATTAAAGCTGTCTCATTCTTCAAGCAAAATACTTAAGCGAGAAATGGTGGGAAGATAGTGTGTCTGGCCCCTTTGTTAACGAACAAATCAAGAGGGTCTGTTGTTGCATGTGACGGGGAAGTTAGCAATGACAAAGGGTCTGCCCGGGCCAAGCTCACCGTCTCTGTGTGGAGAAACCATCAAAGAACGGATCCCTTTCCTGAAATTTGCGCTGCATTTTTAATTGAGCTCTTAAGAGGTCCTTTGTCTTGCCAGCAAGCGGAATATGTTGCCACAAGAAGAAAGGACGCGGGAGCTCGGTGTCTTCAGGATTCACCTTGGTGGCCTTGACCTGTATTCGTCTCCATCTGCTCTGCATCCTGAGGGCCCTTGTTTGTTCCTCGTCTGTCTGCAGAGCTGGTTTCAGTGGATTCTGGCCACCACACACTGCTACTTTGCCTCTCAGCTCCAGACTTGTTTTCTTTTCCGCTTGGGCCAGAGCATTCCATGGAGTTCATTGCACCTGAAAGGAGAGCCACCCAAGCCGCCACAGGCAGGGAAAGGTGTCGGCATCCACAGCATCTGACCCTGAGGTGGGTGGTCCTGCTTGGGCCATGAGAACCCTCCCTCTGCCTCCTCCTCATGACTCCCAGAGTTGGACCACAGGACGTTGCCATGGGAATATTAGTAAAGTGTGTGCCCTCCTTTCAACTATGGCCCCATTTTTTTTTTTTAAGGAAGATTGGCCCTGAGCTAACGTCTGTTGCCAATCTTGCTCCTTTTTTTTCCTTCCCAAAGCCCCAGTAGATAGTTGTATGTCATAGTTGTACATCCTTCTAGTTGGTCTATGTGGGGTGCCGCCTCAGCATGGCTTGATGAGCGCTGAGTAGGTCCGTGCCCAGGATCCGAACCGGCGAACCCTGGGCCGCCAAAGTGGAGCACGCAAACTCAACCGCTATAACAACGGGCTGGCCCCGTATGGCCCAAATTTTACCTAAGCGGGTAGTAGCAACACTAACCAAGGTCAGTCATTCCAGATGACACACATCTGTCTGATGCCTGTGCACCTGACAGGGAAGCTTGGCAGAAGTTGAAACTGTGGCCCCGAGGCAGGTAAGTGAAGTGCAGGTCCCAGGCGCTGGCGTGACATTTCTGGCGGTTCTGTCAGCCTCGGCTGGCTCTGTCTCCTCCTCCAGCCTCCTGCCCTCCCTGTCCTTTCTGGTCACATACAGATCCAGTTCAGCCTAGCCCTGCCCTGCTCAGCACTGCCTGGCCCTTGAATAGCCCCTTCCTTGATATTTAGCAGACTCCTCCTCCTCCCTTTGTATACAAACCCCCTTTTCTGCTCAGTCTTCTTCAAAAACTACCCAGGCACCATCTGCTCCAGATTTGAAACCTGGGTGTCTGGTCTTTAAAAATCCGTGCCCTCCCCCGCTGACAGGACATGCAGGATCAGGCACTGAGCCAGCATTTGGCATTTGTCCCTGCCTTGTCCCTGTCACCCTCTCCCTCACTGGGCCTCCCCCTGGCCTTCCTGATTCTCTGACCCTCCGCACCGCCCCTGCCCCTTGGGCTCACCTGCTGCTCATCATCTTCACCACTCCTGTCAAATTGGTCACCATCTCAGTCTTCCCAGTGTTCACTTCAAATCGTTTCTGTTTTTAAGCCTGAACCTCATCATACAGATGACTTTGAGTGCTACTTTCCTGAAAAGATTGAGGCCATCTGACATAAGATTTTTCAAATTCTCTCCATTGGCCTCAAAATATTCACACCCTTTCTCTCATCCTTTCTCTCTTTCTCCCACCTCAAAGAAGGAATCACATGTCCACCTCTCTAATGCTTTCTCTTGTGTTGGTTCTTCTAGTGGAAAGAACACAGGTTTTAAAGTCTGAGTGTTTTGGATTTAAATCCTAACTCTACCATCTGTTATAGGCGTGTGTCCTTGGGCAAATTATTTAACTTCTCTGAGCCTAAGTTTCCTAATCTGTAACATGGAGATAACACTCCCCACTTCCTAGTGTGTATGCATATGGAACCATACACTGTGTGTGAAAAGCCTTGACACATAGTAGGCCCTCATTAAAGCCAGTGATTCCTGGTCTTGCTCTCTGTGAGACCTCTCATCATCAACCATTCCCTTGCTCTTTTTTTTTTTTTTGAGGAAGATTGACCTTGCACTAACATCTGTTGCCAATCTTCCTCTTTTTCTTTTTTCTCCCCGAAGCCCCAGTACATGGTTGTAGAGTTGTAGCTCTCCTACGTGGGACGCCACCTCAGCATGGCTTGATGAGTGGTGAGTAGGTCCGCACCCAGGATCTGAATCGGCGAACCCCAGGCCACCGAAGTGGAACTTGCCAACTTAACCGTTAGGCCACTGGCCGGCCCTCCCTTGCTCTTGAATGCAATTTCTGCCACTTTCAGAACTTCTCCATGGGTTTGATCGACGTATCCACTTCCTGGTGACCTTGACGAATTCAGTCAACTTTTTTGAGCTCTAATCTTCTTCTTTGAAAAATAGTAAAGAGGCATTGACTTCACAGGGCTGTTGTGAGAGATAAACGAGACTAGGCCAAAGAAAGCACACATCTATAGTGTCATCATTGGTGCTGTCTGGTCCTGTGTCTGTGTCACTTTTAGTCTATAAAGGCACAAATACTCCCTCTCCTCCACCACTCCACGTATTTGTCGAGCATCTGTTCTGAGCCAGGCCCTGTTCTCCGTGCTGGGGCTGCAGCATTGTGGCAGACCTTCTTAGTTTTTCACCCAATAGGCACACACCTCTTTCTTCCTTGGTGTCAGGGCCCCAGTTTTTGCATACATCAGGAAGCAGGTACTCCAGAAAGATGGACTTGCCCTCCTCTCTAGGGAGAAATCATGACTGATCAGAGCCAGTCACCGTCATCCTATTCCACTTTGATTTAGGGCTGGGCCCATGACCTCATCTGGACAATGATATAAAAGGGGAAGTTAGCTAGGAGTTTGAGGAAGATTCCAAAGAGACATGAGGGGATGAAGTCCTTTCTGTCCCATCTGACGTGACTGGGTCAGGGCATGAAGGCTGGCGCTGCAGCACCCATTCTTCAATGTGAGAAGAATAGAAATGTCCACCCAGGGCTCTGACTCTGTGGAACTGCTGAATGTACGTTTATGTGAGAACACAGATGTCCTTGATTGTCTGAGTCACTGTTACATTGTTTCATTTTTCACATGCAGCTGAAAACATCGGGCAAGCAGTAAGCTGGCTAGATAGAGTCCCTGCCCTCATATAGCTTACATCTATCAGTTGGGAGATAGAAAATAACACAAGTCAACAAATAAATACATAATATTAAAGAAAAAAATGATAATTGCTGTAAAGAGAACTAAAGAAGACAAGGGGATCCAGAATGATGAAGGCATGCTATTTAAGGGATAGCCTTTCTAAGAAGGTGACACTTGGACAGAGACCTGAATGAAGTGAGGAAGTAAGTATGTGAAGATCTGGGAGAAGAACATTCCCGACAGAGGAAACAGCATGTGAAAGACCTTGGCTCAGGTACAAGCTGGGCCTGTTTGAAAAATGGTAAGGATACCATTTGTGTGACTAGAGTGTAAGAAATCAAGAGGAGAGCGAGGTGCCAGGGTTAGATGGCACTTCATGAACTGTGGAAAGACACTCAGATTTATGGAATTAGTGTGATGGGAATCCATAGGAAGAGGCTGAACAATGACACGATCTGCCTTTGGTTTTAAAAGGACAACCGTGACTGCCGAGTGGGAACATGCTGGGAGGGGCCAATTGTTGAAGCGGGACTAGCCAGGAAGCTACGTCAGTGGTTCAGGTGAGAGATGATGGTACTTCCAGTGGAGGGTGGCAGGTGGAGGTGGTAAGAGCTATCAGATCTGGCATTTGTTTTAAAACTAAGACCTGCTGATCGATTAGATGTGAGATGTGAAGGACCTGGGGGAACAGAAGGTGACTCAGTTTTTTTTGCCTGGGCAATTGGGTGGATGGTGGTGGCGTTTACTGAGATACTTAAACTGAGGAGGGAGTAAGAGTTTATTTTGGGGGAGAAGGGGAGTTAGAAATCAACAATCGTCTTTCAGATGAGCTTAGATCTGAGTTGCCTATTAGACCTCAAAATGGAGATGTGTGGGTGGTTGGATAAAAGAATCCGGTTTATTGGTGAGGTTGGGGCTCTTTAGAAATATAAATTTGGGATTCACCAGCCTGTAGAAGGTAGGTAAAGTCATGGAAGTTGAGATTTTATACAGGGAATGAGTGTAGAAAGAGAAGAGAAGGGGGCTGAGGAAGAAATCACAAGGCATTCCTGCATCTAGAGGTCAGTGGAAGGGGGAGAAATGGGCATGGAGACTGAGGAAGAAGTGGCCAGCAAGGCTTGAGGAAAGTCAGAAGGGTTCATTCTGGAGTCCAAGGGAATTAAGCATTTCAAGGAAGAGGGACTGATCCAGTGCTGCTGCGGGTCAAGTAAGATGAGCACTGAGACCTGACCCTTGGATTTGGCAACTTGAAAAATAGCCTTTTCAAGGCTCTTCGGGGCAAATCTTGATTTGAGAAGGTTGAGGAGAGGAGAGGAAATAGATCGGGGAGAACAGAGAGGCGGATTCTCTCCCTTCAGTGAAGTTTGAGGTTATCAGCTGAGCATGGGGAGAGAGGAGGAGGTGGGACTATGGCCTGGGAGAGCTGGGGGTGACTTGACTAGGGAAAGGTAGAGGGATTGTTGGGCGCTGTGAAAGCCACTTGAGATGTGTGGCTGTGCATGTAGAGAGGGATTAGTTGGCACAGGTTTGTGCTGTTCTCCAATCTGGTTCAGTTGCTTTGACACAGGGGGGCAGTAGGTGGAAAATTGAATTTACCCAGGATGGAGGTGTCTCAGGTAATTATGAGGCAGAGGGGTGTATGCAATGGCAGTAGGTGCATAGTGCTCCCCGTGTCAGGCAGTGGTCTAATTGTTTCACGCCCTTTGTATGTGTTAACTTCCTTCACTCTCAGACCTGTGACTAGGCACTGCTACCTCCATTTTACAGATGAGGAGACACAGCACAGAGAGGGTCAATAACTTGCTCGGGTAGCAAAGTCAATACGTGGCAGAGCCAGGATTTGAACCTAGGCAGTCTTGGCTCAACAATCCTGCTCTTTACCACCCTGCTGTGTCATAGCTCACACTCCCACTTATATGCAGGTGAGTGATTTTAGTGATTGGCCATACTAGTGCAACTGACGTGACAAAATGCAATGGCTCTAAAATCGGCCATACTAGTGGAACTGACATGACAAAATGCAACGGCTCAGACAACGTAGATTTTTCTTTTCTTTCTTGCTTAACACTCCAAGGAAAATGTTCTAGGGAGGTGGAAGTTGGGGTCCTGTCTTGACATGAGTACAGCAATGTTTGGCCGCTCCATTGACCTACAGCCACCAGCACAAAAAGAAATATAAAAGCTGCTTTCTGCGTGGTGGGAACTGGCCCTTCTCCCATGGAGATAGTTGCAACGTGTAAAAATTTCAAGGCCTTTCGGGTGCCGCAGCCTGGGGCAGACTGGCCATCTGTGCCGGGCTGGGACAATAAGCAAGGTAAACAATGCACGTACACAACTACTGGGCTGGGACGATAGCCAGGGGGCTCAGTGCACGTACGCCACTGATAACCATTTGTGCATGGGAACACTAGATGCTTGCTCTGAAAAAAGCTCTGTAACTGCTTACTCTGGAAATTACTGCTGGTATAAAAACTGCTGGAAACTGAGCCCAAGTGAGAGTTCCACCTGTGGAAAGGACGCCTTGCCCAGGATGTGTGATTCTCTCCCAGCCGTGTCCATTGACATGACTCTCCCGGCAGTGGGGTGTGGATGTTGTGAGTAATTGATTTATTGTGAAGTAATTGATCTGATGTGTTCTCTTTTTGGTCAACCTGGTGTTTCTCTTTCCGGTTGATTTGTGTCATTTCCCTTCAGTCGATCTGGTGTTTCCCTTTCTGATCCATCTGATGGTTTTCCCTCTTATATATGACCTATTCGAATCTGCTGCTATCTCAGCCGATGTGGATATTTTCCCTTTCCAGTCGAGCTGGTGTTTTTTCCCTCTTATTATTTGACCTACTCGGATCTGTTTGCGGACTATTGCCTTTACTATCCTCTATATAATAAAATATACCTTCAGTCCATTTGCTTGGAGTGGAAAGTTTTTTTTACACCTCCGATTGAATCCCCAAACCTCTCATAACAGGTCCCCGGCTGAAGGGGGCTCTGCCATCTATAACCTGTGACTTCCAAGGTTCCTGAGGTCATCTTCATTGTCATTCAGCACCCCTTCCTGTGGTGGGGCACACATCCTATGCACTCACGTTGCATTGGCTGGAACTCTGTCACATGGCTCCACCTAGCTGCCAAGTAGTCTGGCTGTATGCCCAGGAGGAAGAGGACAAGAGATTTTGGTGGATGGCTAGCAGGAGTTTCTGTCACCTGGACCATGGACTCTAAGCTGGATAATGAGGGAAGGAAGTATAGGGGTGGGTGACGAAGAGTGAAAAAGTGGTAGGGTCCGTGAATAGGAGGTCTTGATGGGCACGAAAAATTGGGTTGGGTAACTTGAAGGAACAAGCAGGAAAAATAGGAGTCGGTGAGTTGTCTAAGCCCAGGATGTTTGAAATGTAAATTTTGGAGGTGATGCAGTTACTTGTAATGACAAAGGCTAAGATGTGGACATAGTAGTTGATGGCTGACATGGGGTGAGGAAGGTGAAGTGAGGTGGTCAAGGATGTGTTGAGGTCATAAAGAAGATGGGAGGAGAGACCGCAGGGAGCCCAGAGCTGACACCACCAGTGAATAGGAGCAGGCCTGCCTCCTGCAGGGCCCAGTGCAAGAATACAAATGGAGGTGCATACACCTTTAATAATAGTTAATATTATTTAAAATTTCTAAATATTTAAAACTAAATAGTTTTAATATTTATTTAAAATATTTAAGTAAATATTTAATAGTTAAAATATTTAATGTTTTAATATTTAAAGTAGTTAAAATAGTTAATTAACTTTAAATAAAGTCTAAATATTTAAAAGTTATAGGTCAAGCCACCAAACTTTAATAAAATATGTCTATCCTTTTACCTGGACAGATGTACCTTTATAACCTTCTGCAAGAGGAAATTTGAAATGAAAATTCTGAGTCTCTGGATTTTATGAGAACAGCTTCTAGAACCCTGGACTTCTAGCCCCAGACCATGGGCTGCTACTCACCCAGCTCTGCCCCACACTGTGAGGGGCTTTCAGTGCTCACATCTAAGCTCCAGCCGCACCCACACTGGGAGGACAGATCCAGGGGACAGACCCCTGCTGCATAGGCCCTGGAGCAGACTCAAGTGCTGGTTGGGCAGGGCACTTGGAACAAAGCCCAGAAGAGGGACACAGGGGCGAGCAGTGTCAACCCTTGGCCCGTGGACTTCTCATCCACTGGGGAGAGGTGCCTTCAGAAGAGGGCAGAGGGGGCCTTCTTGCCTGGGTCCGAGGTGGGACTTCTTAGGGGTCAGTGGGTGATTGCAGAAAGGATAGCAGGGCATCTTGTCATGCGTCTCAAAGAGGCCCAGGTTTTGGAGAGAGAACACCAGAGAAGTGGTTAGAAGAGCAAGAAAGACACCTCCCAGACCCCGTGGAGGTGGCCAGGTGAGCCGAGGCCATGGGCGATAGCCTCAGATGCCCGGTGCGGGGATGGACGGAGCTGCACATCCATGTTCCACGCTGGAATCCAGCATGCTTGTACTTCTTCCTGTGGCGTTGGCCCCCCTGGGATATTTCTCGTGTCTTATCTTTTTCCCTGTGTAGTTTGGAATCTGTCCCTGCTGACTTGTCAGAGATCTTTTGGGCTAATATCTGTGCAAGACATCACAGAAGCAGAGACATCCCTTGGGTCATCGGAGCCTACACTGGAGCCCCTTGAGGGTAGAGCTGTGCCTCATTCGTCATTGCTCTCCTGTAGGGCTGGGCACATTACATGACTGTTGGGCCAATGCCCAGGCCTGCTGCCATGCAGTCCTGCAGGCGGGTACTTAGAGGAGGAACAGGCCTTTGAACTCACCCTCTTTCCCAGGGAGTCTATGTATTGTGTAACTTTTTATTTTGAAATAAGTATAGATTATGCAAGGGTAGTGCAGAGAGGACATGTCTCCTTTAAGTTTCCCCCAATGGTTACATCTTACCTAACTACAGTACAATAGCAAAACAAGAACCTTGACATTGGTACAGTGTGTAAGGTTCTCTGCCATTGTATCACTTGTGTCATATAACTTTATTCATATAACCACCACCTCAAGCAAGATGAGGACTATTCCATCAGCACAAAGATCTCCCTTTGGGAGATAGCCACCCCACCCCTCCGTCCACCTCTGGCAGCCGCTAATCTGTTTCCCTCTCGATAATTTTGTCATTTCAAGAATGCCTATAAATAGGGTCTTACTGTATGTGACTGTTTAAAATTGGCTTTTTCCACTCAGCATAATGCCCTTGAGATCCATCCAAGTGTTGCATGTGCCAACGGTTCACTCGTTTTTATTGCTGAGCAGGATTCCGTGCTATGAATGTCACAGTTTGTTTAACCATTCACTCACTGAAGGATGTTTCGGTTGTTAACAGTTTTGGACTGCTGTAAATAAGGCTGACAAATAATCACGTACAAGTGTTTGTGTGGACAGAAGTTTTCGTTTCTCTGGGATAAATGCCCAGGAGTTCAATTACTGGCAAAAATATGTTTAGTTTTTAAAGAAACTGTCAAACTCTTTTCCAGGGTGGCTGTGCCATTTTTCTATTCTCACTGGCAATGTCTGAGAGGTCCTGGCTTCTGTTTAGAATAATAAAACTTTATTATTTTAGATTTAATTAATTTACAATTTATGGCAATTTAAACATTAGACATATCCTTGGTATAAAGCATAAAATAAGGGACATGAGTGGGAATTGGTTTTAGTGTTGAATTCTACTTGATTATATATCCTACTTGCAAGAGCTGTATATAAATATGAATAAACATGGTTTTTGAAATTGAAACAATTAAATTTTTTTAAAAAAATTCAAATTTGAATATTTCAACACTGAATTAGGATTTTTCCTTGCTTTAATTTGAATGAATGAACTTAGAGATAACTACAGAAGGGGACTGCTGCTGGTGCTGGTATTTGTGACAAGCAAGGTGAGGCGGTGGTGACTTTTAGCAGACCCGCACGTGCCTGGGCGTCAGTGATTTAGGGTTGCTCTCTGCTCTCGTCTGGACCAGCCGCATGACCGGAGGAGTTCACTTTCTCCCTCTGGGCCTCTGTTTCTTCAGTTGTACATGGTTAGCTTGAACAAATTACGAAATAAAAATTACCTGGGCCGCAGTGGCCTAGTGGTGAAGTTTGCGCGCTCTGCTTCGGGGGCCTGGGGTTCGCGGGTTCACTGTGGTGGCGTCCCACATAAAGTAGAGGAAGATGCACACAGATGTTAGCCCAGGGCCAATCTTCCTCAGCAAAAAGAGGAGGATTGGCAGCGGATGTTAGCTCAGGGCTAATCTTCCTCACACACACACACACACAAAATGACCTGTGCCCTTGCTAAAATGCAGATGCCCCTGGCACTCTCCAGAGATTCAGGTGCAGCGGGTCTGGGGTGGTGCTGGGAATCTACATCTTATCGAGTCCAGTTCGAATCTGGGGAGTAGTCAAATTTGGGAGAAACAGCACAAGATGGTTGCAATTATTGTAATATGCTTTACTAGCTATTGTAGAATGCAAGTTGCTTTAAATAGGAAAAAGTTTAATTTTTGAAAATATTATATGATGTTTATTAGTTTTTTTGAAGCAATATAACCCAAGAATATAAGGAGAAAAAAACTCCCCAAATAGACAATAATTTCCCTGACTAAATAATAATAGCTAATTAATGACTAAAGAATAATAACTCAAAACTCTCTCCAAAGCAGCCAGTATCAAGTTTCTAGTGATTCCTCCTAGAAAAAGAATATAGAATACATATAAGTAAATATAACATAAAAAATATATTATATCTATATATTCCTTATATATCTATTTACACTAAGAGGAATCATAGAGGGTGATTCTACGCCTTTCATTTAAGAAGATCTTCTTGGCAGTTGTTGAAAGCCAGCACACAGATCTACCTCCCTCCTTTGCACAGCTGTGTAGTTGGTTTTCCACTGTGTGGGAGCCTGAATTTATTTCTCTGTCCACTGTTGATGGACACTTTGGTGCTTCAGTTCTTCACTGCTACAAAAAATGCTGCAATGAGCATCCTTCTTTATATGCTTGGGTGAACTTTTGCAAGAATGTCCACGGGGTCTGTTGGTCAAGGTTGGGTTTGCAAAGGATATGTGCATTTACAGTGTTAACGAATGTTACCAAACGCCCTGCAGAGAAGCTGCATGAATCCACACCCCACTTCTGGCACCCGGGACTGCGTCACCACACCCTCTCCAGCACTGGGTTTCGTCAAATGTCATTATTCTATTTTTTGGTCAATATATGAAGCAAAACGCATATTTCCTTTTACAAGTCTCTCAGTTTTGAAGCTGCTGTTGATTTAAAGGACACCAAAGATCTGTTCTTCCACCTGACCCTCTACAGAGCTGTGATCTGATTTTTGCTGTTTCCTCTCTCCCCTGGCTCCTTTCTGAACCCAAGTACCAGACAGGGTGAGAATTCCTCTTTCCCCTTCTCTAACCATATTCCTCTTTTATTTAAAAAAAAACCAAACATTTTATTGAGGTATGATTGACATACAAAGTGCTGTATATATTTAATGTCTACAACTTGATGAGTTTGGAGATAAGTACACACCTGTGAAACCATCACCACCATCTATGCCATAAACATATCCATCGCCTCCAAAGGTTTCCTCCTGCCCTCTTTATAATTATTATTATTAATTTTGTGTGTGTAGGGATCACAACCACATTCCTCTTGCCTTCCCACCGGCAGCTCCACGTCGTTGTTCCTCACTATGATCTTGCATGTTTCTCTGCCCTTTGGGGTGCGGGTCCAAAGTCTGACTCCCTTAAAGGACACAGAGGACGTTGAGTTAATAAAGCGAAAGCTCGGCTTGTGGCTGGCCCTGGTTCCTTGCAGGACTCTATTTTTTGATTGGACCAGGAGGTAAAGTGACATCAGTGTAAAAGCCCTGGCTGAGCTGCAATCCCATTGCCTTCGGTGGCACCTAATCCATTGAGCTCTTACAGGCTCTCTCACGGGTCACCGGCTTTGAGGACGCAGGCTGCTGGGGGGGCTCTGCCTGCTAAAAGGTCAGAGACTGCGCAGGCCTCAGGGCCTGAGAGCAAGTGGCAGGACAGGCAAGGGCCCTTGTTGACTCTCTTGCTGGGCGGCCCAGTGCTTAGTAACACACAGTAAACAAAGGCAGCAGCACCGGCGACAGTGGCAGCTAGGTAGAGTGACGAGCAAGAGATCCCCGCTCATTGTTGGAATGTTGTCCATGATGAAGGCCTAGACAAGGTCCCGGAGACTTTCGGATGCAGCCTTTGACACAGGACACAGGTACTGCTTGGCATCATTCCCTTTTCTCCTGTCAATCTGGATCAAGGGAAGGGCAAACCCATTCCCTGGGTCTGGGTGTCGGGAATAAGGATACTACAGCTGGGTTATGCCCTGTGTTAATGAGTCTTTGCAGTATTATTTGGAGTATGATTTGTTCCAGGCTACTGGTAGGGCCTGAACCAGACCGTGCATTTGTTTTTCAGCGATAGAACATGGGTTCAACAGAGAAAACATGGGGTTTGGGGTCAGGCCAACCCTCGTTTGGCTTTGCAGTTCAGCATCTGTTCAAACTCAAACAAATGTTTTAACTTTCTTGAGACTCAGTTTTCTCATCTGTAAAATGGGGATAATAGTACCCATATTACAGCGTTGTTGGGGATGCATGGGATGACGTATGTGAGGCACTTAGCACATGCTTGGAGCATAAGAGTAGCCCCAAAATTGATAGCTGTCACTGTCTTTCAGCAACGAATGTTCTGGTTATTGCTTAAAGGTCACTGGTTTAAGGTAGGGTCTCAGGCCACATCTAGTTGACTTCCAGAAAATGATGTAAAAAGAAAAAAGTGTCAATGATTCACCCGGTTTTATACACATGCTTAAAGGAAAGTTGAGTTTTTCAATACTTTAAATAAGTTTTTTTTTTAAAGCAGCAATTCAATTCAGAGATGAGATGTGTATATTTCTCCTGGCTATATCCTGTGATTTGCTGTAGACTATAGCTGAAACTAAACAATTAGTTTATCAATTCAACAAGCACCCAATATCCTGGGTGCCAAGCCAGGTGCCAGGTGCTGGCGACACCTCTCTCTGCTCAGAGGATCTTCCAGATGAGTGACAGAGCTGGATAGGTGAACCTACATGACAACTTGTGGTAGCAAGTGCTGAAATGGCACAGGCTTCTGGAGGAGGTGATATTTGAGCACAATTTGAATGCTAGGTGGGAACTAGCAGGAAGTGGGAGGGGAGGAGTTGGGGAAAGGCATCCCAGGCAGAGAAAAGCAGTGCAAAGCCCCAGTAGCATGAATAAGTAAAGCATATTCTAGGAACAGCAGGAAGTTTGGCATAACTTCAGTGAAATGTGAGTGTGGGCATCGGGTGAGAAAGGAGGCTGCAGAGGGTGAACAGGGCAGAGCAAGGACGGCCTTCTATGGCTTGCATTTCATTCAGAAGGTCCTGGAAATTGATCATTTTAATGAGGGGGATGTTATGATTGCATTTAAATATTAGGAAGATTATTATGGTAGGAATATGGGTATGGGATTGGAGGGGATGAAACCTGGAATGATGATGGATGGCCGAACCTAAGGAAACAACAGTGGAGATGGAGAGCGCCTCCAAGCAGGTGCTGCCAAGGCTATGAACTAAACCAAACATGTGTATATATACGTACATAAGTTCATTATGAATTTTTTTGATATGAAGGGTGTGTATTCACAATCTACAAGTAATAAAATATTTAACAATCTTTACTGCATATTCCATATAGCCGATTGATTCACAGGGAATGTATTCATTGATTTTTGCTGAACAGTGGTATCCTTAGTCAGCCTATATTTGCAACTGATCAGTGAATGTAGTTCTAACATGAATGTTGACTGATATTTTTGTTTATATTGACAAGTAAGGAGAAAGTTAAGCAATGAAGGTGAATGTCTTAACTTCACTCATCTGTCAATGACGTGAGTGACTTCTTTGCTAAACTGGATAACAGTTTTTGAATTCTGGAAGAATATTTCCTCACTTTTTGTGCTATTCACAATGTAACAGCTATCCATATGACATATGTTTAGGTTTAATCTGCATTATTAACATTTTCTCCATCACTTCCGTATGTCTAGACAATCAACAAAAAAACAAACCAAGCCTGATTTTGTCAATTCTTTTGCCAATTTCTATGGTGTGAACACTCCCACTATGGCCACTTCCCAGCTCCCAATGTGGTATCAGTGAACACGAAGCTGGAAGAGATGTGCATGAGCAAACCATGGTGTAATATTTCCACCACGTACATGCAGTTGCTTTAAATAACCCAAAGGTAATAGACAACAGTAAAATGTAGTAAGATAATTAGGAAATAGTGAATTTTGAGTATATTGTTAACATAATTTATTTAATTGGAAGTTTCTATAACTTAATTTTTTGCAATGGCTATGTTTAACAACCAGCTTGTAAAATTCCTGAAGATTTAATAATTGGCTCTCACTGGTCCGTAGGAGCCTTCTTCAGCACATCACAGGATCCAAGAGAGTTTAAAGAGGCGGAATCCATGGGGATAGGGGTACGATTAGTAGGGATGAGAGAAAGGGGGACAAAGAAAGGAATTAAGAAGAATGCCCACCTCTCTCTATGGGCAAATATATCACTCACCAAAATGGGAGATACGGGAGTGGATTCAGGGGTGCAAGTCAGTGCCAGACTCTTTGTAAAGACCAATGTGAAAAGACAACTATGAATTGAAATACAGAACAGAGAAGGATGAGGGCTATCTGCAGGCTTCAAGAGAAGTCACTGGACTTCTTCAGATGCCTGCAGACTTGGTGCTCACGTCCCTGTCAGCAAGTCCCTGTGGGGGAGGGGTGGGGTCCTATTCTTTGAATTCCCAGCATCTAAACTCCTAGGCCTGGCTCAATGGAATTTTTTTTGGCTAAGTTATTCTGCATTAATCGTTTTATTTTTAAACTAATGTTTGCTTTGCCCTTCTATAAAATGAATGTAATGCTACTTTCTACAAACTGTGTTTTGAGCCTCAAAGAATATCTGGAAAGCAATGTAAACCTTCCTTGAGAGACTCTTGGGTACTGTCCCTTGCCCATGCTGTCTCTCCATCGTTCATGCTTATTGGAATTGAGGTTATGGAGGAAGGAGAGCGCCTGCTCAGAGGGGCCTGTGACCCAAGGGAGTGCTCTAGGCGGGCCAGGCACACAGCCTGAATGAGAGCATGTGTAAAAATAGCACTGTGACCGTTTCTCCGCCTCTCAATCCTCCTAGTCTCTCGCCCTGGTGGGCACCCCTCGCCCCCACATCATCCCCTTTTGCAGGTTCTCTTCCGCTCACAGCTTCTGTATTCAGGCCACATGAGCTGACACTGGATAGCTGGTCCTGGTTTTTGCCCTCAGTTTGTCTTCTGATGAGTCATCCACCGAATTCCCCACCCCTGATCTAAGAGAGTAGTTACCCAAGTAGCCCAGGGCACTGACAAGCCCTAGTTAGGGGTCTCCTTAGTTACCTAACACAGCAATTCTACCTCCAGATTCTAATTGGCTGCAGCAATTGCCTGCCTGTAACTGGTTCTTCCAAACGAGCCAATGGGACCTGGGGCAGTGCCATCTGTAGCTTGTAGTGTGCAGATGAACCACCCAGTGATCTTGTCAAAATGCAGATTCTGACTCAGGAGGTCTGGGGAGGGCCAGAGTCTGCATTTCTAACGAGCTCCCAGGTGATGCCAATGTGGCTCATCTGAGGGACCACACTTTGAGTAGCCAGGTCTGGGCGGTACAGCCTAGGCCAGTGCCACCTGCAGCCCCATCGGTGAGGCCATTTCTGCCCTCATCCCCTAATTTTGTGGGTTTGTCCTTACCCTATCTCCTGCCCTCACCATATGCTCAATGTTAATCATACGACTAGCTAGCATTTATTGAGACGCTACTGTGAATCAGACACAATAGCTCATGTCACAGATGAGTAAAGAGAAAAAAATAACTTGCCCAAGGTGGACGGGATCAGTCCAACTCTGACCTCAGAACCTGCCCTCTCAGACACTCTGCTTTGCTATTCCCATTTTCCTTCCGAGATTGATTAGCCCTGAGGTCAGTGCTTTTAGCGGTGTTCCTCTCAGACCCCTCATCCCCGAGTCTGTCTGGCTAACTCCCTTTCCTAGACTTGGTCTTCATTTTGTTCCTGGCCACTGGCAGCTCTGTTGCTAATTGACTTTTTTTTTCTTGCCTTGGCTGTAGAGCTCCTTTTCTCTATATTTTCATGAGTTAAAATGGTTGTAATAGCCCAATGTCCTTGGAAATTAGGTTGTGAGGGAAAGTGAGCAAGTAGTGAAGGAAGGCAGGAAGGGCATCTGCGGAACAGTGGATAAGGGCCAGTTCATGGAGGGCTGGTGCCAGTCAGGGGGTAGATTCTGATACCAAGCTGTCAGAACTTCCTCTTCCATAGATTAAAGACGTGTAAGAAAGTGTCTGGCTAGTAGGAAATGTGTTGGGCATTTAAGAAAAGTGTCATCTAAGTATTTTATTTCCTGTGTCAGTATCATTTCTGCATGATGCTCCACAGAGTACATGCAGCTCCCGACTTATTCGTTGATTTACTCAGTCATCCAGCCTATGAGGAAGAAGGAGCTCCCGGTGGGAGTGTCCACACACAGTCTGTGGGAAGGGCAGGAGGTGAGGGGGTGTGGTGCGTCTGAAGCACGGAGAAAGGCTATGAGGGCAAGTGGAAGTGGCTGAAGATCAGTGTGGAGGGTGGACTGAAGGTCTCATAAGCTTCATTCAGGAGTTTGGAACCTAAATGATCCTATGGACAATAGAAAGCCACTGAAGGTTTGAATGTGGAGGATTAACAATCAGATTTGTGTTTTAGGAAGAGGTCTCTGATGGAGAATGGATTGAGGCAGTGGTAAGACGGAGGGTGAGGAAACTATTTGGGAGAATAGTGGTTATTCAGGCAGCGGATGCTGGTAGCTCAGACCAGGCCAGTGTCAGCGGAGCTGGGAAGAAATGTGTGGATTTGAGAGAGATTTTGGAGGTGGTGATTAAGAGCATGGGGAGTTGAAGGACAGGAGACAAGAATGATGCCTGAAGGTTTGGCTTGAGCAGCTGTGTAGGGAGTAGTACAATTTATTTGGATAAGGAGTTGGAGGAGGAGGAGTTGAAGGGAAGATGATTTCAGTCTTGAGCATCCAAGTGATGCTGTCTAGTAGGCAGCTGGGAATACCAAGCAGGAGCTCAAGAGAGGAGTCTGAGCTGGAGACACTACTGGAGGTGATGGGTTGAGAGCTGATAACTTGAACGTGTGTGGAGTGATTCGAGGAGAGAGGCCAGGGCAGAAAGAATGCTGAAGACCACTAACGTTTGGCATTTCATTTATTCATTGTTATGTATAATACCATGGCAAATATCTTGAGTATACAGCTTTGTCAATTATATTCTTAGTGTAAATTCCCAGAAGAGGAATAACTTGATGGGAGGGGTGGACATCCCTTGGCTCCTGATAAGTCTTGCCAAACTGCTTTATAAATCAGGTTCCTCAAATGGGCCACACCCTAAGTAAGGTCTCTGAGAGGAACAGTGTCATTGCAACCTCACAAGCACTGAGTGTGCTCAGCATTGAAGCCAACTCTATGGATGAAAAATGGGTCTCCTGATGGTTTCCATGTGCATCTCTTTGATTACATGTCTGGTGGACAGCTTTCCATACACTTTAATAATGAGTTGCGGTTTCTTTTATGATTTTTCTCAACCTCACTTTCTACTTATCTACCAGTGCTGGGAACCACAGGATTTTTGTTCTCTCTCTTTAGACAGAAATAGTTACTTTCAACTTGACTATCATCCCTTATCCCAGCTCATTGTATCGTACTTTCTAAATGTCACAGTGGGAAGCAATTTCTAAACTCAGGAACCTAAAAGGGGAATCTGGTGAATGAAGCCCAGGCAAGGAGTGAGACTGTAGTTCTCTCCTTAAAACCACTGGGAATGTCTTGTGAGGAAATGCCTTCACTTCTCCACCCCTGTCTCTTTGTTGTGCTAAAGCGAGGTCTCTTGGATCAGTTAAGCTTGATACAGATGGTTAAGGATTGTCTCTTCTCTGGCCATTATTTTCAGTGATCTGCTCTGGATAGATAAATTTGACTGACTGACACTGCTTCACCTCTAGAGGCAGTTTTTATACAGAGTATTCAATCTGTGGGGTTTGTGACAGAGTGAGCCACTTCTCAACCTTCATTAGGCTGGGGCCCCACTAAAGACCTTGCCCTGCCTGAGTCCCCTCTGGCAGAGGTTTATCCGCCAGCTGTTGCTGCAAGATAAGAGTGGATTAAGTTCTTTGTGAAGAGGGGCCCTCTCAGGCCTGTCTGGCTCCTGGACCCCTCTGGAGGCAGCAGACTCCTCGATAATTGGTGTTCACAGATCATTTTACCCAACACACTCACCTGTCTCTGTTCCACATTTTCTCTCTCCCACTGATGCAACCAGCAAAAGGAATGAATGCTTCGTCTTGGATTGTCAGGCAGAAATGGGTAAGTTAAAATGCGAGGTCCCATTCAATCTTATAGACCAAAGTGAATGTCTGGAAGAACTAAGACCAGAAACCTCGCTTGTTAATGCCAATTCCAGGAACTTTTAGTACCAATTTTTATTTTATTTTATATTTTATTTTAGCAGACTTTCTTTTTAGAGCACTCAGCATAATGCCCTTGAGATCCATCCAAGTTGTTGCAGGTATCAATAGTTTGCTTTTCATTGCTGAATATTCCGTGGTATAGGTACACCACAATTTGTTTAACCATTCACCAGCTGAAGAGCATTGTGATTGTTAACAGTTTTTGGGCATTACAATTCAAGCATGAGCATTTGTGTACAGGTTTTTGTGTGGACATAAGTCTTCATTTCTCTGGGATAAGTGCCCAGGCGTGTAATTGCTGGGTTGTATAGTAAGAATATCTTTAGTTTTCTAAGAAACTGACAAACTATTTTCCAGGGTGGCTGTACCATTTACATTCCAACCAGCAATGTATGAGAGATCCAGTTTCTCTGCATCCTTACCAGCATTTGGTATTATTACTTCTTTTTTTCCTGTCCTGATTGGTGCATAGTGATATCCATTGTAATCTTAATTTTCCTTCCTCTATGGCTAGTGATGTGGAACATCTTTTCATGTGCTTATTTGCCATGTATGTATCTACTTCAGTGAAATGTTTCTTCATGTCTTTTGCCCATTAAATTAAAAAAAAAAAAATCTTATTTTTTAGAGCAGTTTTAGGTTCACAGCAAAACTGAGTGGAAGGTACAGAGATTTCCCTTATACTTCCTGCCCCAACTCACGCATAGTCTCCCCCATCATCAACATACCCCACCAGAGTGATATATTTGTTACAGTCAATGAACCTACACTAACACATCATTATCACCCAAAGTCCATAGTTTGCTTTAGGATTCACTCAGTGTTGTATGTTTTATAGATTAAGACAAATGTATGATGATATGTACCCACGAGTATAGTGTCATACAGAGTAGTTGCACTGCCCTGAAAATCCTCTGTGCTCTACCTGTTCATCCCTCCCTCCCCCCAACCCTTGGCAACCACTGATCTTTTTACTGTCTCCATAGTTTTGCCTTTTCGAGAATGTCATGTAGTTGGAATCATACAGTATGTAGCCCTTTCAGATGGCTTCTTTCACTTAGTAATATGTATTTAAGTCTTCTCCATGTCTTTTCAAGGCTTGATAGTTCATTTATTTTTAGCACTGAATAATATTCCACTCTCTGGATGTACCACAGATTATTTATCCACTCACCTGCTAAAGGACATCTTAGTTGCTTCTAGGTTTTGGCAATTATGAATAAAACTACCATAAACATCCATGTGCAGGTTTTTGTGTGGACATAAGTTTTCTTTTTTTTTTTTAAAGATTTTATTTATTTATTTTTTCCCCCCAAAGCCCCAGTAGATAGTTGTATGTCATAGCTGCACATCCTTCTAGCTGCTATATGTGGGACTCGGCCTCAGGATGGACGGAGAAGTGGTGCCTCGGTGCGCGCCCGGGATCCAAACCTAGGCCACCAGCATCGGAGTGCGCGCACTTAACCACCAAGCCACGGGGCCGGCCGTGGACATAAGTTTTCAACTCCTTTGAGTAAATATCAGGGAGCATGATTGCTGGATCATATGGTAAGAGTATGTTTAGTTTTGTAAGCAACTGCCAATCTGTCTTCCAAAGTGGCTGTACCATTTTGCATTCCCACCACCAATGAACGAGAGTTCCTGTTGCTGCACATCTTTGTCAGCACTTGGTGTTGTCAGTGTTCTGGATTTTGGCCATTCTAATAAGTGTGTAGTGGTATCTCATTGTTTTAATTTGTATTCCCCTCATGACATATGATGTCATCTTTTCATGTGCTTATTTGCCATTGTATATCTTCTTTGGTGAAATGTCTGTTAAGGTCTTTGGCCCTTTTGTTAATTGGGTTGTTTGTTTTCTTATTGGCGAGTTTTAAGAGTTCTTTGTATATTTTGCATCAGTTTTTAATTAAATGTGTCTTTTGCAAATATTTTCTCCCAGTCTGTGGCTTGTCTTCTCGTTCTCTTGACATTATTTTTGGCAGAGCAGAAGTTTTTAATTCTAACGAAATCTAGCCCATCAATGATTTCTTTCATGGGTCGTGTCTTTGGTGTTGTATCTCAAAGGTCATCACCATACTCAATGTCATCTAGATTTTCTTCTTTGTTATCTTCTAGGAGTTTTACATTTAGGTCTGTGACCTATTTTGAGTTAATTTTTGTGAATGGTGTGAGGTCGGTGTCTAGATTCATTTTTTTCCATGTGGATATCCAGTTGTTCCAGCACCATTTGCTAAAAAGACTGTCTTTGCTCCATTGTATTGCCTTTGCTTCTTTGTCAAAAATCAGCGGACTATATTTGTAAGGGTCTATTTTAGGGGCTCTCTATTCTTTTCCACTACCTTATTTGTGTATTCTTTCACTAATACCACACTCTTTTGATTAATGTAGCTTTATAGTAACTTCTGAAGTCTGGTAGTGTTAGTCTTCCAGCTTTATTTTCTTCTTCAGTATTGTGTTGTGTATTCTAGTTTTTTGTTTTTTCATATAACTTTTAGAATCAATTGTCAATATTCACAAAATTAATTGCTGGGATTTTGATTGGGATTGTATTAAATCTTTAGAGCAATTTGGGGAAAATTAACATCTTAACACTATTGAGTCTTCCTATCTATGAATGTGGAATACCTCTCCCTTTATTTAGATTAAAAATTTTTTTCTTTCATCAGAACTCACTATATTCCAGTTGTCAAAGATCAGTTGACCATATTTGAATTGAATGTGCCTCCCTTTAGCTTCCACCCATGGGTGTCAGCTATTCCCTGGGCCATGTGGGACATGCCCTCCTGAGTCTTCTTTTTCTCAGGGAAACATCCCCCACTCCTTCAACCTGGTGACAGCTCTATTGTCCTCCACTAGTTTGGAAAATATTTCTAAGAAAGTTATATGACCTTGGACAATTTTCTTAGCCTTGTTTTATGGATCAGAATGTGGTACATCTTTGTGAACAGTCCATGTGAGCCTGAGGGGAATGTGTACTCTGCCGTTGTTGGATGAAGCATTCTATAGATGTCATTTAGATCCAGTCAATTGATGGTGTGTTCAGTTTAACGATGTTCTTACCGATTTTCTGACCACTGGATTTGTTGATTACTGATAGAAGTGTGTTGAAGTTGTCAATGATAATAGTGAATTTGTTTATTTCTCCTCACAGTTCTACCAGTTTTTGCCTCAGGTATTTTAGTGCTTTGTTGTTAAGCACATACACATTAAGGATTGTTATGTCTTCTTGGATAGTGACCCCTTTATCGTAATGTAATGACCCTCTTTATCCCTGATAATTTTCTTTGTTCAGAAGCCTGGTTTGTCTGAAATTAAGATAGGCACTCCAGCTTTCTTTTGATTTGTATTAGTATGGTATATCATTCTCATCCTTTTACTCTTAATCAGTTTGTGCCTTTATATTTATTTATTGTGAGGAAGATCAGCCCTGAGCTAACATCCATGCTAATCCTCCTCTTTTTGCTGAGGAAGACCGGCTCTGTGCTAACATCTATTGCCAATCCTCCTCTTTTTTTTCCCCCAAAGCCCCAGTAGATAGTTGTATGTCATAGTTGCACATCCTTCTAGTTGCTGTATGTGGGACACGGCCTCAGCATGGCCCGAGAAGCGGTGCGTTGGTGCGTGCCCGGGATCCGAACCCGGGCCGCCAGTAGCATGCACTTAACTGCTAAGCCACAGCGCTGGCCCTGTGCCTTTATATTTAAAGTGGATTTCTCGTAGACAATATAGTTGAGTTTTGTTTTTTAATCCACTCTTTCAGTTTCTGTCTTTTAATTGGTGTATTTAGACTGTTTTCATTTAAAGTGATTATTGATATTTGAATTAATAGCTACCATGTCTATCACTATTTTCTGTTATAATTGTTCTTTGTTTTTCTCAATCTTCCCTTAATTTTTCTGCCTTCTTTAGTTTTCACTGAGCATTTTATATGATTCCATTTTCTTTTATATCTCAGCATATCAATTATACTTCTTTTTAAAAATATTTTTAGTAGTTGCCGTAAAGTTTGCAGTATACATTTACAACTAGGTCCACTTTCAAACAATACTGTCCCACTTCATGTGTAGCATAGAGACCTACGAGGGGGCAATCCCAATTTCTCTCTCCCATCCTCTATGACTGGCTGTCATTCACTTCACTTATTCATAAGGTATAATCACCCAACGCATTGTTGGTCTTATCATTTGAGCAAACAGTTATCTATTAGATCAATTAAGAATAAGGGAAATAAAAGATTTAATTTTACCTTCATTTATTTCTTCTCTGATGGTTTTCTTTTCGTTATGTATATCTGAGTTTCTGATCTATATAATTTTCCTTCTCTCTGAAGAACTTTTTAAACACTTCTTGCAAGGGAAGCCTATTGGTGACCAGTTTCCTCCATTTTTGTTTGTCTGAGAAAGTCTTTATTTTTTTTTACTTTTGAGAGATACTTTTGCTGAAGACAGAATTCTAGATAGGTGGTTTTTTAATTTCAACTCTTTAAATGTTTCACTCCACTACCTTCTTGCTTGAACAGTTTGTGAAGAGAAGTCCAATGTAATTCTTATCCTTTTTCTCTATAGGTAACTTGTACTTTTTCTCTGGCTTCTTCCAAGATTTTCTCTTTGCGTTTGGTTTGCTGCAGTTTGAATATGATATGCTTAGGTGTTGTTTTTTGGTGTTTATCCTGCTTAGCATTTTCTGAGCTTCCTGGATCTGTGGTTTGATGTCTGTTATCAATTTTGGAAAATCCTCAGCCATTATTACTTCAAATATATTTTTTCTGTTCCTTTCTCTCTTTCTTCTCCTTCTGGTATTGTCATTACATGTGTGTTACACTATTTGTAATTGTCCCACAGTTCTTGGATAGTCCATTCCATTTTTTTTCATTCTTTTTTCTCTTTACATTTCTGTTTTAGAAATGTCTATTGATATATCTGCAAGCTTACTGATATTTTTTCTCAAATGTGTACAGTCTACTAATGAGCCCATCAAAAGCATTCTTCATTTCTCTTACAATGTTTTTGCTTTCTAACATTTCCTTTTGAATTTTTTTTTTTTTTAGAATTTCCATCTCTCTGCTTACATTACCTATCTATTCTTGTATGTTGTCCACTTTTTAAAATTAGAGCCATTTTCATCTTAATCATAGTTATTTTAAATTCCCAGTATAATAATCCCAAAGTTTCTGGCATATCTAAATCTTGTTCTGTTACTTGCTTTGTCTCTTCAGACTGTGTTTTTCTTGCTTTTATATATGACTTGTTTGTTGAAAGCCAGACATGATGTATTGGGTAATAGGAACTGAGATAAATAGGCCTTTGGTGTGAACATTTGTGATTATCTGGCTGGGATTTACATTACATTTACTATTTGCTGTAGCTGTAGGTGTCTGAGGCTTCAATTTCCTCTAGTGTTCTTGTTTTTTTTTTTTTTTTTTTTTTTTTTTTTTGGTGAGGAAGACTGGCCCTGAGCTAACATCTGTGCCAATCCTCCTCTACTTTGTATGTGGGATGCCACCACAGCAAGCCTTGATGAGCGATGTGTAGGTCTGCTCCTGGGATCTGAACCTGTGAACGCTAGGCCACTGAAGTAGAGCAAGCAAACTTAACTGCTACGCCACCGGGCCGGCCCCTATAGTGTCCTTGTTTTTGTCTTTGGATTTCTCTAGAAACTCTTTCTTAAATAGAATAGAAGCTCCTTCTTAAATAGACTCCTTGCAGTTCTTCCAGCTGTCGTCCCCTCTTATTATACAGAGTCCTGTTGATGCGGTAGTAAGGTGTCAGGGAGAGGGTGTGTTCTTTACTCCTGTGATAAAGTCTCCATCTTTTAATAAGTCTGTTTCCTTGGGTTGTGACCTTCACATATGCTTCTTAGCTTCCTTATCCCTTAAAGTGGGAAAGTAAGGCTAGAAGCACTGGGGTTGGGTATTTCACTTTCTCTATGTTGGTTAGACTTTGGTAAAGTAGTTTCCCTCCAGGGCAGGGGAAGAACAGAATACTCTTGGCTTATTTCAAGATGGTTTCTTTTTTTGTTCCCCTGCTGGAAGGCACCAGGGGATTTTCTCAGATCTTCCCCATGAGAACCTGGTGGGACTCCTGGAAGTAAAACTCACAAAAATGTGGGCTCGCTCTAGGACTAGCCCCCAGGAAGTCTTCACTGTTAAGCTAGTCCACCCCCAGCCTCTGCAGTTTGTCAATTACAGTCTCAGTTTTCCTTCCCTGGGTACTGACTCTAGCCACTTCTGTTCACGGTAAGCTGTGGCTCTGTATTCGCCCATCTCTCTAGTTTCATAGGCATCAGTTTGCCCTGTGATCTCAATTCTCTGATAGATCTAAGAAGAGTAATGGATTTTCAGTTTATTTTACATTTTATGTTTTTGTAAGGAAGGGAATGATGACTTCCAAACTCTCTACATGTTGGAGTGGAAACTGGAAGTCTGCCTGTTGCATATTTTTAAACTTTATTCAGGATAAATGTCATACCACACTTTAATTTTTTTAATGTCGCCCAATATATCACTTTTCTTTTGTGAATTTTTGAATTTTTATCTTGCTTGGGAAAGCTTTCACCATTTCAGTTATAAATAAATTCAACATTAACTGTCTCTCCCTCTTGCTCCTGCTTTCTTTTTCTCCTCTCTCCTTCTCCTGTATAAATATATAATATTTAGCATGTTAATTAATCTTAATTTTTTTGTGTGGTGCTAAGTAGGAATCCAAATTTATTTTTTGCCAAATGGAGAACTGTTGCCCCAATGCCATTCATTAATCAATGCATTACCCCCCCGGAGTTGAATTACTAAACTTCTTATTCAATTTGATCTATTTCTGGATTTTTCTATTCTGTTTCCTTAGTCTGTTGATATGGCAATACCACACTGTTTTATTCATAACGGTTTTGTAATACAATTATTTTTTGTTTTAACACTGGGTAAAAAGTCTTTGCAGCTGCTTCATTTGCACTTTTGGCCTCAACAGACAGTTTAATGTTGTGGAAAACATACCAGGTCTTGAAGCCACTAAACCAGCCACTGTGAACATTGAAGGATGACATACTTGAAGACTTTTAGCTTTAAAAAAAGGTCTTTATAGATTTCCAAGGCTTTTTCTTATATTGTGGAAAAGTTTTCGCCTGATGGCTTCTGTGTTTGATTTTCATTCTTTCCATTGCTTTTATTTTTCTTATTTCTCACCTTCTTTCAGATTTTTTTTTTCCTGAACTGACAATCAATTGTTCCAGCTAGATAACTTTATTTTATTTTTGGCACTGTCTCTAATTGTGCACACAATGTTGATGCCCTTGATTCAGTTGCTCAAGGGATGTCCCATGTTCTTTTATTTTTTCAAAATGCTGTATAATTTAATGTTTTTCTTTTCTTTTTAATACTTGTCTTCTTTTATATTTGCCAGAAGAAATTTTGTCACAGCATCGTTTTGTGGCATTTTCAAACCATGTTGCATGCTTTATAGTTGTAATCCAATGTTTGGCTAAATGCACAAAGATCAGAGAAAACTTTAAGATAGAATACTTCCAAACACTGGGTGAAGATGAAGTATGGGGAGTAAATGGGGGAAGGAGTTCAGTATCCTATGTCACTGTGGCTTGCTGAATTCAGCTCTGTTACTTGGTGTTCATTTGTTATTCTTGGTAGTGCAAAACATCTGCATTCTAGGAAAAACACTAATTAAATGTTAATCAATGTAACTTCCATATTATATTGATTTCATTCCCCTATTTACCAATCATGTAAGAAATATTTTACATAACAAAAACACACATTTGTTGATCATAGATTTATTAGAAAAAATATGTTACTGTTATTGTTCAAGTCTTCAGTATCCTTATTATTTTATCTCGCTAATCAATTTCTAAGAAATGTGTGTCATCATCTCTTACTATGATTGCCAATTTGTCGATTTCTCCTGGTAAATCTATCAACTTTTCTTTATAGAACTTGTGGCTGTATTTTTGGTGCATTTAAGTTCATGATTGCTATTTTCTTGAGGATTTTCTTTGTCATTATTATTTTGACAAAAATTTTATTTTTGTCTTTTATTAATATTGCTATGCTAGCTTTCTTTTGGTTGGTACTTCCACGGTACTCCTATCCTCAATTCTTTCTTTTCAATTTTTCTGTGTCATTTTGTTTTAGATGTTTTCTTTTAAGCTGTCCTAGCAGGATTTTGTTTTCCTCTAATCTGATGAACTCAGTTTATTAAAAAGCTTTTTATTGACATTAAGTATACATACAGAAAAGTGCAAAAAATCATAAGTGCACATCTTGGTGAATTTTCACACACATGAAAAAGGGTAACTGCTATCTTGACTTCTAACAGGAAAGGTTAGTTTTACCTGTTTTTTAAAACTTTATATAAATTGAGTCAGACTGAATATACCCTTGTGCATGGCTTATTTTGCTCAATATTCTATTTGTCAGATGCATTTAGTTGTAGTTTGTTCAGTCTCACTGCTGTATAGTATTTTATTGTGCAGTGTATATACTATAGTATATTTATCTATCCTACTGTTTACAGGCATTTGAATAGTTTCCAATTTGGTGACACCATGAATAATGCTGCTATGACCATTTTGTACATGCCTTTTGTGGACGTGTGAATGGATTTCTGTGGGGTATATACCTAAGAGTAGAACTGTTGGGTCATGGAGTAGGCATATGCTTAGCTTTAGTGGATACTGCCAGATAGTTTTCTAAAGTGGTTGTACCAATTTACACTTCTACCAGAAGGTATGAGAGTTCCAGTTGTTCTGTAGCTTCATCCACACTTAGTATTTTCTGTCTTTTTCATTTTAGTCCTTCTAGTGAGTGTGTGGTGGTATCTCATAGTGATTTTAATTTGAATTCCCAGATGACTGATCAAGTTGAGCACATTTTTATATGTTTGTTGGCTGTTTGGATATTCTCTTTTGTGATGTGTTTGTTCAAGTTTTTACCCATTTTTTTTCTATTGGGTCTGTTCTTTTAAAATTGATTAGCAGTAGTTTTAAAACTATGCTCTGGATAGGAGTCCTTTTTTGGATATATGTATTGCAGATATCTCCTCTTCCTCTAGGTTGTCGTTTTACTTTTTATCATTGTCTTTTGCTGAACAGAATAAATTCAGTCTTTTAAGAAGTGCATTTAATCTGATTGCATTTATTAATTTCTGATATGTTATGATGTATTTGGTCTTAGTTACACCATCTTATTTTTTCTGTTTAGTTTACCGCTATTTTACTTATTCTTCCCCGTTTTCTGTCTTCTGTTAGATTGATAAACTTTTAACATTCTTTTTATAATCCTTTAATGTTTTGAAAACTTGATATTGGATTTCTACTTTTGAAATGATTACCCTAATTTTTTTTAGCTATATGCTGCTAAGATATCATTTCTCAGACTACTGTCATTGCTTTGTACAAAATCTATCTTCATATCTGGTAACGTAAAGACATTCTCTTCATCTTTGATGTTCTGCAGTGTTACTGCAATGTGTCTAGGTGTGAATTTATTTTGATTTCTCCTGCTCAGTACTTGTATGTACTTTGGATCTAAGGACTCACATTCCTTTAATCATGGAAAACCCTCAGTAATTCTTTATTTCTTTAAATAGTCCTGCTTTCTTATCCCTCCCTTCTCTTCTGGAGCTTCCGCTAGAAGAATGTTGGAGCCTTTCAATTCTACCATCCACTGCAGCCAGAGTGATCTTTTGAAAATATGAATCCTATCATGTTAGTCACCTGCCTGCATCCCTCTGTGCTGGACATTTTCCTTACTACTCCTTGTTTGGGCTTCCCTGCTTTTCCATTGCTTGTACAATCAATTTCCTGTATTAAGTTTCTTCCTTTTTAAAAACCTACAGTAGTTTCTGTTTCCTGGCTAAACTCTGACAGATGCACTCTTCACTGATTTACCATTTTATTTGGAACAAATTCCAAATGCCTTACTGTGGCCTGAACACTCCGCTATGATCTGACCTCTGTTTATCTCCTCAATCTCATCTTGTTCCATTCTACCTCTCTCTCACTATGCACTAGCCATATTAACTTGCTGTGCAGAAAAGACAACATAGCAGGCCTGACTGCTATCCTTTGAAAGGCCTGCTTACCAAGACAGCCCTTGGCTGGTGTCTGGGAATTTGGTTTTGAGGAGAGTTCCCACCGCCCTAACTGATAAGAGTGGCTATCTGTGCCTAAAGTGTTTGTGCAAATAATATGGTTTATGCTGAATACATGTTTCTTTCTGGGAGTCTGGATTTTGGTACACACTGGGCAGAAGGTGACTAGTCCTAAATAAAAACCTTGGGTGCTGAGTCTAATGAGCTTTCCTGGTAGACTACATTTCATTCATGTTGTCACAATGCATTGTTGAGAGAATTAGGCACATCCTGTGTGACTCAACTGGAAGAGGACTCTGGAAAGCTTGTGCCTGGTTTTCCCTAGATTTGCCCTGTGCACTTCTTTTTTTTTGCTGGTTTTGCTTTGGATCTTTTCTCTGTAATAAATAATAACCATGAATAAGACTATACACTGAGTCTTTTGAGTCCTCCTAGTGAATCATTGAACCTTGGGATGGTCTTGGGAACCCAAACATCTGTGGAGCAATGAGATTTTGTGTAGTGTTTTAAAGTAATTTGTTAGCATCATTTATATTATTTCTGAAAGCAAATTTCATAAAGACAAAACCTTTGATATACATTTTTACCTTTAAGAGAATCTAAAGGTATTTTTAATAGATACACAGGCAGCGCAATGTGTAAAGAAGCAGTACAGTCACGGTGAATGAGTTATTACAGGACCAAACAGAGCAAACTTGTGGCAAACACTGTTGACATCTTTAGGTGAAACAAACATGCTTCTTTAACAACTGTGGTTTACAATTCCAAATACACATAGTTTCAAGGCTGCAAGTCACAGAGATTGAAAACTAACTGTTAAAGCAAATAAACAAATACTTAGAACCTCAATTTTAATAAGGTAAATCATAGATAGATTTAACTTAAATTTTACAATACCTCGATAAGTAACTTTTTACTAATATTCCTCCTTATCTTTTTAACCCCAAGGTTTCAAACACTTGTGTCAACAGTTCCCTCAACCAAAGTCTTTCGTTAAGTGCCATTGATATTGTCATGATTTCAGTTGCAATTTTTAGTAAGGCTGAATCAAGATGTTATAATCTCCCCCTCAATTCCTCAAATACGCCAACTCATTATGGCCATAAAGCTTTACTTCAGTAATTCCCTTCTTCCATCTTTGCAAGGCTAACTCCTTGTGCAGATCTCAGTTTGGATATCATCTCCTTAGAGAAGTTTTCTCTGTAAAGTAAGTAACCGGTTGTTCTCTTTCAAATGTTTATCTTAATTCTTTGCAGAGCTCTTCCTTGTCTCTATATTTAGAACCTGTCATTTATTTATTCATTTATTTAGTTTTTTTCCCCACTAGAACATAAGCTTCATGAGGAACAGGATTTGTTGTATCCTCAGTGCCCTGCAAATAAGTCATGTTTAGTCAATGTTCATGAACAGAATGAATGACACAATAAAGCTGGATTTGGTATTCTCTTGGTATTTTAATAAACTTTTAATTGAAGTATAACAGACAGTGAGCACAGTCATGTGACCACCACCTTGATTGACAAATAAAACATTAACAGTATCCCAGAATTACCTCCTTGTGTCCCCTCCCCAAAAGTAACCGTAATTTTGACCTCTAACACTTAGATGACTTTTTGAACTTTGTATAAATAGAATCATGTATTATTTTGTGTATGGATTCTTTCCCTTAGAAATATGTTTATAAGATTTATCCATGTTGTTGCATGTAGATGTAGTAGTTTGTTTTCTTTGCTGCATAGTATTTTATTGTTAGAGATGACAACTGATCCATTCTACAATTGATGGCCATTTGCATTGTTTTCATTTTGAGGTTGTTATAAATAGTGCTGCTTTACCATGCTGGTACACATCATTTGGTGCACACATATGTATTTTAGTTGGGTATAAGCCAAACAGTGGAATCACTAGGTCATAGCACATATGTGTATCGGCTTTAGTAGAGAATGAAAACCAGTTTTCTAATGTGTTTGTACCAAGTTACCCACCTACCAGCAGTGTATAATATTTCTAATAACTCAACGTTCTAACCAATACTTGGAATTGTCAGTCTTTTTCATTTTTGTCATTCTCAAGTCTTTATTGTATCATCAGCTCTTGATGCCTTCAAATAGATTTCTAAAATTTTACTCAGTATTTTTAGTTATTTTGGGTGGGAGGATTGGTTTGATACTAGAATATCCCTCTGAGCGATTTTTAAGCTTCAATAGGTCTGGAATTATTTTTATTACAAGGATTATCAAAGGGGAGAAGAAGATAAAAAGAAGACATAATAGATTAACAAGAAAAGGGAAAAGAGTTAAGAGGAGACAGTACCTGTACACGTTGGATGAGAGATGAGAGAGGGTGTTAGCTATGGAATGTGAAAGATACCAAGGATGTGAGAAATAGAGGAGGATGATGAGGGTTTTCTCAGACCATTATAAATGTATCACACCCCCGGGTTTGATATTGTTAAAAGAGCCTGCAATAAAGATTCAAATTACTTTAAAATGCCTCTTGGTTGGTGATCTGATAGTCCTCTGAATGTGTGTGACTCCAATTCAGTCAAACTGTGTGTGAGTTATGTCAGTTTCTTATTTTAAATTTGTGTATAGAGAGATCACATAATTCAACACAATCATTTTATATTTAGGGAAGAATAGTATAGTAAAAAGCATGCTTGAGAGCCAAATAGACCCGATTTTTATATTCCCCTTTTTATTTTATTGTAAGAATTTTCAAAAATTCAGAAAAGTTGAAGGAATTATACAGTGAACACTCATAACCTACCACTTAGATTCTACAAATAATAGTTTTTACATTTGCTTTATGGCAAATTGATCCTTTAATCACCCCTCTATCCTCCATCAATCCACCTTATTTTTTGATGCTTTTCAAAGAAAGCTGCAGACATTATCCCTAAACACTTCAACATTCATATTATTAACTAGAATTCAATGACCTGATTTAAATTTACTTTTTCTTACTTACCAACAGTGTCCATTTGAGCATCTTCCTTCAGTTCCCTGAACTTTGGATTCCTCATAGGGAAAACGCTCATATTAGTAGCTACTTTATAGAGGGTTTTTAGGTGGCTTAAATGAAATCATATATGCATACACATACGTGCATATATTTGTTTATAGATATATGTTTATGTGTGCATATTTATTTATTTATAAATGTGTCCTATGGGTTTGATGTATGTGGCCATTATTACAGTTATTGCTAATCTGGGGCCTAGAGGAGGAAAGTAATTTGTTGTCACTGACCCTCCTCCCTGCTCACCTACACCGGGCTCTCCACCAGAAGGATGTTTCGCAGGGAGTGCTGAGGCCGGAGGAGCTGTGCGTCACACAGACGTCTACCTATCAGCATAATTTGTCCTTCTCTCTCTGAAATTTGGGACCACAAATACTAAAGGAAACTGCATTTCTGTGGACAAAAATTCTAGTCTTGGGCCTTCTCTTTTATTCAATAAGCTGATTATAAGAGATTCAGCAAAAGCCAAATCTTCTCTTACATCCTGTGAAACTGGCGTAGAACGCCAAACAACTTACAAATACATAAAAGAAGGCTTTCCAAAGAAGGCGATGCCAGGGCTGAGTTTGAACACGGCCTGACTGTGGTCACATGGGATCTTCTTGCTGTTTTTGCTTTGCCTGGCAGTGTGTATGCCGGGAGAAGCATGGGCCTGTTAGGACGGGAGTGGGGGTCAGGCTTTGAGTATTCTCAGCCACAGCCATAGTTCAAAGAATTATGGAGAAGTGGTTGATGTAATGACACAGGAGATGGATAAGAAAGCTATATAAAGAAAGGTGTAGAATCTTCACAGCATAACTTGGGTGATAAAGAGCTTAATTATAATCTGAATGAGCAGCAGCGATGCATCCAACAATGCAATTCAGGCAAGGAAACATCATGAGAAAGTGTTCACTATAGTTGTAAGAGGCTGTGGTGTAGAATAGAAAAGTCCAAAAGCTAAAAGGTCAACTAGTTAGTCTGTAAAACCTGAATCCAGGTCCAGACTCTCTGCCTGTAATGTCCATAAACTAAATATGTAGACCCAGTAGCCTCCACTGGGAAAGTAAAACAAAAACGGGGGGTGACAAAGAAATCAACGGAGAATTAATAATTGTAATGTCCCTTTAAGCATGTCTTATAATCATGAAGACAATGTGTTTGTTTTTAAGACATTTGAGATATTTAAGAGAATCTGACATATTAGAAAACTCAACATATTTGACTTGCAATTTAATGTGAAATGTGTAGGAATGTAACTGATTGAGTTTATAAACAGTATTTTTGGGCGGAAGCTAAAGGGAGACACATTCAATTCAAATATAGTCAACTGATCTCTGACAATTAGAATTTGAAATTATAAACATAATATTAATTGCATTAGCACCAAAAAATGATGAAATGTTTAAGAGAACTTGATTTATTCACTGTTCTAGTAATTCATTAGATTTACAGGAGTTGTGTATATACATAACATGACTTGGCCTGATAGGTTTGTAAATTTGCTCTGGCCTAATTAACAGTACTAAAGTTTAAAATGATTCGTTCAAGGGAATTTAATTAACTAATTTTGAAAATGAAGTTGATTGTTTAGGAATATTTAATATGATAATCATAGGTATGATGGTTTTATGTGTCAACTTGGCTAGGCTATATTACCCAGTTATTCAAACATTAATCAAAGCGTTGATAGGAAGGTATTTTGTAGATGTGGTTAACATCCACAATCAGTTGACTTTAAGTAAGGAGATTATTCTTGATGGTGCAGGTGGGCCTCATCCAGTCAATTGAAAGGCCTTAAGAGCAAAATAGGTTTCCCTAAGGAAGAAGAAATTCTGCCTCAAGACTACAGCATCAGCTCCTGTCCAAGAGTTTCTTTGAAATAAATTTTATATGTATATACAGCCTTCTATATCTAAACTTAGTAGACTGCCCATCTGTATCTCTTTCAGGGATACCATGATTGACTGTACAAGTGGAAGAGTTCTAGGTAAATAGAACAGAAGTCTAACTTGAATCACCAAAACAGAGTCATAGTCCCTAAGTCAATTCCCAGATTTGAACCAGTTTACAGATCCAGATACTCTTGAATGAAGGGAGGCCAAGTTCCCTCAAGGAGGGACTCCACTACACTGCCAAAATTTTATACTGCTAATCTTTCTTCCAGTCTTCCCCCAAAGTGACCTATGGCCTTTTACCAGGGTGACTGTGCATTGGGTAAAAGGAAATAATCAGACCTTTGCGGGATTACTGGACACTGGCTCTGAACTGACACTAATTCCAGAAGACGCAAAGGATCACTGGGGTCTGGGGTTATGGAAGGCAGATGGTCAACGGAGTGTTAGCTCAAGTCCATCTCACAGTGGGTGCAGTGGATCCCTGCTATACACTGAATGTTCATGTCCCCACAAAATTTATATGTTAAAACCTAGCCTCCAGTGTGATGGTATGTACAGGTGGACCTTTGGGAGGTGATTAGGTCATGAGAATAGAGCCCTTATGTGGAGGATTAGTGCTCTTATAAAAGAGAACCCAGAGAGCTCCTCGCCCCTTCCACCATGTGAGGACACAGTGAAAAGAAGGCCGTCTATGAACTAGGAAGCGGCTCCTCACCAGACACTGAATCTGCTGCCATCCTGATCTTGGACTTCCCAGCCTCCAGACTGTGAGAAATAAATTTCTGTTGTTTATAAGCTTCTCGGTCTATGGTATCCTGTTATCGCAGCCTAAACTGACTAAGACAGTCCCCAAATCCATCCTGTGGTAATTTCCACAGTTTCAGGACGCATAATTAGAATAGATACACTCAGCAATTGGCAGAATACTAACACTGGTTGCTTGACCTATGGAGTGAGGGCTAGTATTGTGGGAAAGGCCAAGTGGAAGCTGCATGAACTGCCTCTACCTGGGAAAATAGTAAACCAAAAGCAATACTGCATTCCTGGAGGGATTACAGAGATCAGTGCCACCATCAGGGACTCCAAAGATGCAGGACTGGTGATTCTTACCACATCCCGGTTCAATTTTTCTATTTGACCTGCTTAAGAGTCAGATGGATCTTGGAGAATGGCAGTAGATTATTGTAAATTTAACCGGGTTGTAACTCCTGTTGTTCCCGATGTGGTTTCATTGCTTGAGCAAATTAACACATCCCCTGGTATGTGGTATGCAGCTATTGATCCAGCAAATGCCTTTTTCTCCATACCTGCCCATAAGGCCCACCAGAAGCATTTTGCTTTCAGCTGGCAAGGCCAGCAATACACCTTCAGTCTCCAGCTCTGTGTCATAGTTCACAGGGATTTTGATCACCTTTCCCTTCTACAAGATATCACACTTATCCATTACATTGATGACATTATGCTGATTGGACCTAGTGGGCGAGAAGTAGCAACTACCCTAGACTTATTGGTAAGACATTTGTGTGTCAGAGAGTGGGAAATTAATCCCACAAAATTCAGGGACCTTCCACCTCAGTGAAATTTCTAGGGGTCCTGTGGTGTGGGGCATGTTGAAATAGTCCATCTAAGGTGAAGGATACATTGCTGCACCTGGTCGGTCCTACAAATAGAAAAGTTGCACAATGCCTAGTGGGCGTCTTTGAATTTTGAGGGCAACATATTCCTCATTTGGGTGTGATACTGCAGCCCATTTACTGAGGTGCCTGAAAAGCTGCACATTTTAAACGGGGCCCAGAATAAAAGAAGGCTCTGCCATAGGTGTAAGCTGCTCGCCACTTGGGCCATGTGATGCAGCAGATCCAATGGTGCTTGAAGTGTCTGGGCAGATAGAGATGGTTGGAGACTTTAGTAGGCCCCTATAAGTGAATGACAGTGCAAACCCTTAGGATTTTGGAGCAAAGCCCTGCCACACCCTGAAGATAGCTACTCTCTTGAGGAACATCTTTTGGCTTGCTACTGGACCTTAATAGAGACTGAACATTTAACTATGGATCACCAAGTTACCCTACGACCAGAACTGCCCGTCATGAGCTGGGTGTTGTCTGATCCACAAAGCCATAAAGTTGGGCACGCACAGGAAGTGGTATATATGAGATCAGGCTCCAGCAGCCCCTGAAGGCACAAGTAATTTACATGAGGAAGTGGCCCAAAAGGCTGCTACACTACCATCTCTCTCCCACTCTGCATCTGTGGCCTCATGAGGAGTTCCCTACCAGTAGTTGACAGAGGATGAGAAAACTTGAGTGTGATTTGCAGATGGTTCTGCATGATATGCAGGTACCACCGGAAAGGGAACAGCGGCAACACTACAGCTCCTCTCCAGGACATCCCTGGACAGTGGTCAAGGGAAATCCACCGAGTGGGCAGAACTTCAAGCAGTGCACGTGGTTGTTCATTTTTCTTGGAAGGAGAAATGGCCAGAGGTCAAATATATACTGATTCACGTGCTGTGGCCAATGGCTTAGCTGGATGGTCAGGGACTTGGAAGAAATATGATTGGATAATTGGTCACAAGTTGGTCTGGGGAAGCAGCATGTGGATAGACCTCTCTAAATGCGTAAAAGATATGAATATATTTGTGTCCCATGTGAATACTCACCACAAGATGACTTAAGCAGAGGAGAGTTTTAGTAATCAAGTGGGTAGATGACCCATTCTGTGGATATCAGTCAGCCTCTTTCCCTAGCCACTCCTGTCATTGCCTAGGTGACTCATGAACAAAGTAGCCATGGTGGCAGGGATGGAGGTCATGCACAGGCTTACACTACCAGGGCTGACTTGGCTACAGCCACTGCTGAGCATCCAACCTGTCAATAGCACAGACTAACATTGAGTCCCTGATATGGCACCATTCCCCCTGGTGATTGGCCTGGTGGCAGGTTGATTACGTTGGACCACTTCCATCATGGAAGGGGAAGCATTTTGTTCTTACTGAAATAGATACTCTGGAAATGGATTTGCCTTCCCTGCATGCCATGCTTTGCCAAATCTACCATTTGTGGACTTATGCCTTATCCACTGTCATGGTAGCCCATATAGCATTGCTTCTGATCAAGGAGCTCACTTTGGTACAAATGATTTGTGGCAATGGGCCCATTCTCATGCAATTCACTGGTCTTAACATATTTCTCATCATCCTGAAGCAGCTGGCTTGATAGAAGGGTTGAATGATCTTTCGAAGACTCAGTTCCAGTGCTAGCTAGATGGCAGTACCTTGCAGGGCTCCTACATGTTCTCTAGGAAATTTCATATGCTCCAAATCAGTGTCCAATGTATGGTGCTGTTTCTACCATAGCCAGGATTCATAGGTCCAAGAATCGAGGACTAGAAATGGGAGCAGCATCACTCATTATTACCCCTAGTGATCATTAGCAAGATTTTTGCTTCCTATCCCCATGACCTTACACTCTGCTGGTCTAGGGGTCTTAGTCCCAAAAGGAGGGATGCTTCCACCACGAGAAACAACATGGTTCTATTGAACTGGAAGTTAAGACTGCCTCCAGGCCACTTTAGGATCCTCAGGCCTCTAACTCAACAGGCAAAGTAGAGAGTTACTGAATCTGATGACCAAGGGGAAATTGGGCTTCTCCTACACAATGGAGGTGAAGAATAGTATGTCTGGAATATAGGAGATCCCTTAGTGTGTCTCTTAGTACTAGCATGACCTGTGATTAAAGTCAAGGGACAACTACAACCCAAGTCAGACAGGGCTACTAATGGCCTAGACCCTTTAGGAATGAAGGTTTGGGTCACCCCACCAGATAAAGAACCACAACCAGCCAGGTGATTGCTGAAGGCAAAAGAAATATGAAATGGGTAGTTGAAGGAGTTATAAATACCAGCTGTGACCACATGACCAGTTGCAGAAATGAGGACTGTAATTGTTATGAGTATTTCTTCTTTAGTTTGTTATGAAGATGCTTGTATTAAACAAATATCTTTTCTTCTTGCTTCTCTTATCCCCCTTATCACCTAACATATGATGTGTTAATGATAGTTAACTTTACATGACAGAATTTGCATTTTAAGCTATTGAGAAGACTGAACATCTCTCAGGAACTTTGTGTCCTCCTCTGGGGACAGAGTTACCATGTTTTCAGTTGTGTGCAGGATAGCAGTATCGTGTTAGGCAGAGGTATGACTTAGTTACCGTCTTTATCTGGACATTAGCTATGGTTTAAGGAGATATGTATGAGGGCCAAGTTAACAAGGGGTGGGCTGTAATGGTTAGTTTTATGTGTCAACTTGGCTAGGCTTTAGAACCCAGTTATTCCATAAAATACTAGTCTAAGTGTTGCTGTGAAGATATTTTGCAGATGGAGTTAACATCTACAATCAGTTGGCATTAAGTAAAGGAGATTATCCTCAATAATGTGGATGGGCTTCATCCAATCAGTTGAAAGGCCTTAAGAGCAAAATAGCTTTCCCTGAGGAAGAAGAAATTCTCCTTCAAGACTACGGCATCAGCTCCTGTGCAAGAGTTTCCAGCCCACTAGTCTGTCCTATGAAATCAGACTTGGCAGCCCCAACAATTATAGAAGCCAATTCCTTGGCATATATATATATATATATTTACTGGTTCTGTTTCTCTGGGGAAGTCTCTGACAGATATATTATGAATTAGTTAAACATTAATCAAATATCATGTGAAATGATTCTTTTTATAAAGAAATCACTAGATTAACGGAGCATAATACTTTAAAGATGAACTTAAAGGCTCAAGACAAAGTACCTTTTTAAATTCACAACTTTAATAAATTGAACACTAGTTTTAACACACGTAGAGTTAATCGGTCTTGTTAGCTGACAGCCTCACCCCTCCTCTTGTTTAGAAACTTAAATGGCACTTACTAGCCATGTGACTTATGACCTTAAGTCAGTTAAATTCTCAGTTTCTTTGTCTAGAAATGGGGATAATTTTTGCCTTCCTACTTTGAAAGACTTTTTGTGGGAATCACAAAAATTTATAAAAACTCTGGACACTGTAAAGGGCTATTCTCCTTAGAAGGCATCATCTTAGAGTGTAATCTGTGAGGATTCCATCAATGTACTCTGAGTGAAGATTGCATCATGACTGGCCCTGCGGCCTTAGAAAAGGATGAAACAGTGCTTTCCAAGGACAGGCAGGACGGAGGAACAAAGGTGGAACAGAACTGTGTTAATGACATTGACGTACGTTTTTGATATTTTACTTCAATTCTTCAGATCACGTCAAGAAGAATGTCTGTTCAGAACCATAGGCCTTTCACATTTCGCAAACCAACTGCTCCTTTCACAATGAAAGATCAGGCCTCCCGCTCAGAGCCTTTGGAAGGCAATATTATCTGGCAAGAATTCAATGATTTAAAAAAAATGAGTTATAATTACCTTCTATTTGCATCCAATGCTACTAATGTTCCATTTAAGATAATAATATACAGTTTCCTTTTAAAATAAATGCACTTCAATAAAAAACTCATAGGGCCAGCCCACTGGTGTAGTGGTTAAGTTCACGCGCTCTGCTTTGGCGGCCCGGGGTTCACAGGTTTGGATCCTGGGCACAGACTGACGCACCGCTTATCAAGCCATGTGGTGTCGGCGTCCCATATAAAGTAGAGGAAGATGGGCACACATGTTAGCTCAGGGCTAATCTTCCTCACACACGCACATAAAAAACCAAAAAACAAAAACTTGCCTTATTAGCACAGGTAATATAGGAATGTGGCAAATATTGGGAAAATGGTATGTAAAAGATTGAAGATGGGAGAAAGACTCCTCTAAAATACTCTAAATATTTCTCTGTACATTAGTATTCATTTTCTTATCTAAAATGCAAAATTCCACCTTGGAGTACTGAAGAAAGGCAGGACTTGTGCTAGTCGCCTTTCTTCCACCAGCTTATTCTGTTTCTCACACCCACTCCATTTTATAGACGGATGAGATTTTGAGAGTTTACCTGTTCAAGGACATACCATGTCAGTACTATAGCCAGAATTTAAATCGAGGGATTGGGCAGGATCTGCGCAGAGAACGCAGCAGTGATGCAATTTCGCCCGTTACTCATCTGCGGTCATCGCAAGGGGCTCAGTGCGGGAGACTTAAGAGCCCTGACATCTTCACCTCTGTAACCAGGGCCCAGAGGAGGAAGAAGCTGTCTTTTCCTCCTAGGGGGAAGGAGGCTGCTTGCCTTCTGGAAAGTTTTGCTCAGATTTTGGTCTGAGTGCAGACAAATGGTTTTTAATGAATGTCCGAAGGGGGAAGGGAAGAAGGGAGACATAGGGAACTAAAGGAGGAGGGAGGAAAGGATCACTCTGAGAGCTTTGATTCCTTGAGACCCCTGCATCCTTCCCTGGTTCCTCCCTAGGGTGTCTATTTTGGGGACAGTGAGATATTTTGGGCATCTTGCTAAAGTTGAAAGCGGGAAGTTCATAGCACCTCAATCCTGACAGATAGGTGGAAACAGTTAACACCATGTCTTAAGAATCTCATAGTTGGAAGCTGCTCAGCAGCCCTGATGCTTAAAATCCCTCTCTGGGTGGTTGGGGCAGAGACGGAAAGAGAAGGGAAGTAAGATGTGCTCAGCACCTTTAACACACCGAGCACTTGCATATAATCTTCCCTATAGTTTCATGGGGTAGCTGCTATGGTTAACCCTATTTCCCAGATGACAAAACTGAGGCTCAGAGAGGCTACATACGTGCCCTGTGCCCAAGCTCACACAGCCAGGAAGGTGGGGAGCTGGGGATTCAACCTCCCAAAGCTCGTGTCTTTTTTTAGCCAATAGGTAGAGAATGTTGAATGAAAAAGAGCCTGTGCTAGGCTGAATAATGCTCCCCGCAACCCTCCAAAAAAAGAGATCCACATCCTGATCTGTGGAACCTGTGATGATTAAGTTAGGTCTTGAGATGGGAAGATTATGCTGGATTACCTAGGTGGGCCCTAAATGCAATCTCAAGTGCCCTTATAAGAGGCAGGCAGAGGGAGATCTAAAACAGACAAGAGGACAAGGTGATGTGATGACGAGGTAGAGATTGGAGATGTGGCCATAAGCCAAGGAATGCCGGCAGCCACCAGAAACTGGAGGAGACAAGGAACGGCTTCTCCCTTAGAGCCTCTGGAGGGAGTACAGCCCTGCCAGCACCCTGATTTCAGCCCAGTGAAACTGATTTCTCTGAGATAATAAATTTCTGTTGTTTTAAGCCACCAAGTTGGTGGTATCTGTTACAGCAGCCACAGGAAACTAATACTGGGCCCGAGATAGAGTCCCGAGGGACAGCATTTCAAGGACAGTGAGCTGGAGAAAGAATTCCGAGGAAGTCAGGGGGACCAGGAGTCTGAAGTAACAAGATGTTTCAAGGAGGGAGCAGTTGCCCACTGGGCTGTCCCCACGAGACCAGAGGCTGTGTGCATTGTCCCCCCCGTATAGGCTTCCGTTTCCCTCGATGCCACGTTCATGTCTTCTATTCCTGGGCAGGGGTATCTTGAACTCCCGAGCTCAGAAGAGCCTGGGAGGCCCCAGAGACCTTGGTTCCAGGTCTGTCCCAATGCAGGGGTGTCTCCTAGGGCATTCCAGAGGGATGTAAACCATGCTAACCATCCACAGTTTAAGGCCAGGTATTGTCAATGATGCCTTGGTGGAGGGAGAGGGAGGGGAGGTAAATGAGGGCAGAGTACTGGAATGTGACTGAAATCTCGCTATTACACAATCAGTCAATAGACGATTAGAACTAGCAGAGATCCTCACTTTTTCAGAAGCCAGCACTTTACAAATGCTATAAAATATCAGGGCAACACATGCACATGGTGTGGCCTCTGGGAGGTGGCCTGATCCACCAGAGGGTGCTTGGTGACTGTCACTCAGTAGCTGACCAGGGGACAGGCCACAGATCTTCCTGAGGCGCAGGGGGCAGACATGAGCCTCTCCCTCGACACAAACCGTCTCCACTTATAGGACTGGCGAGGGGTTCAATGAGATAAGGTGTTAGACTACCGGCCCCGGGCTCTACTGCCCCTCTTGCTCCCGTTCATTCTCAGCAGCATGACTGTCAGGAGAGCTTCTGCCTGGGTTGCACAGCAGGGGCTGCATTTCTTCTGCAAGCTGGTGGGTAGGTTAAGTTTCCTATTGCTCCTAGGCAAAAATGTAAACTCCTCTTCTTGGCCTGGGAGGTGTGGCTGATGGTCCCCTGCCCAGCTCTGGGACTCCCCCCACACCTCTATGTCCCTTTGCTCACCTCCCTCAGCATGCTCCTGCCCCATCCGGCGTCTCTCTGTTCTCGGAAGCTGCCAAGCCCTGGGATTTTGTGCCCGTTGTTCCCTCTGTCTGGAAAGCTTTTCCCACGGCTGGCACTTTCTCAACCTTCAAGTCCCAGCTCAAGTGTCACCTCCCAGAGGCACCTTTCCTGACATCTCCGGCTCAAGGGTCCCCCACACCAAAGGCACATTGTAGCGCATCGCCGTGTCTACTTGTTCTTCATAGTCTGTCTCTCTGCGGAATTATTTTGTTTATCTGTTTACCTGTTCATTGTCTGTCTCCCTCTGCCTGTCTCCACTAGAATGTAAGGTTCACAAGGGTAGGATGTTATATTGTTCACCATTCTATTTGTAGCCCAGAGCTTAAAATATACTAGGTTCTTGATAAGTTTTGTTAAATAAAGGGATGGCTGAGGCAAGGGTGTGGGGACAACCTCACAGATGAAGCTCAGGGCCACTGCCACCACGGCCCAGGTGAGAGGGCAGTTCAAGCAGAAGCATTAAGGGTCAAGGGCATGGGCAGAGCTCCTAGGTGGAACCAGACCTGGCTGAGTGGCTGCTGGTCGCCAGAGGCCAATAGATGAGGGTCCCCAGCAGACAGGATGCACCACAGAAAGGGGACTGACGGAAAGGATGCTGAGGAAACTCCTGAATGTGCAAGGGGGCCTTGGATGGAAAAGGAGGCTTTTAGATTATTAGATGAGCACAGAAGCCTTTAGAGAATGGAGTCAATACGGAGGATTTGGCCACGGAGGAGAGACCCAGGAAGGTACATGAGAGATCCTCAAAGGTGCGTCCAAGGAGCTGCCCCTAAAGCCGCGTCCATTGGCTGCACGCTTTCCCTGAGCATCTTCACTGGTGGGAGGACCAGGTTACCTGTGCGGTGGGATCCCTCCGTCCTCTAGATGGTTCATGATTCCCGTTTTAGTCCAGGTACAGCAGTACCTCGCCCACCACTTGGAGAGAAGCCTAGAGGCATCACAGCATGCCGGTGCAGGGCTGATGACAACTGTTTCACGGCCCAAACTGATGCATGTGAAGCCCTCGGAACAGTGCCTGGCATACAGTAGCGCTATGGAGTGTCTACGTGCATTGTTATCAGAGGAAGCATCACTTGGCTCTGAAGTGGAATTTGCAGTATTACACAGAGATAACAGTGTTAATGTTGAGTCCAGGTTGCTTCTTGAGGGCTGGTGGGCTGGAGAGAAGTCCCTAGAGTGACCCAATTAGGCTATTCCCCATCGGAATGGAGGGGTGCCGCTAGGGCCACCAGGGAAATTCAGAGCCCCGCATGGTTCCCAGGCTTCGGCACTCTCTCCAGGCACCAACTTAACCCTGTGGGCAGATCATAGCATTCAGCCGTGACACTGGGGCCACTCGGGCAGGGAGTTTGTACAGAAACATGGAAAGTACACATTTCTTTTTGCAGTAGGATCATGTGTGTGCATTGTGACAAGTGTGACAATCATTTATTTATTTATTGCTTTGTTTCTTAATGGCAAGGATGATGAATAGTTTGCTGGCACACACTCATGAGTTCAAGGTTGCGTTTGATGCGGAAGCTGTGATCCTGACTCTTTCAACAGCGAGAACGGCAACTTCAGGCCTTCAGGAGCTCTTAGCTCTAACGACTGAGGGGTGATTGATCGGCCACGCTGATCAGTTACGTGATTTTCTAGTTGTTGGATGCTCCCTTATCTACCCAGATGGAAAGAAAGAATGCTTGGGACTTTTCACTGGTTAGCATTTGTTGGCAGGATTTCAGGATAACTCTCTTCAGACAAGTCTAACAACCCATGAGAGTTGTTGGATTCGTATCTCAAGGAAGGAGGTGGAAATGGGGTACATATTTTTTTTATTTGCTTAAAAATATTTTTAACAGAGCAGTGCTTGAAATTGTTTAAGACTTTTTGTTGTAAAACAACAGACACAGAGAACCAATACAGCAAATGTGTAGCTTAATGAGTCATTATGAGGCTAACACCTTGGAACCATCACCCAGGCCAAGAAATAGACCTTTGCTACCCGTTCCAGAAGCCCCTCCATCTGCTCCATCTCAGGCACAGTCCCCTAGCTTCCCCAAAGGTAACCATCATCCTGACTTTTATAGTCCCCGCTTCCTTTTGTTTCTTTACGGTTTTATCCTTCAGATGTACATCTCTAGACATTATATTTAGTCTTGTTCATTTAATAAATTGATATGTCTTTTAATTACATGTTCCCCTCATCTCTTTCCTTTCTTTTTTTAAAAAAATCATCGAGATATAATTCACATATCATAAAATTCATCTTTTTAAAGTGTACAATTCAGAAGTTTTTAGTACCTTCACATTGTTGTATAACCATCACCACTAATTCCAGAATATTGTCATCACTCCCAAAAGAAATCCTATACCCATTAGCAGTCACTCCCCAATCCCTTCTCCCTCAAACCCCTGTCAACCACTAAGCTACTTTTTGTCTCTTTTGATTTTCCTGTTCTGGATATTTCATATAAATGAAATCATACAATATGTAGTCTTTAGTGACTGGCTTCTTTCACTTAGCATAATGTTTTCCAGATTCATCAATCTTGTACGGCATAGATTGTGGTCATGGTTTCACAGATATATACTTATTTGCACACTCATTGAGTTGTATGCATTAAATATGTACAAATTTTTGTATGTCAATCATACCTTAACAAAGTGGTTTAAAAAAACATGCATTCATCTTGCAGCATGTAGCAGTACTTCATTCTTTTTCCTGGCTGGATAATATTCCACTGTATGTGTATACCACATTTTGTATATCCATTCATTAGTTAATGAACATTTGGGTTGTTTCCACTTTTTGGATATTATCAATAATGATGCTATGAATATTTGTGCACAATTTTTTGTGTGGACATTTGTTTTCATTTCTCTTGGTACCTAGGACTGAAATTGCTGTGTCATATGGTAACTCTATGATTAACTCTGAGGAACTGCTGAACTGTTTTCCAGAATGGCTACATTATTTTACATTCCGGCAAGCAATATATGAGGGTTCCAATTTCTCCACACTTTTTCCAACACTTACTATTGTCCACCTTTTTGGTTATAGCCATCCTTATACATGTGAAATGGTGTCTTGTTGTGGTTTTGATTTGTGTTTTCCTAATGACTAATTTTGTTGAGCATCTTTTCATGTGCTTATTGGTCACTCATGCATCTCCTTGGAGAAATGTCTATTCATATCCTTTGCCCATTTTTAAATTGGGTTGTCTTTTTATTGTTGAATTGTGAGAGTTCTTTATAGATTCTGGATACTATTCCTTATCAGCTATATGATTGGCAAATATTTTCCTCCTGGTCTCTGGATTTTCTTTTCATTTTCTTGATAGTGTCCTTAAAGAATAGAAGTTTTTAATTTTGATGAGGTCCAGTTTATCTATTTTTTCTTTTATTGCTCATCTTTTTGGTGTCATATTTAAGAATCCATTGCCAAATCCTATGTCATGTAGATTTATCCCTATGTTTTCTTCTAAAGTTTTGATAGCTTTTGCTCTGATACTTAGGGCTTTGATCCATTGTGAGTTAATTTTTATGTATGGTGTGAGGTATGAGTCCAACTTCATTTGTTTGTATGTAGATATCCACTTGTTCCAGCACTATTTGTTGAAAAGACTATTCTTTATCCATTGATTTGTCTCCTCGTATTTATTGGAAATCGATTGGCATAAATCATGATAAGTGAGGGCTTATTTTTGGACTCTTCATTATATTCCATTGATCTATATGGCTGTTTTTATGTCAGTACCACACTGTCTTGATTTCTATAGTTTTATAGTAAGTTTTAAAATTGGAAAGTGTGATTCCTCTAACTTTCTTCTTATTTTTCAATCTTGTTTGCCTATTCTGGGTCCCTTGCATTTACCATATGAGTTTTAGTATCAGCTCACCAATTTCTGTAAAATAGGCAACTATTTTGATACAGATTGTGATAAATCTGTAGATCAATTTGGAGAGTATTGCCATCTTAACTATGTTAAGCCATGAGTACAGGATGTCTTTCCATTTATTTGTCTTCTTTAATTTCTTTCAGTGATGTTTTGTAGTTTTCAGTGTACAAGTCTTGTACTTATTTTGTTAAATTTATTCCAAGTATTTTATTCTTTTTGTTGTTTTTATAAATGGAATTGTTTTCTTATGTTCATTTTCATTTTATTTATTGTTAGTGTATAGAAATACAGTTGAATTTTGTTCAATGATCCTATATTCTGCAAAGTTGTAGAACTCATTTATTAGCTCTAATAGTGTATTTGTGTATTCCTTAGAATTTTTATCAGTGAATAGAGATAGTTTTCTTTTTTCCTTTCCAATCTGGATGTTTTTATATTACTTCTCTTGACTAATTGTGCTGGGCTAGACCCTCCATTACAATGTTGAATATAAGTGGTGAAAGGGGACTTACTAGTCTTGTTTCTGATCTTAAGGGGGAAAGTTTATGTTGTTAGCTGTGGGTTTTTCATAGATGCCCTTTATCAGGTAGAGAAAGTTCCCTTTGTTTAGTGTTTTTATCATAAAAGAGTTTTGAATTCTTCAAATTCTTTTTCTGCACCTATTGAGATTTTCATGTGATTTTGCTCTTTATTCTATTGATATTACATTGATTGGTTTTCATATATTGAACCAACCTTGCCTTCCTGGGATAAATCTCACTGGGTCGTGGTATATAGTCCTTTTCTATATATTGCTGAATTTGATTTGCTAGTATTTTGTTTAGGATTTTTTGGTCTATATTCATAAGGGTTATTGGTCTGTAGCTTTTTTTAATGATTTTTTGCTGTCATTTTGGTATTAGGGTAATGCTGGCCTAATAGAAAGAATTGAGAAGTGTCCTCTTCTCATCTATTTTTTGGAAGACTTTGTGAAGTTTGGTGTTAATTTTTCTTTAAATGTTTGGTAAAATTCACCAGTGAAGCCATGTGGTCCTGAACTTTTCTTTGTGGAAAATGTTTTTTTGAGGGAGATCAGCCCTGAGCTAACACCTGTTGCCAATCCTCCTCTTTTGGCTGAGGAAATCGGCCCTGGGCTAACACCTATGCCCATCTTCCTCTACTTTATATGGACACCGCCACAGCATGGCTTGATAAGCAGTGCGTAGGTCCATGCCTGGGATCCTAACCTGTGAACCCCGGGCTGCTGAAGCGGAGCGCGCAAACTTAACTGCTGCGCCACTAGGCCAGCCCATGTGGAAAGATTTTTGATTGATAACTCAGTCTCTACTTGTTATGTGTCTATTCAGATTTTCAATTTCTTCTTGAGTCAGTTTCAGTAGTTTATATCTTTCTAGGAACTTTTCATTTCATTTAGATTTTCTAATTTGTTAGCATATAATTATTCATAGTCTTCTCCTATAATTATTTTATTTCTGTAAGGTTCATAAAAATGTCCATTCTTTCATTCTTTTTTTTTTTAAAGATTTATTTATTTATTTTCGCCCCAAAGCCCCAGTAGATAGTTGTATGTCATAGTTGCACAGCTTTCCAGTTGCCGTATGTGGGACACGGCCTCAGCGTGGCCGGAGAAGCGGTGCGTCGGTGTGCGCCCGGGATCCGAACCCAGGCTGCCAGCATCAGAGAGCACACACTTAACCGCTAAGCCACAGGGCCGGCCCCATTCTTTCATTCTTGATTTTGGTAATTTGACTTTTCTCTCATCTTATCTTGGCCAATCTAGCTAAAGATTTTTCAATGTTATTGATTTTTTTCAAATAACCAACTTTTATTTTTGTTCATTTTTGCTATTATTTTTCTATTCTTTACTTCATTCACTTCCACTCTAGTCCTTACTGTTTACTTCCTTTTAGCTTGATTTGGATTTACTTTGCTCTTCTATGTCTTGTTTCTTAAGATGGAAGGTTAGGTTATTGATTTGAGATCTTTAATTTTTGTTAATATAGGTATTTGCAGATATAATTTTCCCTCTAAGCACTACCTTAGTTGCAACCCATAAGTTTTTGTATGTTGTGTTTTTGTTTCTATAAATCTCAAAGCATTTTCTAATTTTCCTTGTCATTTCTTCTTTGACCCATAGGTTATTTAGGAGTACAGTCATGTGCCACATGACGTTTTGGTTAACGATGGACCACATATATGAAGGTGTCCCACAAGATTAGTACCATATAGCCTAGGTGTGTAGTAGGCTATACCATCTAGGTTTGTGAAAGTACATTCTATGATGTTCGCACAATGACAAAATCACCTAACGATGCATTTCTCAGAATGTATTCCTGTTGTTAAGCAATGTATGACTGTATGTTGTTTAATCCATGTTTGTCAATTCCCGAAATTTCCTTCTCTTATTGATTTCTAATTTCATTCCATTGTTGTCTGAGTACATAATTTGTATAATTTCAATCCTTTTAAATTTACTGAGACTTGTTTTATGGTCTAACATATTCTCTGTCCTGGAGAATGTTTTATATGTGCTTGAGAAGAATGTGTATTCTGCTGTTGTTGGATGGTATGTTTTCTAAAGTCTCTTAGGGTTAGTTGATTTCTACTGTTGGTAAAATCTTTGTTGGTCTTTGGTATAGTTTTTCTATCCATTATTGAAAATGTGGTATTGAAATCTCTATTATTGTTGAATTGTCAATTTCTTTCTGCCTTCTGTCAGTTTTTGCCTCATGTATTTTGAGCCTCTGTTGTTGATTCATATATGTCTATATTTGTTATATATTCTTGGTGGATTGACCCTTTTATCATTACAAGATGTCCATCATTGTTTTTAGTAACAATTCTTGCCTTGAGTTATATTTTGTCTGATATTGGGATAGTCTCTCTGGCTCTCTTTTGGTTGTTGTTTGCATGGTATATCTTTGTATAAACTTTTACTTTCAACTCATTTGTGACTTTAAATCTAAAATGTGTCTCTTGTAGATAGAATATAGTTGGATCATATATTTTTTTTGGTGAGGAAGATCAGCCCTGAGCTAACATCCATGTTAATCCTCCTCTTTTTGCTGAGGAAAACCGGCTCTGAGCTAACATCTATTGCCAATCCTCCTCCTTTTTTTTTTCCCCAAAGCCCCAGTAGATAGTTGTATGTCATAGTTGCACATCCTTCTAGTTGCTGTATGTGGGACGCGGCCTCAGCACGGCTGGAGAAGCAGTGCGTTGGTGCGCACCCAGGATCTGAACCCGGGCTGCCAGTAGCGGAGTGCACGCACTTAACCGCTAAGCCATGAGGCCGGCCCTGGATCATATTTTTAAAAAATGCATTCTGAAAATCTCTGCCTTTTGATTGAGTGTTAAATCTATTTACTTTTAATATAATTATTGATAAAGTAGGACTGACTTCTGCCATTTTGGTATTCGTTTTCTATAGGTCTCATGCCTTTCTTTGTCCCTCTATTCCTCTATTATTGCCTTCATTTCCATTAAATAGATATCTTCTCATATGGCATTTTAATTTCTTCGTCATTTCTCTTACTATGTATTTTTTAGTTATTTTCTTAGTGGCTTCCCTGGGGACTACAATTAACAAGTTATAAAAATCTAGTTTGCATTAATACCAACTTAATTTCAATAGTTTATAAAACTTTACTCCTATATAACTCCATTCCTTACCCCCTCCTTTGTGCTGTTATTGTTACACAAATCATATCTTCATGCATTGTATACCAATCAACACGGAGTTATAACTATTGCTTTATGCAGTTGTCTTTGAAATCAAATTGGAGAAAAAAAGGGTTCCAATCAAAATACATTTTCATTGTCGTTTATATTTACCTATGTAATTACCTTTACCACTACTCTTATTTCATCATGTGCATTTGAGTTATTATCTAGTATCTTTTCATTTCAGTCTAAAGGACTCCCTTTAGTATTTCTTGGAGGGCAGGTCTCTGCTAGTGAAAAATACTCTCAGCTTTTGTTTATATGAATATGTCTTAATTTCTCTTTCAATTTTTAAGGATTGTTTTGTTGAATAGAATTCTTGATTGGCAGCCTCCCCTATTCTCCCCACCCCCCAGCACTTTGAATATGTCATACAAATGCCTTCTGGCCTCCATGGTTTTTGATGAGAAAATAGCTGTTAATCTTATTGAGGATTCCTGGTATATGACGCTGCTTTCAATATTCTCTCTTTATCTGTTTTTGATAGTTTGACAAAATGTGTCCAGCTGTGGATCTCTTTGAGTTTACTCTACTTGGAGTTAATTGAGCTTCTTAGATGTGTATATTAATGTTTTTTTTATCAAATTTGGGATATTTTTGGCCATTAGTTCTTCAAACATTCTTTTTGCCCTTTTCTCTTTCTCCTCTCCTTCTATTATGTATATGTTGATAAACTTGATGGTGTCCCACAGGTCTCCGATGCTCTGTTTATTTTTATCTTATTTATTTAATTTTTGCTGAGGAAGATTCACCCTGAGCTAACATCTGTTGCCAATCTTCCTCCTTTTTTTCTTTTTTTTGCTTGAGGAAGATTGGCCCTGAGCTAACATCTGTGCCCATCTTCCTCTATTTTGTATGTGGGTCGCTGCCACAGCATGGCCATTGATGAGTGGTGTAGGTCCATGCCCGGGAACCGAACCTGGGCCACTGAAGCAGAGCACACTGGACTTAACCACTAGGACACAGGGCTGGCCCCTCTGTTTATTTTTCTTCATTAGTTTTTCTTTCTTCCTCAGACTGGATAATCTCAATTGACTGTCTTCAAGTTCATTAATTTTTTTTCTGCCTGATAAAATCATTTGTTGATCTCCTCTAGTGAATTTTTCATTTCAGTTATCGTACTTTTCTTTTTGGTTATTTTTCTTATAATTTCTCTTTATTGATATTCTCAATTTAGTGAGACATCATTCTTATATTTTCCTTTAGTTCTTTAGATATGATTTTCTGTAGTAATTTGAAAACATTTTAAATAGGTAATAAAGTCTTTGTCTAGTAAGTCCCATATCTGGGCTTCCTTAGGAACAATGACTGTTTGCTTTTTTCCTCTGTTTAGGGGCTATACTTTCTTGTTTCTTTGTATGTCTTATAATTTTTTGTTGAAAACTGGACATTTACAATAATGTAACGTGGTACATCTGGAAATCGGATTCTCCCCCTTCCCCAGGGTTTGTTGTTGTTGCTGTTTGTTTGTTTAGTTACTTTCCCGAACTAATTTTGTAGTCTGTGTTCTTTCTCACGTGTGGCCACTGAAGTTTCTGCTCAGTTAATTTAGTGGTCACTTAATGACTGGACAGGAATTTCTTTAAGTATTTGGAACCCATAATTCTTACAGTCTTTGCTGAGGGGCTTTGTGTGGTGTGGCGACATGCCTTCAACACTCAAACAGACAGTTGACACTCTGTCTTATCCTTCATTTCATACTAGCTCAGTCTCATGGTTAGCCAGAGGTGAGTGTTTAGGGCCTTTTCATGTCTTTTCTGGGCATGTGCACAGCCCTACACATGCATGTGACCTTCTAGATTCTCAGGGGTATTTTGGAGCTTTTCAAAGGTGCCTTTGGACATCTTGTTTCCTAGTTTCTTCTTTTAAGTTTTTGATTCACTTGCTGTTCGCCCAACTGTTATTGCTGCCTCAGGCAGCTGCAATGTTAAACAATTGCTGTTGATTGTTTTTGAGAAATTCCCCCAGGGAAAATACTGTTTGCGCTGGGCAAGTTCTGAATCAGGTCAAATAAAAACAAGCATCTTGAGAGCAGATTTCCAGGGAACTGCCAGACAGGTCAAATGATAATTCTCTGAGAATGGGGTTTTGAAAGAGCTGCAACTACATTTTGACCCTTACAGTGTCTCCTAGGCTGCTTGTTTCATCATTGCTTTTATGGAGGGAGAGTTTTTTGGAGGTTCTTACTCTGGCATTCCCATTACCTCATTCCCTCCTTTTCTTTTCTTTCTTTCTTCTTCTTCTTTTTTTTAAGTAATTTATTTGTTGAAGAACCTGGGCTATTTGACTTGCGGAGTTTCCCAAGTTTGGATTTTGCAATGGCAAACTCTCTATGCAGTTCAATACGTTATTTATTCTGTGAAGGTTGTAAATGGCAGCTGGATCCAGATACCTGATCTGACTCAAGTTTGGTCTCTGTGGTAAGACTAGAGATGGTGTGTTCTTTCTACGGGAGGCACAATGTTTGAATTTTTAGGGAAAATTTATAATGAGTCAAATTTCTTTTCTTTTCTTTTCTTTTTTTGTGAGGAAGATCAGCCCGGAGCTAACATCCGTGCTAATCCTCCTCTTTTTGCTGAGGAAGACCAGCCCCGGGCTAACATCTATTGCCAATCCTCCTCCTTTTTTATCCCCCAAAGCCCCAGTAGATGGTTGTACGTCGTAGTTGCACATCCGTCTAGTTGCTGTATGTGGGACGCGGCCTCCGCATGGCATGGCTGGAGAAGCAGTGCGTCGGTGTGCACCCGGGATCCAAACCCAGGCTGCCAGCAGCGGAGTGCGTGCACTTAACCGCTAAGCCACGGGGCCCGCCCTCAAATTTACTTTCAATCACAGTGGTAAGTACATTTATGTAGTAGTTTCCCCTTATCTGTGGGGGATACATTCTAAGACCCCCAGTGGATACCACAGATAGTACTGAACCCTACATATACTATGTTTTTTCCTATACATACATACATTTTATGAAGTTTAATTTATAAATTAGGCACAATAAGTAATTAACAAAAATAACTAACAGTAAAATAGAACAATTATAACAACATACTGTAATAAAAATTTCTGTAGATCTGAGCAACCTCAGCATACAATTTCTTTTCTTTTCTTATTGAGAACTTTCACCTTTTCACTTAAAGGCAGCACTTTATGACTTCTCTTTGGCTTATCTGAATTGCCAGCAACACCCTCTTGCATTTTGGGGCCATTATTAAGTAAAATAAGGTTACTTGAACACAAGCACTGCGATACCACGATAATCAATCTGATAACTGAGACAGCTACTGAGTAACTAGTGGGCTATAAAGCATATACAGTGGACATGCTGGATGAAGGGATGATTCACACCCTGGGAGGTCCGGAGCGAGACAGTGTGAGATTTCATCATGCTACTCAGAACCGTGTGCAATTTAAATCTTATGAATTGTTTATTTCTAGAATTTTCTATTTAATATTTTTGGACCATACTTGACCACAGGTAACTGAAACCATGGAAAATGAAATCATGGATAAGGGGGCACTATTGTATTCTAAAATTAAAAATAGGGCCAGAAATCTCACTCACCCAAGTCTAGGCCCTCTTAGCTGGCTATTAGATAAGAAAAATTCAATATATTGGTTTGTTGAATCTAGAATTTTTAAGATCCAAGATCACCTATAACTATAATAACTTTAGTAATATTTCAGTACAGTCTATTAATTACCTATGACTACTGGGTTAGAGTTGCCCAGTAATAATCATAAAAGTTAATACTAACAGAGTGCTTATTTTGTGCTATGCACTATTTTAACCCCTTTTACATTCTGTGCATATTCTTCATTTGCCTCCGCTCGGTCTGTAGTAAATTGCAAATGTAAATACATATGGTATATACGGTTTGCCACTCCTAGTCATGTGTTGGAAAGTGTTGACTATATTATGTTAAATAATTACTAAACCCCCAATTTCAGTCTCTTCATTTTGAAGGCCTGCACAAAATTCTGTGATGGGCAAAATATTGTTCTTCTGCTCAATTGCAGCTATTCAAGAGGTGATGTGGAGTATTGCCACAGGATGTATCTACTGAAGAGGCAGACATAGCATCCTTAACCAGTTCACACATATGTGTGTATTCACATGCACACTGGGTATCATGTGTCCACATAGGTGCCATTCATGGTTACCTAGTCCAGTGTAACTCCCTAGCCCAAGTCCTTGAACAGAGCAACCACACTTAGGGGAGTACCCAACTTGTTTTTTTTTTTTTTCACATGCATGTTCAAATTTATTAGTTCATGCTAATTTATCTTCCAAGGTGGTTGGTTGAACCAATTTACAGTCTCACCTGCAGTATATACGAGTCTCACTTAATTCCATATATTCGCCAACAAGTGGTGCCATTGGATCTCTTATTCTTCCCCATTTAATTGATGTGAAATTATATCTCATTGTGTGTGTGTGTGTTTTTAAGTTAAACTTTTAATTTTGAGATAGTTGTAGACTCACATGCAGTTGTAAGGAATAATACAGAGAGATCCCATGTACCCTTTACCAAGTTTCCCTCAACGATAACATCTAGCAAAACTACAGTAAAATATCACAACCAAGATAATGGCAGATCTGGTTGTGATTTTCCATTGCTTGTACTCATTTCTGTGTGTGTGTCTGTGTGTGTGCGTGTGCACATGAGTGTTTACTTTCATGTAATATTATTGCCTGTGTAGGTTTGTGCATACATCACCACAGTTGAGATACAGAACAGTTCTATCTTCACAAGGATCCCATCTGTTGCCCTTTTATAAACACACCCACTTTTCTTCCTCCCATCTGTATACTCTGGCAACCACCAATTTGTTCTCCATTTCTACAATTTTGTCATTTCAAGAATGTTATATAAATGCAATCATATAGTATACAACCTTTGGGATTGGATTTTTTTCACTCAGCATAATTCTCTGGAGATTCATCAAAGTTGCATGTGTCGATAGTTCTTTCTTTTTAATTGCTGGATAGTGTTCCCCAGTACCACAGTTTGTTTAATCATTCATCCACTGAAGGACATCTGGGTTGTTTCTAGGTTTTGGCTTTTACAAATAAAGCTGCTATGAACATTCGTGTATAGGTTTTCGTGTTAACGTAAATATCTATTTCTTTTGGATATATGCCCAAGAATGCAATTGCTGGGTTGAATGGTAATTGCAAATTTAGTTTTACAAGAAACTGCCAAACTGCTTTACAGCGTATTTGTATTATCGTACATTCCCATCAGCAATGTGTGAGTGATCCAGTTTCTCTGCATTTTTGTCTGCATTTGGAATTGTCACAATTTTTTATTTTAGTCATTCTGGGAGGTGTGTAGTGACATCTTATCATGATGTTAATTTGCATTCCTCTAACGGGTAGTGGTGTTGAACATCTTTTCATGTACTTCTTTATCATTTGTATATTCTCTTTGGTGAAATGTCTGTTCATGTCTTTTGCCCATTTTCTAATTGGATTGTTTTCTTATTGATGAGTTTTGAGAGTTCTTTATATAAACTCTCTATATTTGTCCTTTGTCAGATATGTGGTTTTCCAGTATTTTCTCCCAGTCTATAGCTTGTCTTTTCATCTTTTTAACAGCATCTTTCTCAGAGCAAAAGTTTTTAATTTTGATGAGGTCCAATTTGTCAATTTTTTCTTTTATAGACTGTGCTTTTAGTGTCAGGTCTGAGAACACTTCACCTAGTCCTAGATCCAAAGATTTTCTCTCATGTTTTTCTCCCCCCTAAAACTTTATAGTTTTATGTTCTACACTAAATCTATGATCCATTTTGAGTTAATTTTTGAATAAGGTGTGAGTTTTTTTCATGATGGATACAGCACTATTTGTTGAAAAGGCTATCCTTCCTTCATTGAATTATTATATTGAAATGATGGTCTTAACTAGCCACATCAGCCTAGAAGATTTTAATGCAATTTTTTTTCTAGTCATAAAGTGAAAAAAAACCCAATTTCATATTTTTGTGAGGTATTTTATTTTGAAATTCAGAGATTTCCTACTTGAGAATCATCATCTTGTCCCTTTGTTTTTGCTTTAACAAGTAGCCTTTCATTGTGGTTATAGAGGTTTAGAAAAATGTGGCGGAATGAGAATGCCTCATCCGTATGCCTCAAGCAAAGTTTGAAAAATGAAGGAGGAGGAAGAAAAAAGAAAAGAAAAACAAGAGAGGGCCTGGCCTTCAGCTTGTCTTCCATCCTTTTTTACCTGGGTTTCCTCGGACTGCTTCCCTGCCTGTAAATGGGCAGAGCAGTGCCCTCTTCACAGACTCCTCGTGATAAATGACACCTCACACACACAGCGTCCGGTCCAGGTCCTGCAGCAGCACGGATGGAAGAACAAACGTCTTTCTCCGGGGCGTCTGTGTCTCCTCCTGAGGCGTTTGTAGGGAGCTGAGCAGCCGGTGGGGAGAGAGCTTAGATTAGCGTGTGGGATGGAGGGGTGCGGGAGCCATAATGCGCTGCCCACCCGCAACACTGTGCACCCGTCCTCTGTGAGCCCTGGCTGTCGAGACGATCAGTGACCTAAATGGATTAGGAAAAGCCTGCCTGGCCTCTTCCTGCTGCCACCGCACCTGGGGCTCTCCGCGTTGGAGATTAGTGGGTGACAGCTTTGTCTGGGGGACAGACATTTAAACGTCAGCTTTGGTTTAAAGGGGCGCTTATAAGAGGAGAGGGAAGAGAAGACGAGCCCTCCTCACCCCCTCCTCCCGCAAACCAGTCCCGTGCTCTCCTGTGAGTCCGCACCTTCTCAAAACTCCGGGCTTAGCTATTCCTTCTGCTGAGCCTCACTCTTCAGGCAGGTGTGGGTGACCATTAGAGACAGAGCGGTGCTGGCCCCAAATCCAACTCTGCACGCGGCAGTCGGAGAGGAAAAGACATGAATCACGTATTGCAAGCGAAAGAGGGTTTTAACCCAGTTTCCCAGAAAGCGGAGGAGAGCAGTCAACGGACACTAGGGGGCGTAGGTAGCTCTTTGCAACAGCGCATGCCCAGCACTGGGGGAGGCGCCATCCTCATGGTTCGTTTGCTCATTCATTTATTTACTCCCTTAGCCCTCCATTTGGGAGTTTATATATTTGTTTGCACATTCACTGAGTGAGGACCAAGCTGCTTGCTCAGCCAGCCCCCCAATGAACATTTCTGTAGCTTCTTCTGTGTGCCTGGCCCTGTGCCCAACGCTGGGGACACAAGTGATAAAAATATGGCGCCGCTGTGCTGCGCAGGAGGCTGGACCGTGTGTGGGCCAGGGTGGCAAGTGCTGGCCCTGACACGCTCCTGGACATTGCAGGGGCTCTGCCACAGGCGTGTCTTTGCAGGCATGAGCCCGGCCTCCGTGACTCTGGCCAGTGCCCTGCAGGTCAGGGGCGAAGCTCTGTCTGAGGAGGAAGTCTGGTCCCTCTTGTCCCTGGCTGCTGAGAGGCTCCTGGAAGACCTTCGTGATGGTAAGACAGTGTTTGGGGCAGTCGAGTCACGGGGGGTTGAGTGCGAAGCTTCTCAGACAAGCACATTTCTGGCTGCTGCTTCTCCATCTGTTGTCAGTCCAAAGTATCAGAACAAGTAGGCAAATGACAGCCACCCATGGCGCTGTGCTGAGAGGGCAGGCCTATCTCTTGGACTCATGGCATGAGGCGGAGTTGAAAGAAAGGCCTTGTTCTGCCTTGGGATTGCATGTGTAGGCCTGGTCCCTAGGGAGAGAGTGGCGACAGCTCCGCGGGCCTCTCCCAGCACCCGGCAGACTGGGCATGACCAGAGATGGGGGGCAGGGGGCAGCCACGGGAGCAGCTGACGCCCCACACCGTCCTCCGCCAGATGCTGCACCAGCTTGTGTCCGCTCAGGAGAGAACCCACACACTCAGTGGTCTAAACGAGGGGAGTGTGTGTTAACATAAAGAACTGTTAAACTCCGACGGAAGAGTAACTGTAAGATACGTCTACGTGGTCCCCTAGGGCTGAGGGCAGTACCCAATGAGGGACAAAGTTTGAAGGGAAACCCCCTCCCCAGGTTGGGGTTCAGACCTGCTGGAGTTGCTGTGTTTGCAGCCCTTGATAAGAGCTGCTTTGCCTGGCCATGGGTGGTCTGCAGCCACTGGACCAAGGAGGCACAGGCAATCGCCAACAGGGGCGGGGTGACTCTCTGGGCGGAGACGGGCGCAGGCGGGCGCCGGCAAGCCACAGCTCCGGAGCTCATGCGGGCGGGGGGCCTGGAGCCCGCAGCCTCTGTGTAGACAGGGTCGCAGGAAGGTGATCACTGGGCCGAGGGATCACGCGTCCTGGACGTGTCTCAGGGCAGAGCGTCACCCAGTGTCCTCCGCACACACCGCTGATCCCCCAGAAACAGCCGCGGAGCCTGCCTCCCGCGATGTCTCTCTGCCGCCCTCTACTGAGAAAGCTGCGCAGTGCGCTCGCTGTCAAGGAGAGGTGCTTGAGGAGGGAGCAGATATGAAAGAAGGATTTGGAGCTGCGAGGCGTTAAATTGACAACTGGAACAAACACTGAGCGCCCACACTCAGATGTCAACTCAGAAGTCACACGTGCTCCCCACGTGTGAGATCACACATGCGCAGTCAGGGTGAGGGTCCCAGCTGGGGAGAGGAAGGGAGGCTGTGCACCTGTACCCACAGCTTCATCTCCCTGAGTCTTCACACCCTCGTCCGCGCCCTGGAGGTTCTGATGAACAGCTACAGCACGCCCAGAAGACCAGCTGCCTTGGTCCCTGGCTTGGCTCCAGAGAACTCAGACTTGTGCTAATTTCCAGGTGGATCTGAACTCGCTTTACCTTTTACCTTGAGACTCTTGGCCACTGATGAATTTGGAAGCAGGTGCTATTGTCCCAGCCACCCCTGCAGCCACCTTTTGTAATATACGCTCCTGTGCACACACACATCAGGGTCGAGTTTGTTCTGCTCCGTGGTTCCCCGGGTCTTGCTCACAGTCCGTCCCAGAGGAGGTTATTGCAAGGCACACCCCAGGCACAGTCCCACGGTTGGTCCTCCAGACAGCGGCTCTGTCTCTACATCCCCACCACTGCCTTGGTTTCAGATTCCTCGGACTATGTGGTCTGCCCCTGGTCAGCCCTGCTTTCTGCGGCTGGAAGTCTTTCCTTCCGAGACCATAATTCTCACATGGAGGCTGCTCCTTTCAAGGCCCCTGAACTGCTACAGGGACAGAGTGACCATGAGCAGCCGGACGCATCTCAGGTAAGGCGTGTGGCGTCTTTGCAGCACCCTTGGGCCTGTCTTCTGGGAAAGGCCTGGTTCTAGGAACTCGGACCTGTCCTGGGAGCGGCATCCCCAGCTCCCAGCTCAGCCCCGAGGAACACTGAGGCAGAATGAGTTTAAAGAACTTTATTCCCAGACTTTCTTGCCAGCAATTTATTAGCTCTTAGAGGAGGACAAGTTAACTTCTCTGAGCCCCAAATTCTACGTTTGTAAAGTGGGGTTAATATGACCTACTCCATGAGCTTATTATAAATATTCAAAAAGAAGTGTTGGAAAAGCTATGGGTAGATGGCCTGGCACAGTGGTACCAGTGGCAGCATGTAGCAAAAACCCTCAAAAGGGCCCAACAAGTCCTCAACTAGGAGTTTATGTGAAGGCATGAGTAAAGATCGATTTAGCTACAGTAATGTTTATTGTTGAATTGTTGATGTTGGTGATAAATTGGAAACAAGCTAAATGTCCAGTGAGAGTGGACGTGAAACAAGACAGTGTTAAAATGAGGCTGTAGGAGCTTACTTAATGACTTGAAAAGAAATGAAACATATGCATATACAATGTGATCCTAGTTGTATAAACATACCATGCACACACACACACACACACACACAGGGAGAGAGAGAGAGAGAGTTCTAAAAATACATACACCAAGGTGTCTGCAGTGATTATTTCTGGATGGCAACATCAGTGGTGAATTTTTTTTTTCCATAGACGTGTTTTGCTTCTGAATAGCAAAAAGTTCTAGTAAATATTATTTTCAATTTTGAAAAGAAGAAATTCTAAGGAGAGCATAATGGAAGGCAGGCGCACAGTGCTGGGCAGGGCATAGTGGGCTCTTAATCAATGAGTTCTGTTCCTTTTTCCTTGTCATTTCATGGGAGAAGTGCAGATCTGGAAATTCTGCTCCTCTAGGGAGGCATCCTGGAATCTCAGTTTGGGCTTGGAGAATAGGGCGTCAGTGGCTTCTAGGTTTGGTTCATCTGGGCTCACGTGTCTCCAAGTCAGATCACAACAGTGAAAGCATCAGAGTCCCAGTCGTGGTGGCCCTGGCTCCATCACCACCACCCGCACCGGACTCCAGGCCCCGCACCCTTTCCTACACTGCCAGGATCCCAGGGGTGAGTCCTTGGACTCCTCTGTCAGGCACGGACTTGGGTGCCTCCCAGGTGCCCTCTGTTCAAGTCTCCCTGGTGGTGCTCCACCCGCACCAAGCTGCCTCCTACTCTCTGGACTCAGTTAAGATGCCTCATCCTGAGCCATGGGATCTGACTTTCTGAGCAACCCCTAGAGGGCCTGCTGATACGACCTGAAAGTGCAGGGGACCTAGTTTCCTATGGGGCGAACCTTCACCAATGGCAAATCAAAGTTGGGGGGAACTGAGAACATTAATTCTCCCTCCTTTCTTTCCTCCGGATCTGCTTCAAGATGGGCAAGACTTAAAGCCTTCCAGAGAAGTTCTGAGGCTGGGAAGCTAGGTCGGCTGTGCTTCTTGCTGTGCTCTGTGGCTTGTTGCAGGAGATGGCCAGCATGGTGGCCCCAAACATTGCATCTGACTTGGTTCCCTTCCCCTTTTCTCTTCTCCCGCATTGCCCTGAGTTTATAGCTCCTGAATGAAGTATCAGTCCTTAATCCTTGCCTCAGGCTCAGCTTTCTACAGGACTTGAACTAAGACAGGTCTTGAGTGCTCCTGGGGTCCTTCCCCATCCCTCCCAGCATTGCTGGTGAGGGACAGATGTCACCCTCCTGACTGCCATGTGGCCCCCTCTGAGTGTCTTGTGCAGGTCTAGTCACTCCTCTGCTCAGAGCATCCTTGAGCTGAGCTGAGCTGAGCTGGAGGAAAACATCCTCCTGCCTCCTGCACATGTTCCTCCATGCAGAGGAACGAGGGCTCCAAGAGTTCTAAGGCTGAAGGAACAGACTGAGCTAAGAACTGGGGAGGTGTGTTGTAGGAGTGTGGCTTAAAGGGCAGAAAGCACCAGCCTTGATCCTGTTCATGTGGCCTGGCCATTCTCTCTCTTACAGCATCTCTACCACGCAGCTCTGTTAATTACTGTTCTCTTCCATTCATCACAGCTCCTCTCTTTGTCTAATGTGGCTCGGGTCCTAGGGGGAGCGAGTTAGGCAGTCAGGAAAGTGGTCTCAGGAGAGGCTGTGCTCAGGATCCTGCCCTGGCCCTGGGCCCCATTCTGAGGTTTGGAGGATACACCCTGACTCCTCTCCCTGGGCCAACATTGCGCTGTAATCAGCACACTGAGATGTTTCCCCTACTCCTTGGAGTGTTAGTAGAAGGTATGTGCAGGTTTCTAATGACAAGTCATTTGTGACACCATCACCCCATCCCATGCTCATGGCAGACATCACAAATCAATCATGGCTGGTTTCCTGCTGAGCCAGGACTTGCCTTCAAAATCCTTCTCACCACCCTTCTCCAGCAGTGTCTCCCAGTGGGCTGGTGCTGGGATTCGGGATGAGGCCTGGTGTCACTGTGGCCTTGGGCTTTGCCCCGGGACACCTTAGGCAGAGCCCTGGGAACCCAGGTAAGTTCCTGGGTGTGGACGGTGCCTCTGGCGGTGCTCAGGACATCCATGTTCGGGGACACTTCTCTGGAAATGAGGGTGCAGCTGTGAACTCCCCTGCAGGTGTCCAGTCACGTTCATCAGAGGGGTGGCTGGCTCTGGGGTACAGTCTCAGACCAAGAAGAGAGCTGACCGGCACGTGTGGCTCTGGACGCGTGCCCTTGACCTAGACGTGTCAAGAACCAGACCAAACCCACTCGTGTTAAACTCAGCGGATCCCTCAAGGAACCGTGCGTTTTCACACGCCGCATTTAGTTAATTCAATGTCTCCCTTCCAAAGTCCCACGTGTGGTTTCCTGAAGAGGGCCCTGAAGGGGAAACCTCACAGAAATATACACTGATATTTAGTGAGAACTTCCTGTGACCCCGAGGCGACATAGCCGAGTGGCTTAGGGCAGGGGCTCTGGCGCCCGGGTTGAAGTCCAGGCTCTAGGTCTCATTTGGGTGAGTTCTCTAACTTGTCTTTGCTTTAGTTTCCTTCTCCGTAAGATGGGGATGATTGAAATACCTGCCTCACAGGACTGTGGTGAGGACAATAAGTTAGTATAAGTAAAAGATTCAGAGCAAGGCTTGGTATATTATAAGTGCTCTGTGTCCAATAATAACAATAACAATTATTATTATTATTATTACCATCTCCAGGCACTTTTTGCTCAATACTCTTGAGTATTCAGGCAGAATACTCACTTTAAAGGTGAGGAAACTGAGGCTCAGAGAAGTCAGATAGTGCTCTTCCGTGACACCATGCTGCTGTCTGACAACATACGATGCTTTTTAATCAGGCTGAACCACAGTGTGGCATGTATGGAGGGCTTTGGCTATAAGAAAAAGAAAGCCTAAAACACAGTGGCAGGAACCACAGATATTGTTTACTTAACAGGAGGTCTAAGGATTGGTCGTCAGCTCAGTAAATGTCATTAAGTTTCCAGGCTGTATAGTCCCATTCTACCCTCCTTAGCTGCTGGCTTTTTGTCCTTATGCTTGTTGCCTCACGGTCACAAGATGGCTGCTATGATTCCATGTATCACATCAGTGTTCAAGGCAGGAACACGGGGGAAAGTATGGGGCCAGTCAAATGTGTTCCTATTGCCAGTAAAACAAAAGTTTTCTCAGAAGTCCCTTAACAGACTTCCCTGACATCTTTTGCCAAAATTGGGTGTCATGATCCCTGAGGCTTTCAGCGTCTAGAGTAGGAGGCAGTGAAGTGTAATGGAGTTGCGGACAGTTGTTGGGCTAGCCAGCCAGCAGTGTCTGCCGCATGTGGAAATTGCATTGTATGTTGTTTGCAGGATGATGGAGTAACAGAGGTGACTGAAATCTAACCATGTGCCTTTCCCCTGGGCAGATGCATGTCTACTCTTTAGGAATGACCCTCTACTGGTCGGCGGGGTTTCGTGTTCCACCAAACCAGGTCTGTAAACACAATGCTCCCAGTCTCGCCAGGGCATGCCTTCAGATTTGTTTAGTGGTTTTGCCCAGGGCAGGGCCACATCTGTGGAGCCCTGTGCCACCGCTCCCTCCTCCCAGGTTCTAGGAAGGCTTTGCCAGCCGATGACAGATCTGCTCCTGCTGAGTCCAGAACAACCCCAGAATCCTGCTCTGCGTGGCGCTCCAGGCAGCCACAGTTGAGGACTGACAAGCAAGAGATGACTTATTTGCACTCCTGATCAGAGGAAGTAGCAAGCAGGGGGATTTTATAGATGCTGAGGGTACAAAGTTATAAAACAGCCTTTAGAGCAGCTCTTCCTGGAGTGAGATGCTTCCCTGAAGAGAGTTCTGTGCCCAATCGATTTGGGAAATGCTCTCTACAATATTTTCCTCTCGGAGATTTTTCAGAGCAGTTTATTAAAGACTCTGAGAAGGCTTAAAGCATAGAAACTTTTAAACTTGATCATAGCATTTTACAAAATTTTTGACTACAGAATATGTGTGTGTGTAAATTTTCATCTGACACTGTAAGAATTCCTTAGAAACCAATGTACCAAGAGCACATGCTGGAGATCCCTGCCCGGGCCTTCCTCCCTCCCTTCTTTTCTTCCCTCCTTCCCTCCCTCCCTCCCTTGTTTCCTTCCTTCCTTCCTTCCTTCCTTCCTTCATTCCCAGCCTTGCTCTCTCGAGTTCAACATCCCAGTGCTTCTCAGTGCTGTTTCTGAAACAGGCACCTGCTCATGTCCCTCCTCCTGGGACCTGTTACACGTCCCCTCAACCCGTGGGGTTATTTCCACTTCTCAGCAGGACACAGGTGGAGCCCAGAAATGGGTTGTCACCTGTGGCCCTGGTTCCTCTGCGGTACTCTGCTGTGTCAGGGCTGGCTTCACGGGCATGTGGCCTGTGTCACAGCACAGGGCCCTGCACTTATAAGGGCCCCGTGCTTGAGTTAATGCTTTGCTGTCGCTGTCTTGAAGTTCTTCGCTATCTTGAAGAAGGGGCCCCGCATTGTCATTTTTCCCAGGGCCCCAGTCCTGCCCACGGCCCCTTCCTTTCAGACAAATGCCAGCCTTTGCATACATTGCTCCCTCTACCTGAAGCCCACTCCTCAGCCTTTCTCCTGGTTAACCCCAGCATATTTTCTGAGATTTAGTCTAAGTTCCTTCCCCAGCTCCTCCCTCCCTCCCCAGGCTGGGTTGGGCTCCTTCCTCTGTGTTGTTTCCATGTCCTGTGCTTACTGAGATGAGAGCCCTATCACCCTGTCCTGTCCTTGTCGCTCTTTTTTTTTTTTTTTAATAATTTTATTTATTTATTTTTTTCCACCAAAGCCCCAGTAGATAGTTGTATGCCATAGTTGCACATCCTTCTAGTTGCTGTATGTGGGATGCGGCCTCAGCATGGCCGGAGAAGCAGTGCGTCGGTGCACGCCTGGGATCCGAACCCAGGCCGCCAGCAGCGGAGCGTGCAAACTTAACCACTAAGCCACGGGGCCGGCCCTGTCCTTGTCTCTTTAAGTGACTGTCTTTCTCCTCAGACTGTGAGCTTCTTGAAGGCAGGGCCTGTTTCCCACCTCACGTCCCGAGGAGCTGGCAGTCCCTGGCACACAAGGGGCCTCCAGTTTGCTGTCTGAGGGCAGGACTCAGTAGCCTGGTCACATGGGGCAAGAGGAATTCACAGCTGTTGCTCCACAGCAAGAGATGGCAGGGCAGCCTTGATCTGGAAAATGACCTTCAGTATGGGTGGGTGTGAGAAAAAGCCTGGTTTTGAGTCTGAATTTGAGGCCTTCCCCATAGAAATGGTGGCCATTTAAACACACGACAAAAGTGCTTAATAGGGCTGGTGGCGTAGCAGATAAGTTTGCGCTCCGCTTCAGTGGCCCTGGGTTTACAGGTTCGAATCCCGGGTGTGGACCTATGCACCGCTCATCAAGCCATGCTGTGGTGGCATCCCACATACAAAATAGAGGACGATGGGTACAAATGTTAGCTCAGGGCCAATCTTCCTCAGCAAAAAGAGGAAGATTGGCAATAGATGTTAGCTCAGAGCCAATATTCCTTACCAAAGGAAAAAAAAAAACAGAAGTGCTTAATAAAATACCTATTTTTTTTTTCTTTTGCTTGACATGCACATGTTATGTAAAGTTCAACCAACAATTACTGAACACTTGTGCTGACCCTTGAGATTCCACAGTGAAAAAGCCACAGTCCGTGCGTTCCTGGAGCTCACAGTCCAGGGGAAGGGCCCAGTGAGACCCACCTACATACTTTGGGAAAATGCCAGGCTGCCCAGGTGACTGTGAGTGGAAGGCTGATCCCTGGCTGATCTGGGGTAATGGTGTAGGTGGAGATCTGTTGTGTCTAGCACCCACTGTTCATAAGTATCCAAGCACATGTTTGGGCTCTCCGTGCACGGAGGGGCGTTCCAGACTAGAAAGCAGCAAACCACACAACTGGTGCAGAGATGATCACTCTGCATTTTGTGGCCTCAGTGATCTATCTTGTGTCCGCCCCTCAGCTCTCCAGAGGGAGCAGGCGTCTGTCTGGGGGGATGAGAACATCCGTTTCCATCAGCCCCACTGCACGCCTGCTGAGGCGTTGGACTGCAGCCTCTCACCGGCCTCTGCTCTGCAGCCCCTGCAGCTCCGGGAGCCGCTGCACTCCCTCCTGCTGGCCATGTGTGAAGACCAGCCCTGCAGGCGGCTGCCACTGCAGGCCGTTCTGGACGCGTGTCGGCTTCATCAGGAAGAAGTGGCCGTCTACCCAGCCTCTGCCAGTCTCCACGTCAGACGGCTGGTCGGCTTGGTTCTGGGCGCCGTCTCTGAGGTCAGTGTAGATCTGTGCTTTCCAGCCCAGGAGCCACGTGTAGCTGTTGAAGTAGCTAAGTTATAGTTAATAAAAATGAAATGAAGTTAAAAATTCAATTCCTCAGTCACATCTGCCACAGTTCAAGTGCTCGGTCGCCATACGTAGCTGGTAATGACCACATTGGACAGGTCATATCTAGAACATTCCTGTCGTTACAGTGCTATTGGGCAGTGCTGGCGAAGACCTTCGGGCAAGCCCAGGTTTCTAATGGGGTGAAGGCCCTTGGGATCTCTGGAAGAGTCTCTTTCCATATAAGCAATCATGTTTATAACCCATGAGTCAGTGCCCCTCTAAAAATTCAGCTCTAGAGCCAGCCCTGATGGCCTAGTGGTTGAAGCTCAGCGCTCACCAATTCAGCAGCCTGGGTTCATTTCCTGGTCGCGGAACCACACACCCGTCTGTCAGTAGCTGTGCTGTGACGGTGGCTCATATAGAAGAACTAGAAGGACTTAACACCTAGATATACAAGCGTGTGCTGGGGCTTTGGGGAGAAAAAAAAAAAAAAGAGGAAGATTGGCAACAGATGTTAGCTCAGGGGGAATCTTTCCCTGCCAAAAAAAAAAAAAAAATTCAACTCTAGGCCTCACACAAGAAGCCTTCTCTGACAGAGCCTACACGGCTCCTTCCCTGGCCCCTCCCTCCCCTCTGCTATCCTGTATCTGCAGAGGGGCCGCTTGTTGTGCTTGTCACACTGTCTGCTTGCTGCCCTGTGCCCTCCCCAGTGCCCAGCAAGGGGCCCGGCATGTGGTAGGCATTGGCTCAGGTCAGGTCCCTTGAAGCAGAGCCAGAGACGAGGGTGCCTATGCCAGTGACGTATCAGGGAAGTGCTCCCGGGAGGGGGCGAGTGATGGAAGGAGGACAGGATGGGGGACAGGCTGAGCAAGGAGGTGGTCTCAGGTGGGGACAGCCTCAGCCTGATCCCACAGGGAGCTCGGGAGCAGGAATTGCACTGGAGCTGGTGCCCCTTGAGGCCAGGGCAGCACTGGGACTAGGGTGAGGCGAGTGAGGTGCCCGTGGTACAAATGCAAGGGGTTTGCATGTTAGAGGAAGCAGAGGGAGACCAGGCTGGAGAGCGGCTGGGCGGCTGCTGCGCTCGCCCGGGGGCAGGTTGGAGAACTGAGACCAAGGCTAACACAGGGTCCATGTAGATGGAGAGGAGTGGATAGCTGAGGGGACGCTGCCAGCGGTCAATCAGAAAGTGCCTGTCCCCTCCTGTCCTCCTTCTCAGACCCCTTCTCTCCTGGTGTGTGAGCCTGTTGCTCCTATTCATTGAGCCAGAGGATTGGGTGGGGAAGGAGGGGTCCATTTGTCTGAAAGACATTAGTGCCTACCATCCATTGGTGTGTCGCTGTCCCCTGATGGACACTGCATTGACCCTCAGCTTTTCCATCAGGAGCCCATAAAGTAGGTTTGGTCACTCATTCGACATTCACTGGGGCGCAGAGCTGAATGAGCTACGATGGTGCGTGAAGCGCACGGTGAGGTGTGGGAGACAGAAAGTGAGCAAACATGGTGTCAGGTGGCGTCACAGAGGGCGGCATGGGAGGAGTGACGAGGGGGAGGATGCGAGGCATTTATATCTGCCTGGAGCACGGAGGTGGAGGACTGGAAGTAGGGAGGATGTAGCTCTGGGTCCTGGAGGCCCAGCGGAGCTTACAGGGAGAGCCTGGCCCGTGGGGGGAGTGCACAAGCAGAGGCACAGGTGGGCATGAGTGCACAGGAGTTGAGGGGCATGGATGACCCCAGGGCACCTCCTGGCTCCTAGAGGATGCATGGTGAGGCTTGCCCTGTGCAGGACACACGTTCCACACTAACTTAAACTGACAGCCAGCCTGTGTTTGTCTATATAAATGCCCCTCCCGACCTTGGGACACGGATATGTGGTGCACTTGACCTTCAGGGGGAGAGGAAGGTGGTGGAAGAGAGCTCCTCTACACAGCAGGACAGAAGCTACCTGCTCAGGACCAGGCTGCACCAGGCGAGCTTTGAGAGCCCGGCGGCTCGGGCCCCGGAGGGCCTGCATCCCAGCAGAGGTAGGTGTGGCCCGAGCGTTCCCCAGGGGGGCCGAGGGTGCCTTCCACTTCTTCCTGCCCCGGTGGGCCAGATGTCCACGCTGTGGTGGCAGAGAACCCGTACCAAGTCCACTCTTCCGGGACGCCCCTGCAGAGAACTGAGTTTAGGCTTCTTCTGTGTTCTGGGGAAAGCTCCAATTTAACAGGTTGTTTATATAAAAGGTGAACTCTTTTTCGTTGAGTTCTAACTGTCCAAGTTGATAAAACAAATTAAAGCAAATAACATTAAAGAAAAACTTTCCTTTAATCGGTTTCTAGGTGGAGCAAGAGGAAAAGTAACTTGTAAAAGATTGTTCTTGTTGTTGCTCTAGGAGTGTTGACAGAATGGCTTTTAGAATAAGCTTCAAATCTTCTACTGTTCTCTACTTTTCACCTGAATCTGAGATTTAAAAAAATAAGTGTTAGTTTGCTGTCCCTAAAACAAGGTACTCTTTGCTGTTAGACTTTATCTTCCCCCCTAAAACCTCCCCTAACCCTCTGTAACCATCCGTCTTGTTTCCGTTTTGTACATGAGAAAACAGACTCAGAGAGGTCAAGTAATTTTGCCAAGGTCGCACAGCCAGTATGTCGTGATGCTGAAATTCCAGGCTGTCTGATTCAAGAAAGCCCTGCTCTTTGCCTCTGCCCCTGTCCCCCACCATGCTGTTTGGTTAGTTTCAGAGAGAAGCACAGAGACCCAGAGTTCCCTGGAGCCTGGTCTGAGTGCCTCAGCACACAGTCGCTGCAACATCTCCAACAGGTAAGCAGCAAGTGGTACGGGCTGTGAACTTGGGGTGGGACATTGGTGTGGGGGTTGCTGTATCCTGCTTCTTTACTGATTGCTGAGGAGTAGCCTCTTGCTTCTCCAGAAGAAGCCGACCCCATCCCATTAGCGGGTGAAAAGGCCACATTTAAGCAGATATGAAGCCAAGATGATGAGGGGCCTGATGGCAGCTGTGCTGTCAGGGCATTCTGTTTCCTCTGGACACCAAGTGCGGGCCTACTTATGGAATCAGGCTCGTGATTATCTATTGTCACATGAGGCTGCATAACAAACGACCACAAGACACAGTGGCTGGAAACAGTGTTTTCTTTAGCTCTGGGTTCTGTGAGTTGGGAATTTAGGCTGTGCTCAGCTGGCAAGCTCTTCTGGACTCTGCTGGATGCCCTGGTGCATCTGCGATTGGCTGTAACTCATGTAGGCATCTTAGCTTCGGGGGGAGGCTGGCTGTCTGCGGGAGCCCTGGCTCTTCTCTACCAGCAGGCTAACCCGAGACTGTTCTCCCGACAGTGGTGGAGTTGAGAGAGAGGGAGACAGAAAGGGCGAGGTGGGGGGACACAGAACCTCCAGAACAGCCCTCCACCACTTGCACCTCATCCCATTGGCCACATCGAGCCCCGAGGCCAGCGCAGGTTCCAGGGGCGGGGAAATAGACTGCATCTCCTGATGGGGGTTGGGGCAAAGTCAACTGCAAAGGGCAGGGATCAGGGAGCAGAACTCTGCTTATTTTGCAATCAGTCTAACATAGATGCTTAAATCTGCGCAAAACCCACACGGGCTCATGTCTTCCTGGTCCCGGTGCCTTGGGCATTTTGAAGCCTGGGTGTTTATTTATTTACGTATTGATTTGTTGAGGGCTGTGACAGTGTCTTGTCCCTCCACGATTCAGCCAAAGGCTGTGGCCATACTTGGTATCAAATACACAGCTGGGGCCTCCACTGGATGCTGTACAGTTTGCCTCACAGTGATTTTTCCTGCCATTCAAAACTCTATTTTCTATTTTCCCAATGAAAATAGGTTTATTTTTTTTCTTATTGCATAAACAATGTATGTTATTGTCAAAACATTTTGGGGCTGGCCCCGTGGCTTAGCGGTTAAGTGCGTGCGCTCCGCTACTGGCGGCCCGGGGTTCAGATCCTGGGCGCACACCAACGCACCGCTTCTCCAGCCGTGCTGAGGCCACGTCCCACATACAGCAACTAGACCACTATGACATACAACTCTCTGCTGGGGCTTTGGGGGAGGAAAAAAAAAGGAGGAGGATTGGCAATAGATGTTAGCGCAGAGCTGGTCTTCCTCAGCAAAAAGAGGAGGATTGGCATGGATGTTAGCTCAGGGCTGATCTTCCTCACAAAAAAACAAACAAAAAAACCCATTTTGAATGATATCTAAAATTCTAAGGAAGAAAGTCAGAACCCCCTGCAACCCCATTGGCTGCTCCAGGGTGTTCAGGACCTGGGGTCGCAGGACCTGCCTGTCCTGAGCATGGTGAGCAGAGGGTCCTGGTGGGGAAGAGGCGACTATGGCCTTGCCCTCAAACCCCACCCCAGCTCTGCAGCTGTGCAGCCTTAGTCGCCTCATTTGGAGAGTGGGTAGGCACGGGGTGAAGATGAAGTGGTGGCTACAGCCTTCCCCGTCCAGCTGAGCCCCTGCAGGCAGTGGGCCTCTCCTACATGCAAGCCGCTTCCACTGTTAACCCTTTCTCCCCCTCTCTGACTGCTGGCCAGCACTCTTCCTGTTGAAGCTTCCCAGAACCTACAGGAGGGCGGGCGGCTCAGCTCCGGATCGGCTCTCTCTGTGGCAGCAGAAAACTCACGGCCGGCAACTCCTTCCCAAAGGAGTTTCCTGCAGAAAAAGGGAAAGGTGAGCAAAAGAGGACCGAAGGACACTCCTAGAAGAGGTTTGAGCGGGGAGCTGGGGGTGGCCGCCGCAGCAGCTGAAATGGGCAGGGTCCTCTTGGGGGGCCATGCTCCCTGGGCTGAGATTTCTAGAATTGGACAATATAAACCTGAAATTTGCAATTTCAGGGCAGCAGGCGTTTATTGAGTGGCCTTGCTGCAGTAGATGCTGTGCGGGATAGGAGGTTGGAGAGGCCAGGTCCCACCCTGCAGGAAGTTGAGAGCCACCGCTGTGGGGTGGTGGGAGAGCTGACAAGGCTGAGTGTACTTGGAAGGGGCCTTCGGAGCGGACGAAACGCAGGAGCAAACATATAGCTGGGACAGACAGGGAGCAGAGAGTCTCCATTCTGACTGGTACATAAGGTAATAGGGTTTGGGTGCGTGTGGGGAGTGAGGCTAGGGAGCAGCCAGGCCGCCTGCCCCAGCCATCAAGTCCAGGCTGACAAGAGGGGCGGATATTCAGTGGCCCCTGCAGTGTGCACATGTCCGGGGACCCCCGACTCCTTGCAGGCAGGCTGGTCTCTGCTGAGGAGCCAGTTTGCTAAGCCTGTGCTGGTGGGTGAGATTGGGGTGGTTCCAGGATGCGCCTTCTGCAGAAACAGCCCTCGGAGGGTGCTAGCCGTCAGAGCCACTTCCGGTGTTTAGAAAAAACCACCCCTCCCTCAGCACATGATACTGCCATTAGCTGGAAGCCTGTTTTAATAACCACACAGGCCCGCAGTGACCGCGAGGGGATTGGCAACCCTGGAGCCCCTCCTGGGCAGGCTGCTCACTGGGGATGCTGCCTCTGCCGGGCCTTCTGTCCGAGCATCCGGGCCCTTTGGGAATGTCACACCCAGATGCCTCCAGAAGGCCTTTGTCTGTCTGCCTGTCACACAGAGATTTGCTTCAAGCTCCTCCATAAACTAGAGCTGAGCTGAGCCTGGAGCAGCCTCAGGACATCCTCCTTCCGTGTGGCTCTGGGCTCCCGCCCTCCCTGCTGGCCCCTGCTGGCCTCTGAGACCACTCTCAGGTCCTCATGAGCTTGGGGGGCCGGAGACGGGGTCCTGGAGGCCTTATTCACCTTCTCTGGCTTTTCTTCTTGATCATTCGCTAAAGATGCTTCTATTGCGGACTCTCAGGTCGTGAGTCGCCCCCAGGCTGGACTTTGGGCCTCTTGAGACAGCAGTCCTGCCAGGCACCTTTGGGGGCCCGCCCAATCCTGTCACTCTCTTGTGTTGGATTTGGGAGAGTTTCTTAGCTTCTCGGAGCCTCAATTTCCTGCAAAATGGGCTGAGAATATGCACCCTACAGGTTGATGGCAGGGTCTAAATAGTGATGGGTATTAGAGTATTCCTGGATCACAAGTGTGATACGAACATGAAGTATTGTAAAATTGAAAATAGCTGCCCACGCATGCTGTTGATTCTACATCCAGAGCTAGAAAAACGGTACATCTAATCTAAACCTAAAGATAATTTTTTTAAAAAAATCTTATTGCATAAAATATATATTTGTACTATATAATGTGTTTTATAATTTTGATAACTACAAAAGTTGTGTGAATTATGAAACTCATAATGAAGTGGACACCAAACTCAAGCGCTAGAACATGGCCAAAACCACCATACCCCCTTGTAAGGCTTCTGCTTTGAGCTGCCCCTCTAGCTGGGGCCTCAGCCCAGTTCAGCTCCATTTTGCTGAAACCTGTTTCCTGCCGCTCTAGGGATGGAGTGCTTGTGCGGGAGGAGGGAGGGGAGCCCATGGGGAAACCCAGTCTCAAAGCTAGTGGTCTAGCCCCACAGAACGTGACTTCTCTACCGTGAGTGACTCTGCGCGTTTCCCCAGTTCTCCAGGCCGGAGTTTGTCCTGCTGGCTCGAGAGGCCCCGGTGACTTTGCACCTGCCTGGATCCGTTGTGGTAACTGCTGGGTTAGACGGGGCAGGAGTGGAGGGTGGCAAGGGAACTGCCCAGCTGGGCAGGCCCAGAGGCGGCCTGAGCTCTGACGAGGGTCTCAGGCTGGGAGGGCCCTGGGGGTGCTCACCTTCTTCTCCAGACTCCTGCCACAGCCCTCTGCCAGGTCACACTCCCGTGCACATCCTTCAGCACTTCCCCGCCCCTTTGAGAGGAGCCCTCTGTGACCTCTGGCTAAATCCTGCTTGTCCTTCCAGACTCAGCTCAGCCTTCGTCTCCTCATTCAGTTAGGAAATCTTGTTTAAGCATCAAGTAGGTGCCAGGCACTGCTCCAGACCCCAGATCTGTGATGTGAACAAAACAGAGTTCTTTTTGCCTGGAGCTCACATTCTAGCATTTATGCATTTGTCTGTTTTCTGGGGTGGAACAGTCAGTCTCCCTTCCCTCAGCTCTGCTGCCCCAGCCCAGGCAGACCGCAGACCCCCAAGGGGTTGCAACCTCTGTATGGAGAGGCACTCAGTTCCTGGATTGGGAGTGAGTGACAGGCTTGTCCCTGCTGAGTTGCCCGCAGAAAGAGCTTTGGTGCTGTCGGCCCAGAGTGGGGGCAGCCCTGCCATGCCCTGCTCTGGGATGTCCGTGTGCCTGACTGGGACCCTTCCTGAGCCAGCCCCCTGCAGCGGAGGGGAATGACAGTGGAATAGGAGCAGGCGGCCAGAAGGGTGGCAGAAGTCGAAGGGTGGAGAAGGGGAGAGGGAGGTGGGGCGGGGCCCGGGGCACTTGGCAGCAGAGGAGTTGGCAGCCAGAACTCATCGCCAGAGATGAGGAGGCAGGCCCACTGTGAGCTGAAGGTGCATGTGCATGTTGCATTGTCCCACTGGACCGCACTGCGAAAACACACATTCAAAGATACAATTACTGTACTCAGAATTTCAAGAGGGCAACTGCAGAGCATTAAACCCAAGCACAGCGCCCTTCAGAGCCCATGGGGTGGCCCCCACACCTCTCTGTCTCTCTCAGGGGTGGCCCCTCACTGCGTGTGAGACAACCCCTCAGTTGTGCAGGTGTGCAAGTGTGCAGCAGGGTTGGAGCCAGGGTGGCTCAGAGCATGCCGTGTGATCAGCTCTGCCAGGGATCGTGTGGGAATTCCTCCCATGGGGTCCTCAGATCTGCACTGGCCCCGGCAGTTGGGTGCTGCCCCTGGGTGTCCAGAGGGTCAGCGTGTGGCCGCAGGCATCGTCTCCATGGCACTAGAACCACACGCACCAGTGTCCATCCACGGCTGTCCTCTAAGGAGGAATTCCTTGGGGAGGTCTAGGCCAGGCCCCAGGCTGGGCATTGAGGCACAAGGTTCTGGGAGCAGAGAAGGGAGTGGGTGGCTCGACCCTTCAGGCCACAGACAAGGGTCCTGAGCCCACCTGGAAGACTCTTAGGAATTTGCCTTGAGGAGAAGGAGGGTAAGAGCATGCCAGGCAGTGGGCAGTGTGTGTAGAGACATGGGCAGACGAGCCCGTGTGGTGGTGGAATGGTGGGCTTGTCTGGGCTGCTGAGCCGAGGCCACAGTGATCGGAATGGGGTTGAGGTGGCAGATGAGTCTGGCATTAATCTGAGCAGGATGAAGAGGCAGAAGGCAGACTGCTATGCATCTATTTCTCGATTCGAAGTAATCCCCTTAGCTCCAGCCCTCTCCAGAGCTCTCTGTGCCAGCCCAAATTCTCTCCGCTGTGCTCTGTGGGGGCCTGGGGGGACAGTATCAGGTTGCCTACACCCTGGGAGTGTATGATTCGTTGGTGAAGGCCCTGGGTAGTCCTCTTGGGAAGCAGAGCCCAAGGGACAGCTGGGGTTTCTGCAGGCGAAAGACATCAGTTAGACCTGCCTGCCAGCTCTCCTGGCCCCCCAGAGCCTGGCAGAGAGTGAAGATTTGAGTCCGATTCTACCTCTTACTAACTGTGCAACTGTGGGCAAGTCCCTTACCATCTCTGAGCCTCGTTTCTCATCTGCTGAATAGGAATCATGACCATTCTTATCTCTTAGGGTTGTTTGTCAGTTAAATGAGACAAGGCATATAAAATATGTAGCATAGTAGCTAGACCAGGCTAAAGACTCCATGTCCCGTAGTTATTGTTACAACTGATACTATTATTGTTTTCAGACCAAAAAAGGGAAATCCTATTTGGCTCTCAGGGACCTTTCTGTGGTACTGCTGAGCGGGCAGTGTCTGGAGGTGAAATGTGACATCACGTCGACAGCGGGGTCTGTCTTCAATGCTGTCATGTCCTTTGCCAACCTTGGGGAGCTCACCTACTTTGGCTTGGCTTACGTGAGAGGTAAGTGTCTCCTGGGTAGCCCACGGCTGGCCTGGTGCCTCAGGTGACCCGGGTATCTAGGTATCTGAGCACTATTCCTTCTAAAATAACTGCTGGCGACTGGGACGCCTCACCTTGCACACTTAGACATTGACGTGGTGAAGGCTTCAAGTGGTCATGTGCATAGTGTCAAGTCAGTGCAGGAGACTGTAATAAAATGGTGCATGGAAGATGTGGGTTTCTGTGAGTCACTGGGTTTGGTTGATCAATTTCAGTGCATTGAAGTCAGACTGGCAAATGTTAAAAACATTTCCATCTAGGTGGGAATATAGAACGGTACAGCCACAGTGGAAAACTATGGCGGTTCCTCAAAAAATTAAAAATAGATTTGCCATATAAGCCAGTGATTCCACTTTTGCATACATACCCAAAATAATTGAAAGCAGGGTCTCGGAGAGAGAGTTGTACACCCATGTTTGTAGCAGCATTATTCATAATAGCTAAAATGTGGAAGCTACCCAAATGTCCACTGACATGTGAATGGATAAGCAAAATGTGGTATATACATACAATGGAATATTTTCAACCTTAAAAGGGAAGGAAATTCTGACATATGCTACAACATGGATGAACCTTGAGGACATTGGGCTAAGTGAAATAAACCAGTTGCAAAAAGACAAATGCTGTATGATTCCACTTATGTAAGGTACCTAGAGTTGTCAAATTTATAGAGACAGAAAGTAGAATGGTGGTTTCCAGGGGCTAGGTGCAGGAAGAATGGGAGTTATTATTGAATGGGTACAGAGTTGCAGTTTTGCAAGACCAAAAGAATTCTGGAGGATGGTGGTGAGGGCTGCACAACAATGTGAATGTACTTAATACGCTGAACTATATGCTTAACAATGGTTAAGATGGTAAATTTTATGTGTATTTTACCACAATGAAAAAATTAAAGAAATTTTTCCATCTAATCATATAGGACTAATGGGAAATCAGCACCCACACCCCAGGAGCCTAAATTAAGAATCCCTTCTGAAGATCCTGAAGGAAAGAGTTTCTGCATCTTCTTTCCATCTTTGCCCGTCCGTGAAGGGACTCTATTTCCATCTTTGCTGTAGTCAAAGCTCTTTAACCACTGTGTGGGGTAATGGGAAGGAGGCCATGTTGGGATCATACAGGCCTTCAGGTTAAATCCTGGATCTACCAGCCCACGTTGCTTAGGTGTCATAATCTCGCTTTTCCCCTGTTCTTCCTCCCCAATGGGAGAAGCTCACAAGCTTATTGTGGGATCATTCCGTGTGCCACGGGTGTAGGGTGTGTCCTTATCTCCCCATAGTTCTCAGCAGACCTCCGAAGGATCTCTCTCCCAAGCAGAAAGAACAAGCCTTATACGCTTAGATGTGATCTGTTGATGTTTGCTCAATCTTTTGTAAAGTGTAAATAGAAGAATCTTTAGGAAACATTGGATTTTTATTGATCTACAACATGCAATCTAAATGAAACCAGTGTGCCTGCTCTAGGGGTACAGCCTTGAGGCTTACCCTCTCCTACCTCCCCCAAGTCAGGTCCCGCCCTGCACCCCTCCTAGGTGGACATCCTAGAGCCACTCAGCTGGGGCCTCCTGGGTAAATCACTCAAAAGTGACCAGTCTGGGGTTTGAATATAAACCTACTTGGGAGGGCTTGCCAGCCAAACTGTAGTGGGGACCTGCCCATCCCTTGGGGAGAAGTGGCCTTAAGTGAAGTGGGGTGTGGGGAGTCAGATTCAGCAGCGAGGGCTGAGGGCGCAGGGGGCAGATGTCTGGGCACTGTGTGGTGACTCCCATTTGAACCACTCTGGACACCTCCTTCCCTCTCCCCAGCATGCATATGCCTCTGGGAAAAAAGGCTGGTTCCCCATTTAAAAGCTTTGCCTTCCAAAACTTGGCGTGACTCCTGTGCCGGGCAACCTGCTAGAGAGTGTCTCTGGGCGGAGAGGGTGGAGTGTGGTGAAGGGCGTGGGGCAGAGCACGGCTGGGGTAGACCTGCAGGGGTCCCAGGGGGAGTGGCCTGGCAGGGAGGAGGTCAAGCTTTGCCTTAAAGAGAGCAAGGGGTGGAGGCGGTGCCTTCAGTGGCTGGGCTCATTCAATCTCCCTCCCGGAAGTGCTAGAGGACAAACTCAATGGGAGTTGAAGTCCTGAGCTTGGACTGGTGGAGTTTTCAAGCTGGCAACCTTCAGGTGAAAAGACAAAGGTGACTCCACTTATGCCCTGCTCAGTCTGCTCGGGCTGCTGTAACAATATGCCGTAGGCTGAGTGGTTTCAACAACAGACATTTATTTCTTACAGTTCTGGAGGCTGGGAAGTCCAAGATCAGGGTTGAGCATGGTCAGGTTCTTGGTGGGGGGTCTCCTCCTGGCTTGCGGACAGCCATCTTCTCACTGTGTCCTCACATAGCAGAGAGAGCAAGCTCTGGTCTCTTCTTATCACATTAATCTCACCTAAACCTAATTACCGCCCAAAAGTCCCACCTCCACATATCATCACACGGGGGTTAGGGCTTCAATATATGAATTTGGCGGGGACACAAACATTCAGTCCATATCATGCCTATGCCTGGGGAGGCTTGGGATGGTCCAGTTGATGCAGAACGCTTGGCCCATGGCAGGATTGGAATACTCATTCCTCTGTTTTTCATTTTGTCTCCATAAGATGGCAGCTGGAAGGCAGATATTAAGTAATATCCTCTCTAAGATAAATAACCACATTTCCTCCTCTTGGTGCTGATTTCTCTTCTCGCCCCTCTCCTCTTTGTCTCCTGTTCTTGGCCCCTCACAAGCCGTGGTGGCAGGTATCCGGAGGACTTTCTTCCTGCTCTCTCCTGCACTCAGATGGCTCCTGTCTGACCCTTCTGGCCAGGCTCAGGGCTGTGGGTCTGAGGGCTGGTGCCTGCCCAGCTGCTTTTCCCTCCAGGCGCTCTCTACTTCCATTCCAGGCAACGAGTTCTTTTTCCTGGACACCGAAACCAGGTTGTGCAAGATAGCCCCCGAAGGCTGGAGTGAGCAGCCCCGGAAGAAGACCTCCTCGAATACTCTCACACTCTTTCTGAGGATCAAGTTCTTTGTCGGTCACCGTGGGCTGCTCCAGTGAGTGCTGCAGACCTGTCCTTTGTTCCTTCAGCCTTTATGTGTGTCCAGGCTGACGTTAGAGATAGTGGATAGGAAGTGCTTGGGGAACTGTAAATTATGTATGAATAACAACAGTTATTGTGGTTGATCTTGTTGATTGGATTCCAATATGACAGAAAAGGGGGAAAAAGCAGTGGTTGGGGGCAGGCCCTAGACAAAACAAGAACTTGCCCTTTTGTTTCGTATATACTCCACTTGAGGTCAAAGTACCCCCCCACCCCCACCCCAGTGTGCCCCTCCCGCAGCAGCCCAGGGACGAGGGCGGGAGGAGAGATGGGGTCAAGACTTTGGAGTTGGATCCGTGCCTCTTCATTCCTTTGCTTACTAAAAACACCATCTAACTGAGTATCAGTTTTCTCACTTGAACCACAGCAGCAAACGTCTCCATGGTGTTGTATGAAGTGGCAGGAGGCATGGTGTGGATGAAGGAGACCACCCTTGTCTCACTGGCATCTTCCTCTGGGTTCTGTTGGGTCGTGTCCCGTCTCCTTTTCTCTCCCCGCTTCCCAGACTGAGAAAACCCTCTGGCTTTAGTGTTCTCCCTCCCCCTCAGCAGTCCAGTGGCCTTTATTCCTGCATTTCTTTTCCAGGCAGAGCCGGACAAGACATCAATTTTACCTGCAGCTTCGAAAAGACATCCTGGAGGAGAAGCTGTACTGCAATGATGAGACGCTGCTGCAGCTGGGTGTCCTCGCCTTGCAGGCCGAGTTTGGCAATTACCCTGAGGAGGTAGGGGTGGAAACCTGGGGCCCTTGGTGGAGTCACCAGAGAAGCAGTTATGGGACAGGGGGGAACTGTTAGAAATGTGGAGAGTGAGCCTTTGAGAAGTGTTGTTAGCACCTACCACTGAGGTGGGGTAAACTGCATCCATCCATCCATCCATCCTTCCATCCATCCATCCATCCATCCATCCATCCATCCATCCAACAGCATTCATTGAGCGCTCTTTGCTAGGCTCTGGGGGATACAAAGATGAACCAGTCAAGTTTATACATTGTAATGTAGTTCTAATCTAAGGTCCCTCCTAAAAACAGTAACTTACTAATATATTGAGTTCCTGTCATTATCATCATCATCTTTATCATCATCATCATCAATAGCAATAGCCAACCTTTATTAAAAGATCACTCTGTACCTGTCATCGAGCTAGACATTTTCCACAGTGTTAACTCACTTAACCTTCACAGCAACATTGCAAGGCAGATACTATTACTCACATTTTCTAGAAAAGCGATGTGAGACCCATGTAGCTAGAAAATGGTAAAGTCTAAATTTGAGCCCAGGTGTGTCTGACTCCAGGGCCAGTGCTGATTCTGCTGGACACACTGCATCTCAAGTGGTCGCTCTAAGCTTGTTGGCCAAGCCCTTGTTCCTGGAGCAGAGTCACGTGTAAGTTTCTTTAATTTAGTTTGCCTGTCATGGTCCTGTGTTATAGTCCTCAGGGAGTTAGTAGAGGTTATTTAATTTGCAGATGCATCAAAGGAGGGAGAGATGATGCTAATATGTTTATTTACTTAATTAGGATTCAAAATGGGGATGCCAGGCAGGAAGGAGGGATCCACCAGGTGAGCTGTGACAGAGAGCAGTGCAGTTTTGCTCTTGGGTTCATGAAGCCCCTCACCAATGTTCAAGATGAGGGGCCAGGCGCTTGGCAACAGACCTCAACAGAGACTGAGCAGTGTAACCCAGCAGTGGGACATGGCATCCAAATGTGGAGCTCGTCTCTGGCTACATCAGTAGAAGCAGAGAGGGAAGAGCCAGGGAGGTGAGGGTGCCGCTGATCCTTCCCAGGTGACCTCCCAGCCAGCCACTGGGCTTTATCTTGGAAGGCATCCCCACTGTCATATGACAAACACTGGGTCTTCTGGGGAGTGCTTCACTTGGGAGAGAAATGCTCTAGAGAGGACATGAGAGCTGTGTGAAGGAGGAATCTACTGATCAAAAGAGAAAATGAAAAGGTCTAATCCCTATGTCCTTGGGCCTGTGAATGCTTTCCCAGCCGTGTCTGCACGTCCATCCCAATCTCGCCCACCCTCCAAGACCAACCCCAACCCCACAGCTTTCCTGGACTCCCCACAAGTGGAAATAAACTCTCCCTCCACCCTCTGGACCCTTTTGAACATCTCCCCGGCACCCCTTGGCCAGGACACGTGATTACTCAGCAGAAAAGCAAGCTCAGATTGGCTTGAATAAAACATGTCATTTACTGGCTTGCAAAATTGAGGTGTCTAGGCCCTCCTGCCCCTTTGACAAGCCTCTGGGCCTATCATTGCTTTCTTTGTAGCTTCTTCCTCTCTCCTCGGCCCCCAGGGCTGGGGTCCTAACCATGCCTAGGGCTTGCTGGGGGCAGAGACTCAAAGACATCAGCAGGACTTGGGCTGCCTCGTTTCTGGACTGTGTGCTCTCCTCAGTCAGGTTTGCCTTCAGCAGCTTCTGGATTCCACCCTCTGGGTTGTAGCCCAACACCAAAAGCAGAGTCCCTCTCAGTCATGCCATGGAAATCCTGGGGGTCTGTGTCATTGGTTCTGATAGAGTCATGTGCCCACCCTGAGCCAATCACTGTGCAGGGAAATTCCGTGTTCTGATTGGTTGGACTTGATTCACATGGCCACCCTAGGAACCAGGGGTAGAGCTTACACTGTGCAAAATGCATGGACTGGGAGAGAGGAGCGATGGTTGCCATTTCCAGCAAGAAAGGGAATGTTTGCACATGGCCAAAAATATATGTCCACCACCAGTGGGTACATATTGGTCAGTAATGCTACATCCTTGGTGAACAAGGAGATGCATTAGGCTGAAGTTCTGAGTCTGCTGGGTCATCTGGGTCTGGCCTTGCGTTATAGTTGAATTGTGTCCCCCAAAATTCATGTGTTGAAGCCCTGACCCCCAGTACCTCAGAATGTGACTGTACTTGGAGATAGGTGATTAAATTAAAATGAGGCTGTCTGGGTGGGCCCTAATGCAATCTGACTGGAGTCTTTATAAGAAGAGGGGGTTAGGACACATGGAGAGACACTGGGGATGTAGTAGCACAAGGGAAAGACCACGTGAGGACTTGGCGAGAAGGTGGCACCTGCAAACCAAGGAGAGAGACCTCAGAAGAAACCAACCCCGCTGACACCCTGATCTTGGACTTCCAGCTTCCAGAACTGTGAGACAATAAATTTCTGTCATTTAAAGCACCCCGTCCATGGTCCTTTGTTATGGTGGCCCCAGCAAACTAATATGCCTTGAGTCTGAGAAGGAGAAGCTGCCGCCCCCGCTGAGTGGGGACGCCTTGGCAGAGGTCTGTGTTCTTAATTCTCAGTGTGGGGTGGAGAGGGCAAAGTGTGGCCTCAGTCACAGTGCCTGCTTCGTCCCCCTAACGGAGTTTAAGAGCCAGGACAAGCTCAAGAGTTAGAATGGTTCTTGAGAGCAGATGCTTTCAAACATTTTGTGCCACGACCTGTGATAAAAAGTGATGGACCTTATAGCCCAGTGCGCACGTGCACACGTACGTGTAACAGAACTGAAGCAAAAGCTTCAGGAGTAAGACGCACCCTTTCTGGATGTGACGCACACTGGTATTTCCTCTTCTGTTCTAGTCAATTCAAAACTGCTGCCCGTGAACCACTAAATTGGTTTCGCAGTTCACTATTGGGTCACAGGCTGCAGTTTGAAAAACACTTTTCAGGCTATACCAGTATCGTCTTGCCTTCCTCCCTGGACATCTTCAGAAGGTGCCACTATGTCTGGAGTCTTCAAAGTCTCTCTCTATCCCCTCACACTGCTGGGTTTCTCTTCACAGCGTTTTTCACTACCAGGTATGTATATTCATTTATTTATCAATCCTATTGTTCTCTCCGTGAGAATGGAATCCCCCTGAGGGGAAAGGTTTTGTCTGCTTTATTCTGCCTCTTCCCGGGCACCAAAGCAGTGCCTGAAACATAGGGAATTTGCTCAAGAGCTTTAGGTCTCAGGAGTGGGTGAATGAATGGAGTGCAGGCTCCTGGACCTGACGGACTGTGGACAAAAGTTACCCTAGGAACTTAGGGTTAGGGTTAGGATCAGGAGCTTGCTTGTCAGGGAACTGTAGCTCAATTCCCAACACCCCCACCCATACTCCCCCACGGCCCCCCGCAGTCCGTGGGGCCTGGGACTTCACTTCCTCCTCCTGGCACCACCCCAGCCTGGGAATGCAGTCTGTCCCAGAGCTGGCCTGGCCCCGGTAACCTCCTCCCTGACCCTTTGACAGGCCTCCAGCCCTGTCACCACTGCTCCTTCTGGGAGCTCCTTCCTGTTTCCTCCACCCGCAGAGCTGGGGTCCTTACCATGCCTGGGCCAGCTCCCTCTTGCTCTCGTGCTGCTACTTCTGGGGGTCTTGGAGGAGAAAGGCCCAGACATTTGGAGGGTGCTCTAAGGCGACCCAGTGCATCAGTTGACATCCTTGCTGCAGTGTCTAGTCCCATCCTGTATGTGGCTCATGTGGACAGGGTAGGGGGGCTTCCAGGGGCAGTGTTAGTTCGTCCTTAGCAGGCTCATGGAGCAGAAGAGTGAGCCTGAGTTTTGGAGTCAGGCGGAACTGGGTCCAAACCCTGCCTCTTTTGGTGGCGATGTGCTTGACCCTGGGCACATTCTCTCTCTGAGCCTCAGCTTTTACGTCTGCAAAATGGAGATAATAGAAGGCCCTCGCAAAGCTGCTGTGAGGGTGGAAGGTGGTAATGCATGTATGGTACCTGGCATGAGCAACTGCTGTTTGCAAACTTCCCTCCCCCTCCCCCATTCTAATTAGAAGTGTTGCTCGTTATCAAACAACCCAAAGACTTACTTTCCGTCTATGGATTCAGACACACAGTCTTATACCTGAGACCCTAAGTAGGGGTTAGAGTTGGGGGAAACTGCAGGCCAGGTACACTGAAGGCAGCTGGGGAGCTGGAGTAAGACCCCTTCTTGAGGCCCAGATCATTCCTATGGGATCAGTTGCCCCAAGGCCCCAGGGGCCCAGATCTGTCTCTAGGCGCCCCATTCTGGCAACCCCCTGCCTGTCCAGTTTCTGACCGACTTTACCTAGCTCCCGCCTCAGTCTCATCCTCTACCTCCAGCTCCTCCCCCGGATCCTGCCCAGCCTCAACCTCTCCCACTGCCCTAGGGCCCAGAGTGGTTCCAAGATGCTCTCTGCTGCTCCCACAGCCAGACCTTTTCTCTTGCTCTTATGTGTGAGTCCTAATTTATGCTCCGTGCTTGGTCTCATCTAAGCCTTACGTCACCCCTGCAGAGCCAGTGTTATTTCCATGTGCAGTTGAGAAAAATGGTGCCTCTGGGAGGTTAGGTGAGCTTGTGAGAGCACAGCCAGGACTCACTTCTAGATCCTGGTTTCGCTCTGTGCCAGGTGTGGTGGACCCATCAAAGGGCGTTAGGGGAGGCTCCGAGAGGAGAGCCCCTCCCTGCGCCTGTGCTGGTGAGTGGGCAGGAGTGGGAGGCCAGCCTGTCCAGGGAGCTGCTGGTGTTTCACTGCAGCCCAGGCTAAAGCAGCTGTCAGCCTGGGCGGGCATACCAGTGAGAAACTTGCTGTGCCCTCCCACAAGGCTAATATTTTGTTTGATAAATCGTTCTGGAGCTGGAAAGAAAAATAATTTGGAAACCACTGTAGTGAAAGATTGGAAGCCACTGAAGAATTCTAAGCAGGGAAGTGACGTGATTACATTTGCATTTTAAAAAGAGAAACAAAGACAGTTTGGTATAAAAATAAGTCTCCTTAATCACATCATTGCAGCAGACTACTTTCCTCTGGGTGCATTCTCTGCCAGTCTTTGACCACATGCGGGGTCTCATCCATTTGTAAACAGTGCCACGCATTCTGCTTTCTCACTGATGGTCTCTGTCTTCCCATGGCCTTCCTAACGATCTCTTGGGGTGACTACAAGTTATGCCGGGGCAGGGCTGGAGCTTCCCTCACTTATCTGTTCTCTCAGTGTCTGGTATCACCCGGAAGTGCCATGGACATTGTAACTACTATTATCGTTCCAATTACTTCTGATCTTTCTTTTTTATAAATGACAGAAATCAATGTCTGTGCTGGAGCTTTTCAGTTCCACGTTCTTCTTCTCTTGGATACCTTCCTAGCGATGAGATGCTGGCTCAAAGGTCCTAAATACTTTTTAAAAATGTTTTAATAGACTTTTTTTTTTAGAGTAGTTTTAGGTTCAGAGCAAAATTGAGTGAAAGGTACAGAGGTTTCCCATATGCCCCCTGCCCCTACACGTGCATAGCCTCCACCACCATCTACATCACCCACTGGAGTGGTACTTTGTTCCAACTGATGAACCTGCATTGACACATCATTATTACCCAGAGTCCAGAGTTTTCTTGGTGTTGTACATTCTATGGGTTTGAACAAATGTACAATGACATGTAGCCACCATTATAATATCATATAGAGCGGTTTCACTGCCTTCAAAATCCTCTGTGCTCCACCTATTCATCCCACCCTCCTCCCTAACCCCTGGCAACCACTGATCTTTTTACTGTCTCCATAGTTTTGCCTTTTCCAGATGTCATATAGTAGCCTTTTCAGATTGGCTTCTTTCACTTAGTAAAATGCATTTAAGTTTCCTCCATGTCTTTTCATGGCTTGACTTTCATGGCTCATTTCTTTGTAGCACTGAATAATATTCCATTGTCTGGATGTAGCACAGTTCATTTATCCATTCACCTACTGAAGGACATCTTTCGCTTCCAAGTGTTGGCAATTATGAATAAAGCTGCTATAAACATCCATGTGCAGGTTTTTGTGTGGATATAAGTTTTCAACTCCTTTGGGTAAATACCAAGGAGTGTAATTGCTGGATCGTACGGTAAGAGTATGTTTAGTTTTGTAAGAAACCAATAAACTGTCTTCCAAACTGGCTGTACCATTTTGCATTCCCACCAGCGATGAATGAGAGTTCCTGTTGCTCCACATCCTCGTCAGCACTTGGTGTTGTCAGTGGTCTGGATTTTGGCCATTCTAATAGCATTCTAAATGCTTTTTTGTGCACTAGATTGCTGAGCAGTTTCTTTCCCTTTGTGTCTCTGAGCTGAGCTCAGCTGGCATGAGCCAGTCCTAGGCTGGAGGTATCTCAGTCCATAGCCACATGGGGACAGGCCTGTGCCACACCGGGAGCATGGGGATGTAGTGGCTGCTGTGCTGTTCCCTTGTGATCCCCTCATCAGGCCAATTCGCCCACTCTGAGCCCTGAGAAGGCCAGGTGCTCCCTGCTCCCTGCTGCCTTCCTCACGGGTAGTCACCCTCAGTTGTGGGGAAATGTCTTGCCCAAGATTAGGCTGGGAGGGGCTGCCTGAGACCAGGAGGGGCTGATTCAGGAATACAGGGCAGGGTAGGCTTCTCGCTCTGCCAAGTGCTGCCTTTTTCATTCCTTACAGTGGACCCTGGCACCACTCCCCCAAAATGTCCGCATACCTCTCTCTGCCCCGGAGTCTGCATCAGGGAACCCAGCATCAGGCAGCGAGTGATGCTGATCTTCCCGCCGCTCCTGTTTCCCTAAAGAGCAGACTTGATGAAGGTTCAGGCCTGGGGCGGGGTGAAGGTGTCAGATCTTCCCTCATTTGGGGAGCTACTTCTTGATCGCCTTCTTGTGGAGACATGGTGCCGCAGCCAAGACCTCCTTGTCGGAGGTGACGGTGTACCAGGAGCATATGTGCACAGAAACGCTAAACGGGTAAAAGGAAACAAAGTTTTAGGGCCAGGGCTTTCTGTGCCTTTTGGGAAGTGTGTGGTATCATGGAATGTGTGAGGGCTTTGGGTGACCAAATCTTGTTTCTGTCACTTATAAGCAGTGTGACCTTAGCCCTGTTGAATGACGTCCTTCCTTGCTCATTTTGTTCGGCTCGGCAATGGCAATAATAATGTCCGCGTAGGATTACTGTAAGGATTGAAAGAGCTGTGTTCTGACGACCACCTGGAGTAGAGAAGGGGCTCAAAAACGGGTGGCTCCTTTCTTCTCTCCCTTCTGTTGATGTCATGTGGTTTGGCCCAACTTCTAATATGGTAGAAAAAGATATCCTAGGTGGGCCCTTCAGAGGAGCATCTTTGCCCTGGGGCCCTAACCTGGGTTTCGACTGCAGACAGACTTCTGTTCTGCTCAGAGCCCTCCAGAGGGTGTCTTGGTCATCCCCTTCTCTTCTGCATCTTATTCCAGCAGGTAGAGAGTAAAGCCTACTTTCGAGTTGAAGATTACATCCCAGCAAGTCTGATTGAGAGAATGACTGCATTCCGGGTCCAAGCCGAAGTCTCAGAGATGCACCGTCTGAGTCCTGTGCTCTGGGGAGAGGATGCTGAGCTGGAGTTCTTGAGGGTGAGGCCTCCGTACCCTTGAGAAGGGGCATTGGTGTTCAAGGCAATGTGGTCAGCAGTCCCCTCCAGAGCCTTCTCTGGGGGCCAGATGTACCCAGACCCATCAGGAGGTATGAGCAAGAGACTTGAGGCTCTTGGAGGAAGGAAGCTCCACTGCCCTGAGGGGCAAGGAGAGGCTTCTGGAAGCAGGCGGCACTGGAAATGATCCCAAAAGATGGGTAGGATTTCGGGGGCTGGGGTGGGTATGCAGGGCCTTTTTCCCACCTTAGAGCTCATAGTCACTTTTCTGTGAGCAGGGAGACCACATTTCTCATAGACGACATACAGGACAATTGAAGGACAAAATTGGAGTGTGAGCCAAAAGCAAAGCCACTGAGAGACTCAAGTTTGCAGCCTTCCAGGCAGCTGTCCTCAGCACAGCACAGATGGTGTGGGCCCTGCATATGGGTGCAGCTCTGCTCTGCTCTCTCCTCAGCCCTCCAGGAAAAGCAGCGGCATTTCAGTCCACTGTGCTTTTGGGCACACCCAGAGCCTCTAGTGAGCTTTGCTCACTCCACAACTTACGCCTGCTGTGGGCCAGGCACCGTGGGGATCGGAGGCAGAAAGGACGTATTCTCTGCCCCCAGGGAGTCCCAAGTCTGGTGGGGAGGACAGACAGGTATGCAAGATGGTGATAGCTGCCCGATGGGAACAATAACAATACCAGGATGGTGTTGTTCCTCTGTGTCAGGATGGGGGGGCATGGCCACTCTGCCCATGCAGGTGGGGCTGTGGGGCTTGGCAGGGGGCATCCTCAGCTTCCCCGGGGTGGGATGCCTGGCTAGCCTTTAGAGTTGGGGAGCAGTTTCAAAAGGAAGCTCGGGGATTTATATTTTTCTCTGTACAAAAGTCTCCCAAGACAGATGGAAATATTCCGTCCATGTTTTCTTGTTTTTAATAGAGATGGGCATTTGACAGCAGAACTGCCAAGGCGAGGTCTGGCCTTATTTTTCGATCAGTCACTTAGAACTGTCTGCAACACCTAGGGCTCTATCAACCTGCAAGCATTTCATTTGAGAAGCCCCAGCAGAAATGTGCTCAGTGCATTCCACAATCCAGCCTTCATGCACGCTCCCTGTCGAGAGGGTGCAGCATTCCCTTGACGAGGGATAAGTGGGGACTTCAAAGCCATCATCACATATCTGATGGAGCATGGCCACAGGGCCACAGAGCCAGCGGAGAGGCCCAGGCCTCGGGCCTGCAGAGGCTCCTGCAGGGCTGATGATGCTCGCCCACCTCTTCCCAGGCCCTGGCTACGTGTGCCGGGCTCGCTGTGTCCCTGCTTCCCATGGTGGTTGTAAAGGAAGTCACCATCTCATAAGCAAAGATGCAGGAGGCTTTTTTTCAGTCTTTGACAGAAAACCCTGAAGAGATTTGATTTCATTTGCATGCAATCTTATCAGTTTCAAGGAACACTGGCTTTCGGTTCCTCCTGGTGGCTGGTTGGGCTTGCTAATGCTGTGTACCGCTGTGGTAGAGACAGGAACTGGAGGGGGTTGGAAACCCCCAGAGCAACGTGACCCTTCTCGTTAGAGTGGGTGTTTGTTAAACAAAGTCTTTTCTTCCATGATTAGAAAGTAACCATTTGCTCATGGTTCTGCCTCCTAGCAATAGCATAGTTACATTTTGGTATATTTATCCTTCTCTCTTTGTTCTGTACATTCACATGTGTATATGCATATGGATTTAAAATCGGGTTTATATTATACATGCAGTTTTCTGTATTTTTATAATCCCATAAAAATCACTATCACTAAAATTTTGAAATTTTATTTTAAATCAACACATGGTGTACCCTAAATTATTTCTCAATACTCTGTTGTTTGGCACATCAACTGTTTTAAATATGGAACTATTTTAGACAATACTGAGATTAGCACTTTTTCTGCATAAGTCTTGAGCTGCATTTATGCTGAATTCTTTAGGGACACTACATTACACACTACATTACAGTCATTTCTGTACATTTCTTGTCCCTTCTACTAGGTTGTAAATGTCGAGAGGGCCCTGAATCCTGAGGGCCCATCACAGAGCCCAGTGACCCCATAAACTATTTTCCCTTCTCCCTACAGTGAGCAGCAAGGTGTAGTCCCTGGATTATTTAATGATAGCCCTTCATGGCTCCTCTTTTCTGTTATCAGATGGTGCCTGTTGGCCTCTGGTTCACTGATGACTAATTTTGCTAGTTCATCATCTCACACTAGAAGGAGACTTGGCAGAAATTCAGTTTGGGTAACACTGGATAACATACTCTGTCTGGAAGATTCACAACTACGTTAGCGTATTAATCCCAGAACAACAGGTTCAAAGTTAACTCAATGTTTTCCAAACTTTCTCAACTATGGAACCGTTTTTCCACATAACCAGGAGTTGAGATAGTCTATTAAAACATTTTCTTTTTTTTCGCTGTTGAAATCATACTGGTTGTATGCTGTATTTTTCCCCACCTAGCATTATAACATATGCATTCCCCAGATAACTACAAATGCTTTGAAAATATCCTTTGTAAAGGCTGCCTGATAAACCCTTTTAAGGCGGTACTGCCTGTAGGAAATCATATACCTCCGGGAGCTAGTCCCCCCAACCCAACCCTGTAAGTCTGCACCGAACATCGCTATGAGAAGGGTTTGTCTTGATTATTCAGTGCATTTTCTTAGGACGGATTCCCAGGAGTGGAATTTTAGGGTCAAAGGATATGAAAGTTGTGAACCTCTTGATGAATATCTGGAAACAATCCATTTGTTCCAACCATTTTCAGTCCAACAAGGGTGCTGCATGGGCCAGGAGCCAGGAGAGCCTGGGTCCAGTCTACACCTTGCTGCTCACTGTAGGGAGAAGGGAAAATAGTTAGACAGCCGTAAGAGCTTGGAGATGAAGTGACCTTTCGGGAGGAAAACCAGCAACAGCCACAAAGAATGGAGGAGGAGAGGGGCCACAGAAGACTCCATAGCAGAGCATGGAGACGTAGATAATGTTACTTATTTTTTAGGGACTGAAGATGCCCTTGACGACATTACGTATATTCACCCATGTTTCCAGACTTGATAGAAACTCTGTATTTGAGTTGTTAAGATTGAAGACTCAGAAGCAAACAGACTCATATTTCCATTCCTGGCTCCCAAGCGGGAACTTTGGAGGATTATTAACCCCTCTGTGCCTCTATTTTCTCATGTGAAAAGAGACGGCTACACCTATCTCTGATAACCGCTGTGAAGATTAAATGAGATAACGTGTGGGAAATGCTTAGAATGGTGCTTTACCATTTTAAGAATTTTATGCCTCTAAGTACTTCAGTATCACATCCCTCTCTATATAATTAAAAATAAAATAAAAAGTCAAAATTAATACTAAACAATTAAAACATGTAAGCAAGCCTAGCAAAGGCATCTTTATTCTAATAATGACTACTTTAATGCTTTAAATTTTTTTCTTAGAAATATCACATCAAATTCTTTAAAAGAATTTACCTAATTATTTTGGAGTGGCACTGCTTTGTCATACCTTAAGCACATGCCTGGTCTGGCCATTGTCTATTTCAGCTCCGGTGCTCAATAAATATTGTTTTGGATGATGGTGATGAGGATGATGATGATGGCGATAATGATGACAGGGTATCTCCAAAGGTAAAAGAAGGAGGCCCAGGGTCCAAAAACTTAGTCAAGATCACGTGAAGAACCGTAGGCTCTGCAGGCAGTGTAACCTATCCGTAGAGATTATTTATCAACAGAAGGGGAGAGATTGGCAAGAAGTCTGAGAAAGGAGCTCTCAAAAGCCATAATTTGTTCCTGTTTTTGTGACTTTGCCTGGGGATGAGAGAGATGGGACAGGACATGGTGTTCCCTGTTGCAGGGTAGAGATGGGATACCTTATCTCACCGATGAAACCTTCTGAGAGAGTTTCAGATGCCTGGAGCAAGATGTCCCTGCTGTGAGTCCAGGTGCATCAGCCTTCTGATGAGGGCTGGAGTCTTCCAGGTGAAGATGAGGATGCTAGAGACCAAGATAGAGACGTGACTACCGTTCAGACGTAACAACATTTGCCTTAGGTTTATACTCTAGTCTCTTACGAATTTGGTTGGCCTGATGCAGTTCCTAGCTCTGATTGACCCTCAGGCTCTTGACAAAATTCAGTCTCCTAACCTGGTAAACTGAGGACAGCCGTTGGGCTGTGGGGACCACTGAGGTGCTGCCACATGGTAGGAAATGCCAGTGATTGGTCATTTTCTCTGCAGGATGTTCATGGCTCATCTTGCTTTAACAGCGATGCTAACCATCTGAAAGGTTGCTTTCTGTGCCTGGGCCTTTTCCGTCTGTAAAGTGAAGGGGTTGGACCAGATAATATTGCAGTAGACTTTGATTGACACAATTGGGAAAAGGACTCCTCTACCTTGGGATGACCCAGAAGAGTCTGAATCCTCAAAACTTATTCAGAATATTATTATGCTGTTGTATCATTTTCATAATAACTCCATTTCAGGTGTTGTTTTAGGAACTCCATGAAAAAAGGATTTCTTGGGTTAAAAAAATAGAAAAATGCTCTCCATATCAGAAGTGCAGAGAAATTCTGTAGTAAGGAGATTTGTGTAGCTCAGTGTTTCCTAAACTTATTTGGCACTTCTACTCTTTTTTATTTTTTAGAACATCTGACGGTATTTTTCATGGAATAGTTTGAAGCCCTTTGTTTCAGACCAGTGTGCCTATCTCTTCTAAGTTGGCCTTTTTCTTGCTCCAGGTCACCCAGCAGCTCCCGGAGTATGGTGTGCTGCTTCATCGAGTTCTCCCAGAGAAGACAAGTCCAGAAGGCGAGATGGCCTTGGGGATCTGTGCCAAGGGTGTCATAGTATACGAAGTGAAAAACCACATCAGAATTACAACTTTACGGTTTCAGTGGAGAGAAATCTGGAAGATTTCAACTTGCGTGAGTGTAGCTCAGTTGATCAGTGACCCATGCTTTGTTTTCCTTTGATCTGTTGCTCCTGTAAAGGAGCAATGGGTCGGGTGATCTAACCAGACAAGCTCACAGCCTGTCGGTTAACCTACTCTGATGCACTGTGGCATCTTTGGAAGAAGTCTAACAGGGGCTTTGAGAGTCATCAGGAGCACATTTCTTCTCTACCATCCCTCGCCCAGACCCCCACACTCCCATGGACAGCCATCAGCCTTAAAGGGCTACCTTTACCCTCTGGGTAAAATTCTCTTAATGTGCAGAATCCGCAGATGTTGAGAGCGAGGTGGAGGTGGGCAATGGGGCAGGAGAGTGTACAGTAGGTGCAGTGGAGTCTGCAGGGTTTTGAAACGTTTTCCTTGTATTTTCATTTCCCCCTTGTGCACAGCATGCTGACACATCTGGCCTGTCTCCCGTGGACCACAAGTGTGCTATGGGACTGCTGGGGACCCCAAACCTTTGATAGCCATTGAAAATTTCAAAGCCTTTTTTTAAAAACAAAAAAAAAATCCCTATTAAATTACAATGTTTGGAATTGTGTTGGAACATTTGCTTGTGTATTTATACTTCCTGAATTTGGTTACAATAAATTCGGCCTCAAAAACATTATGTGTGTTCCCAGAGCAGAGAGGGCTCAAGTAGCTAGTCTATTTGCTGTCCTGTGGACCATCGCAGGCAGGAAGCCATCCCTCCAGGATGAGTTCACTATAAAACCTGAAGTTCTTCCACTTGTGGCCTAGGAAAAAACTTAATTCTTCTTTCTATTTAATTTTCTCTTATGGTTTTAAAATGTTTCCCACTGACTAGATTGCTGTTTTTGTTATCGTTATCTGATATTAGAGTTTCCGAAGTAGAACCTAATTGGTTTCATTCATTTTCTCAATGTTTCTTTTGTTTCTTCCATCTTGGCTATTGAAGTTAACGTATTGTTAAAATACGATTCTTGATAGAATTTCATAATAAAGTGTTGTTTGTCTTTAGGAAAAAAAGCTTACATCTAAAAATAAATAATTGAGTATAATTTAATTAAGTTCATTAAAATAGCCTTTATAGTATTAGGAAACTGATGTTTTCCCAAATATTTTTGACCATATCTAAAAGTAAGTGAGATTTATATTTGTGAATTTTTCAGAATTTTAATGGCTCAAATTGCTTTAATTCAATTGAAAGATTATTTGAAGAATTTTCATTATTGAATTTTTTCAGTACTATTGCGTTACTTCCTATTTTCTTTATGTCATGCTTAATTGTTCACAATTTCCAAAGGAATTTCTTTTAAAACATTTGTAAAAATGAAGATAACCTAAAAAGTAATTTTGAAAAAGAGACTTTTTTGAAGCCATAAAGTTTAACAGTCCCCATAAGTAGGTACTTTATATTTAAGTTGGTTTAATTTTTACAGATTTTTTTTTCCCCACGACCACAGACAATTTCTTGAACAAAGCTGGAAAGTCGTCATGTTCACAAGACAAACTTAGTAGCTTATAAAAAACACCTTGTCACTAATTAGGATTTCCATGCCCTGATGACCATGCTCTTCCTCAGCATGAATGTCTTTTTTTAATGGAAAAGTCATCATGTGAAGTAATGTCACCAGCTGCTTGCCACCAAACAAGGCAGGCGTCTTACACAGTAAATGACCTGAACTCTTCCTGTTTCTGCAAACACAGAACAGGGAACTCAGTGAATAATACAAGAATGAGCTCAGGAAGCAGGTTTCAAATTTGGCTGATCAATAGCGGAAGCCACAATGCTTCAAACAATTGCAGACATTCATCCTGCCAGCCTGGAGAGAACTGGCAAAGGAAATAGAGAAGAATGCCCTGTTCAAAGATTGTGGTGTGTAGACGCATTGGCAGCCTGTCTGTGACAGAGACAATATCAATTCAGATTAGTCAATGGAGAAAGTGTTGGTTGTGGAACAATGAACCTACCCACGTTAGTAACTGTTCTGGGCTGTTAACAGTAGTTAAAATGTCTGAAGAGGAAGGGGTGAAGGCAGGGGGGCTCAGCTTCGGGGGGCTCTCTTTAAGAAAAAGAATACAAAGTTCCAAACACAAACTGCGGCATGAAAGTGCATATTCACTTAGAATGAGAAAAGAAATCACCACAACCTGTGAATTTTAAAAAGCTGAGCAAACACTGTGAAATCACGAAAGCCCCCCAAATAATATTTCTGTTAATTAACTCCCTGATAAACTCAATAATTCTTTTTTTCCTTTCAAATTCTTGGTGGCATACGCTCTGATTACTTTTCCATGTGATGACACTTCTGTAATATCATTTTCTCTAGAGAGAATAGAAATATGATTTAGTCTATCTTCTAGCATGGCTGATCGAAAGTTATTTTTATTATTGATAACATGCATAAAACATGCAGCTTTGCACAGAGACATCCTTGCTCTTTGTAGTGCTGCTACAGGTCTGTACTACAAACACAGGAAATCTAATAAATTCTATTATGTGTGATTCCCATCAAAAAAAGAAAAGTATTGTGTGGTGTATTGATAACGCACCATATGCAATTATAAAGTATATTCCTGATGGGACAGAACTTCCACTTGACTGGGTGTTTTTGAGAATTAAATTACAGTTTTTTAATTTTTGACGATTGAAAAAATTTCCCAGAGACTGGCCCCTGGCTCTGTACATTTCAAACCTTGTTCCCCTCCAGCACTGACCCGACATACTTCTGGTGCCCGGTATTGTAGGGCACGGTCAATTTCATATGGTCACTGGCCCTATACCTTTATGCTGAGACTTTGGGTGAGTTGGTCCAATGGATGGAGTATTCTGGGATGGCTGGCAATAAACTACTGCAGAAGAGACTTCAAACCACGTAAATAAATCCCACTGAATCTACACGAAATGTATCCCCGTTTCAACTTCTCCTTAGCAGGGTCTGCTTCCACACCACGCAACACTGCCTGTGGTGGGAGAAGTGGGGAGGGGTTGGAGTGGAAAGACGAGTCCGTGGTCTCAGCTGATTGTGGTGAAAGCGTCGTGCTGTCTGCAGTTTACAAGAACACGTGAAGACATTTCTGGTGTCCCTTCAGCTTCACTAGTTTCATGGCAAATCTGCCTCTGGAGGAATATTATGTTCTGCAAAGATGTATCAAACCAGACAAACAAATCGGCATGCGAACAAACAGCAACAACAATAAAACTACTGGGGATGAAATATTTGAAATGGTAAACCAATGCTTTGAAACAAACATGGTGTTCCAGAAGTACCAAGTGTGTTTGTACTGCAACACCAGAGGTGTAAATAAGCTCTTCGTGCTTGTGCTGAAAACCCTGATATTCAGGTTGTACGTCGTCTTATTCACAGAGCGGCTTGCCTATGGGAAAGTTTGCCTGCAGATATGAATTTTCCATTAAATGATGTTATCAAAGTGGAAAAAAATTGAAACCACTGCAGTCAAGACTGTTTTCAGCTTCATGGCAAGAAATGGGATCAGATCTCCACTCCCTGTGGTGTTTAATACCTTAGAGCGTTGGTGTCCGAAAGGAGAGTTTTGCAGAGTTTATGAGCTGAAAGAAAGACTGGGGTGTGTGTGTGTGTGTGTGTGTGTGTGTGTGTGTGTGTAAGAATGATTCTCTCTTTTCAGATTTGTCAAAGAATAGTTATTAGATTTAAAAAAACTTACTTTTTTAAAATACCTGAGTGAACTTAGTATAAAATGGTCAAGAGTGTGTAAAAGCATATCAATGTGTACTGACAAAGTAGATGGATTCCAAGCAAATATTCAGCTTTAGAAAAGTGTGGATAGGGCCGGCCCCATGGCTTAGCGGTTAAGTGCTCGCGCTCCGCTGCTGGCGGCCCAGGTTCGGATCCCAGGCGTGCACCGACGCACCGCTTCTCCGGCCATGCTGGGGCCGCGTCCCACATACAGCAACTAGAAGGATGTGCAGCTGTGACATACAACTATCTACTGGGGCTTTGGGGGAAAAAATAAGTAAATAAAATTATAAAAAAAAAAAAAGTGTGGATAAAATGATCACCTACTGAAGTTTAGGCATTATTATAATTGGAATGCTAAAGAAGAATTATTAAGGCTAGTAAGGCAGCATCTATGAATGTTTGAAAAATACATTATTTTAAAGAATACTAGATATGGTATAGTTCAGTTTGATCCAAAATCCATTCATGTTAGTATAAGGAAGTTCAACATTTGTCACTAAAAGAAAAGAATATTTAGAGAATGCACAAATTATCTAAAATTAGGTTAATGGCGAAAAGGAGTTTCTCAGAGGAAAAGCACTGAATGGTTATCTGCCTGTTATTAATACCTGACTTGTAACTGGAGCTTCTTAGAAATGGTGACGGTCATGAATTGAAAGGGATCAGCATTAAAGAAGATCAGGAGTTTCAGGCACAAACCTTTATTTGTAAGGTGATCTTATAGGAGCAAGCTCAAGTTTCTTATTGAAATTGGAATATCTAGCACAGAGATTTTACGTGAAAGTTATAAATAAATTCATATTTAATGTCTCTATTACTTTATATTTGATTGTTCTTATTAGAATTATATAATGCAAAAAGTAATGGATTTTTTCCATGAAACTCCATATAGATAACCCCATAGAGATAATGCTTTCTAGTTCATCTGAGTGAGCTGTACAGAGATTATCACTTTGTATGTGGGCCTCGAAGGTATAAACGTGGGAAGCGTTTCTTGGTGATGTGACCTCCGTTCCTGCTGCATTCGGAGAGCTCTTAGTCTGTTTCCTCATCTGCAGAATGAGGATGATGATAGGACATCCTTCATTCTGTAGCTTCGAGGACGAAATGAATTAATACCCAGAAAGCACTTGGAACAGAGCCTGGCACATTCAGCAGGAAACATGAGAATACATACAGTGCTTTCATCGTTCCTACAACCCTGCCAGCTGAGATTTTGTCTGCAACTTCTGGGAGTTTGTACAGTGAAAACTATAGGTATATTTATTGGCCTTTCAAAATGCACACTGAGGATTATGCTCACTTCTTGGTGAGGGCCAAGTGTGTACCTGACTCATTTTATATTCTATTCATCCAGCACACTCCTTGGCAGATAGCAATTGCCCCATAGACAAACATTTGATTTACGAATGAAGGAAAAAATAAAAAGAGGGATTTTCTTTAATCTAAGAAAAAATATTGGTCCATAGTCAGACAACATCTGTCATACACATCTGGATGCCTGGTAATTGATATTGAACTGAGGGATCCAGCACTCGCTTACTCTCTGGACAGTGTGCTTCAGTGCATGGGTAAGGATGGTCAACAGTAAAGTCTGTGTTTGTTTCTTTCAGCGAAAGAAGTTCACCATCACAAGCAGCATCACGGGGAAAAAGCACACGTTTGTCACCGATTCGGCCAAGACCTGTAAATATTTACTGGGCCTCTGCTCCGCCCAGCATGGGTTCAATGCTCAGATGAGCTCGCCCCGAGTCCCAGCTGGTGAGTAGACCATATTCTCCACCTCCACCTTGGCAAGTCTGTTATTTCATAAAATAATTTGTATAAATTGATACAATTGACCCAGAAAACTTTAAAGAGTTTTAAATCTCCCTAGTAACTGAAGAAATATAATTAAAATGAAATACATTTTTTTCTTAGATTGGTAAATGCTAAGATAAATAATATCGGGAGGATAAATTGATACAATCTTTCTAGAGTGCAATTGGGAATATAGATCAAAAGCCTTAAAAAAGCCCATGTCCTTTGGCCCTGCAATTTTACTTGTAGAGAGATATTTATCCAAAGGTAATAAATAGAGAAGTACACAAAAGTTTATGCTCATGGGTGTTGACTAGAACATTATTTATAACAGTGACCATTTGGAAGCAACCGAAGTATCCAAAAACAGGGGACTAGTGAGATAAATCACAGCATGTCTATATAATTTAGACATTAAAATCAGTTTTTGGAGAGTGATGACATGTGCAAGTGTACATGGTAGTGTGCTCGGTGAGGAAAAGCAGGATATGAAAAGATTTCTGGCACTGTCTGCGATGATGGAAGTAGCTACACTGACAACATGGGGGTCACTACCAGTGTGTACCTACTGAGTGCTTGAAAGGTGGCAAGTACCACTGAGGAACTAAATTTTTAATTTTATTTAATTTTAACTAAGTTATATTTAAATGTAAAGGGCCACGTGTGCCTGCTGTATTGGGTAGCACAGGTATAGACACCATGATAGCAATTTGGTTAATTTTGACATGTTATATAACAGGAAAGAAAGACTACGGAAATGAGCCAGACCAAAACACCTTCGTGAGTTTGTTGTTACCTTTGTGAGTTAGGCATGTGGGCCTGATTATTTGTTCTTCTGTATATTTTTTCAGTATTTATCAAACTTTCAACAGTGAACGTGTATTACTGATATAATTAGGAAAGAGACTATTAGTTAAAATGAGGCTACACATCACAGAAGACGAGTTAATATTTACTATTTAGGAAGTGCTGTAGAACTATTTATTATTGTTATTCATACTTTTCCCAGGCGTTATGCTAAGTCCTTACACGAATTATCTCATTTATGCTCATAGTATACTGATTTCTCAACCTGCAGTTGTCAAGCGGCCCAAGGAGGCAGGGACCAGCATTAGTGGGAGAAGCAAACTGAGGTTTGGAGAAATAAGTAAGGAACGTGCCAGCTGGTTAGGGGTGGGGGGTGAGATTTGAACCTGCGGCTCTCTGAGCCTTGTGACTGTGCACTTCACCCCTGTAGTATGCCCTTCCATAACCTGCCAGAACATGGACTTGAGGACCAGAGAGATTTGGCATTGAGTGCTGGATTTCTCACATTGGCTGTTGATCTCTAAGCACTCTATTTTCTTTGGTTATAAAAGGGAAGAATGTAATACAGTGGTTTCAGCCTTCGTATTCACAGAGTGGTCTCTGCACCTGGGAGCTTGCAGGGATGCAGAATCTCAGGCCCCACACAGACCTGCTGAACCAGAGTCTGCATTTGAAAAAGAACCCAGGCGATTTGGATGCACATAAAAGTTTGAGAACCCCTGGCTTGGAATATGGCCCATGGAGTCCAATAGACTTGGGACAGTGCCACTTACCAGCTGCGTGACCTTGAGCAACTCACTTGCCCTCTCTGAGCCTTGGTGATCTCTGTTGAGCACACTGGCTGTGTGCCATGCTCCAGTGGGACAGTGTGTGATGTTCCTAGCTCCCTGTCTGGCGTTCGTTGCTCAGCGTGAGTAGTCACAGCAGCTCCTGCTCGAGGAGGTTTTGTTTGATGATGGCCAATTCACATGGGGTCCTGGGATGGGGGTAACAACTGGGAGACAAAATCTCTGAGCATTTGGATGCAGAACCAAACACAGAAGATAAAGGTGGCATATTATTTGCAGCAAAACCAAATTAATATCTAAATATTTCATTGAAACCTCAGGGTGGCGGTTCCAGGATGTTTCCAGGGAGCTGGAGATAATGAATGTAAATTAATTATATCTTACCTGCTATTGCTAAGATACAGTGAGAAACATCATCAACATTTCTTTTATTGCCTGATATCAGCGACCGTAAAATATTTATAAAGACTCCACGGGCTCACTTGTGAAATTAGTCCTCCTCAGCCTATTTTGCTCATAATATACTGTTTTCTCAAACTGCAACTTCTACCATTATAGGAATTTCCAGGAATCTAATATTTGCAGTAAAAGGGCTATTTTAGACAGTTTTTCCTTTTGGCTGGGTTGATGCTATTTTATTTTAATTTTTCCAGCTTCATTGAAATATTATTGATGTATAAAGTATGTAAGTTGAAGGTGTGCAATGTGATGATTTGATACACTTGTATATTGTAAAATGATTACCAATAAGGTAGCTAACACTTCCATCCCCTCACATGATCACCATTTTTTTGGTGCTGGTAACATTAAAGAGCTACTCTCTTAGCAACTTTCAAGGATGTAATACAGTGTTGTTAACTATGGTCAACATGCTGTACATTAGATCCCCAGAACTTATTCGTCTTATAGCTGGGAGTTTGTACTCTTTGACCAACATTTCCCCATTTCCCCCACCCCCAGCCCCTGACAACCACCATTCTACTCTCTATTTCTATGAGTTCAGCTTTTTTAGATTCCACATATAAGTGAGAACATTCGATATTTGTCTTTCTCTGTCTGACTTATTTCACTTGGCATAATGCCTTCAGGGTCCAACCATGTCTCAAATGGTAGGATTTCCTTCTTTTTTATGGCTGAATAATATTCCATTGTATATATATATTTTCCATTCATGTGTTGATAGACACTTAGATTGTTTTGACATTTTGGCTGTTGTAAATATGCTGCAATGAACATGAGGTGCAGATATCTCTTTAGGGGTGATGTTTTCATTTCCTTTGTGGATAAATACCCAAAAGTGGAATAGTTGGATCATATGGTAGTTCTATTTTTAATTTTTTCCATACTCTTTCAATAGTGGCTGCACCAATTTATGTTCCTACCAACAGTGCACAGGAGTTCCCTTTTCTCCACATCCTCACCAACACTTGTTATTTCTTGTCTTCTTGTTGATAGCCATTCTAACAGGTGTGAGGTGATATCTCATTGTGGTTTTGATTTGCATTTCCCTAATGACTAGTGACGTTGTGCACCTTTTCATGTACTTGTAGGCCATTTGTATATCTTCTTTGGAAAAATTAGACAATTTTTCTTTGCCTTTTAAAAAATTTCTTCGTTATTAGAAACTCTCTGCAGACACCATTTTCAACGATTGCATCCAGCTGAGAGCTGGCCATCTCCATCTGACGGCCCCATACAGTCCTCAAACTCAGCGTGTCCGCAGTTGAGCTCATCCTCCCAGACAACTCCCTCCACCATGATCTTTGTCTTGTTCAACTGAGACCACCCTGTTCAACTGAGACCCACCCTGCAAGGAAGTGGGAGGGTCTGGACCTGCACACTCTTTTCCCATCCCACCTGTCACCAAATGCTCTCAAATGGGCTTGCTGCTGGGAGTCATGTCCCCTCTAACTCATCCTGCTCTCAGCCCTCACAGTGACCTTTCAAAAGCACCAGTATATCCATGTTCTTCCACACTCACAATTTGTCAGTGGCTCTCTGCTGTCTGCTGGGACAAGCCCAGACTTTTTTTTTTTTTGGTGAGGAAGATTTGCTCTGAGATAACATCTGTGCCAATCTTCCTCTATTTTATATGTGGGTCACTGCCACAGCATAGCTGATGAGTGGTGTAGGTCTGTGCCCAGGATCCAAACCCACGAACCCAGGCCGCTGAAGTGGAGGGTGCCGGACTTAACCACTATGCCACAGGGCCAGCCCAAGCCCAGACCTCTGAAGATGGCATGTCAGACTCTTCCCACTCTGGCCCCAACCCTGACTTATTGCTTGCCGTGATTCCTCCACTCTGCTCTCTGGCTTACACTGCATGCTGGCTTGCAGGCTGCTGAGCACACAAGGATGGGTCAGGTTCCGGGGCCTTTTGTGCTTAGTGTGGCCTCTGCCTGCAATGCTGTGCCTGCCCCCTTCCATGCTCAGACCACCAAAAGAAGCCCGATTCTCCAAGAATGAGTTCCAAGACGTCCTCCTCTCTGGCTCTCCTGATTGACTGCCCCGTCCTCCCTTCCCAGGTGGAGCTGACCAGTCCCACTTTTGTGTAGACTGTCTTCTCACCTATAATATTCTGCCACTTTAATTTGTGGCTATATCTGCCTCCAGTCTGCAGTAGACTGGGGGTTCCTGGAGGGCAGGGACAATGTCCCACTGCCTTTACAACGCCAGCACGGAACAGATGTGTGTAAGTGGAAGGTGGTCAATACGTGTTTTTTGAATGAATGAGTGGATAATTAGTGTGAAAATACAATCATTTACTTCATCATTCTCCTATTTTGATTTTGTTTGCTTTTAATTTTTCCATATTATAAATAATATTGTGATAAACATCATTGGAAGAAACATGTTTTGGTATTTTGTATTATTTCTTTATGTTAGAGCTTGGAAATGTCATTGTTGGGACAAAGGCTGGGGCATTTTTAAGGCCCTGGCTATTTCCCTGAGCATCATTTGCATGCCCAGGATCATCCTGCTGTTTTGTTGCATCCTTGCTGGGATAGATAATATCATGTTTATCTTTGTTCATTTGATAGATAAAAATAATTTCACGCTGTTGTTTCATTTTGCATTTCTTTGTTGGGAAGTTGAATATCTTGTGCTTAGTTTCTTAGTCATTCTTCTGTGAATTGTCTCAACAAGCGTATTACTTTATAGTTATATTTGGTTCCCTGGGGAGAGAGGAAAATCACCGAGCTTTGGAAAGTGCATAATTTCAGGACTAAATCAGGCAGGATCTGTCGGCGTTGCAGAGGGGCCCATGGGCCTCTTCTCAGCCCTTTCAGATGGTGACAGGGCTAGCAGGAATGCTCTCGGCCCTTCCAAAGCTGTAAGACTCTGCAGCTTTGCAGTGGGCTGCCCAGGGTCTCACCCTAGTTCCTTTTCCTTTTCCTGGTGGCCCTGGGCTCTCGGTGGCTCCTGTGCCCGTGCAACACTGTAACTAACTTAGACTTCAGCCTTGCCATCCAGACCGGTTCGGACATTTGTCAACTACTTCGCTGGTGCCACAGTTACACTGTGAGTCCCCCATGTCCAGTGGACAGAAACCATCTGCTGTCCTCAGCGTGTCGGTGGCTTTGGGGTACTCTTGGCAACTCTTCCTTCCGTTCCTGAAAGGCTATCAACTCTTGGCTCTCCTAGCTACCCACCAACCCTGCCAGCAAGGTTTGTCTGCCCGACTGAGCCCCACTCAGCTGAGGCCTGATGCTGATGACAGCACTCCCCTCCAGCCCACCAGCCCCCTGCTGTGCTGAGTGCCTGATGTGAGTGCTGGACGTCCGTGCCCCCATCCCCTGCCCTCACTGGGTGGCTCCTGTCCTGTTAACAGGCTTCCTCCTTAGAGCCCTGATGCTCTCCAGCTTCTTGCTGGGGACAGTGTCCTGCCTGGAACCCAGGCCTTTGGGACTCTCACTCCTTTGCTATCTTCCATGAGCCCCCCTCCCCTAGGGGACAGCCCCTCCCTTCCTGTCCCCCCCACCTCTGTACGAAGGCTTCCTTCCAACCTGCTAAACCTCTCTGAGCTGAGACTCTGCCTCGACCATCTCTCCCTAGAATGTCCCCTCTGGGTATTAACATCCACCTGATTAAGCCTCCTTTGGGCCCCGATGATCAGAAGGCTGAGCGTGCCCCAGGTGAATCTCTCGTGCTGCCGTCTTTGTTGCGGCATCCTCGGCACCTCGATTTTCGGGTGTGGGCTGTGGAGTCCGCCGACTTGAGTGTGAGTCCTGCTCCACGCCTCGCCAGCCCTGGGACTTTGAGCAAATTATTAACTCTCTCTTAGCCTCATGTTTCCTCATCTATAAAGTGGGTATAATAACATCTACTCCAGTGTAATTGTGAGGATGAAATGAGACAGTGCAGAAAACATGCCTGCCACTGGGCCTGGCACATGACGGGCATCCGTCAGTATGAGCTATGGGTGTCGGTGTTACTGTTGCTGTTGCTCTGCGTCTGTGCGGGTCCACGCTCTGGAGTGAGATACTGTGCAATTTGTGCACAAGCTGCACGTCGTACTCACATTCCTTATATCCTCTTTTCTTCCTTGCCCACCATATGTGAGTGATGGTACCAAATGCTTCACAGACAAAGAAAGTTCTCAGAAAGTATTTTTTAATGTATTTTCCAGTCGGCACAGCCTGGGCAATGAACCAGCCACCATGGTAGGAAAGTGGGGAGTGTCTGCTTGAAGAAATAAATGCCCACAGACACCCTCACAGTGGAGGCGCTTCACGCACTTCACACACACACACACACACACACACAAACCAGAGCCACACAGGCGCCGTGTGCCCGAGCATTCTTTCCTTGTCGGTTTTAGCAGGGAGCAGATGGTCAGAATATACTCATCATTTTCCTTCTTCAAAATACAAATTGGGCTTTGTATAAAGCCTAGTTCACTTATGGGATCCATCAAATCCCGATTTTTTGTGAACGACACGGGCAGTGAAGTGGCAAGAGTCACTCACGCCCGTCGTCTCGAGTTAGGGACTCTGTTAGTCATTCGTTCCGTTCCCGTATGACGGGAGGAAGGGGCGCGTCAGCGCTGGAGGACTCAACTCGTCTGATACGTGTTTATATTTCAGAACATTGGCCCTTAACTTAAATATTATTACTGGGGAAACTAAGCTGTGTGGAGATTAAAGATTATGTTCCACGGGACAGAGCCTACTCTGGTAATTCGCAGTCCCGTGTGTTACAGCGGCATTTGCGACGGCAGTTCTGTAAAGGCGGCAAGCAGAGCGGATGGCGGCAGCTAATTTCATATGAAGCTCTGCTGGCGCTGTGACGTTCCCGGGAACATTCTTGGGTTAGCAGCCATCACAGCCTTGGCTCAGAGGCCTGTCAGCTCCAGGCAGAGGGAGAGCATCTCATCTCCTCCCTCTTGTATTTCTGTGGTTTCTTTCATTAGCGAGTGCTAATTAGGAAGACTTGTGTTCTCAGAGCTAATCACAGGAACTCCCCGAGGTTGCAGGAGGAAAAAAGAGCAGGCCTCTCAGTGCAGAGGACGGAGAGCGAGAACGGAGCCGTTGCTGCCACAACAGCGATGGGCCCAGTGTCAGTCTGCTATGTATTTATATTTATCTTTCCTCCCAAATTTCAGACCATGATAAGTGTGTGCAAATGGCCAATCTGAGTCTTGCACACCTGGCCCAGCCCAAGCCTCTCACTTGGATTCAGAGATTGTTGCGCTCAGAGAACACTCTGTTCACGCCCAGGCTAGAGGACGCCACAGGAGGCCTGCTGCGCACATCACTGGATGACTTCGCCATGGAATCCAGCAAGGAGACAGGGCCACAAGGCGTCGGAGGCAGGTGGGTTTGGCACATCTGTTCTCTGGGCCCAAACCACCAGGGACTTGGTGCTCCGAGCGATCTGTACCAGAAGAAATTGTTTAGAGGACGTCAGATGTCTGAGGGAAGTATACACTCCTTGGATAAGTATCAACTAATTCCAGAAATTTCTTGAAGGCAAGCTATGGGAGAAGTCTGTGCTAACTACTATAAGGCAGGCTTCCCGTCTCGCTGCTACATTGCTTCTTTCTTTTGGTGGAGAAAGAACTAGGTGATAATACGAAACTGAAGATGACAAAATAAACAAGTTACAATAAGCCTATTTGGTCTTATTACGAGCCGGGTACTGTTCTAAGCACTTGTGCACATCAACTAATTTAACCCTCACAACCTTGGGAAGTAGTTTCTACTGTTCTCCAAGATCTACAAGGGCAGAAACGGAGGGTTTGGGATTCGAACACGCACAGCAGGCCCTGGAGTCCCAACTACTAATCTGTACACTATGCTACTTTCTCTTTTGATGGGGTGCTTGTAATTTAATTTGCAACTGAAAATAATGAGCTTATAAATACAACTTTACATTATAACACAAGGATCCATACATTTAAAAATAGCCTAGAAGTTGGATTACACTTACGCTGCAAGTTATTTAATATAAATAGCCCAGATTCACAGGCAGCACGTGACCAGGGAAGGTTGCTGAAGGAGCTGTTTTTTGTATGGGTTATGCAACTGCTTCGGCAAGAGAGGATGATGATTCACTTGAACTGTGATATATACATATCTATCTTACAGTAATTCTTAGAAGATTATTGTCTCAAATTCTTTTAATGTAAATAAACATCACCACGCTCTGCAAACTCAATCAATAGTGAGGAAGCAAAACTGTTGGTGTGTCTATTGCTGTGTGACAAACTACCGCAAAGCACAGTAGCTTCAAACAACAATGATTTTGTCATTCTGTTTCACAGTGTTCTGGGTTAGAAATTCAGGCAGGGCTTGTCTGGGTGATTCTTCTGCTTCTTGTGGTATGGACTGGAGTCACTTGGCGGCACTCAGCAGGACTGATCTGGAGGCTCCAGGAAGGCATTACTCCCGTGCCCAGGCCCTCGGTGGGGATGGCTGGGATGGGAGCTCAGCCCCTCTGACTTCCAGTGTGGTCTCAGGCCCTCTCCACATGGTGCCTCCAGCCAGTGGTCAGGCTTCTGCGTGCACAGCAGCTCAGGGCTCCAAGGGCCCAAGGCGAGGCTGCCAGTCTTCTTAAAGGCGGGGCCTGGAGCTGGCACAGCGTCACTTCTGCCCTACTCTTTTGGTCAAAGTCATCACAGGTCAGCGCAAATTCAAGGGCAGCGGAAACAGACTCCACCTTTTGATGTAGGAATGTCGAAGAATTTGTGGCCATCTTTAATCTGTCACTCAAACTAATAGGACTTTATAGTTTAAAAGCCTGAAGAAGCCGCAACGGACTCAAAGCCACCTTGAGAATATGTTGACTACAAAATATCCTTCCTGAGGATGGTGAGGGTCCCATGACCTCCCAGTGGGCATGCACAGTGGGGGCTTTGCAGCACTGCTTGGTGGCCAGGCTTCTCCCTAGGAATCTGAATTAGAGTGATCCTGAGCAAGTTATTTAACAGGGCTGTGCCTCAGTTTCCTCATTTGTCCAGTGGTGGTAACTGTAATACCCACCCCAGTGGGTGGCCATGGGAGTTAAATGGTCTTATAAAACACTGCACATGGGCTGAGTCTGTGGTGAGTGTCCCAGTGTTGGTGCCCCTGCCCCCAGACTCTAGGGTTGGAACAGGAACCCTCGTATGGGGGTTCGAATGGGTTAAACATTTAAGGGAGGCACAGACACAGATTATGGCTCCTCTGAGGGTGAAGTGATTATTTCCAAGTAAGAGGGCTGGGGAGGGCTGCATGGGGGAAGTGACACCAGCAGGCTGTGGGCGCGGAGAGAGGGAGGGAGACATGCAGGACCCAGTTCATTTTGCTGAAGAAATCAGTTGAGCACCTGCTGTGTGCCAGCCCTGGGCTGGGTGCTGAGGAGTCAGCAGTGAGCAGGACAGACAGGGCCTGCCTCCTGGTGCTCACAGAGGTGACAAGCACAGGGCCTGAGTGGGCAGGAGCAGGTTGTGCTGTTGGCCCGGGGCCTGTGGCTCACGATGGTCGAGAGCAGGACGGCAGGGTGGCAGTGCACGCAGACATTTACACTGAAGAGACGGGGCTCCACCCCCAGTGCCATTTCTGGGCAGTGGTTTCCTCAGCACGCTTAAGAACAGGGGTGCCCGTGGGGTGCCAGGCCTGCTATAAATCCCTACCCCTCCCTTCTCCACTGAGAAGTCGGCCACCCGCTTCACATCGCCTTTTCTGTAAAATCTGTCCCGACTGCCCCAGCGAAGGGGGTGGCCCCTTGACGTCACTGGCTCCATTTATAGCAGCGCCCCCAGGCCTCCTCCACCCCAACAACCCCATGCATTGATCTGTCTGTCCTGTTAAATGTGAACTTCCAGAGGACAGCCACACGCCTGTTTTTCCCTTGGCTCTGAGGCCAGGACGTGGAGGCTTCCAGCAAATGGCTTTTTTGGGGGTTTGCGTTTTCAAAAGCTTATGTTAATTGTGGTAAAATACATATAGCATAAAATGTACCATCTTAACCATTTTTAGGTGTAGAGCTCAGTAGTGTTGAGTATATCCACACTGTTGTGCAACCAATCTCCAGAACCTTTCATCTCGCAAAACTGAAACTCTACACCCATCAAACAACAGCTCCCCATCGCCCTCCCCCAGTTCCTGACAACCACTGCTCTACTTCCTGTCTCTGAATCTGACGACTTTAGGAACCTCACACGAGTGGAATCATACAGTGTTTGTCCTTGCGTGACGGCAGTAAATGCCAGTCATTATTCTTTTTGAACAATAAAGAGTTGCATGAGTGGCCTGGATCATGGGGGCCACAGAGACCAAGGACGGAAAGCCCTACTTTTTCTCCAAAGGCCCATCGATATGCCACCTGTCCCTGTAGCCCTCTCGGCTCCTCCAGGACTGCTGGGGTGTGTCCTTCTTTGAGCCCTGGAGCGCTCTGCCAATGCCTCTCCCTGGTGCTTTGATCAGCTATACATGGCATGAAAGGCATCCACCCCAAATCCTGCAGTGGGCTGGAAACTACCAGAAGGCAGGGCCCACCTCTGATCCACCTTCACCCTCAGTGGCCTGCCAGCCTGGGGCCTGGCACTTAGTTGGTTCGCAGTCAACTCAGGTTGAGCTTGCTGAAACGCTCAGTATAAACAGGAGCTAAGTCAGATTGCGGCAGCATCTGTAATCTCCAAAGAATGGCTCCACGCTGGCACCTCACCTCTGCGCCCGCCTCCCTCCGCCGTCGCTCCTGTTCTTCCTCTTCTAGCTCTGCACCCTCAAACAGTGCCAGGCTCTGTGCCGAAAGCACCTGGCATCGCCGACCCAAGGATGCAGAGAGAGGCTCCATGGGAAGTGGCACGTGCCAGCATCCCCTGCCTTGATCTGGCTGGCTAAAGCAGTGGGGTGGGTGTGGGCTCACTGAGGTAAGGACAGTCTGGGTAATGAAGAGCAGCTGAACCTGTTCAGATGGTTGGCCTTCCTGGAGGCCTGGTGGCCGCTTTTTCCACGGTTCTGACCTCCCGTGGATTTGCATCAATTCTTCCTTCTCACTCTCTACTTTGCTCATCCCTGAATGTAGCTTATTTCCTGCAGAGCTGACTCTGGGGGTGGGGCAAGGTCCCCGCTTAATTCATTATTATCCTAGGGCCTAGAACGTTCTTTGTTTACTGGAATCCTGGCTCAGCAAAGACCATTTGAATGCCTGCATGAAAGGTTCTTGTTCTCAGCTTGGTGTGATCAGGGAGTAGTCAGCCCAAATGCCCACAAGGGTCAAACAGGCAAGTTACTGTGCCCATCCCTGGGGCACATCATAGGTGGGGCTGCTGGGGCATGCCCGGCCCAGCTAAAAACAAAAGCAAACAATAGAAAACCAGGACCCACTAAAAGTTTCTGTGTTTACACTTCCTACCTCATTTTGGTGCCATCACAAGCCTGGGAAATAGGGATATTATTGCTGTTTTATGGTTAAGGAAATGGAGGTTTTGAATGGCTGCATATTCAGCCCAAAGGAGAGCAAGTAGGAGGTTCCTAGGAGGCCCGAGTGACTCTAGGGTCCCCACTAAGGCAGAAAGACTCCAAAGCCCTTCTTCCTGATACCTTTTTGACAGCCAGATCAGCCCTTGACGGGGTCTGTCCGCAGATCTTCTGGCTGATCAGGCCCGGGGCTGCATTCCTCAGGCCACCATCCATACTCAGAAATGCCAGGATGTTGCCACCTAGGGGCGTCTTATCTCATCTGTTGCCTTTCCCCTGCAGCCCCTGCGTTGGCCGGGAGCAGCTGGAGAGCATCTGTTTGAACCAGAAGCCAACAACTTGTGACCCTCTCTCCGGGTCGCCTGTTCAGAGCATGTGCACAGGTGGGGCCAGGCCGTGGGCCAGGTGTGGGGTAAAAGAAACCTACACGTGGCACTTGCTTTCAATCTTTTGCCACCACTTCATTTTGCTTCCTTGATAATGTTCCCAATCTTTTTGTTTTTTAAATTATTTTCAAAACTCCTTATGGTCGGGAAGAGCGCTTGCAATGCACCTTTGGCTTGGGCTGGGCGTGTGGATCTGAAATGTTTTAGTGCTGGTGGAGATCCCCAGTGCTCTGGTCCAGCAGGAGGAACACCTGCTGTGGACAGGTGTGGTTAGAAAAACGCCTTACCCATTTTAGTTAGAACTCTTCATGCAGGCCCAGGATACCACCTCCCAGGATCCTCCAGAAAACAGGGTGGGCAGCATTCCGTGTGTCATAATCCTCCAGGCAAGCCCCCAATGGGACAAAAAGACAAAGAGATTCCAGAACTAGAGAAAATATTTATACTTGATGAGCATTAAGCCTGGGGATTGGATCTAGAATACTACCAGGTGGCTCTTTACCGTGAGCTGTCTGCCAGATTCTGCCATGGTCCTTGGGAGAAGGAGAAATGTGGAAAGCGTTGGGTGGTCGGTCACCATTTGGGGATTTTCCCACGTGCTCTGTGACCAGCGTTGGAGTGCCCCACCCAGGACTCCAGCCTGTTTGGAACAAATCAGGGCTCTGCTGTGGTCTCCTCCCAGACCCACGCTGGGAAAAGACCTCCAGGGCGTCGGTGCTGGGCTGTGAGGCCATATCACTCTCTGATTATTCAAGGCCCAGGAGAGGAAGGCTTTGCTGTCTCCTCTCTGTGCTCTAAGTTTAGTTTTAGTTTTCACTGCCACCAGGTACATCTCTGCTCAAATTCTGTCTTGTCCCAAGACCAGTGCAGAAAAGAATAGCTATAGTAAGTTGCAGAAAACAAGCATTATCACCATCCTACCCTTGCCTCTGTTCTTGTTGCCCAAACTTGACCATCACTGACCAGTGATGCTCATTGGAAGCATGTGTTCAGTGATCCACCCCCAGTATTGTGTTTGTGTGTGTGCGTGTGTGTGTGACACAGTGTTCACACCTTTTATATCAGGTCTCAGACAGTTTGGGGGAAAAGCACAATGTGGGGCTTTCTTGCCGCCTCTAGGGTCACAACATAACAGGAGAAAGAGCTTCCCAGCAGACCCGAATGGAGAAATCATGCACGTGACCCTGACTCGGGATCCACGGCGTGGCTTTGGTAAGAGGGCCCCAGCCGGTGAGCCCCAGCCTCTCCCTCTGGCAGGGGGAGGTGTGTGCCATCTTCCCTCTGACTTTTCTACTCTTCTTTCTGGCCTCTCCTCTCCCAGTTTGTCTTTCTCATTGATCACTTCTGCTTTTTCCTCCCTTTAAGTGTCTCCAAAGAGCAATGGGACTTTGGGGTCTAAGTTTTCCTTTTAGACCTGATAAAAGGGGTGCATATCTTGAGAATCTTAGTACAAGACGGAAAAAGGCATTTATTCTTAATATCATGTAACCATCTTTCTTTAGTATATTTAGATTCTTGGTGATAGGGAGGAATAGTCGACCTTTTTCACCTCCTACTATTTACCATTGAAGACCCTTAAAAACCACATAAGAAACAAGATACTGAGACAAGATACTTGATTTAAAAAAATCATCCCTTTCTATCTCTGATTATCTACTGGAGCAAAATCCAGTGCACATTGGTGGGCTGCGTTCCTGGCTTTAGCTGTCTTGACTAATGGGAGCAATCCATTTTTCTCCATGTGTCATGGCGGAGTACAAAGAGCCGTTTGAGGATCAGAGGACCTAGTAAAAATATCAGCTATGCCGCTTGGTAGCTGTGTGATCTCCAGCAAATAACCTAACCTCTCTGAGCTGCAAAAATCATTAAGTATCATCTCATTAAACATCGTTGGATTACAGGTTTTGTCATTAATGAGGGAGAAGATACAGACAAAGTTGACCCTGGCATCTTTATATCATCTATTATACCTGGGGGACCAGCTGAAAAAGCTAAAAAGATCAAACCAGGTGCGTCTTTTTAAATTGCCAGAGATGCTGCCTTAAGAAACAGCTCTTTCTTATTTCCTTGATGGTATCTTTGAGATGTTTTATTTTTCTAGGAGGGCAGATACTAGCCTTGAATCACATCAGTCTGGAGGGCTTCACATTCGACATGGTTGTTAGAATGATTCAGAATTCTCCTGACAACATAGAATTAATCATTTCTCAGTCAAAAGGTATGTCTTAACCTGCTTTCAGAAGCCGGAGAGCTTTCTTTATTTTCGGGGGTACATTTTGCCACTGGGTAAAACGGTAACATGGGTAATGGATTTTCAAGTCCATGAAGGCCTTTGGCGTTGTTTCCTCTTGGTAGCAGCTTGCCAAGAAGCAATGTGCTGCACAGATCAGTGAGCTCAGGGGCTGAACGGGCTCTACCTTTGCTTGTCCTGCTGACTGGGCACAGCCTGCTCTGGTTCTTGAGGAGATGTGGCTGATGCAGCCGGCATGTTGTTTTTTGTCCATGCTTCTTGCATGACAGGGAGGACATTCTTTTTTTTTTTGGTTTTTGGTTTTTTGGTTTTTTTTTGGTGAGGAAGATTGGCCCTGGGCTAACATCTGTGCTTATCTTCCTCTACTTTATATGTGGGACACCTGCCACAGCATGGCTTGATAAGCAGTGTGTAGGTCTGTGCCTGGGATCTGAACCTGAGAACCCTGGGCCGCCGAAGCGGAGCACGCGAACCCAACCACTACGCTACTGGGCTGGCCCCAGGGAGGACATTCTTTTTGCAATCCAAGTCCTTTTAGAAAGTGACTGCTCCAGGATTTCTACATAGTTAGGGCTTAGGTGTGGCAATCAGGGAAGGAGACAAGGACTGTTCTTGAAGCTGAAATTGCATAGCAAGCATGCTAGTCTTACTTAAGACAAAGCATAAGAGATCAACCAAAAGAGCAAAGGTTTTTTTTTTTTCTTTTAAGATGCTTTTATTCATCCTTTAGATAACTATGAGAGAGCAACAATTGCCTATATCAAAAAATAATACTATTGTGTTTATTTGGGGCAGGATTGGGAGGATGAGGGGGGTAATGGGGGGATGTTAACATCCCCTTCCCTCCCAGTTCCCTGGCACCACCACTGCTTTTTGGCTGGATGATCCTGTAATTTAACAGTAGACTGCCTGCAAATCCAGGCTCATGGATTTCCTCCTCACACTCCAGGGTCGTTGTACAGTTTCCCCTTGTGTGCAGAAATGCTTGACATCACACCAGCCAGCATTTTCTAGATCCTAAATGTGGGCACTCCATTGGCCTTGCCTTCTGAAAACCATGCACACTCTCTCACTTTCTCACCCGTATACAGCATCACCAGATGGCTTTCCAGGTGTTGTAGCTGCCCCTGGTCCAGAGGCCATGGGCAGATGGCAGGTGGCAAAGCTGGGGCCTCAGCCGTACACCTTTCACCCTGTGGTTAGAGCTGCCCCGGGGGTCTGCCCCGGCACTTCTACAACACCAGCCCCAGCACACTGTCTGTTGAATTTCCCAATATTTTTACTATTCTTCCCACAATATTTTAGCTCGTCTTGCATTTCCCTCCACACTTTGCTTAGCAGTGGGATAGAAGGGAGCACCCATTTTCGTCAGGAAACATAATACAGCTGAGCTGGGATCAATTCAGTGTTGTTCAAGGATGGCCTGCTGTGATGGTGGATGTCGAAAACTGGCACCCAAAGTGTGCGAAACTCAAGCCACAGTCTCACTTTGGAATTTTAGATGATGGATTTCCCACAATGCCTGTGAATTATGTGTCCTCTCGCAATGCTGGCTCATCACAGTTGGGGTTCCTTACACAGCTGTTCCTGTTGCTGGAGGAAGATGGTTCCAAAGTGACGCTGGCTGGATCACTGTGGGCAGAGGCTTGACCGCCATGAATTTCTATCTGGTTAGGCTGCTGTTGGGGCAGGCGGTCTAGAACGGAGGTCAGGGACAAGACAGATAACATCCCGTCATGAGCAGCCATCACTGTCCGTGATAGATTGAGTTTACCCACAGAAGGTCTGCTAGCTTGTATTTCCATTAGGCAGGACACAAGTTGCACAGCTTCACTTTTTAATTCAATCATAAGTCCCATCCGTCTCTTGTGGAAGGTGTGGAAGAAAATGAACAGATGCTTACAACATTGCCAGAAGGACGGTGACAGTAGAATCTGTGAATGAAATGGCCAGGAATAAGGCGTTACAGAACAGTGGTCCCACTGTTCTCTACTGAATACCTTTAGGTTCGAATAACTTCATATCTAATTCATTAAATTAAGTTCATGCAACATGTGAGTTTGGGCACTTCCCTGGGTGCTAATGAATCTGTATGAAAAGTAGTAAACCTACTTGTGTGCTTATATACCCAGATCTAAAGAAAATCTAACTATTATGCCTTCCTCCCACATACATTTGTTGAGCAGCTAATATTAACATATTAAGGGTAAATATATTTATTGAGGCTCTACCCTGTACTAAGCTGTAATCTCTTTGTCTCTCTCTTTGTACATATTCAAAAAATCTCTCTATATATGATCTCTAAGCCTCACCAACCCTATAAGGTAGCTGATATTATCTCTATTTTCGATATAAGGAAATTGAGGTCCAGAAATATTAAATACCTTGCCTGAAGTTTTACCTATTGATTCCTGACATCATGTTCTTTCTTCTGTTCTGTGCCAGGTCAAGGGTCAGACTTGGGGTAGATGGGGGTCAGTGGCCCAGCCTTCACCCGCAGGGAGTCCATAGTCTGGTTAGTAACAAGTGCCCTGAAAGGACTCTACATGTTGGTCTTTGGATCCATGGCGATTAGAGGTGTGCTCAGCAAGGACTCGGGAAGAGGCTGGGTTTAAGAGCAACACCGCATGCTGGTTGTGGGGTATGGGGAAGATCTCAATCCCTTTGACTCTGCTTCTTCATGTTTGAGCTGGGATAAGACCTTCCTGGTGGGTATGTTCAAAAGATGGACAGAAATATATATGTGTGTATTTATGTGCGTTTGTGTCTCTATGTGTGTGTGAGTATATGTGTGTGTTTCTGGGTGGGTGAGTGTTGTGTGTCTGTGTGTGTGTGTGTGTGGTGCCCATCACATGGCAAGAACTTAATGAGGGGGACCTGGCATTATTAACTCATTTAATTGCTCATGTGTTTTCATAATTGGGTCGCACAAGCTCTATTTAAGTTTCAAAATCACATCCAGAATCTTCCCTTCCTCTATTCTAAATGCATCATCATTCAGGAGGTGCTAAACTCACATCGTTCCCAGCAGCTATAAAAGGCCTCTTCCTCTGGAGGAAAACGCTGTCCCCCATAACAGATGCCACCAAGGGCTGTTGAGAGCTGTTTCTGAGCTGTTGAATCTTTGGCTGGTTTTTGTAGGTGTTTGTGGAAATACCCCAAGCAAGGAGAAGAACACAGAGAATTCTGGGCGTTTCTCTACAGACAGCCTGAGCAACGGGCACCAGGGAGGTTTTCCATCACACACACAAGACCAGGAGAGAAATACTGAAGAACTAGAAATGGCTTGGACTCAGAGCTTGATGCCCAGGCTAAGGCCTCAGCTCTCCCCTCTGCCATTAAAGGTAATCTTTCCCTTGGTTCGCTTTCTAGAATTTGCAGGAAAGAGAACAGGCCGTGGAGCCCAAGAGCCCTGGCTCCAAAGTCCCTCTTTGCTCTCTATTTGTCATGTCAGGTAGATAGAGGGGACTTAACCCCTCTGGCCGTCAGTTTTCTCATCTGAAAAATGGACATCAATGCCTGCACTGCATGGTTGTTGAGAAGGATATCAAGGGGAAAAGGCCAAGCTCCTAGCGCAGCGCCTGGGCCACAGGGCTCCGTGTTTGAGCCTCCAGCATCCTTACTCACGAACTGCAATTATTACCGGTAGTAACTTTGGTTGCTGCCAAGGGAAATGCAGGGACAATCAAGCATCTTGGCCTCCACTTGGTCCTTAGGCTGCAACTCAATGGCTTTGCTCTTGACAAGCACACCCAGGGGGAAGCAGACAGAGGCTGGCTTTGGTGGACAGAGAGCTGTGTGCTTCAGTCCCAGGGAACCCCTCCAGCCATGTCTCCTTGGACACTGAGTGGAGTGGTCTCCTTTTGCCCCTTCAGACCTTTCTCCCTTCTGCTCTGGAGCCCTCAAAGCTGACGTTCATGGACTGTGCCAGCCCTCTGGTTGGCTCTGCCCCGGAGAAGCCCTGTGACTAGAAAAAACTCCCTATTTTCCTTTACTGTCACACTCCTACCTCACTCACAGCACTTTTGACACCAGATGTGTGGGCCTCCCACACCAGGCGATTCAGACACTAACTGACCAGAGTTAGCACCAGATCCCACAGTGTGAGTCTCAGTCCCACAAGACCGCCCCCACTTCGGGTGTCAATTGCAGGTAGTAGATCCCCAGGTTACGCAGACTTCTGACTGACTTGGCCACAAATTGGAGGTTCCCACAACCCCTTCCTTGGGTTTGATAATTTCCTGGAGCAGCTCACAGCATTCAGGAAAACAGTTTACTTGTTATTGCTGGTTTATTGCAGAGGATGTTTTAAAGAGTACGAGTGAACAGCCAGATGAAGAGATCCTTAGGGAGAGGTCTGGAAGGGTCCTGAGCGCAGGAGCTTCTGTCCCTGTGGAGTTGGGGTGCACCATCCTCCTGGTACATAGGTGTGTTCACCAACCTGGAAGCTCTCTGAACCTCGTGCTTTTGGGATGTTTATGGGGACTTCATCATGTAGGCATGAGCCGTCATTAACTCCATCTCCAGTCTCTCTCCCCTCCCTGGAGGATGGGGAAGGGGGCTGAAAGTTCCAAGCTTCTAATCAGGGCTTCACCTTTCTGGTCACCAGCCCCCATCCTGAAGCTGTCCAGGAGCCCCCCAAGAGTTGTCTTATTAGAACAAAAGACAGTCCTATTATCCAAGAAATTCCAGGAGATTGAGGAGCTCTGTGTGAGATGCTCCTGTCGCCCCCATCACTCAGGAAATTCCAAGGGATTTGGGAGCTCTGTGTCAGGAACCATGGTCAAAGACCAAATATTAGAACAAAAGATGCTCCTAGTGCTCTTATGACTTAGGAAATGACAAGGGTTTAAGGAGCTCTGTGCCAGGACTGGCGGGCAGAGGCCAATATATATATATTTTCTATTATTTCACACCCTGGTAGGAGCCTGCAGTTGGGGACAAGTGAGGATAGACTTGTCACTCTCTCCGTGTGCTCAGGTTGGTTGATGTCCCTCTCCAGAAGAGCACAGCTCCTATGAGGTGCTCTTCGCCATGGAACTACTCTTTAGGTTCCATCAGCCACCCCCTCCTCTCCCTTCAGCCTCAGAGAAGGTAGCAGCACCCAATGTTCTAGCCCCGCGTGCTTAGCTCTCCTTGTTGTTTTCTCTAAATGCTGCCAACACCTTTGAGAACAGGCCTTGCATGAGCTCTCCTCTGCCACCCAAGTTGAGTGCGTGCACCTTCTCTTTCCTTCTGGGCCTCTGGTTCACACAGGCAAGTTACCCCACCTCTCTCAACCTCATTTTTATCTTTTATAATAGAGGTGACTGTGCCTGTCCACAGAGCTGTGGAGACAAACGTGCCCAGGACCTGGCTCGCAGGAGGGCTCCATGAATGTTGGCTCCTTGCTAATTGGCCATGATGCTCACCTGGATGGTGCATCCCATAAAGAGCTGGATGAGGGGCCAGCAAGATAATAATTAACTAAAAGTAGACATTTAGTGAGTGATTAACCATGTGTCAGTCGGGGGCCTGAGTGCTCGTATGTGTTATATCATGTAACCTCCATTACAAGCCTATGAGATAATTACCATCATCAACCCTTTAATGGGGGTCGGGGGTTCCTGAGGCACAGAGAGGAGAGGAATGTGCCATGGTCTCTCCGAGAGTGAGTGGCATACCTGGGATTCAAATCCAAGGAGTGGGACTCCAGAGCAGGAACCTTCACCCCAGGGCTGCACTCCGGAAGGCCCTGTTTGCAGGAAGCAGGGCCGAGAGGGCTTCAGGTTGGGGCCTCTGGGGCTGCACACCTGTGAGCTGGTCCTTGGCAGGCAGTTGAGGGGAGTGATGGTGCTTCAAGGCCACGGCTGACCATGACATGGGCTGTAGAACCCGTACAGTCCCGGCTCTGCTGGGTCACGTGGCCAGCTCTGTGAGCAGGTAACCTTCGGCGGCACGGTCAAGTTGACACTCTTGCACTTTGGACCTCATCCTCAGTGGTTGCTTTACTCTTTGAATTTTAAAATTTGGACAAGACAAATGGGGTGTGGAGTGTCTCTGGACAATCGGGGGCTCGTCTGTCACTATACCAGTCTCTTTGGAGCCTCTTCTGTTGGATTGATAATTTTTTGCCTTATTTCAGCCTGTTTATTTTCTTATGTATTATTGTATTTTCCAACCTGGTGCACCAGGAAGCAGCTAAGCAAACGGGGCAGATAGGACATAATGCTGGGAGTGTCAGTGGCTGCCTTCTGGGGACAGCTCATTAACAGTTTCTCCCCCACTGGACAGTGGTTCAATCTGGGCAGTGTCTTACCACTGCCATCCCCCCAGCAACTTGCACAGTGCCTGGCACTGCATAGGTGCTCAGTTAACGTTGTCACATGATTGGATGAATGAATAAACCAATCATACATAGTTTTTGCCATAGTGCACAGCAAGATGCCTGGCACGTGGTAGATAACTCTTCTCCTCTGTCCTTCCCTCCAGACTTCAACCACTGTAAAGTAGGGACCCAATGCATCTACTCTGGCTAGGGGTGATTATAGGTCCTCCTGAGGTTCTCTCCTATTTGAGAAGCTGCTGTGTGTCTGGTGTCCAGCATGCCATCACTTGGCCGGTGGCATGTGTGAAGAGACCAGGAAGTGCTTGGATGACTTCACTTCTCGTCATGATATTTGCATCTTGGATGGAAACAGGAGGGGACCTCCATTTATTGAGCCCTGCTGTGTGTTGGGCATCATTCACAGTTACAGTTAGAAGGAGATCTCTCATTCTAGTTTTGTGGATTGGGAAACCCAGGCTGGAGAGACCAAGAGACCGGTCCAGGGTCACACGGGGGGAGCTGATAAAGCTGGGAATGAATCCCTTGTTGGCCCAGCTCTGAAACTCCTGCTCCTTTGGGTGTGCAATGTGGCCGGCTCCTGAGAGCAGGTGAGAGCTAAGAGGTGCCATCTGCTGAGGCGTGGTAAGTGCCTTCATGCCTTCTTTATTTTTGTCTGTCTGTTTGGGGCAGGGTGCTGGTTCTTCTCATCCTCCATCACCTTCAGAAACCGATGCCAGTGAAATCTACTTCGTGGAACTGGTTAAAGAAGATGGGACACTTGGATTCAGTGTGACTGTAAGAGTTATTAGGAGAGCTTGGAAAGTAAACAGTTGAAAAGATGTTCTTCTGGAGCCTTAGTGGGCATTCCACTCTTCATAATGTGCTCCTTGGGTGCAAGCAGCGCGTGGGAAGTGGGTGAACCAAGAAAGTCGGTGCAGGCCTGCATGGGGGATGGGAGTTCAAGGACAGGCTGGGAGACACAGGGCAAATGTGGGGTGAGCAGGAACTCCAAGCAGTGTGGGTGGGACTGGGTGAGGGGTCCTGACTCTGAGGTTACCCTGGACAACAAGGCGAGGGCAGCAGGGCTGCGGGGACATAAGCTAAGGTGAGTGGAGTACTCCACGGTCACCCACCCAGGGTCACCGTGGAGCTCCCACTTCCAAGGCCAGGACAAGTCAGGTTGGCAAGACCTCTGTTCAGGACGGACACTTTGCATTTGGTTTCAAGTTCTATTTGGCAGACCCTGGACGAGAGAGGAAAAAAACTGTACAAGAATGATATAATCCCACTGATGTCAAAATCTGTATTTTTGTGTGTACATATGCATGAAGAAATTAGAAGAAAAAGATAGAGATCTTTATCTAGTGACCCGTTCATGATCTATTGTTAAGTGAAAAAAAAAAAAAAAGTTGCAGAATATCGTGTAGTTTAATTCCACTTTTGTATCCACAAAGCAACACACAAGCATACAGGACATGTCAGGCACCAGCCTTTGGGCCTGTGGCCAGACCCAGGGCCTGTACTGGTCCCTGCTCATGGACAGACGCTGTGGTGCGTTGATGTGACTCTGATTTCTGAGCACCTGCCGGGGGCCAGCGCTGAGGCTGGATACGGCACAGCTGCCTCACCAGCCCGTGTTGTTATACTTCTTGCGAGCACCTAACCTTGCTGCTCGGTGGATAACATGGTCCAAACCAACAAGGGGATGTATAAGATGGTGTCACCTGGAGACGGGTAGCGTAGCAGGCAGTTGGGCTCTCTTGGGAGGTTGGGGAGGCCCTCCCAGGAGGAGGCAGACGGTGGTGAGTTTTTCATCGTGTTTTCTAGGGTGGTGTCAACACAAGCGTGCTTTATGGAGGTATCTATGTGAAATCCATCGTTCCTGGAGGGCCAGCTGCCAAGGAAGGGCAGATCCTGCAGGGTGAGAGATGGAGTTCTGTGGGACTCTGCATTCTGTGGTGTGATGAGCCCTGGCCTGGGAGGTGCAGCCTGAGACCTTGTACAAGCGATTGCTCTCCAGCTCACGGTTTCCTCAACCGGAGAAGGGGGTGATTTGACCTGGCCCACCCACTTGTTAGGTTAACGTGGGGATCAACTGTTTGTAGCGGCACATTGGGAAGCATGAGGTGATTTAGAAATATGAGATTTTCAATAAGCTTGTTGCTGTTTGGCCTTCATGGGAGAAAGTAGTGCTTCCCATGGAGGACAGAGTGCACATCAGTGACCCCAACTAGTATCTGGGGGGGACACCACCAGCCTCCTCTCTGCCCTTCCTCACATCCACTGCTTTGAAGGAAGGGGGTGATTTTTGCTGTTCTCCAAAACAGCCAGAATTGAGCTAAAAAGGGCACCCGAGAGCTTGCTTATCTCTATTTTCCCTAGAATTCCAGTGTCCCTGGCATCAACCAGGTCTCCTGAACCTTTTCTGAAATAAAAAATATCCTGGGGATATAAATATTACCCCTAAGCGACTTGAAAAAACTTTCAACAACAGTTTCTCAGGAGAACAGGAGAAGGAGTGAGGTTGTACAGAGCTGGCTCAACCACTCAGTGAGCCAGTAATAGAAAGACTTCTAGACCATTGACCTGTGAAGGTGTTCAGGGAGGCCCTGGCCCACAGGCCCAGGCAGGGCTCCTCGCAGCTCTGCTTCCCGTCCCTCCTTGAGGCTGTGTGGAGGGGCGCGGGGCAGGGGCCTCCCAGAAAAGTTGTCCCTGCAGCCCAGGAGCCCTGGGCTATGACATCTCTCCCCCTCCCAGGTGACCGGCTCTTGCAGGTGGATGGAGTGAGTCTGTGCGGCCTCACCCACAGGCAGGCCGTGCAGTGCCTCAAGAGTTCTGGGCAGGTGAGTGCACCGTTCCTGGAGCTCCCCTTCCTTCTGGTGATTTCCCGACAAGGGGGGCGGGGGAAGAGTCAGGAAACAAAACAAGACTTTTTCTTTGCTTTTTTTCTCTTTCACTTCTTCCTTGTACCAACACTTTTCTATGGGGATGTTAAACCCAGGAAGAAGCAGACAGATGTTCCCAAGCAGAAAACCTCACCATCTATAAATAACCTTGAAGAGCTTCCTTGTCGCTTGCCTCCATTCTGGAGTCAGACAGCTGCACAGGGCTGATGGAGTGAAGTGAGCTCTCCTGCCCGGCTCTGGCTGCCCCTCACGCTCTCTGCTCCAGGCCTATCTGACCAGGGCTTCTGTCTGCTCCCAGGCCCTCTCACCCGCCGGCCTCCGCACGTGCTGACAGAGCTCTCCCAGTTCATGCTGTTCCCAACACCCTGTGTGGTTACAGGCCATGCTATCCTGGGATTCTTATCACAGTGAGGTAGAAATTCAAACACCAAGGGCTGGAGGCATTCACCATCATGTGCTCCTCATTCTGTGCAGTGCCCAGGCAGCATTGGGATGTTATCATACTGTTTTCCTACCTCTGTCTGAGGGTGGGAGCCTTTGCTTGCCCCATTGTCCTAAGCCACAGGGCTGGCTTCGCCCTCTTGGTAATGAGGGCGTTGGCAGGGACAGAAAGGACTCCTGGGGGCCCTTCTGGCAAACTGAGCGGCAGAAGGAACCCTTTTGCTTCCCTTCCCAAAGCAGTCTTCTGGTTTGTGGTGGGATTTACCTGTATTGGTGACCTTTATTGACATATCTCGAGTACAGAGTCACAATTTATTAGTACTCTCTGTTCTTTAGACTTTTGCTAATGAACATGGTTAGAGAAGGTCCTTGGCCAGCCTACTGGCGGTAATGACAGGTAGGAATTGTTGCTCTGGGATCATGGCTTGGTGCTGAATGACAATTGCAGCAGAAGGATGTTGGCTTCCAGATGCTTTGGGTAACCAGAGTCTAGAGTGCATGGGGAAGAAATAGGGCCTGGGATACATGCTAGGGTGTGGGCTTTAGGTGATGGGAAACATTGGAGAGTTTTAATCAAGAGTGTTCCATGTTCAATGTGTATCTGAGATCAATCCATGGGTACCCAGGAGGGGAGTGGACCGAAGCAGGAGAAGATAGGGTCCAAGAAGCCAAGTTAGCTGCAGCTTGCCACAGTCCAGCCGGACACTGGCAGCGGGAGAGGGAATGGAGGAGGGGAGAGCCCTGGGGGAGATGTTTCTGATGGAGAACATGCAAGCCTTAGAAACCAGATGGGTGTTTGGAGGGCAGAGGGGAAGAGCTGGACCACTGCAAGTGTGGCCCCTGGGAGGATGGTTGAGAGATGCTTCCGTGTTCTATGACAGCCAGTGCAAGGGAGGAATGTTTTAGGCAGAATGGGGTGGAATAGGGGAAGTGAGGGTGAGTGAAAGGAAGAAGATGAATTTGGCCTTAAATACCCTGAAGTGGAGGTACATGTGTTACTTCCAGGAGTATTTGTCCAACAAGCCATTGGAAATATGGCTCTGGATCCCAAAAACTAGGCTAGATTGGAGATTTTGATTTGACATTCAGACGAAGCAGCTCCTGGAAGTATCAGGAAATTAGGAAGCATTTGCAGGCTAAAAGGAGAGCCTCCTGGTTGCCATATGAAGTGTAAATTGAGTTTCTCCACCCATCCTTCTAGGTTGTAAGACTCTTCTTAGAGAGAAGAGGCCCCAGGACCGCACAGCAGTGTCCTTCTGCTAATGACAGGATGGGAGATGAATGCACGGCTGTTTCCTTGGCAACAGCCTCGCCTGGCAGGCCCGCAAGCTGTGTCTCCGTGACAGATGGTGAGAAGAGAGAGAATTGAGTGTTACTATTGTCATGTCATCCTGTGCTGCTTTTGAACTGTCAGCTCAAAAGGGAAAGCAGGACGGCTTCCTCTGGGTTGTTAAAAGATAGTGAGCAGTGGTGGTCATGACGCAGCCAGCTTTCTGACACGGTAAAAGTCAATCTAATGGAATATGTTTCTGGAAAAAAAAATGCACTATCTCATAATGATGACCAGGCATAATTCTGTCCCTAAGCCTTCTGAGGTTTTCTGGTCAGCTGCCAGAATGTTTGTGTTTAAATATTTAGGGATGAAATTGGAGTGAAAGAGTCAGGCAGTTTCTGACCAAAGCTCGATGTTTCAGTCAAGACACTCATAACAGACAGTCTGAGGAGTGAGGAGGTAGTTGGGGAGAGGGAGGTGCTCAGAACCCTAGCCTTGTTATTAGCATCATTTAACAAAGCAAACCTCCGGTCCATTTCCAGGGGCATCATTGCACATCTTCTGATGGGGTGCCTCTCTGCACCTTCCTGTGATTCTGTTTCCTGCTAGGAAAACTTTTATTTCCTTAGTATATCATGATTTGGAGCTTGGCCATTTTTCAGTCTCTTTATAGAGATTTTCCTGAAGGTGTAAGTCAGGTTGAACGCAAGGGGTAGCCGCAGCGAGTGATGGAGTTGAGTGGAGGGGGAGCACCTGTGCGTAAATCAAGTCTGTTTCGTCTTTCATCGCTCCTCTGCTCACTCCAGGAGGGCCTTTCAGAAACTGACTACGAGACGAGGTGAGGGGCCAGATGGTGGCGATGGGGAACTCGGTCATATGGCACAGCTGAACCTGAAAGCTTCTGACGCTTTCATTCTTGCTCCTGATCAAAGTTTACCCGTCAGGGCTCCGTCCCTCTGTTGACTGATTGCCAACTGAGCTGGCGATGGCAGACTAGGGTAGACCCAGAGGCCTCTGTCTGTCAGATGACCGAGGTTCCCGGGGCTGTGCCCATCTTTGATGCCGAAGGGTAGCTGTTTCATCTTACGGTCAGTCCACGCGGCTGAACAAACAGTAGCTAAAACATTTCCATAGAGTTGACCATAGTTATCTCCACAGACTAATTCCACCACATTTTGTTTCGAGTATACTAAAAAATGATTGAGGTTCAAAGTAGTAATAGGAATATGTGTGAAACAAGTTTTACTAAATGATATGGGCATACTGTGTATGTCTATAAACTGTATCTTTACATATAAACTTTGTTGATTACCTAAAATTGCTCTGTCCAATATGGTAGCTACTTGTCACACGTGGCTATTGAGTACTTGACATGTGGCCAATCCAAATTGATAGAATACATACTCGATTTTTGATGACTTAGTTCATAAGAAGAATGTAATATATCTCATTGATAATTTTTTTCATATTGATTACATGTTTACATGGTAATATTTTAGATACATGGGGTTAAATAAAATATGATTGTTTATTTTACCTATTTCTTCTTACTGTTTAAAATGTAGCTATTTAAAATATGTAGTTTGCATTTGTGGCTCACGTTCTATTTCCATTGGACAGCACTGATCTATAGCATGTATAATGGACTCTGTCATAAAAATTAGCCACATGAAATCTCTTTATGTAAAACAGAAATGATTTGGGGCTGGCCTGTGGTGTAGTAGTTAAGTTCATCATGCTCTGCTTTGGTGGCCCGGGTTCGCGGGTTCGGATCTCGGGCGCGGACATACACCACTCGTCAGCCACGCTGTGGTGGTGACCCACATACAAAGTGGACGAAGATTGGCACAGATGTTAGCTCAGGGACAATCTTTCTCAGCAAAAAAAAAAACCAAAAAACAAAAAACCCAGAAATGATTCATCTACTTGACAGTTTTCATTTTGAGGCTGATCAACTTCATTTGTAATCTACCGAAGGATTTATCTTGTTCACATCCCACAATACAGGTGCTAAGTTTGAAGTCAAACTGAAAAAGAACGCCAGTGGTTTGGGGTTCAGCTTCGTGCAGATGGAGAGAGAGAGCTGCAGCCATCTCAAGAACGACCTTGTGAGGATTAAGAGGCTCTTCCCGGGGCAGCCAGCTGAGGAGAATGGGGCCATTGCGGCTGGTGACATCATCCTGGCCGTGAACGGAAGGCCCACGGAAGGCCTCGTTTTCCAGGTGGGAGGCCGTGAGTGAGGTAGCCCTGTGTGCAAGCTGACGTCAGCCGTGCTTCTCCCAGGCCCACCCACCGTTGGGAATACTCTGGGTTCTGGAAAATCATATCTGGAGCCTGGACTTGATTACAATTGGCAGAACATGCTCACATTTAACTTTCCATCCCGCTTCTTAAGTATCTGACCTTGAGGGAGCCTTGCTTTTAATTAGGTTCACAATGAAACTGAAGCTAAACCCCTGGCTTCTGTGCTGGCTAACGGTCTGCTAACATGCATTCCGCGAGATGGGTGAGAGGCTGAAGGGTCTTCAGTGGGGCCCTGTCTGCCCTTCTTCCCATTCCTCTGTTAAATTTACAGCTTTTGACATATAGTGTTGCACTGGTTATCCTGTGTATGATAAAACGTATAATTAAAAAAAGAGAGTGAAAAGCGCACTTCTCAATGTCTATAGCAGAAAATCGCAGTGAAATATTGTGCGTATCAGCCGGGGTCCTGGCAGGAAACGGAGTCATTTGAGGAGAGTTGAACACAGGTGTGGGCTGCTTATTGGGAAGCTCAAGGGAGCGTGTAGAGCCCTGGGGCTGGGAACCGTGGATGCAGTCATCCACGCCCCAAGTCCAAAGGGACGTGGGAAGGAGAAATTAGCCCCAGAAACTGGGAGCGGGGTGGAGCAGACCCTGCCCGTTTCCAGCCCAGCTCTGGTACATCACCTTTGTGGGAACCGCAGACTGGTGGCCTTGGCTCCTCGCACTTGGGGAAGTCAGGCCCACGGTGGTGTTCTCCAGAGTTCTCTGGGGCTGAGAAGCAGATCAAGGTGAGGGGTGGGGGGCCCAGCACCAGGGAGATGGGGGGGGCACAGAGGAGGAGACCCCGCAGCTGTGCCAGCCCCACGTCTAACCGCGGAGTGTGGTTTCTCGCAGGAGGTGCTCCATTTACTGCGAGGAGCCTCGCAGGAAGTCACGCTCCTGCTGTGCCGACCCCCTCCAGGTGCGCTGCCTGAGATGGACCAGGGGTGGCAGGTAAGATGCGGTGTCCTCTGCTCTCTCCACGGGCCTCATGCTCAGGCCCCTTTTCATGTCTGGTGGGTCCTGAGGAGCCCAGCTTGGTGTTACGTCGGGTTCAACACCACCTTCTCTCTCTGGGGCAGGACAATAGCTGGCCCCCAAGCTCCATTAGTCTGTGACCGTTCAGGAGGCCCTGTGTCTGCCTTCGCCTTCCCCTCCCTGCTCCTGCCTCTCTCAACGTCTGGGTCTTCCTGTAGATGGTTATATGTTTAGAACTTTAGGCCGTGAAACTTCTAGAGCCAGGCTCCCTGGCAGCCCAAGGATCAAAGTAAGGAAACTGGGAGCAAGGAGAGTAGGTATGAAACCAGACCAAGGGAAAGTAAGAATTTCCATTCTGAGGAGTGAAGTGGAAAACAGGATACATGTCCACCATCCTAAAGCATGAATTAGACACATAGGTCTAGTGCAAAGAAAAGAGGCTTTGGAATCTGGAAAATTCGGAATTTTTACCTTGGTGCCTGTGTTAGTCAGGTTCTCCAGAGAAATAGAACCAATAGGATGTGTATGTGTATATGTATATACAGAGCCTCTACCTCTATCTCTATCATTATCTCTGTCTGTATCTATATAGGGAGAAAGATTTTAAGGAACTGGCTCACGTGGTTGTGGGATTGTGGGGGCTGGCCAGTCTAAATTCTGTAGGGTAGGCTGGCAGGCTGGAAACCCAGGGAGGAGTTGATGTTGCAGCATGAGTCCTAAGGCAGCCTGGAGGCAGAATTTATTCTTTCTTGGAGATCTCAGTCTTTTTCTCTTAAGGCCTTCAACTGATTATATGAGGCCCACCCACATTATGGAGGATGATTTGCTTTACTCAAAGTCTATTGATTTAAATGTTAATCTCATCTAAAAAATACCTTCACAGAAACATCTAGACTAGTGTTTGACCAAATATCTGGGTACCGTGGCCTAGCCAGGTTGACATATAAAATTAACCTTCATAAAGCCACCTGTTGGGTGCCTGGGACACAGACTCTGCGGCAGGGATTCAAGCGCAGGAAGTATATAGAGCCAGCTCTTGGGACATCCAGTAAGGGTGAGGGAAGCAGGGCTGGGGGGAAGGGGAAGTTAGTGCGGTGCCGCTGCAGTAGGGGCCTTGGCTGACACAGGGGGCCCTGGAGCTGGGATGGCCTCTCAGAGCTGTCGTGAATTGGGGCAGGAAAGCCTGTGCCTTTGCACCCTGCATCACCCAGCATGGGGGCGTGGGCTGCCCCACAGGGGTGGCTGAACTTTGGCTGAGGCGGCTCCCTTGAGCTGAGCCCGATTCCTGGGGAGGGGCCAGCTGTGAGCTGTCAGGAGCCGGCACTCCTGGCAGCTGGGAGATGAGAGCCTCAGTCCGGGAGGGGGATGGTGTGGGCACCTTGGAACCACCTGCACCTGCTCTCACTCGCTTGCTGCGTGGGCCCTGGGCACTTGTCTAACTTTTCCAGGCCTCATGATTCCTCATCTATAAGACGTGGATAAAATCGGTCACTTACCGTCACTGAGGGTGACAGTCACTAGAGACGGCATAGGGGATTTGGTGACCTAGATCCTCTTAATTCTTGGACTCCAAAAGTGCATTTGATACAGACTTTGGTGAGAAAAGAGCTATGGGAGGGAAATCAGAAAGTTGCCACTTTGGGAAAGAAGGTAGATGGTGTGTTAAGTACCTGAACAGGGTGGGAGCAGGTCAAGTTTCACACGCAAAGATCAGGCCAAGGGGCTTGTTCCCTGTGTTGTTGTTGAGCCACCTGGGAAATGCCAGGGAAGATGTCTTTCTGTATCCTCCTGTTCTGAGGAGAATAGCTGCTCCCAGGAGAGCCCAGAAAAGCGTAGTGGGGAGGGCTTGGGCTGAGGTGCGGTGAGCTTGCTTTCCCTCTCCTCGTACCTGACGGCCACATGGAAGAGAGTTGTCATGCATTCATAGGGCTCCAGAGGTCAGATTGAACACCAAGGAAGGGAGCATTTAGTTCACAAGTAGAAAAGCAGTTATGAGAAGGAGGCAGCCGTACAGACATCTGGAGTAGGTCATTCCAGGCAGAAGGGATAGCAAGTGCAAAGACTCTGAGACAGGAATGAGCCTGGACATTTGAGGGACAGAAGGTAACAGATGTGCCTGGACTGTAGTTACTGAAGGTGAGCGTGGAAGGGGACGATGTTGTGGAGGGAGGCAGGGGCCACGTCAGGTAGGGTCTTGTAGGTCTTGGTGATGTGCTGATTCTATCCTGGCTGCAATGGGAAGCCTTCGGGCTGGGACTGCTGGGAGAGTAAAGAGTTGAGCAGGAGCATGCCCTCATCTGGTCTAGACTTTAGAAAGATCACTCAGGCTGCTGGTGGAGGTGGACTGGAGCCAGGAAGCCAGCAGACATTGGGGTACGAGATTATTGTGGCCTGGACTCAGGTTGTAACTGAATAGTTGGTAAGAAGTAGTCAGATTTGGGATATGTCTGGGAGGCAGAGCCTGTGGGATTACCTTTGGACTAGATGTGGGTATGAGGAAAAGGAGCAATCCAAGTTTGGCTTGAGCAACTGGATGAATGGTGGTACGACTTACCAAGACCGGGAGTGCTTAGAGGGAGCAGGTAAGGGTAGTCCGCGGAGGAGAAGCAGTAGTTCCTGACAGCATGCAAAACCAAAATGTGTCTGGAACAGCCACCAGAGACGGCTATCAGGCAGTCATTTGTGGAGAAGTGGTATGAAGTCAGCACTGGGAAAAGTGGATTTGGGAATTGTCAGCAAATAATGCCATTTAAAGCCGTGAAATGGACCAGATCATCTTGGGAAAGAGTACAGATAAAGTCAAGAAGAGGGCTGAGAAGTGAGCCATGGGACACTCCTACATTGGGAGGCCTGGTTCAAAGAAATGAGACAGCAAATGAGACTGAGAAGAAGGGGCCTGGCAGGTGGGAGGAAACGAGGAATGGGCAGAGTTCAGAGTAAACCCCATGCTTAAGTGAGTAAGTGAGTAAAGGGTGCTCTCAAGAAGGAGAGAGGGACCAATTATGCTGAATGAGATGAGGACAGATAATTGTCCTTTGGCTTTAGAAAGATGCAGGTCGTTAGAGACCCTGATTAGAGCTCTTTCAGTTGAATGATGGGGACAGAAGCCTGGTTGGGTAGGTGCAGGGAGAAAGGGGGAGATGCAGAAATAGTGAGTATAGACTGTCGTTTGAAGAGCAGAGAAATGGGGTGGCTGGCAGGTGGAGGAGGATGCTGGGATGGAGATGCAGGCTGGTCCATGGAGTCTGCCATGGGGAGGAGAAAGGTTCTTATCTGAAAGTGCCCATGCTCACTGTGAAGTAAGAGGCAAGGTGGGGTGGGGGGATTGTCGGAGACTTGAGGAGAGAGAAGATGAGAAATAATTTAGAAGGTAGAGAGAACAAGAAACTGGATTTACTAAGGAAGTAGAGAGAGATTATCTGGCAGTCTTGAGTGTCCATTTGACTTCTGCAGTCACACATTTGACATTAGTCAGTGGCTCAGAGGCAGGCCACTGTGAAGTCCACAGATAGTGTCACTAGGACTTGGAATTAAATTATAGCACCTGTGAGTAACATATGATGGAGGCAGAGGGGGACAAGAGGATGGGAACTCAGAGTTTTCTTTGTTTTCAAAAGAGTGATTATGGGGCAGAGCCGTGGAATCTAAGCAGAGTGAAAGGGAAGTGAGGACATTGCGGGGGAGGGTGAGCGGCGCATCTATTGGAACCTTGAAGAGGTGGAAGGGTTGCTGGAGAGAGAGTACTGGGGATGAGGAGCCAGAGGGAGAGGGACGGTTAAAAATGAGAGTTGGGAGGGCTCCCAAGGAGCATAAGAGAAAATGTAACTGTGCTTACTGTTTCTTTTTTATCTGCTCCATTTCAAATTTTGATTTTTGGTATACCCTTTATAATGTACATTATGTATAGTAGAGTTGTGTTTATGGTTTATAATTAAGTAAAAGTTCATATTTGGGGGTGTATCCCCCTCTCATTGTGGGGAGTGGGCAATCAGAAAGGTAAGGAGACCAGTGTGCTGGGTGGCAGAGGAAAGGTTCCCCTGTTATAGGTGAGGGCGGGGGCAGGTCACAGCCCTGGTGGCACGGAAATCCGTGTGCTCTATGACACCAGGGAGATAGGTCATGGGTGGAAGTGCTAAAAGATAATTTTCAGGAGAAGATAAAATCATGACTTGCACATAGATGTAAAAATGAACACACATTCAAGATTTGATCTCAGTCATTCAGTGAGGAAACACAGCAGGTGTTAAAACTGGTTCAAAAGGGGTTTCAAAGAATAACATGTTTATTTTTGCAGGGTTAAGAATTAACTAAAAGCAACGAATACAGCTAGAATCAGATAACCCAGAACGTTGTGCTATAGACAATGCACAGTTTCCTTTTGAAGCACCGATTTTTTTTTTCTTATAAAAAGTTGAGCAGTGTTAGCACATCATAGTGGGCTATCAAAATCATAGCCTAAAGGGCCCAACAGGGGTGTAAGCAGTTAAGGAGAATCAAGTAATGTCTGGAGAGGTGAGGAGGAGACCCAGGAAGCGGCATCCTGATGGGAAGGGGTTGAGGCTGCGAAAATGGGCTGTCTTGGATGAGGACAGATGCAGACAGAGAGACTTTTAAAAAAATTTCTTATTGGAGATAAAGAGTCATTGTTACTTCTGTTTTCATATTTTCTAAGTTTACAAAATATTTTTTATTTAAAAAAACAATGCTTGCATTTATTGAGAGCTTCTAACGTCCCCAAGCTAAGGGGCCGAGCGATGGTTAAGTGCGTCGCCAAGGGCCCGGTGGGAGCTGGGGTCCTGACAGAGGGCACTGACCCCAGGGCCCATCTCTTAACTGCTCTGCTCTATAATCACATTAAAAAAACATTATTTTGGGGGCCAGCCCTGTGGCTTGGCGGTTAAGTGCACGCGCCCCGCTACTGGCGGCCCGGGTTTGGATCCTGGGCGCACACCAACACACCGCTTGTTGGGCCATGCTGAGGCGGCGTCCCACATACAGCAACTAGAAGGATGTGCAACTATGACATACAACTATCTGCTAGGGCTTTGGAGAGAAAAAGGGAAAAATAGGAGGAGGACTGGCAATAGATGTTAGCTCAGGGCTGGTCTTCCTCACAAAAAAAACAAAAACAAAAACAAAAAAACATTATTTTTTGAAGAAGTAATTTTTAGATCTTGTTCGGTGTGCACTATGGATCCAGTAATCCTTAGCATTTCTTTTAATAGATACCCATGCTCTCAGCAGACAAAGAACTTACCAGGACAACGTGCACGGACACAGAGCAGAGCCCCAGCCTGGATCAGGAGGATAGTCGGAGGGACAGTGCCTCCCTGGACACAGGGGAAGGCCTGGGTCTCAAGCCAGAGTCTTTCCAAAAGGCCACCAGAGAGGCACAATGGGACCAAGATGTAGAGAGACCCTGGGCCATTTCCTTGATGTGTCCTCAGGATTCCCATCCTCATCTATGCAGACTTCACCCAGAAATGGATGCATCAACGTTGGCCACCTCTTTGGAAAAGGATGTGAGGCAAAACTGCTATTCGGTTTGTGATATCAGGAGACTTGACAGGTAAGAATCACCACGTCTGCAGGCATTTTGTAAACTGTATGCTTTCCTTGCTAGAAATTACAGTCAAGCAATCAAGGACTATGCTCAGATGCTTGCTGGGCCCAGCACTGTTCTAGGCATTTGGAGAGGAGGTGGAGACAAGAGAAGCATGAGGTCTGAGCTGCTGTAACCACAGCTTGTGAGCCTTTGGGAAAGAAAACCCCACCCAGTGGTCCTCTGATACCCTTGAAGCCTACAGGCGGCAGGCCTCGGGGGTCTTTCCCAGCACACACACCTTTGTCCTGCATCCCGCAGGACCCCTCAAAGCACTGTGGTAAGAAAGAAAAGTCCCCTTGTATGTATGCACCATCATTTCTATTGCTAATACAGTGCTTTACAATCAACATCAGCTTAAAAAAAACACATCTACATCTTCAAAACCAGGCTGAAACGTTCACTTTAATAGCCATTTTTAACTTAGCCTGCATTTGTGTGCCCCTTCCCCTCTGCTCCCCAGCCCTCCCCTGCCCAGTATTTTCAGTTCTCAGTCCTGTTCCGATGGAAAACATACTCTTTGATTCAGTCTGGCAGTATTTATTACAGTCACCCAAAGTGCATGGAAACCTGTTAGGAGCAGAGAGCAGGATACCAATCTTGGGAGAGGGTACGATACTGCTCCTAGGCAGTTATCGGCAGTGTGCTAGCTGGTTCCCCAGGCACAAAGCACACCGGTAACCAAGAACAATGGTTTGTTTTTGCCGCTATATAAACCCACCGAGATTAGATGGCTCTTTTCTGTTGGTCATCCTAGAAGACTGACAAGGGCAGATCTATAGGGACGGTAGGTGACATGAAGGAGGAAGCAGCCGGTGTGATGCAGGCAGGCAGGGTGAGATGTATGACACACTGAGCCAGGCATACGTTCCTGGAAAGCATTCACGTACAATTCTAACAAGACTGCTGTGCCATCCAAACAGAGACAAGCTAGTTTACAAAGTAGAACAGAGGGCCAAGCCCCGTCATCGGTGGTGTTCATTTTCATTGTCTGAAAACACATAAACACCAGTGGATTTATAGTTCCCTACAATTGCATTCCAGGCAATAATTGGTATACTTGATCAAATGATAAAGGAAATAACCTTTAGGGATTTATCCAAGGACAACTATTAGTGTGAGCTGGTAGGAAATATAAAAGGAACCGTACTTCCCTGTAGGCATGGGGCCACTCTTTCGGATTTTTAAAGGTTTTACTGCCAGATAGTTTGGGGTGATGGACAGAGAACGTGAGTGCTGCGTTGTAAAGTGACTCTGGGTTTAGGTAATAGCCTGGAGTTTGACTTGTCATGTGCCTGTAATCTAATATAGTTATCAGTTGTTAATAATAGTATTATTATTATTTTTTTTATTAATTATTAGTATAGGTAGTCACTGTTTCATTTGTGGACTCAGAGTCTCATGGCTATTCAATAAAATAAAAGATCTAATCCAACTTCATACCCATGCTGGAATCTGCTCTGTACCATCCCCGAAGTAGGGGGCCTGCCTTGGCTTGAATACCTTCAGGGGTGCGGGACTTGCTACCTCTCGAGGTGGCCCATTTCATTTTCATGTAGTTGTTAAGCAGAAAGTGCTTCCTTATATTAAGGGGAAATCTGCCTTTCTCTATCTTCTAAGTAGACACCTATTTCCTCCGATCTTTTTGTCATTCCTTTTTTTTTTTTCAAGAAACATCATGTTATTTTATTTTTCTGGATCAAATTAAATTTGGCTTAGTAGCTCTACTTGCAAGGGTATACCAGATGTCCAAAATCTGCCATCCTTGGAGAGGGTTGTCCCATCTCAGAGTTACGCAAGAGTCCTGAGGGCTTGATTTTTGCTGTATCTTCTTTTCCCCACTCAGGAATGTTTTTGTCTCCCTGAGGGAAGGATTCAAGCCATGTTAGCATCTTCTCCAACGAGACATTGGCTTGCCCTTAACCACACATAGTTAGTGACTGCCCCCTACAGGAGGAAAAGCATAGCACATGCCCAGCCATCTCTGAACACAGCTTCTCCAGCTCCTGGTGGGGGTGTGGCTCTTTGCAAACCCCCCTTAGAAGTGTCTGCAGCTCCCTTCTGAGGTTGCTGTCCCAGGCAACTGCCTCTTTGTTTCTGACATCTGTGAGTCAAGCTCTCTTTCTGCAGCTTAGAACAAAACGAGCACGGACTTCTTGATCATATAACCTTGGTTTCAGCTTTACCATTTACTAGTGTGCCTGGAAAGTTGACCTCCCTGAGCTGGAGGCTTCTCAAATGTAAAGGAAGACTGTGACAATTCCACAGGGCACTGTGCAGGTCAACAGCAATGACAGCGCAGAGTGCTGTCACAGCACCTGGCACACAGCAGGAGCTCAACACCAGTCAGTTTTCTTTCCCTGTCCTGAGCTATTTCCAGCTAAAAGACAGGTCCCATCAATCAAAATTCTCAGCAAATTGCCAGAACTTACCATCTGCCAGGTGGCTACTTCCTAAAGCCAGATGGGCTGCCCGCACCCTGGTAAACCCAGAGTGTTCATAGAGAAGATGAGATATTACCTTTTCTTCCTTGTTCTCTTCTTTTACCACACTGCGTGTCTGGAGACTCTACCATATAGTAGTAGATCTTTATGCACCATGTTGTAATAAAGAAGCATAGTACATTTTCATGGAGGGACGTCGGAATTATGTGCCTGTCGGAGGGAGGACTTGGCACTAGGCATCAGTTACATCTGATGCAGGGTTAGTTTCTAAAGTTAGGGCATAAGGCAAAAATCACAAGTCACGTTACCTTTGGATGTCACGTTGGAAGGTGTGATGTTATTTGCTCCCCTTGTGTGGGAGCAGATCGCATTTTCTTTGGTAGAGCCTCAGAAGAAGTCTGGTGGTTTGTGTTTATGGGCCATGCTGTCTGCAAAGTGCTTATCTTTACATGCTGGCCTCATAGGAATGAGGGGATGGCAGATTCAAGTCTCCCGCTCGTGTTCACTTCAGGGTCCATACTCAATGAGTGGAAAGTTGGTCATTGCAGAATGTTTAGGGTTACTCTCTCTCTCTCTCTGACTAGCACATATAGTTAAATTTGTATTATTAACATATGTGTAGTTTCAGCAAGTATCATTTAGTGAAAGTGATGATATAGGTCTTCTTGATTATTAAGAATGCAAAATGAAGCTGGAGTCCTTGAAAGGAACCTAAAGTTACTGTATACCTTCTGGGAGGCGCTGTTCCTGGAACAGCAAAGGATGATTAGGAGGCTGAAGGTCTAACTCAGCTGCAGCTGCCACGCCAGCTGTGACATCAGGGTAGCTGGCTGAGGCATGAGGCTGCCAGGTGAGTGGGGCTGTCACTCAGGTGGGAGGGCACAGGGGACCCCTGTGAAGTGGAGGGGAGTGCGTGAGGCAGACGCCTGGCCAGACACAGAAGGGGTCTAGCACAGCATCAAAGATCCCACAGTGGGCTGGGGTCTGGGTGCCGCCTTCAGCAGGGTTCTCTCCACACACTTGCCGGCTCCCCAGGGAAACCCCTTGCCCCAGTACACACCCAGCCAGGCATGCCACTCTGACACCTCCGAAATATTCATCTCCAGCTCAGGATTGTCATTTGAGCTGCACCCAGCAGTCCACTAGACCTCTCTACTTGATGTTGTAGAGACGGCAAACTCAACCTGCCGAACTCTGAACTCGGCACTGGCAGGAGCAGAGGTCCCGAGCCCCAAGCTCCCAGCTGCACGCGCGGGGCTAACGGGGACATTGGGTGGGGCCTGATGCTAGAGAACCGGAGAAGGCTGAGCCTCACATGAAGAGAGACAAAACCTGAACTTTGTTATGAATTTAACCACAGTAAACAGGGCAATTACAATACCTAGTATTTCAGGCCTGAAATGCTGTCTGCTCATTTGACTTGTCTTCCTAGGAGGTGGGCATGATTTTGGTGGCCCAAGTCCTAAAGGACAGCTGTCCAGGGAAGTTGGGCACGGTGTCTTCTGTGCTCAGTTAATATCCTATAGTGAGCAGAGGCTTCACAAGGATTCACTGACCTCAGAGCTGAACTGGGTCCCTTTCCTTAAAAGCAGGCGCTGGAGAGTTGCAGGATTTGGAGGGGCGTGGTTCTGGGGCCCTGCCAGCTGGTGTGGGGGAGGTGGCTGGGCAGGGAGCCCGAGTAGGGTCTCCAGAGTCTCCTCTAGGTCCCATCTGTCTATAAAAGTCTCCTTTTGTCAGACAGATTGGTAGGGAGGGGATGAGGGCAGGGAGCAGCTGAGGTCATTAAATGTACTTGAGGGCGAGCAGAGAGCTCCGAGCATCCTGAGCCCTTCAGGCTCTAGATGGCAGTCCTGCTGCATTATCCCCAGAAGCCCTGAGCGGGGCTTGAGCCCTGGGTGAAGGACTTTGTCTCTTTGCCTGGTGTGTCCACCTGCCACAACATCTGGCCTTGCTCTAAAGTGATGCTGCTGTCCTCACGAGTCCCCAAATCTCCAAGTGTTGCCGCCTCCATGAAATAGGTGCTGCCTGAGGACTCCCACGGACCTTCTTGTGCCTATTCTTTCCCTGCTCACCTTTAGCCACACCCACAATCAAACTCCAGGTCAGATCTCCAAGAGCAGCCTGGGGCGTGTGTGGAAAGAATGCCTGGTGGCATTCTCCCTGACTGGTGGCAGGGTTTCACCCTGGGGACCACTGAGCCCTCTCCGGACAGGCTGAGCACCTTGCCTCTTGCCCCTCAGGCTGACAGGTCTCTGTCAGGGCAGGGCCAGTAGCGGAGGCCCGAATCAAACCCTGAGAGCAAGGAGCTCCTTAGAAAAGTTGGAGGAGTTTGGTGGTGGGAGGTGAGGCGTGGGCAACAGGGGCTGCCCTGGCAGACGGGCACATGTTGCCTCCTGCTTCTCCTTGGCAGGGAGGGATGGGGGGAGGGAGAGGCTGCTGCGGGGGTGGGGGGTGATGGCAGGTGGGCCTGGGCGACAAACTTCCACAGTGTTCCCTTCCTATGTTTATAAGAAAACACATTTTCGACACAATTCATTCAAGTACTTTAAGGTTATAAACCAATTTTCCCTCAAAGTGCTTAGCAAGTTTTAAATATTTTTTGCTTAAAGTGAATGTTCCTCGTAGCATACCGTCTCCTTTTTATACAGGAGTCTATTTACGTGAAATGCTTATTTACATATACCCTGCAGCTCTCATGTGCAGAAATATGTTTCTTTGGCAGTGAAACTCAGTTTGGGACAGATACTTGGGCTCTGTTGGGGAGAAGAGCCAGCTGTGTAGGGGTTTGGGAGGTGCCCGAGATGATTTTAAGGGAAAGAGGCATTTCGGGAAAGGGGAAGGGAGGGCAGGGGGCACGTAACAAAGCCAACCCATTGATCTGGGGGTGGGGAAGAGGCTGATAAGCAAGGATTCATATATTTGGTAAAAAGCTACATCTGTGTGCATTTTTTTAGCTTTTCCTATTCATCCTCTCTAACCAGACTCTCGACAGATATTTTCTAAGCACCTTCTCTGCGTGTTTGAAGCTCTGTGCAAAATGCTCCGCCATCTGCATGGACTGCTCTTTCTAATCAAAAAGCATGTGCGGTGACCTTCTGGCAGCCCCTGGAAGGTTTGTTCTTTCACCGTGGCATCTGCGTCTTCATCGCCAGACAATGAGCCTCACCGTTCATCTGCTTCCTGTGTCACACAGGGAGTAAATGTCACTCTAGCTGGCTGCCTCTCCAAATAGGCACTTTTTCAGCGCTCAGAAAAGGATGTGATATTTGCACAAAGTGCTTTGAAGGTCACCTGCTTGAGTTGCTCCCAACCTCCTGCTTTAGCCCTTTCCATGTAATTTCATCTGTTGAAATACTAATCGTAATCATAGTAGTAATGATGACATCTCCTACTTACTGAGAACTTACCCTGCACCAGGAGCCATGCATGTCTGTATCAGAATTATTTAATTTAAGCATCCCAACAATCTTGTAAGTTTCTTGACCTTCCCATTTTTCAGATGAGAAAACTGAGGTCCCAGAGAAGTTAAGAAACTTGCCCGAGATCTGACCGACTCCCCATGTGCAGGGGAGTCTTAGAACCGGGTCATAGCTCTGGTTCGATGCCGTGCCCTCTGGCAAGTCGCCCATGGTCTCCTGGGCTTGGTAAGGAGCTCCCCCTGCTCCTGTAATGCTGTGCTGCCTCGACCCTAGCCCATACTACCTGGATTGTAGCATTTGTTCACTGCTGGCTCCTCCCATTGACTCGGGCCTCCTCAAGGATGGGGGCCATGCCTCATCCACTGGTCACATTCTGGTCCCAGAACGGTCTCTGGCGGGAACTGTTTGAACCCTGACTGGTTCTCATCGTGCATCATGATGAGCATCCTCAAAGGCAAGGGAAGGCGGGGAGAGGAATTTTTGATCGATGCTGGAGGATGCATGGGTTTCTGTTTTCTAGTCCTGAATTGGACATGGGTGATGAAGAAGGTGACATGTGCCGTCCACGTGAAGCCTCTTCTCCCACCACGGAGGATGAAGTGTATCTTACCGTCAACTCTACATCAGAAGGCCAGCTGCCCTGTGGAGAATGTTTGGAGGCAGATTCAGGGACCATTCCCTTGCCACAGTTCTGTTCTTGGGGTGCTCTCTCAGAGTCTTTGCCTCTGGAAGAGTCCCTTGATAGTGAGAGCGAATGGGAAGATCTAGAGGAGGCTGTGGACCCAGATGATGGTGCCTCAGGTGGGTATCACTCTGTCTGGGTGGAATGCAGCTGGGCTGAGTTCTTCTAGTGGTACTTTGTTTTCAGTCCACTTTGGGAGGATGATGGTTCACGGGCATCATGCATTCCCCTCTAGGGGCCACACATTATCATGGCAGGCGTTTTCACTGATCACTTACCATGGTCCATGTTCTATGACAACCCTATAAGTTAGAGTTATCACCATCCCCCTTTTACAGATGACACGTTTGGGACTTTCCCAGGGTCATACAGTGAGTAAGTGACAGAGTCAGAATTCAACCCCAGGTCTCCCACTGCACGGACCAGGGTTCAGTGCTGTCCTCTGCTGCCTCCAGCACGTGGCTGGGTGCACGATCTCTCCTCAGGCCTCTCTCTTTTGGTGGGTTGCTTGTCAATTGCCGATTCCTGTTTGGTCTGCCCCTGCCTGCCCCTGGGCTAGATAGATTTCAGAGAAGAGTCTTGGTATCACTCAATGGGAACCTTCGTGCTGAGCCGCTGTGGCTCCACAGTGAGCTCTTTCTTGATCAAGAAAGTCGAACTGTTAACACAAGACGCTGCCAGAAGTTGGGCCTAGGTCACCAGGCTAGGGCCGGGTCATGCTGAAGAAGACATGGGAGGAGTAAGTGCAAGGAAAACTGTCAGACTGGGAGTAGGCTGGGTTAAACTCTTGACAGGTTGGTAAACCACACCACTTTCTGTTAAAGTGCCTACAACATATGTATTTCCAGTATTTAAAAAGTGCTGAATGTTCAAGAAACTTTCACATAAACACATTTTCAGGGCGCATTGACACTTACCGAGACATCGGCTCATGAAGATTTAGGTGTAATTGAAACACACTCATTCACTTTCATTCCATGGTGTCTCAGCTACATTTTCACCACGAATGATTGAACTGGATTCTTAGAGGACAGTGGCAGGCGAGTTGATAAGGCGGGTGGATATTTGAAATTCAAATATAACAAAAGGCTGGTTCTTATCTGAAATAGAAAGCAACAGGTTAATAGAGGGGATGTCACGGAGGCTTTGAAGACCGTGCATGCTATTTATGGGGAAGTCAAACACTCTGACAACTTTGGGAATGATGCATTATGGATTCACAAAAGTGTGGACCAATCAGGGATCAGCTTATATGTGGAGGGCAACCTTCCTAGAGGGAAGTGAGTAAGTGACAGAGTCAGCCCTCCTCAGGGCTGGGAAGCTAAGAGAAAATAGGGTCAGCAATGCTTCAGGGACCCACAGGGACGCAACTAAGGAGCACAAGTGTCAGTACTTATGAAATGTCCCAGGAGATCTGCAGTGCCCTGGAGGGAGCTGTAGAGAGCAGAATAGAGAGAGCAGGGTTTTGCAGTAGGGGGCGCTCAGGCTCCAAGCCTGGCTCCGCCACTTACTAGCTGGGTGACCTGCAGCAAATGGCTTTTAAACCATCTAAGACTCAGCTGACTGACTGCCAAACGGCGATGATGAAACCCACCTCAAGCTGTTATCATAAGGGTTAGAGGACATTGTGCGTTGGGTGTTTAGCAAACTGCCTGGCATGTAGTAAGGGCTCCAAAGGTGTTAGCTATTTTTATCATAAATCATAAAGGAGGAAGATGACGCAGGGAAATGATGCAGCTTTATTAAAGCATTCGATCCTGTTGGGTTTTTCCATGTAGACAGGAACTAGGCAACTTTGTCAGACCCGTGCCCTAACATGAGGGGTGGGGTGGGGAGCGGGGAATACTGGCTTATGGCAAGAGTGTCAGGACCTGGGGTGGACTGCATAGCCCTCAGCTATGGACGGTGGTAGGAGTGCAGTTAGGCTGAGTCCCGTCGCAGTCGCTTGTCCTCCCTGCTGGTGAGAGGCTGGTGGCAGGTGTGAGCACTCAAGGAGTGAGCAGCCTGCAGACGTCCTTCAAGGCGTCCTGGACCTCTGCTCCTAGAACATTGACTTACTTGCTTCTTTTGGAAAAAGCAGCTCTTGACGTTCTTTAAATTCTCTGAGAGGTCCACAACTCCCCAAAACTAAGGACCTCTGTTGTCTATATTCCCTCTTTCGTCCTGGGAGTGGGGAGATGTCTTGGAGGGTATGAAGACGACTTTGCTTATGGATGCAGTAGTGCATCCTTTAAATCTATATAACAAATTATTTTGTTTGGTCATTTTAGACATTAAGACAGTAATAGTACACAGCTAGTTTCTATGAACGATTTAATTTAATCCTCACATCGACTTTGAATGGTATTCTAATTTCTCTTTTACAAAGTTTATTTAATTTGTCTGAGATCCTACAGCTAGGAGGGGCGGATTCACCCTGCATCTGTCTGATTCTACTTTTGGTGCATTTTTACATTTCCTCTAGAATGTGTCTTTCCACACGGACTTGTGTAACACACAGGTCTTTCCATCACGTGTCAGGAGTCCTACTTTTTCTCTCACATAATGTTTCTCTCTGATGAGGCTAAACCAACCCTCGCTGTCCCGTGAGATTAGGAAGGCCATCCAACTGTTCTGTTTAGGGAAGGCTGCTGGTCAAATGGTGAGGTGACCCGGTAAGAGCTCCTTGTTGCTTTAGGTGAACACAGTCTTCAAAGGCAGAATCCGAAGATTTCCGCACGGACGTCCTTTTGACCGTGATCACGTGGGAGAGCCCTCAGATGTCCTTGGTCCAGAGAATGTACCCACAGCCTCCGCCACCAGGAAATAAGCCTGTGGGTCCCTGAGAAGATGATCTGGGATGGAGGGTCTAGCCCAGTTGTTAAGAACTAACTTCAAATGATCATGCCTGTCACTTCTGAGACTCATTTTGAATAGTGGCCATGACCTCTGTCAGTTCTGGGGTTTATGTCAGTAAAGCTTTGTGTGGGTGTGTGAGTACTCTTGTACTTATGTCTAGGGGGTGGGGGCTCACTCTTGTGAAAGAACTTGAGAACCAACCTCCTATATCAAGATAAACCAGGACAGGGCCAGGTCTCGCTGCTGCGATGGTTCACACTTTCTGGGATAGATACAATGATCCAGTTTGCACTTTTTAGATCTTCATTGGTTGAAGGAGTGTCCACGGTTTTCAAAGTGCCCCAGTTCCCTCAAAGGAATCTGCTGAGGGACTTGGCTCAAAGGTCTTGGGAGTAACTTGTTTTGAGATCTTTCTGTGTTCTTCCTATGCAACTCCATTTGACTATAAATTCTTTTAAAAGCATTTTCCTTTTGGACTCAACAACCTGATTCTAAAGATTATGTGAAGGAAAAATAAGATGGGAACATCTAATAAAAAAGGAAGAGTGAAGTGGGAGATCCAGCATTACTAGACATTAGGACACACAGCCACCACCATAACAAAAGACCAAAACCATGTGGGATTAGCAAATGCACAAAAGAAATAGACCCGATGGACCACAGTGTGAGCAAAGGAACACACTCGGCGCTCTATACTGGGGGACACATGGCAGTCAGCATCTCAGCATGGGGGAGGGAGGGGAACTTCATAGCTGGAACTGTGATAGCTGGAGAAAATGATTTAAATTCAAAGCTCACTTCAATTACTAAATCACATACAGATTGATAAATACAAAAAAACACATCAGAGAAAAACTGGTAAAAAATGGACTCTAGTTTTATCAAATCGACAGAGGAATAATAAGCTTCCTCTGGCTTACGGCAGTAGACAAAAAGCATAACAAGGAAGAACTACAAAGTTGACAATATTGAAAAAGTTAAAACTTCTGTACAATAAAAAAATTAATGTAAAAATAGGAGCAATGGTTTGGGAAAACATTTATATAATTGTGAGTAAAGATTAATATCTATAATATTTAGAAAGCCCATTATAATTTATAATAGATTAATAAAGGATTTCAATAGACAGTGTATACAATAAAAATACAAATCGTGGACAAAAACATAGTCTAATCAAAATAATGTCACTGTACTAATTTGTGTTCACCACATTTGCAAAATTTTAAAAAACACAATCCAATTCTGGCAAAATTTTGGTGAAGCTAGTGTACTCAGAAATATCAAAAGCCATAAAAGTGCTTATGCTATTCCTGAGAATTCATCCCAAAGAAATAATTCAGAATAAGAAAAAAATCTGTATATTTTAAGATGTTCATTGCAGTGTTCTTGATAAAAACGACAAATTGAAAATGGTGAAAATGCCTTAGAATATGGTAATATTAAAGGCAATTATGTCAACATGGTGAAAAAAATGAATAGAATAGAATAAAATAGAAATGGTAATAGAAAAAATATGGTAATATTAGAGACAATATGGTGAAAAAAACACAGTTATAGTATAGTAACATAATGGAATATTATGCAGCCAAGAAAACAATAAAAATAAATAGAAAAAAGTCACAACTTAGAAAAGTGTTGGATATAATAGCTCAAAATTGTGCCCAACTGATTACAGCCACAGAAGAGCATGTGTGCAATGGAGACGTGCAACGAAGACGCGAGAATGCTCAGCAATGGGACAGAAATCACCCAGTGTTTGGGTGATGGGATTAGGAGAATAGATTTTATTCTCCTAATAAAGGAATAAAAATTCCTTTACTTTTACAGATTTATCACTTAAATAATGAATTTTCATTGAAATGAAGAGACTAAAACAGCAAAAAGAAAAAACTAAGAAAGAAAGCAACAACAGACAAAAGAAAACTAAGACAAAGGTTTAGAAAAGGCTGTGGTCTAAAACCTAATTTATGAACTTTTCTCTATGTGCTTTTATTCCTAATTTCCTGGTCTCTTGACGATAGAAAGGTCTTATAGGTCACTTGGCTTGTTCTGCTGTTAATAAAAAAGAAGTTTCCAGGCATCTGAGCCCTCTTGTTTCAAATGCTCTCAGGGCTGGAGCCAGCTCTCTTGATGCACCATTACACAGTTTCATGGGCCTCGAGGTTAGGGAATTAATCAAGTGTGCAATGAAGTGAATAAATAACAGTATTTACAATTTCAGAACTGCTTGCACTCTGGTTGCTTATTTCCTCTTTGGAAAAGAAATACTTCGCTACAGGTTTGAAATGAGTCTAGTCCTCCTCCTTGTAGAAGAGGACCCCCCCCTTCCCGGCCTGTTTACGCATTTTGAGCCATATCTCATGAAGAACCTGTTAATTTGACATAGACGGTCTTGATCGCAGCTGCCTCTTGCTTTGTTTCAGGGCAAATGTCAGAAAGAACATTGCAGTCCTAAGGGACTCAGCTCGTTGCCTGCAAACTGTTTCCATGTCTGGCTTCCACATCATACATTCTCGAAGCTGGCTGTACCTAAGAATCAACTATAGAGGGTGTTAGAAATATAGCTTCATTGGCGTCACTCCTGCAGACTCTGAATCAGCAGGGTTGGGGTGAAGCCCAGAAATCTGTACGTTTACCACACTCAGCAGAAGATTGTATGTGAGGCCAGATTTGAGAATAACTGATCCAAATGCTTCAAGATTTTGCTTGGCCTTCCCATCTTCCCTCTCTGCCGTAAATATTTATGAAGCTCCTATTATGTGCCAGCACACCATTTTGTATGAGGTTGCTCAGACATAGACATGTTCCCCACTAAATTGTGGAGCAATAAGGGGCTTCCCAGCTCAACATAGTAAAGATGTCAATTCTCCCCAAATTAATTTATAGGTCTCATGCGATTTCTATCAAATTCCCACCAAGATATTTTGTAGACATAGACAACCTTATTCTAAAATTCGTTTTTTTAATATTTTAAATATAGTTTACCTTATACAAATAAAAATATGTTCTGAAATTTATAGGAAAAGGCACAAGCCCTAGAATAGCTAAAAAATCCTGAAAAAGTAGAATAAAGTGTGAGGAATCACTGTACCCAATATGAAAGCTTACTCTATAGCTGCTGTAGTGAACATGGTGCAGTATGGCAGAGGGATAGACACATAGATCAAGGAAATAGAATAAAGAACCCAGAAATAGACCTACACAGATATTCCCAACTGATTTTTGACAAGGTACAGAAAAAATTTAATGGAGAAAGAATAACCTCTTAACAAATGGTGCTGGGATGATTGGACATCCATAGGGAAAAAAACGAACATTGACCTAAACTTCACGCCCTGTGCAAAAATGAACTCAAAATGGGTCATGGACTTAAATGTAAATGGAAAATTACACGACTTTTAGGACAAAAAAGAGAAAACCTTTGGAATCTAGGGCTAAGCAAAGAGTTCTTAGATTTGACAGCAAAAGCATGATCTGTCAAAGGGAAAATTGGTAAATTGGTCTTTTGCTCCGAGAAAGATGCTGTTAAGAGGATGCGAAGTCAAATTTCAAACTGGGAGAAGGTGTTTGTAAACTACATGTCCTACAAAGGAGTAGTATCTAGATATATAAAGAACTCTTAAAACTCAACAGTAAAACACCTAAAATCCAATTAGAAAATAGGCAAAAGACATGAACAGACATTTCACAGAGGATGATATGCAGATGACAAGTAAGCACATGAAAAGAGGTTCAACTTCACTAGCTGTTAGGGAAATGCAAACTCAAACCACAGTAAGATCTCTCTATACACATATCAGAATGGTAAAATAAAAACCAGTGACAACACCAAATGCTGGTGAGGATGTGGATAAAGTGGATCACTCATACGCTGCTAGCAGGAATGTAAAATGGTACAGTCACTCTGGAAAACAGTTGGGCAGTCTTTTATAAAAAGTAAACGTGCAATTACCATAAGACTCAGCAATTGCATATTAGGCATTTGTCTCAGAAAAATGGAAACATGTTCACACAAAAACCTGTACGTGAATGTTGATAGCAGCTTTATTTGTAATAGCCAAAAACTGGAAACAATCCAGATGCCCTTTAGCCAGGTGAATGGTTAAACACACTGTGGGACATCTGTACCAAAAGGAGGGAACTATTGATACATGTTTGGATGGACCTCTAGAGAGTTATGGTGAGAAAAAGCCAGTTGCAAAAGCTTGCACAGTATGATTCCATTTATGTAACATTTTTTTCCCCCATTGGGGGAAAGGATAGTCTTAAAAACAATTTATGATGGAACAACTAGATACCCATAGGTGGGAAAATGAATTTCAGTCCTTCCTCATACCATATATAAAAATGAACTTGAATGGGTCACAAACACAAACTAAAAACTAAAATATAATACTCCTAGAAGAAAACATAGGAAAATATCTCCATGACTTTGACATATACAAAGATTTCTTAGACAGGATACTGCATAGATTTTTTTTGTGTGTGAGGAAGATCAGCCCTGAGCTAACATCCATGCTAATCCTCCTCTTTTTGCCGAGGAAGACTGGCTCTGAGCTAACATCTATTGCCAATCCTCCTCCTTTTTTTTTCCCCCAAAGCCCCAGCAGATAGTTGTATGTCATAGTTGCACAACCTTCTAGTTGCTGTATGTGGGACGCTGCCTCAGCATGGCCAGACAAGCGGTGCATCAGTGCGCGCCCGGGATCTGAACCCGGGCCGCCAGTAGTGGAGTGTGTGCACTTAACCGATAAGCCACGGGGCCGGCCCCTGAATAGATTTTAAGATTCAAAGGGTTTTGGAGTCAGGTAGACTCGAGTTCTGGCACTGATAATATTTAAGCCTTTAGTCGACTTTTTTATTACTCTAAATCCAAGTTTCCTCTTTAGTAAGCCTTTTCATAAGGATTAAATGAAAAGTTATACAGTCATGCACTGTGTAATGTTTCGGTCAATGGCAGACCACATATATGATGTGGTCCCATAAGGTTAGCACCATATAGCCCAGGTGTTCAGAAGGCTCTACCATCTAGGTTTGTGTAAGTACACTCTATGATGTTCACACAATGACGAAATCGCCTGACGCATTTCTCAGAATGTATCCCCATCGTTAAACAATGCATGACTGTATGTGAAGTACTGAGCATACTGCTTATTGCATAGTATACCCACAAAATTATAGCTATTAACATAAACAAAAGTGGCTGTCACATTCATGGGCTTTTGTAAGATTTGCCTGGATTCTAGCCCGATTCTGCAATTTTCAAGCATCTCAAGTGAATAACAGACATGTAGCAAATTGAAGCTGATGCTCTCATTTTCTTAAGCTAGAGTTCTTAAAGTTCTGGTCATTTAAAAAAAGTGATATATTGGATGTCATTAAAACTAAAAACTTCTGCTCTTTGAAAATCACCTTTAATAAAATGAAAAGGCAAACCATAGACTGGGAGAAAATATTCACAATACATATATCTGATCAAGAACTTGTATTTCAAACACTTATCATTCTGTAAGAAGACAAACAACCCAATTTAAAAATGGGCAAAGTATTTGAACAGATACTTCTCAAAAGACATACAAATGGCCAATAAACACATGGTAGTATGCTCAAGATCACTAGTTATTAGAGCAATGCAAATTAAAACACAATGAAATACCACTACACACCTACTAGAACAGCTAAAATTCAAAAGAGTGGGCATACCAAGTGCTGGCAAGCCTGTGGAGCAGCCAGGACTTTCATATATTGCTGGAGGGAATGTAAAATGGTACACCCACTTTGGATAATAATTTGGTAGTTTCTTATAACTTTAAACATACATACAGCAATTCCACATCTAGGTATTTGCTCAAGAGAAATGAAACATATATCCACACAAAGACTTAAATATGAATGTTAATAACAACTTTACTCATAATGGGCAAAAATTGGAAACAGAATCTATCAATAAGTAAATGCATTAAAAAATTTTAGTAAAATTGGAACTACATTGAAATTACTCAGTAATAATAAGGAAAGAACTACTAATGCACATCTCTGGAGACATTTCAAAACTTTTATTTTTTAGTTAAAAAGCTAGACACAAAAGAGTACATGCTATATGATTCCATTTATCTGAAATTTTAAAACAGGAAAAATTAACCCATAGGGACAGAATGCAGAATAATGTTTGCCTTTGATGGGGGATGGAGAGAGAATGACAGCAAAGGGACATGAGTGAATGTTTTGGGTGATGAAAATTTTCTTTATTTTGATTGGGTTAGTAGTTACATGGGTACACTTGTGTCAAAACTTGCCTAACAGTACACTTAAGTGAATGTATTTTATTATATGTAAATCATATATCAATAAAGTTGATTTAAACTGCAAAAACCCAAACTATATAGTATATGTTCCTCTGACCATAAAACTAATTCCAAATTTATATTCCCTCCCCACCCTGGACCATATAAGCATGTCTATTTTTTTCTACACTGATAACACCACTGGAGATGATAACTCTTTTTAGATCTTGTTCCATTTGCTATGCAAAAGAAGATACCTAACTGACTTGTGTTGCCCAGATATTAGTGACTTGTCTGAAATGCTAACTTTTAAAGGGGCAAACAAAGGAAGTTAAAATGACAAAAGTATAGAAACGGAGAACAGATTCATGGTTACTGTAGGTTAAGGAGGGAGTAGGGGCGGAGGGGGGCAGGAGGGAGGAAAGTGGGTGTGGTTATAAAAGGGCATCAGGAGGCATCCTTGTGGTGACGGAACTGGTCTGTATGTTGACTGTGGTGGTGAATACTTGAGTCCCCATGTGATAAAATTGTACAGAACTTAACACACACACACACACACACACGAGTACAAGTAAAACTGAGAAAACCTGAACAAGAGGCATGGACTGCATCCACGTCAACATCCTGGTTGTGATATTGTGCTAGTTGTGTAAGATGTTACACTGGGAGAAACTGGGTAAAGCGGACAGGAAATCGTCTGTATTATTTCTTATAACTGTGTGTGAATCTATAATTATTTCAAAATAAAAAGTTTATTTAAAAAAATGGTCTTCCCAGCTCTGCTTCAAGCATGCCATGGCTGTTCCACATGTTGGCAGGGCGGGTTCTACACAAAGTGACACGTCCATAGACGGAGATTAGGCGTGCCCAGCCTCTGCTACCCACGTGCTTGAATTGCCCACGACTCCCAGACAGCCCGTCTACAGTCAGTGCCGCCACTGTGGCACTTGTAGTATTTTTTCATAAATTACAATTCTGTCCTTCAGCTACACAGATCTCTGCTGCGGAATAAAGAACTCAGCTTCCGAGTCAAACAATCACGGAGAAAAGGAAACAAGATGAATACTGGAACAGCTCTACACGTCTCTGCCCCATTTTCAGTTTGACACCCACTCATTGAGCACTTCCTGTATAGCGGGCTCTGGGCAGGCTCAGGGGATAGGGATAAACGTGGATGCTGATTGCCCACCAGGAGCTCGCATCCTGTGAAGGAGGTAAACTACAAATACATGGCTATAATCAATGGGAATAATGCTGTAATGATGGTATAGAGATGAATGTATAGAAAACAGGGATTTTTCCCAGAATGGAATACTAATCCTGCCTGAGGGGAGGGACAGGGATGGGATATCAAGGCCTTCCTCTGAGAGGAGTGGTGTAGGCAGTGAGGGGCATGGAGAGGAGGCAACGAAGACGCAGCATGTAGACAAAGCCAGCAGGGGGCTGAGAGGCAGGAGAGGAGCCAAGAGATGGGATGGGGACAGAGAGTGAACTAAACTTGGCTTTTCAGCAGGTATTTGTTATAATCAGAACTCCAATCAGAAGATTAGTCTGGTCTGAGAGCTGGAGAAGGATTGGTGTGGGAGAGACAAGAAGTAATCAGATCGCTTTGGAGACGGCTGCTGATTCCAGAGCAGAAGGAATGGTGGGCCCGTCAAGTGAAACGGGGATTGTGGAGGAATAGCATATTTGGTGATCAGGTTGGTTTTGTATATTCTGAATTTGAGATATCTCTGGATATGAGGTCCCCCAGAGGGACATTTTCACTAAGGTGCGATCGTCTTTAATTCCATTGCAAGGGGTCCAGTGACTCAAAGCAATGCTATGACGTGGCTTTATCTACAAGAGATTCTGTAGAACGGACCCTAAAGATAGCTGTGCTATAAAACTCTACCACATAAAGGGAGCAGCAGGTAGAGGCAGAGTTTAAAGGCAAGTGTAGATGGACACATCTCATGGTTGTGGGTGGATGAAGAGAGGAGAGGGAAGGATGTGGAGTCTCCTCTGTGCTTCTTCATCAGACTCCTCATTGATTGATAGACACACGCTACCATGTCACCCCGTCTCTTTGATAAGAATCTTCTAAGATCAGCAGTCAAAACCTTCTATCTCTGAATCAGTTCCTAAAATCAGACCTGCTTATTCTCAGTGGGTACAGAGTAGACTATTAGTTGTTTATTCAGCATCCTTTCCTCCTTCTTTCTGCCAGGGTAAGACCCAATTGGTTTAAAGGCAACTCCTTTTGCTAGTGATAGAACTAATGATTAAATTTAAGCCAATGAAACATAAGCAGATATTTTGCAAGAACTTTCAAAGAAGTTCCCCATGCATTTTTATGGAAAGTTTCCAGAAAGCAATTATTTATCTACCCCACTGGATAGCTTCTGACAGCCTTTCCATGACCTCAACAGGAAGCAGTCTTAAGATGAAGCCAACGGAAATCAACATTGTGGATGCTGGAGCAAAAAGATCGAAAGAATCTTGGTCCTTATTGACAAAACTGAGTTGCTGAATCGACCAACCTGGAACCCTGCCCTGCAGTAGGCCTTGGCATTCTCATGGCAATAAATTGACTCATGTTTAAGCCAGTTGGACTTGCAGCTGAAAATCTTCTAACTTACACAAGAGTATCAACTGCCTTTCCCCAAATTCTATCCTTGAGGGCCCTCTATGTCTATGACTCAAAGATAGAGACATTCGCCAATCCTGATCTCTTTGCATTTCTGTTTCTCTACCAAGCTTTCCTTTACTGGAATTTTTGAATTTCCTATTATTGTTTTGAAACAGAAGCCTCAATGTCTACCTGTGTTATTGAGGATACAATCCTTTTCCTCAAGGACTTAGTGAGAAGCTGGGAGTCCTAACTATAACTGTGGGTAGAGGCTGCTCTTCATAGAAGAGCTTTGTCAGAACCTGCTAGGTTTCAAGCTCTGTGTCAGGTACTTTGTGTTTGTAACCACCTTTATCCCGCCTATAGCCCCGCGGGGCAGGTATCTGTGGTCGTCACACAGGGGCCCTTGGCGCTGGAGTGGGGCTGTGTGACTTGTTCTGACCAGAGTTGTGAGCAGAAGTAATTCGAGCCACTTCTAGACTGGGACATTTAATTGTAGAGCCCTCCAGAGCTCCCTTTCCATCGGCTGCAGTGACCACAATGTGTGAGACGCTGGGTGCTCCATCAGCCTGCAGTTGAAGTCAGGGGGCATGAGCAGAGCTTCCAGCTGACCGACACTGGACATGCCCTGAGAGCAAGAATCCTACCCTGACTGCTCTAAGTGACTCAGATTTGGGGTTCATTTATTATAGCAGCATAATCTAGTTGATTTTGCCTCATATATCATTAGGGTCATTTTTACATATGAGGAAACTGAGACTCAGAGAGGTTCAATAATTTGTTGGAGGTAACAAGAGTGGTACTGGAATAAAACCCAGGTCACTCTGGAATAAAGCCCATGCCCTTCTCTCTCAGTCACGATGCCTCCTTAAGGACTTGGCAAAACAAGGACAATGAGTGGCTTTCAAGATTGTATTAGAAAGATTGAGAAATGAGAAAAAATTAAGAAATTATTTCACTCTGCTTGGAAGATTCTCTGAACATTTCTTATCAATATTCTTAGCTCTCACCAAAGAAGTCTCCCCTTTCACTGTGCCTCTCTGCACTGCTCCCAAAGACAGCATGCTAAGAGGCAAATAAAAACAGGGACTCCCTTGTTAATATCCTTTGATGGCTAGTCCTACAAGATAGCATTCAAAGTCCACAGCATAGTAGGCAAAACACCCCAGGATCTGGCTGCAACTCAGTTCTCCAATTCCAATTCCATCTCTTTGACCATCCCTTAGACTCTATCTCATGCCGTCATATGGAGTGGCTTGTGGTACCCTAGAACATGCCATGCTCTCTCATGCTCCTTCCTGTGCTGCTCTGTGCCAGACACCTCCATGTGGCACACTCTCCCTTCTTCATTCAGTTGACACCTACTCATGCCTTAAGAGTCACCTCCTCTGGCAAGCCAGCAGCACTGGTGATCACTCACCCATAGTCTATAAGGGTTTGGAGGGTAAGGAAGCCAGAAACGGAAAATTCCTCTGAAAAGAGTTACTGGAATGCTATGGCATTTCCCTTTCCACACCTGTTTCCCCTCCTTGGGGAGGGAAGGGGAGAGGGAGAGCGGTGCTTCTCCTTCACCTCTGCCCGCATGAGAGGAACTTTAAGAGCATAATTTATAAGGCTTGACATGCATCTCCTGCAATTTGAGGGGGACACAAGGGCTTGGTGTCTGACCCATAGCTGAGCAATCTAAAGGTGAGAGGTGATGGCTGAAACAACATGCCTGGTGGGAGAGCAAAGAGAGAGAGGACTGTCCCAGGAGAGAACTGCCAATACCCTTGGCAGGGCAAGGATGCATAAGTCCTTGTTATAGTTGGGTGGACCTATGAGCGGGGCACAGCTTGGAGCTGCTGTAAAACACGCAGGGGTTACATGGACCCAAACAGAGAGAGCCAGAGCTTCAGCTCACACGGAGGGTGCATTGGCGAGAATCGTAAAAAGGCACCTTCCTGTGGCTGATGAATCACACGAAGGTGGCCCTTCCTCCTTTTGAGAAGCCCCTCATGGAGGAATAAAGCCAAGTCTGCATTTTGGCCTCCACTTACCCATTTGTCTGATGCCTTTATTTATGACAAAAACTACGTAAACACACTGGTACCCAGGGGCCCAGGGAAGGCAGGAGTAGGGGAGGGTGTTGTAAACAGCTGGCCAGAGGCAACATCACCCAAGCAATGGAGTTGCACTTGGAGACTTCTCACAGGAGAATTCTTGGGGGAAACCATGAGATTCTTTCTCAGGACAAACAGCCAGCTCAAAACATCTGCCGAGCACAGAGGGCCCAGTGCTGGATTCCCGTTGCAGAGGTGCCAGACGCTGAGCCTGGAGGGTAGGATGTGGGTGTGAAGCTGGGTGAGAAAGGGGAAACTGACATGCCCATTTCCCAGGCCTGTTTCCAGCCCAACGCAGTCCTGGCCTCCAGGTGGAAAGAGCCTAACAGTTAGATCAGAAGTCAGAGGGAGTCTGACACTGAAATGGGACTGTTCTGGGTGCTCAAAGTTATGGACCTGCCCAAGGCTTTATATGCAAGGGCCCAGAAAAAAATGCACCTGGGCATTGCTTTTGTATGGCATGGGAAAGAAACAAAGAAGTTGTCTTTTGCATGCACCCTATTCTGTCCAGCTAGCAAGATGCAATAAGATGGTGACATCTATATTCTTGCTGGAAAGCCCAGGGCTTGGCACAGACCAAATGGTAATACAGGAGGACTGAAAGGCATGAATCCAGCTCTTCTCTCAGAATCTGGCAGTGTTTGCAGTTCACTTTCTGCCACATCCTCATTTTACTGTTAATAGGCAGAGCCGGGAGTGGAAGGCAGGCATCCATGTACAAGAGTTTGTGGACGACTCTCCCGCCAACTTAGCAGTACTCTCCCATCGAAGGCTAAGGAGTCTCTCTCCTTGTGGCGTGTGCATGGAGAGCCGTGGGCCAGCTGAAGCTCTGCAAACGACTTTGCTCTCCTGAGCAAACTAAGGGATCAATCAATTCATATTTATTGGGCATCGACCATGTGCCAGGCTCAGGGACCAGGCAGCTGGGAATTCACAACAAGGTAAGTGCATGTCCTTCTGCTCTTTAAATAAAGTCATTTTCAGCCTCCATTGGGATTTTTATTGGCCTTCGACTTTCCACAATTTATTTTTATAGAGTCTTTTATGTGAAGTGTTTCAAAGCTGAGCAGAGAGAAAGTTAACACACAGAAAAGGCCCCACAGCTTCTTCCAAGCTCACGGTCCTCGTCCATTCACACTGGGTGGTGCCAGATGTGAAGAACACCATTCAAAAATAAACCGGGCTGCAAAGTCGAGGCCTGTACCATGCTGGATCCTGTGGAAGGGTAGTGTCACTGAATCATTCTTTTTTTTTCTGTCAGTGTTTCTTGTTCTTAGTCATCTGCTCTTCCCTGGCCCCAGGCCAGGTTTAGAAAACCCTGAACTGAGCATGGGCCTTAGGGACTGTGAAGAAATGACTTTGGGTTCTGAGTTCCTGGGTGTGAGCTGTCCACTGGGGTCTGGGAGGCCCTCACGAGTCCTCTCTGTGTCTGGAGACCCATGGCTTGGGGTGAGGAGCCATTTTGGTAGTAAATTCTTGCACTTGAAAGGAGCATATGGGCCCCATCTCAGCAGAGAGCAGACATTTGCCTGGCCGTCGTGGTGCATCCCGGAGGGAGTCTGGATGCCCAGATCGGAGGCAAGGATGCAGACTGTGAGAATCCAGAATCAGCATGACTTCTCTGTGCTATCAAGCTGCTTCCCCATGTGAGGTTCCCCAGGCATCTGCAGTCAGCCTAGGGCCAAGCAGGACATGAGGAGATGGTGTCTAGGGGGCAGCAGGGAGGCGAGCACTGAGAGACTCCTCAGCTCGGCTAGAAAGGGGACCTGGAGAGATGGACTGAGGAGCCCAGAGGAGAGGCAAAGCTGAGGCCTGGGCTAGAGGAGCAGAGTGGCATAAGGTCTGCTTTGAGGAGCGAGGGCCTGGGGTTGCATTGTGGAAAGCTCTGTGAGGTTGAGTCCTGGGGCCAAGAGGAAAGGTAACTTGAGCAACCTGGTCTTCTGGACTCTGCTTTTGGAATGCCTGTCTGGTGCATGAATACCTCTGGCCTGATTTGTGAATGGCATCCAGCCTTACCCACAACAGGACAGAGACCGTGACTGCAGTGCGTCCTCTGCTCAGAGAGAAAGAGGGAGTGAGAGATGGGAACAGTGAGCACAGACATCCTGGGAGAGCCACAACCCTAGGGAAATGTGTGGATCTAACCTCCTGGGAAAGGAAAGCAACATTTACCGCCAGACATGGTGATGGATGCTTCTGTCCTTTGTCTGATTAAACACTCACAACCCTATGTCTCCATTCTTAAAAAAGAGAAACTGAGGTAGAAGTTGGGAAGTAACTTGCCTGAGGTCACCAGCAATTCACTAGCAGAGCAAGACTCCCTGCACTACTGGCAATTGGCAAGACATGAGGGCTTGAGAAGGCCTCCAAGGAATGGTAGAAACTTCGGTAAAGTGCTAAACTTTATAGTTCTTTGAACTTTTCACTGGTAAAAACAGAAGCAGCCAAGGAGAGCCTTCTGGGTCAGTGGTCTCCGGGAGTATTGTGTGGTTGGTTTAGCAGGAAGTTGGGGGATAGGATGAGACCTCAGGGTCCACTTCCACCAAGTGTTCGTTTAGTCTCCATTCAGGGATTTCCAGATGCTGTGGGTGGGAATTCTTCCCTCTGTGTGTCCTCCAACAGCAATCTATGTAGGAAACAATATTTATAACATTTCCATTCATTCCTGCTGCTCATGTTTGTGAAATGGTGACCACATGCAGAGTTCTGATGTTAGACACTGTGAGAAACAAAAGAAACATCAGACATGGAGTCCATCTTTAAGGAGAAATCCTACCCTGGCTCTGGTATGGCTCACCAGGGCGTGCCTTGGCTGCTGAGGGAAGGGGAGGCCTCTAATGGAGAGAAGGCAACTACGGTCAGTGACTCAGGCAGCAGGGAGCTGACCCCTTCATGCCTGGACAGAGGGTGGCCGTTTTGGCTCAGTCTCAGTTCGGCTGAAGGATATGGCTCTCTCCTTGGACCAACACTGAAAGCTGTGGGCTAAGTGAGGCAGGTCTGATCATGCCTTCAGGGGAACTGGATCCGCTAGCCAGCTCTGGTCAGGACCAGATGGAGAAAGGTGTGCTCATCAAGATTAAAAGGTTCTGGCTTCCTGTTTGCGGTGATGTCTATACCCTGAATTCTCCCTACACTGACCACCCTACCTGAAAGTATCTCAGCTGATCTAGTAGCCAACTGACCTCACATTACGGCACAGGCAAGTGACTCCTTCTGCAAAAGTCTATCCTGTCCAAAATGCCCAAACACTCTGGCCCCACTCCGACACTGCAAACCGATCTCCTACCCTGGCCCCTCTGGGACTCAGGACCGGGCTTAGGGAAGGTGTGAACCAGGTGAGCACTCCTAGAGAACACAGTCCTCAGTGGCTGAGGATGTGGGCATGGCTCAGAGAGTTGTTGGCATTATGAGCCTGGCTTGGGAGAGGGGCAAGGACTGGGCAGCGGATCAGCGACGGCAGGGCGCCTACCGCTGGGTCCGCGGTGGGCGCTGCAGTGCCTCGGACGACCAGCAGAGGAGGCACTGCAGGCTCCGGCCCGGCCAGCAGAGGGCGGCGGCGCGGGGCGAGGCTGCAGTGTGCAGGCTCGCGGGCGCCTCCGGGATTGGACAGCACCGACTCTGCCGGGCCTGCGGGCTCCCTGCGCGTCCTAACCGGCCAGGTGGGCTGGGGAGCGCAGGTACGGGCGGTTGGGGCCGGGCGGGGCATGCGGGACATGTGCAGGTGAGGCTAGGTGACTGGGGGCCAGGTGAGACGGGGGAGGGGAGGGAGACCGCAGCGCTGCGGCCTGAGAGGGTGGACTTGGGCGAGAGGAAGTTGCCATTGATGCCCAGGGGCCGAAGGAGTGGCCTGGGGCCCCGGACACCAGGAGACCTGCCTGGGCTGGGTTTGGACGGCCCTTGGCGTTGTGAGGCCAGAGTCCGCTGATGCCTGCGGGGAGACTCGGCCTGGGCAGTGTGATGCCCGGATGTACTGTGACATGTGTTTTGGTTCCTGTGTGTGACAGGTTTGGGACAGGAAACACTGGCTTTGTGGTAAAGAAAGGCCTTGAACTCTGGTTGAGGAGCATAGAGCTGATATGATTGGTAAGAAGCCATAGTCGTGTCCTAAGACATGGGCTCCACTGGCCCGGGCTGGGAAGGTTTGGAGACCAAGAACTCCGTTCTCACTCAAGGACCAGTGAGGGGTGAGGGGCCGAGAGAGAAACAGAGTATTAATTCATCATTTAATGCAACAGCTATTTTTTGAACACCTCCTGCTGCCAGGTACTGTTCTAGAATTTGGGAATATCGATGAACAAGATAGGCAAGGTCCTTGCCTTCATGGAGTTATATTCCAGGTGGGAGATAACCGTTCAAGGCTGAGTCATGGTTTTTTGCTTTGCTGTTTAATGAGAAGAGGAAAACTGTAGATGGGGGGTAGGTTTCATTTTTGGAAGAGGTGGAATCAAGAATTCTGTTATGAATATGTTAGGTTTGAGATGCCTAGTAGGTTTTTTCCAGCACACAACATATGAACAGTATATTTGGAAAGATTGTACAGTGAATTCTGGACCCTCACAACCTAGATCCTTCCATTAACACTTAGCTACCCTTGTCTTTTCACATATCTATTCATCTCTCCATCTCTCTCTCCATCTGTCATGGTAGATTTATTTTTTTGCTGTGGTGAAATATACAAAACATAAATCACCTAGTAGATTTTTCAGTTGCGATGTCAAATAGGCCATTGGGAATTTGAGTCTGAAGTCCTGCGTGATGTCAGGGCTAGAGTTGGTCTTTGAAATCATCACTATATAGATGGTATTTAAACTATGGGACTGGATAAAACCACCTAGGCTGAGAGCGTACACAAACAAGAGGAGGGGAAGCCAAAAAAGGGGGAAGTGGTGGGCAACCATGGTGAATGCTACTGTGTAAGATGGATTTGGCGATTAGGAGGATTATAATCATTTTAACAGCAACTTTAGTGGTGTAGAGGGGCGTTAAGGTCAAGTGGAATTGTTTTTTAAGATAGAAGGAACTAGAATATGTTTATATGCCAATGGGATTGAACTTATAGAAAGGGAGAAATGATCCAGATGAGAGAAGGAAACATTGCAGGTAGAAGTCTGTGAACAACTGAGAGGGGAGGAGACCCCAGAGCAGGTGGGTAGCTGGCTTTGAAATAAGCAGGAATGCATATTCTGTTGTAAGTAGAGGGGAAGCTGAGACAGTGGGTGCAGAGGCAGATAGGTGTAGAGGCACCGTCTGTCTGAAGGCAATTACTGGCTGAGAGTAAGGACAGCAGGGGAGAGGAGAAGAGATGTTAGAACTCAGAGGAGAGACATGTGACATAGTCCTCCTGGAGAGTGGGAAGGTGGACTAACTAGGGAAGTGGATTGGATTGCCAGGCAGTGTTGAGTCCCCATTTGAGATGTGTAGTCATGAATTTAAAGTGAGATCAACCAACAGGGTTGTGTGGTTTTCTATGGGAATGTTCAACCTTGGAAGGATGTTGTAAGAATTAAATGAGATCATGCATGGAAAGTATTTAATACGGTGGCAAGCACATGATGAATGTTACCTACTTTTGTTTGAGTTCTCATTTTGTTTTTTTGTTTATACAAATGTGACAGGAGGGCAGACATTTGCCACCTGAAAGGGTCTTCTGTGGCATGTTCTCCAATCAGACCCCAGAGTCCACTGCAGTTTGCAGCTACTTGGACGTCTGGCTCCTGGTGTGGTTACATTTATACAGCTTGATAATTGAGGATGTTTGCTAAAAAGAGCCAAACTGTAGCAAATAGGGCTCTCCCTTGTCAGATCAGTTCATAGTCTTGGGCTGATTGGGCTGGGGGGGGGGGGGTTGTCACAGTGGCAGTTTTTAAATTTTTGTGAAAATCTTTTACTACTGCATTTCATATTGGATCTGATGTAGTGGGAATCTGTGGAATCTAAAGATCTAAGATTGCCAGGGGAAATTTTCAGTTTAATAGGTTCTCATTTCTTCCTGACCACTTGGGCTGTATTATGATTCAAGTAATAATAATGGCTGACATTGGCAGCTCTTAAAAGTGCAAAGCACTGTTTGAAGCACATCACGTGCATAATCTTGTTTAATCCTCGCCTCACCTCAATGAGGCAGGTACTATTATTACACCTATTTTTTAGATATAAAAATAGGCTCAGAGAGGTTAAGTAACTTGCCCAAGGTACACATAGTCCGATCTCCAGTTTCTGCTGCAGACGAACTTTTTAAAAAGACTTTTTGGCCATCACTTGTCTGCACTCTCCTGGAGAACTGCAGCAGATTGCCTGGCTTCAAAAACTGCCATTTACTAGCTATGTGACTTTGGGCAAATCATTTAACCTCTGTGTGCCTTTGTTTCTTTATTCATGAAATGGGAATAATAATAGTCCTGCCTGATTGGGTTCTTTTGAGGATCTCATGAGTTAATGTATTTACTAAGCCTGAAATAGTGCCTGGTTGTTTAAACGCTGTTGTTATCATCTCCCTGGTCATGTAACCATAGTGGTATGTGTACTGATTGATTGACTCCCCTAAAATCATTCTCTGAGGGTCCCGGTACAGTAGCTAGGTAGAGTTTGAAAATTGCAGGGCACTCTACTAATGCTCCTAACTCAGAGATCACCTTTGTTTCCTTTAATTTTATCATCTCTCTGAGGGAAGCAAACATAACAGTTTGCTTCTAGGTGCAGAAAACAACTTGGACTTCATTCAGAGTCAGCTGACCCGTGAGGTTCATTTCATTAGTCCTGCACTGCATATCACTTAAAGGGAAGTAAGGCTGGCGGGGTAATGTGGTGCCATTTTGCCGTTCCCAAATCGGCAGCCCATTGGAGGGATTTGATTGGAAAGGCCGATGGACTGCATAGCCAGTGCTGGGCACAGCGTATGGTAAATGATGTGGGTCAGGGGGCTACACGTGAAAATGTTCTGAAAAGATCTGTAAAATTCAGACTTACTGTGATGTGTTGCGTCAGTTACTGATTAAAAGCGACTGGGCAGACTTGGCGTGGGACGCCAGTGGAAGTTCTGATGATCTTGCTGGTACACAACAGGGAGAGTAAATGCATGATATAAAGTAGTTGATTTGCATCAGAATCACTGGGGGGAGTTTTATGAAGCTTTGCAAAATGACAAGGTCCACGTCCACAGATTCTGGAATCAATCTGTTTTTTAGGAGCTCCCTGAGTGACTTGGATGTGCAGTTAGCGTGGGATATCGTTAGTGCAAATCAGTGCTTTTCAGCCCTGTGTTTTAGAATCGCCGTGCAATTAGCTTTTTAAAAAATACTGATGCTCTGGACCCACCCCAGGGATTCTGATTTCATTGGCCTGGATGAGGTCTGGACATTTGGTATCAGTATTTTTAAAAAAGCTTCTTAGGGGATTCTAGCCTGCGGTCATGTTTGAGAGTCACTGATATAAATAATCAGCTAGATTTCCCTCCATAGTTTAGTTACTCCTAGATTTAAAATAGACATAGCTTCAGGTGGCATCTTATCAGGAAAGCCAAAAAAATGAGCATTGCTAAACTTTCCCAATGCAAATGTTCAATTTAATAATCAGGTAACAATGAACGATATGAGTTGATGATTGAATTAGCTTTTATCACACTAAGCCATAAAGATTTCATCAAATTTGCCTGGGGAGGAGAATTAACATTTACTGAGAGCTTTCTATACAATTGCGATCTTATAGCAACTCTGGGAGGTGTGTATCATTCTCATTTTGTAGATGAGAATTTTGGGGCTGAGGGAGGTTAAGTAGCTTGCCCAAGATTTACACACAGCTGTGTACAGTTGCAAGACCTAGATTCCATTTCCTCAGTGCTTCTCAAACTTGACTGTGCAGTTGGATCACCTGGGGAACTTTAATGATCAATGCTTGGGTCCCATTCTCAGAGATTCTGATTTCATTGGTTTGGAGTGGCCTGGAATCAGGATTTTGCAAAGCTCTCCAGATAATTCTGATGTGCAGCTGAAATGGGCAGTCTCTGCGTTACGCCATGTAGCCTCCTGGTGGTCTAAATTCATTTTCTTTTACGCCAGCAGGTTGTCCTTCTGTAGGGTGCAGTGACTGGGTTCCTTGCCTCCATACATTCACTTATCTTAGTGTCCTTTCTGCTCCTTCCTGCCTTTAAATTTAATAATAAATATGTATTAAGTGCCTACTTTGTGCCATTCTTCTTGGTGCTGAGGTGACACATGGTGACAGACAGATGAGGTCACCAGCCTCATGGCATTTATATTGAGGAAGAGCAACAGTAAATGTGAGCAGAGACATATGGGCTTACATACACAGGCAAACTTTAAGGTAATGAAAAGTGCTTTTAAGAAAAATAAAACAGGGTAATGAGTAGAGTGATCCTAACAGCAATGCGTGAGAGTTGCAGTTGCTCCACATCCTCACCAGAACTACTTGGTGTTTTGTGTGTGTGTGTGTGTGTGTGTTTCATTTTAGCCATTCTGATAGGTATGTGATGCTGAAAGCTATGCCACTAGTATTTCAAATGCCAGCAGAGTCACTCATGGGGGACAGGTTTCAGCAGACCTTCTAGACTGACAGACTGGAAGAAGGAGCCCACCCACTTCCGAAAACATTGGCCACGAACACCCTGTGAATAGCAGTAGAACATTGCTACAGCACCGGAAGGTGAGAGGATGGCACAGAAAGACCGGGCCGGGCTCTGCTCTGCTGTGCACGGGGTCGCTAGGAGTCGGAGTTGACTCAAGGGCACTAACAACAATAGGTATGTAGTGGTATCTCATTATTGTTTTCTTTTGCATTTTCTGTTGACCAGTGGTGGTGAGCATCTTTTCATATATTTATTTACTATTTTTATTTCTTCTTTGGTGAAGTGTCTTTTCAAATCTTTTGCCCATTTAAAAAAAATTGGGTTGTTTTTCTTCTTTTTGAGTTATAAGGGTATGTATGTGTTTGGGATACAAGTCCTTTTTCAGATACATGTTTTCTCCCATTCCATGGCTTATCTTTGTATTTTCTTAATACTATCTTTTGAAGAGCAGAAGTTTTTAATTTTTGTGAGTCCAGTTACCAGTTTTTTCTTTTGTGGTTTGTACTCTTAGTGTCCTAAGATATGTTTGCTCCCACAGTTCTGGAAGCTAGCAGCCTGAAATCAAGGTGTCAGCAGGGCCACACTCTCTCTGAGGGCTCTAGGGGAGGGTCCTTCTTTGCCTCTTCCTTCCTTTTGGTGGTTGCTTACAATCCTTGGCAACACAATTCAGTTTGTTGACACAATTCAAACCAAAATAATCTTCCCTCTACCCCCAAAAGTCATGTCCTTACCGTGTGCCAAATACATTCACTCCATCTCAACATTCTCAAGCGTCTTGACCCCTTCCAGCATCAACTCTGAGTCCAAAATCTCATCAAAATATTATCAACTCAAAATGTCCCAAATCTCATCTTCTAATCATCTAAATCAGATGCGTGAGATCCTGGGTATGGTCTATACTGGGGCAAAATTCATATCCATCTGTTTTTCTTGAAACCTGGAAAACATTTTATCTGCTTCCAACAGAAGCAGATATAACAGAATGGTATAGGATAGGATAGACATTCCCATTCCAAAAGGGAGAAATCAGAAGGAAAAAGGGGGTTACAGTTTCCAAGCAAGTCCTGAACACAGCAGGACAAATTTCATTAGATTTCAAGGCCTGAGAATAGTTCTCTGGCTAAGTCCACCCTCTGGGCCCATAGAGGCCCTGCTGGCCTCTGAGCTGCCTTCAGTGAAGGTGACCCCGACTTGGCTCGCAGCAGCAGAAGCACCCTGCGGGCAGCCTGTTTCCTGTTTGTAGAATACCAGAAATCAGACGGCCTTCCTTCATTTCGTTCTGGCTCTGTCCCCTTCAGTCCTAGCTAGCAGTTTTTCTGCTGAGAGGGCTGACTGGATCCATGAGTCACACACCTAATCTCTTTGGTGAAAGTTTGTCCGGCCACACCCTTCGTCCTTTTCCAGAGCATATCTTGGTTAGGTTGAGAATTTTCCAAATCATCAAGTGCTGGTTCCTTTTTGCTTAACAATTCCTTCCTCAATTTCTCTCTTTCGTCTTGCATTTTGCTATAAGCAGTGAGGAAAAACCATGGTCGCATCTTCCACACTTTACTTAGAAATCTCCTCAGCTAAATATCCAAGTTCATTACTTACAAGTTTGACTTTCTACCCAACAATAGAACATAATTCAGCCAACTTACTGCAGAGATCACTTCTTCCCGTGTCCAATAATATGTTCATCATTTCCTTTTAAGGCCTCACGAGACAAATCTTTAAGTTCGTATTTTTAGCAACATTCTGTTCTTGATGATATAGATATTCTCTAAGACACTAAATACTTTCCCCACTATTCCCCTCTTTTCTTTCTGACCCCTCACCAGAAATGCCTGTAACGTCCATATTTCTACCAACAGTCTTTTCAAGGCAATCTAGGCTTTTTCTATCACGTGCCTCAAAACCCTTTCAGCCTCTACCCATTACCTAATTCCAAAGCCACTTCCACTTTCTTTTGGTATTTATTACAGCAGTACTACACTTTCTGGTACCAAAAAATGTGTTAGTTTCCTAGGGTTGCCATGACAAAGTGCTACAAACTGGATGGCTTAAAAAAACAGAAGTATATCCTTTCACCGTAGTGGAGGCATAATTCTGAAATTAAGGTGTCAGCAAGGCCATGCTGTCTCTGAAGGCTCTAGGAAGGATCCTTCCTTGCCTCTTCCTAACTTTCGGGGGTTGCCAGCAGTCCTTGGTGTTCCTCAGCTTGGAGACATGTCACTCCAGTTTTTGCCTCTCTTGTCATATGGATTTCTTCCTCTGTGTCTGTGTCCAACTTTCTTTTGTCTTCTAAGGACGCCAATCATTGGATTAGGACTTCATCTTAACTTGATTACACCTGCAAAGACCCTGTTTCCAAATAAGTTCACATTCACAGGTACTGGGGGTTAGGACTTCAAAATATCTTTTTAGGGGATGCAATCATCCACAACAGTCACACAGGAGAAAATCTAGGTGACTTTGGTTTTGGCAATGAATTTTAGGTACAATATCAAAAGGATGACCCATGAAAGAAAAAAATTATGAATAAAGACAAACCACAATGGAAGAAAATGTTTGCAAAACACATATCTGATGAAGGACTTGTCATATAGTTGGAATCATACAGTATGTAGCCTCTTTAGAGTGGCTTCTTTCCCTTGCCTTCACTTAGAGTTCTCTGTATCTATTTACGGCTTGATAGCTCGTTTCTTGGTTGCTTTCAGTTTTTATTCCCCAGTTTTTGATGATTATAAATAAAGCAGCCAGATGCAGGTTTTTGTGTGGACATAAGTTTCAAATCAATTGGGTGAATACCTAGGAGTACAATTGCTGGATCTTATGGCAGTCCTGGGTTTAGCTTTGTAAGAATCTGCTAAACTGTCTTCCAGAGAGGCTGTACCATTTTGTGTTCCCAGCAATGAATCCACATCCTTATCGGCATTAGGTATTGTCAGTTTTTTGAATTTTAGCTATTCTAATAGGTATTTAGTAACATCTCGTTTTAATTTGCAGTTCTCTAATGAGATATGATGTTGAGCATCTTTTCATATGCTTGTTTGCCGTCTGCATATATTCTTTGGTGAGGTGTCACTTTAGATCTTTTGCCCATTTTTAAATTGAGTTTCTTTAATTGTTGAGCTTTAAGAGTTCTTTTAAACCATCCAGTTTGTGGTACTTTGTTATGGTAGCTCTTGGGCACTGATGCAGTTATCTTCTAAAAGTTTTATAGTTTTGTGTTTTACATTTAGGCCTGTGATCCATTTTGAGTTAATTTTTGTGAAAGTGTAAGGTCTACGTATAGATATTTTTTTGCATATGGATGTCGAGTTGTTTCAATACCATTTGTCAAGAAGAATATTCTTTTTCCACGGAGTTGCATTTGCTTATTTGTCAAAGATCAGTTCACTGTATATGTGTGGGTCTATTTCTGGGCTCTCTGTTCTGTTCTATTGATCTATTTTGTCTATTCTTTCACCAGTACCATGCTGTCTTGATTACTGTAGCTTTATAGTAAGTCTTGAAATCCTGTAGTGTCAGTGTTCCAACTTTGTTCTTCTTCAGTATTGTGCTGGCTATTCTGGATCTTTTCCCTTTCTGTATACAGTGTAGAATGAATTTATTGATAACCGCAAAATAACTTGCTGGGATTTTGATTGGAATTGCATTGACTTTGTAAATCACATTGGGAAGAATTGAGATCTTAATAACGTTGAGTCTTTTTATCCATGAATATGGAATAACTCTCCATTTATTTAGATCTTTTCTTTCTTTCATCAGTTTTGTAGAGTTCTTCATATACATCCTGTAACTATTTTGTTAGATTTATACCTATGAATTTTATTTTAGGGGAAGCTAATGTAACGGTATTGTAACGGTACTGTGTTTTTTATTTGCAACTTCAGTTGTTCGTTGCTGATATATAGGAAAGGAATTGACATTTGTATATTAACTTTATATCCTGTAACCTAGTTGTAATTGCTCATTAGTTCCAGGAGTTCTTTGTTGTTGTTGTTCTTTGTCTTTGTTGTTGTTGATTATTTGGGATTTTCTTCATAGACAATCATGTCACCTGAGAATAAAGACAGTTTTATTTCTTCCTTCCCAATGTATAATCTGTATACATTTTATTTCCTTTTCTTGCCTTATTACATTAGTTAGGATTTCTAATATAATCTTGAATGAGAGTGGTGAGAGAGGACATCCTTTCTTGTTCCCCATCTTGGGGGAAAGCATCCAGTTTATCAGCATTAAATTACCTGTAGATTTTTTGGTAGATTTCTTTATCAAGTTGAGGAAATTCCTCTCCTCTAGTTTGGTTTTCTGAGAGTTTTTAACATGAATGGAGTTTGGATTTTGTCAAATGCTTTTTCTGCATATGTTGTGATCATATGATTTTTCTTCTTTGGCCCATTTTGTTGCATAACGTTAATTGGTTTTCAAATGTTGAACCAACCTTGCATACCTGGAATAAGTTCTGTGGGTCATGGTGTATAATTCTTTTATACATTGTTGGATTCAATTTGTTAATATTTTTATTGAGGACTTTTGTATATATGTTCATGAGTGATGTTGGCCTGTAGTTTTTCTTTCTTCTAATATCTTTATCTGGTTTTGGTGTTAGGGCAATGCTGGCTTCATAGAATGAATTAGGAAGTGTTCCCTATGGTTCTATTTTCTGGAAGAGATTTGAGAGAATTGGTATGATTTTTTTCCTTAATTGGTTGGTAGAATTCACTAGTGAAACCATCTGGGTCTGGTGCTTTCATATTGGAAGTTTATTAGTTGTTGATCTGACTTCTTTAGTAGACATAGGCCTATTCAGATGATCTACTTTTCCTTTTGTGAGTATTAGTAGTAACTATTTTATAAGGAATTAGTCTCTTTAAGTTATCAAATTTTGGAGCATTATAATATTCTTTTATTATTCTTTTAATGTCCATGGACTCAGCAGTGATGACTTCTCTTTCATTTCTGATATTAGTAATTTGTATCTTCTTACTTTTTTTCTTGGTTACCCTGGCTATAGGTTTATTGATTTTATTTATCTTTACAAAGAGCCAGATATGGTTTCATTGATTTTCTCTATTGATTTTCTATTATTAATTTCATGTGTTTCTGCTCTAATTTTGAGGATTTCTTTTCTTTGCTTGCTTTAGGCTTACATTGCTCTTCTTTCTCTAATTTCCTGAGGTGGAAGCCTAGTTGTTGACTTTTATATTTTTATTTTTTCTAATATATGCATTCAGTGCTATAAATTTCTTTCTAAGCCCTGTTTTTGCTGCATCTCACAAATTTTGGTAAGTTGTATTTCCATTTTCATTTAGTTCAAAATACTTTTCAATTTCTCCTGAGACTTCTTTGACCTATGTGTTATTTAATCACATGTTATTTCATCCCCAGCTATCCTTCTATTTTTATTTCTAATTTAATTTCACTGTGGTCTGAGAGCGTATTTTGTATGATTTCTACTTTTAAAAAATTTATTAGAGTGTGTTTTATGGCCCAAGATGCGGCCTATCCAAGATGTGGTGAATATTCCATGTAAGCTTGAGAAGAGTGTATATTCTACTATTGTTGAATGAAGTATTTGATAAATGTCAATCAGATATAGTGGATTGCTGGTGTTGATCACTTCAACTGTGTCCTTACTGATTTTCTACCTGCTAAATCTGTTGATTACTGATAGAAAGGTGCTTAAGTCTACAACTATAATAATGGATTTGTTCATTTCTCTTTGTAGTTCTGTCATTTTTTACCTCACATATTTTGACGCTCTGTTGTTAGGTGCATACGTGTTAAGGATTGTTATGTCCCTGTGGAGAATGGACCACTTAGCGTTATGTAGTGCCACTCTTTGCCTCTCATAATTTTCCTTTTTTTTTTTTTTTTTTTTTTTAATTTTTTGTTTATTGCAGTAACATTGGTTTATAACATTGTAAAAGTTTCAGGTGTACATCATTGTACTTCTATTTCTGCATAGATTACATCATGTTCACCACCAAAATACTAATTACAACCCATCACCACACACATGTACCGAATTATCCCTTTCACCCTCCTCCCTCCCCCCTTCCCCTCTGGTAACCACCAATCCAATCTCTGTCCCTATGTGTTTGTTTATTGTTGTTATTATCTACTACTTAATGAAGGAAATCATACGGTATTTGACCTTCTCCCTCTGACTTATTTCACTTTGCATTATACCCTCAATGTCCATCCATGTTGTCACAAATGACTGGATTTCATCGTTTCTTATGGCTGAGTAGTATTCCATTGTGTATATATACCACAGCTTCTTTATCCATTCGTCCCTTGATGGGCACTTAGGTTGCTTCCAAGTCTTGGCTATTGTGAATAACGCTGCAATGAACACAGGGGTGCATGTACCTTTGCAAATTGGTGTTTTCAAGTTCTTTGGATAAATACCCAACAGTGGAATAGCTGGATCATCAGGTAGTTCTATCCTTGATTTTTTGAGGAATCTCCATACTGTTTTCCATAGTGGCTGGACCAGTTTGCACTCCCACCAGCAGTGTATGAGAGTTCCCTTCTCTCCACATCCTCTCCAACACATGTTGTTTCCTGTCTTGTTAATTATAGCCATTCTGACGGGTGTGAGGTGATATCTCATTGTAGTTTTGATTTGCATTTCCCTGATAGTTAGTGATTTTGAACATCTTTTCATGTGTCTGTTGGCCATCTGTATATCTTCTTTGGAGAAATGTCTGTTCAGGTCTTTTGCCCATTTTTTAATTGGGTTGTTAGTTTTTTTGTTGTTGAGATGCATGAGTTCTTTATATATTTTGGAGATTAAGCCCTTATCAGATGTATGGTTTGCAAATATCTTCTCCCAATTGTTAGGTTGTCTTTTCGTTTTGTTGATGGTTTCCTTTGCTGTGCAGAAGCTTTTTAGTTTGATGTAGTCCCATTTGTTTATTTTTTCTATTGTTTCTCTTGCCCAGTGAGACGTGGTGTTTGAAAAGATGTTGCTAAGACCGATGTCGAAGAGCGTACTGCCTATGTTTTCTTCTAGGAGTTTCATAGTTTCAGGTCTTACATTCAAGTCTTTAATCCATTTAGAGTTAATTTTTGTGTATGGTGTAAGGTAAGGGTCTACTTTCATTTTTTTGCATGTGGCTATCCAGTTTTCCCAGCACCATTTGTTGAAGAGACTTTCTTTTCCCCATTGTATGTTCTTGGCTTTTTTGTCAAAGATTAGCTGTCCATAGACGTGTGGGTTTATTTCTGGGCTTTCGATTCTATTCCATTGATCTGTGTGTCTGTTTTTGTGCCAGTACCATGCTGTTTTGCTTACTATAGCTTTGTAGTATATTTTGAAATCAGGGAGTGTGATACCTCCAGCTTTGTTCTTTTTTCTCAGGATTCCTTTAGCTATTCGGGGTCTTTTGTTGTTCCATATAAATTTTAGGATTCTTTGTTTTATTTCTGTGAAAAATGTTGTTGGAACTTTGATAGGGATTGCATTGAATCTATAGATGGCTTTAGGAAGTATGGACATCTTAACTATGTTAATTCTTCCAATCCAAGAGCATGGAATATCTTTCCATTTCTTTGTGTCTTCTTCAATTTCTTTCAGAAATGTTTTATAGTTTTCGGTGTACAGATCTTTCACCTCTTTGGTTAAGTTTATTCCTAGGTATTTTATTCTTTTTGTTGCAATTGTAAATGGGATGGTATTCTTAATTTCTCTTTCTGCTACTTCGTTGTTAGTGTACAGAAATGCAACTGATTTTTGTATGTTGATTTTGTATCCTGCAACTTTACCATATTCGTTTATTACTTCTAAAAGTTTTCTGGTGGATTCTTTAGGGTTTTCTTTATATAAAATCATGTCATCTGCAAATAGTGACAGTTTCACTTCTTCCTTTCCAATTTGGATCCCTTTTATTTCTTTCTCTTGCCTGATTGCTCTGGCTAGGACTTCCAATACTATGTTAAATAGGAGTGGTGACAGTGGGCATCCTTGTCTGGTTCCTGTTCTTAGAGGGATAGCTTTCAGTTTTTCACCATTGAGGATGATATTAGCTGTGGGTTTCTCATATATGGTCTTTATTATGTTGAGGTACTTTCCTTCTATACCCATTTTATTCAGAGTTTTTATCATAAATGGATGCTGTATCTTGTCAAATGCTTTCTCTGCATCCATTGAGATGATCATGTGATTTTTGTTCTTCATTTTATTAATGTGGTGTATTACGTTGATTGATTTGCGAATGTTAAACCATCCCTGCATACCTGGAGTAAATCCCACTTGATCATGGTGTATAATCTTTTTAACGTATTGTTGTATGCGATTTGCTAGTATTTTGTTGAGGATTTTCGCATCGATGTTCATCAGTGATATTGGCCTGTAATTTTCTTTTTTTGTGTTGTCCTTGTCTGGTTTTGGTATCAGGGTAATGTCAGCTTCGTAGAATGAGTTAGGGAGCTTCCCCCCCTCCTAAATTTTTTGGAAGAGTTTGAGAAGGATAGGTATTAAGTCTTCTTTGAATGTTTGGTAGAATTCACCAGGGAAGCCGTCTGGTCCTGGACTTTTATTTTTGGGGAGGTTTTTGATTACTGTTTCGATCTCCTTACTGGTGATTGGTCTAGTCAAATTCTCTACTTCTTCTTGATCCAGTTTTGGAAGGTTGTATGATTCTAAGAATTTATCCATTTCTTCCAGATTGTCGAATTGGTTGGCATATAGCTTTTCATAGTATTCTCTTATAATCTTTTGTATTTCTGAGGTGTCTGTTGTAACCTCTCCTCTTTCATTTCTGACTTTACTTATTTGTGCCTTCTCTCTTTTTTTCTTGGTGAGTCTAGCTAAAGGTTTGTCAATTTTGTTGATCTTTTCAAAGAACCAGCTCTTGGTTTTATTAATTTTTTCTATTGTTTTTGGTCTCTATTTCATTTATTTCTGCTCTGATTTTTATTATTTCCCTTCTTCTACTGATTTTGGGCTTTGTTTGTTCTTCTTTTTCCAGTTCCTTTAGGTGCATTGTTAGATTGTTTATTTGAGATTTTTCTTGTTTGTTGAGATAGGCCTGTATCGCTATAAACTTCCCTCTTAGAACCGCTTTTGCTGTATCCCATAAATTCTGGCATGTCGTATTTTCATTTTCATTTGTCTCCAGGTATTTTATGATTTCTTCTTTGATTTCTTCATTAACCCAGTCGTTGTTCAGTAGCATTTTGTTTAATCTCCATGTATTTGTGGCTTTTCTGATTTTCTTCCTATAGTTGATTTCTAGTTTCATACCGTTGTGGTCAGAAAAGATGGTTGGTATTATTTCAATCTTCTTAAATTTATGGAGACTTGTTTTGTGGCCTAATATGTGATCAGTCCTGGAAAATGTTCCATGTGCATTTGAAAAGAATGTGTATTCTTCCGTTTTTGGATGGAATGCTCTGTATATATCTACTAGGTCCATCTGTTCTAGTGTGTCGTTTAAGGCCAATGTTTCCTTATTGATCTTCTGTTTGGATGATCTATCCGTTGGTGTAAGTGGAGTGTTAAAGTCCCCTACTATTATTGTGTTACTGTCTATTTCTGTTTTTATGTCTGTTAATAATTGCTTTATATATTTGGGTGCACCTACATTGGGTGCGTAGATATTTACAAGTGTTACATCCTCTTGTTGGATTGTTCCCTTGATCATTATGTAATGCCCTTCTTTGTCTCTTTTTACAGTTTTTGTTTTAAAGTCTATTTTGTCTGATATGAGTACTGCTACCCCAGCTTTCTTTTCATTGCCATTTGCATGGAGTATCTTTTTCCAGCCCTTCACTTTCAGTTTGTGAGTGTCTTTAGGTCTGAAGTGTGTCTCTTGTATGCAGCAGATATATGGGTCTTGTTTTTTAATCCAGTCAGCCACCCTATGCCTTTTAATTGGAGCATTTAGTCCATTGACGTTTAAAGTAGCTATTGATAAGTATGTACTTACTGCCATTTTTTAACTTTTTTTTTTTTCTCAGTGTTTTAGTAGTCCTTCTCTGTTCCTTACTTCTTCTATACAGAATTGATGGTCACTTTAGTTTGACCTCTGTCTGAAAGCTCTACTCTTTAACTCCCCTCCTCCCTCCTTTTATGTTTTTAATATCATATCTAACCTCTTTTTTGTGCATTTGTATCCATTATGTTCTAATCATGGAAATAGATAATTTTTCCTATTTGTGGTCTTCTCTTTTCCCCTTAAATCAGTCCCTTTAACATTTCTTGTAGCACTGGTTTCTTGGTGACAAACTCCTTTAATTTTTGCTTATCTGGGAAAATTTTGATCTCTCCTTCCATTTTGAATGATAACCTTGCTGGGTAGAGTATTCTTGGCTGTAAGTTTTTTCCTTTTAGCACTTTAAATATATTGTGCCATTCTCTTCTAGCCTGTAAGGTTTCTGCTGAGAAGTCAGCTGATAGTCTTATAGGGTTTCCTTTGTATGTAACTTGACATTCTCTTGCGGCTTTTAGGATTCTCTCTTTGTCTTTAATTCTGGACATTTTGATTATGATGTGTCTTGGTGTGGGCCTCTTTGGGTTTATCTTGTTTGGGGCTCTCTGTGATTCCTGTACCTGGATGTCTGTTTCCTTCCTTAGGTTAGGGAAGTTTTCATCTATTATTTCTTGAAATAGATTCTCTGCCCCCTTGTCTCGCTCTTCTCCTTCCGGGACACCTATAACACGGATGTTAGTGCGCTTGATGTTGTCCCAGAGGTCCCTTAGACTGTCCTCACTCTTTTTAATTCTTTTCTCTTTTACCTGTTCACCTTGGGTAATTTCTTCTAGTCTTTCTTCCAGCTCACAGATCTGTTCTTCTGTATCCTCTACTCTGCTTTTGAGTCCCTCTAATGAATTTTTCATTTCCAGTATTGTATTCTTCATTTCTGATTGGTTCTTTTTTATATCTTCCATTTCTTTGTCGACATTCTCACTGAGTCCATCTATTCTTCTCCCCAGATCAGTGAGCATCCTTAACACTCTTAGTTTGAACTCTCTGTCAGGTAGGTTGCTCATTTCTGTTTCACTTAGTTCCTTTTCTGGGGTTTTGTCCTGTTCCCTTACTTGGAATGTATTCTTTTGCCTCCTCATTTTGCCTCTTTCCCTGTACTTGTGTCTACGTATTAGGTAGGTCAGCTACGTCTCCTGCTCTTGGATAGGTAACCTTATGTAAGTGATGCCTTAGGAGGCTTCCAGTGTGCTTCCCTCAGTTCTCAATGTTCCAGGGGTGGCCCCTATGTGGGCTATGTGTGTCCTTCTATTGTGGCCTGTTAGCTCTCCCTATAGGCTCCCAGGGAGGCTGAGTTATGCTCCTGGCCAGCTGTTGTAATGCTCAGCTGCTTGTAGTTGTTGTGGGCCCTTCAGTCTCTTTATCAGGTGTGGGGCATCCCAGCACAGTTGGCTGTAAGTTCTAATACCACATTTGTGTTGCAGTGTTTCTTTTAACTGAGTAGGCCCCCAGCGTGGCAGGTTGTTAGGCTCAGGGCCTTACAATTGCTGCAAGCCTCTAGCCTATTATGTCTCTTGTCAGCTCTCTGAGGATTGCAGCTGGGTGGGGCTGGCCTCAGGCACAGGAACACCCAATTGTTTCAGGCTTTGGAAGGTGGGGCAAACCTCCTATGTGGGTCTTTGAGAAGCACAAGTCTTCTGCAGCTGACAAGCCCTGTTGCCCACAGGTCCACACACACAGTCAACACAGTCCTGCCCCGTGTGAGCGCCCCAGCCTCCACAAGCGGACCCAGTCTCTCCACGGTGGGAGCCCCACACACTCCGCCACCACCCCACACTCTCCACCCGCTCCTTGTGCACACCCTGCCCCGCTCAAGTCCGCTCAGTTGCCAGGCTGCAGAGAATCCAGTCACCAATCTATGCAGGCCCACACGTTGCCTGAGGGCTTGTTGTTGGGTGGGGCCAGTCTCTAGGGTCGGCTACCTGCCCTGGCTGAGCTGGATTAAATCGGTGCTCTAGCAGGTGGAGCAGACCCTGGGCTAGCTGGCCTCAGGGAGAACTCCAATGGCGTCTGTGTCAGCACGCTCACACCAGGCCACAACAATGGCTGCCGCCAATGTCCCAGTCCCTGGAGAGGTCTCACCCCTCACCGAGATGCACTCAGGGCCTATTAGGTGAGTCTCTTGTCACCAAAGCACTGTGCACCTTTCTTTCTGGTGATTTTAGGATGCTTTCTGGAACGGGTGAGTTTGTGCGCGGGCCCTTTAAGAGCCGGTTTTAGTTTCTTTGTGAACCGGGTTTTCTGGGGGTGCTCCCCCATGCTTTAGTAGCAGGCAAAGTCAGATATTATGCCGCTCGTCTCGATTGTGCTGGGTCCACAAAATGCCCACAGCGGGGGCGCTCCCCGGCTCAGGGCCCCGCGCCTCCAGGGAGGGTGCGTACCTGTGAGCTGCTCCCGGCGGCCGTGAAGCTGGCGGCTTGTGAAGGCGGCGTTTTTCCTCTCCGGAAGGGAGTCTCTGCCTCTTCTACCCCAGTTAGGATTGTCCGTTGTTGCAGGAGTTCCTCTTATCCAGTTTTCAGTTCTGTCTCAGGGGTAATTTTTCCACGAGTAGTTGTAAATTGGCTGTGTCCACAGGAGGAGGTGAGTTCAGAGTCTGCCTACGCTGCCATCTTGACTCCCTCCTCTCAATATTTTCCTTGTTCTGCAATCTGCTTTGCCTGTGATTAGAATAGACATTATAGCTTTCTTTTGATCAGTGTTAGCATGCTACATCTGTTTCTTTTCCTTTACTTTTAATCTATCTTTGTCTTTATATTTAAAGTTGGGTTCTTGTAGACAACTATATGTGGGTCTTTTTAAAAAATCTACTCTGACATGTGAATGTATTTAGAGTATTCACATTTAAAGTGATATTAGTATAGTTGGTTTAATGTCTGCTGTATTTGTAACTGTTTTCTACTTGTCCTTGTTCTTTGCTTCTTTATCTTCCCCATTTTTCTGCCTTCCCTGATTTTAATTTATCATTTTTATAGTCAATTAAATCATTTTCTCTCCTCTTAATTAAAAAAATTATTTTTTTTAGTTGTTACCCATGTTTACAGAATACATTTACAGTTAGTGTAAGTACACTGTCAAATGATACTATGCTGTTTCATGGGTACTTCAGTTACCTTATAACACAGTAGTCCCAATTTTTCCCTCCTGTCCCTTACAACATTGCTGTCCTTCATTTCACTTAGCCACACGCTGTAATCACCCAATACATTGTTGCTATTATTACTTTGAAAAGTTATTTATTAGATCAATTAAGAATAAGAAAAATAAAAGGTTCTATTTCACCTTCATTTATTCCTTCTAAGATGTTCTTCGTGTATATAGATCTTGGTTTCTGACCCATAGAATTTTCCTTTTGTCTGAAGAACTTCTTTTAATATTTCCTGCAAGGCAGGTCTACTAGTGAAAAAGTCCCTCGGTTTTTGTTAGTCTGAGAAAGTCTGTATTTCTCCTTCACATTGGAAGGGTAATTTCATTGGATACAGAATTCTAAGTTGGTGATTTTTTCTTTCAACATTTAAAATGTCCCCCTCTATAGTCTACTTGCTTGCATAGTTTCTGATGAGAAATCCGATGTAATTCTTATCCTTGTTTCTCTATAGGTAAGGTATTTTTACCCCCTTCTGCCTTCTTGTAAGATTTTCTCTTTGTCTTTGGTTTTCTGCAGTTTGAATATGATATCCTTTAGGTATTTATCCTGTTTGGTGTTCTCTGAGCATCTTGGATCTGTGATCTGGTGTCTGTTATTAATTTTGGAAAATTCTCTACCATTTTTACTTCACTATTTTTCCCTCCCTCCCTCCTTTCCTTCCTTTCTTTCTTCTCCATTTGGTATTCCCATTATGCATATACACCTTTTAAAATTGTCCAATAGTTCTTGCATATTCTGTTCTGTTTTTTTTTTTCCCCTTAATTTTCTCTTTCTTTTTAGTTTGGGAAGTTTCTGTTGACAAATCTTCAGGCTCTCTGATTCTTTCCTCAGCCATGTCTGTTCTACTGATGAGCCCATCAAAGGCATTCTTCATTTCTGTTGCAGTGTTTTTGGTTTCTAGCATTTCCTTTTTGTTCTTTCTTAGAGTTTCCACCTCTTTGTGTATGTTGCCCATCTGTTCTTCCACATTGTCTACTTTTTCTGTTAGAGCTTTTAGTTATTTTAAATCCTTGTCTGGTAATTCCAATATGTTCACCATATCTGAGTCTGTTTTGATGCTTGCTTTGTCTCTTCAGATGGTGAGGTGTTTTTTTTAACTATTTAGAATGCTTTGTAATTTTTGTTGAAAGCCAAACATGGTGTATTGGGTAATAGGAACTGAGGTATTTAGGCTTTTAGAGTGAGGTTTTATGTTAATCTGGCTGGAAGCTGGGCTCTGTTTCATATTTCCTATAGCTGTAGGTACCAGAGGCTACAATTTCTTTTAGTGTCCTTGTTTGTTTTTTTTCCTTTCCCCACCTCTTTTGTCTTTGGGTTTCCCTAAGAACTCCTTCTTAAATAGAGTTTGTGACTTGCAGCTTTTTCAGTTATAATCCACTGCTAACATACTGAAGCCCAGTTTATATGGTAGGGTTTTGAGGAAGGGAAGCATTGCATAATCTTATGATTAAATCTTAATTTGTTAGTGGGTCTGAGTCCCTGGAATGTGAGATTCAGAAGTGTTTCTTAGTCTCTTTTTTCCCCTTACATAAGACAGGATGGCTAGGAGGGGCTAGAGTTGACCAGTTTCCCTTCCTCCAGGTCAGATAAGTCTCCAGTCAAGAACTTTTCCTGGGAGAGCAGGTCTCGATTATAGAGAACTCTCTAGCTGCATTGCAAAATGGTTACTCCATCCCCACCCCCCCACCGCCCCCACTGTCTGAAACACAAGGGTCATTTTCTCCATTCTTCCGCATGAGAACCTGGTAGAGTTCCTGGAGGTAAAACCCATACAAGTGTGGGGAACCCTGTAAGTCTGGCCCCTCAAGTTTTTTTTTCCCCACTTCACTCCTTTTTATTTTGGTATAGAATTTCAATCGAGCATATGATTATACATTCACCTGATGAGGGGAATTTAGGCTGTTTTAAGATTGGAGTTATTATGAATAGAGCTGCTATGAGCATTGATGAACACATCTTTGTGTGCATCTAAGTTTTGTTTCTCTTGGTTAAGTAGATAAGCGTGAACATGTTGCTTCTGTGGTAAGTACATGTTTCATATAATAAGAAACTTCCAAACTGTACTTAAAAGCATTTGTACCATTTTACATTCCTCAACTATGAATGAGAATAAAAGTTTCTCCAAATTATTGCCAACATGTAATTTTTCCAAATCATTGCCAGAGCTTATAATTTTTATCTTTTTTTATTTTGGTCTTTTTAGTTGATGAGTAGTGGTATCTCATTGCAATTTTATTTTGCATTTTTCTGTTATTTAATGGTGTTGCGATATTGTCACATGCTTGTTGGCAGTTTCTTTTCCTCCTTTGGTCAGTGTCTGTCTTTTGCCCATTTTTTTAAAATTGTGGTATAATTAACATATAACATTATATTAGTTTCAGATGTACAACATAATGATTCTTATATATATATGTTGCAAAATGACGACCACAGTAAGCCTAAGTAACGTTCATCACCACACATAGTTACGAATTTTTTTTCTTGTGATGAGAACTTGTAAGATCTACTCTCTTAGCAACTTTCAAATATACAGTGGAGTATTGTTAAATATAGTCACCATGCTGTACGTTACATCCCCAGGACTTATTTATTTTATAACTGGAAGTTAGTACCTTTTGACCACCTTCCCTTCAGGGATTTTTAACTCTGAAAGTAGTCCATACTCAGCCTCCAGCACTTTGTCAGAGTTACTGTTTAATTGTTCCTACTCCTTACGGGCTCTGGTACCTTGTGCTCTAGGTAAGCCAATCTCAGTTGTGAGTCTCTGTATTTGCCTGTATCTCCAGATTTTGGGGTGGTAGTTTGCTCAGCAACCTCAGTTTTCTGTTGGCATATGTAGGGTTTTTTTTTTTTGGCCCTGCTTGGGGTTCTGTATGTTTCTTTGATTGGTTATTTTTTATCATATATTAATTTTGGAAACTTCTCAATTACTATCTCTTTTGGTGACTCCAATGATACATAAATTAGGCCATTTGGTATTGTTCCATAAGTTTTGAATGATCTTGTGATTTTCACTCATCTTCTGCTTGTTTCATTTTGGATAATTTCTATTGACCCATCTTCCAGTTACAGCTTCTTTCCTCAGCTGTGTTCAGTCTTCTGATAGACCTGTCTAAGAAATTCTTCATCTCTGATATTATTTTTTATTTCTAGCATTTCTACTTGGCTTTTTAAAGTAGTTTCTGTCACTCTACTTAAATTCTCTACTGGTTTGTATATGTTTTCCACCTTTTGCACTTGATCCTTTAACATTGTCCAGTAACATGTTCTTCATTTTAGTCTGAACCTCATCAGAATCGCCTTTACTGTCCATATTTCTACCGACGTTCTGTTCATGGTTACTGAGGTGTTCTCTAGGAAGATGGAAGCTCTCTCTCCAGCTCTCCTCTTTTCTTTCTGAGCTCTGACCAGAATTGCCTTTAAATATCTGTTCACAGAAATCTAGGCTTTTTCTAGCATGCACTTCGAACCTCTTTCAGCCTCTACTCATTATCCAGTTCCAAAGCTGCTTCTGTGTTAAGTATTTGTTACAGCAGCACCCCCACTTATTCCTACCAATTTTTGTCTCAGTCACTTTGGGCTGCTATAACAAAATACCATAAACTGAGTAGCTTAAACAACAAACATTTATTTCTCACAGTTCTGGAGGCTAGAAGTCCAAGATCAGGGTGCCAGCATTGTCGGGCTCTCTTCCAGATTGGGTGAGGGTTCTTTTCCAGATTGCAGACTGCTACGATCCTGTTGTTGTATCTTCATGTGGCAGAAAGAAAGCTGGCTAGCTCTCTGGCCTCTTCTTATAAGGGCACTAATCCCATTTATGAGGGCTCTACCTTCATGACCTAATTACCTCCCAAAGATCCCACCTCCAAATACCACCACATTGGGATTAGAGTTTCAACATGTGAATTTTGGAGGGACACAAACATTCAGTCCTTTGCAGGAAGAAAGCATGTGCAAGCTTCCCAGAGTCCTTTCTTAGTGGAGTCACACAGGATGCACTTAATTCCCCAGCAACAAGTTGTGACAGCTTGTGTGAAGTGTTGTCTACCAAGGATGCTCGCCTGAGGCTAGGAGTCCAGGGTCTTTCTCAGGGGTCAGTTATGGAGGCACACAGTGTCTGTGACTGATGCAGTCACTGAAATTCCAGACGTCCAGAAGGAAAGCAGGTGTTTCATAGTCTAAGCACAGTGGGCTGCTCATATCATTTAGGGAAAGTTTTACCAGGCAAGTTCACAGATGCCAGTCAAGGGCCAGCCTTGCAAGCAGGCCTTTCTAAGCATTGCAAGCTCAGGCCTGCTATGTTAACTCTTGTCAGCACACATATGTAATGTGCATATGTTCCAGACTGACATGATCTCAGTTATGGAAAGGTTCAGCTGTACCCTATGAATAAGTAGTTCTTAGGGTTATGCAAGCCAAGGTCTACTGATTAGAGGTACAGGAACTATATGTTTTGAAATAAGAACTCTCGTGTAATTACTGGCGTACTACCAAAAGAGAGAGAGGAAGGTAGGAAGGAAAAAGGAAGAACAGACAGATGGACAGACAGATGGACCTGATTTCAGGTGCTTTGAGGGAATATGCCAAAGCAATTTATGTCATGAGTTAAACAAACAGTAGATTGTTTATCTTGGCGTCTAAATAGCAGAAGCATTCAGATGATGGAATCATTTTATTTTTATTTTTATTTATTTATTTATTTTTTTAAAAATTTTATTTATTTATTTTTTCCCCCCCAAAGCCCCAGTAGATTGTTGTATGTCATAGCTGCACATCCTTCTAGTTGCTGTATGTGGGACGCGGCCTCAGCATGGTCAGAGAAGCCGTGCGTCGGTGTGCGCCCGGGATCCGAACCCAGGCCGCCAGCAGCGGAGTGCGCGCACTTAACCGCTAAGCCATGGGGCCGGCCCTGGAATCATTTTAAAATGATATTTTTAGTGAGTAGTTATTTTCACTAATTCCATTCTAATAATTGAAACAGTATTTGCTTAGAACGTGGCTCCTGGTAACTGTGTCAGTCCCTGGGTTGCGAGTGACTAAGTGTTGTTGACGTAGGGTTCCAAGGATTGTAATGCCAACAGCATGGTGAGGACCCAGGAGGGGTGACAGTTCTCTCTTGTTTCTATGATTCGTGGTAACAACTATTTTTTTAATGTTTAAACTTTCATTAATAACTTAATTATTTTTTGATTATTTTTACATTTTATTTTACTCTTATTAAAGTAGATTATTTTTTTATAGCTTTTTAAAAATCAGGTTTATTGAGGTATAATTTTGTACAAAAATTTTAATCTTGGAATAAAGACAGTTTTATTTCTTCCTTCCCAATCTGAATACCTTTCCTTCTTTTTCTTGCCTGATCGCACTGGCCGGGACTGCCAGCAGCTCTCGAGGCAGCACTTCAGCCCTTCACTCCTCCTGCCTCACACACACACACATTACAGAGAAGGACCAATAAACCACTGATCAAAAGGATGTTTCTTAATGGTAACTTTACTTTCTATGTGAATATTGGTTACTTTTATAATCAGAAAAAGCAACAACACTGTTCCTTTAAAAAAATGACTAAACTAACAACAATTCTTAAAAGGTATAAAACATGCTAAATAATTACTAATAGTCCAAGAAGCTTATACTGGGAATCACAGGAAATATAGATTTCACAGGAAGGAGCTCTTAGCCTTCAGGTGAATTCAGGTAGGGGAAGATTACTCTGTGTCGGGCATTTGGGGTTTCTTTCGTCCCTTTCTTTCCTGTCCAGTACAGGTCTCAGAGAGTGAGGCATGATAGAACTTTCAAAAGAATTGGAAGTAGCCTTAGCTCCAGAGGTCAGAATTTCCAGGGCAAGGTGCTGAGAATGTCATTTTAAATTCTATATTTTGGCATCTTGCATCCAACATAAAGTCCAGTATGAAGAAATGGTCTTTGCTAGCATCTGCTTTAGTTTTGAGAGAGTTTGAGATAGACTGGAAATAGTACCCCAACTGAGTGTTTGAGAATACGTACAGCATTAATTGGCTCTTCTTTATGTCATTCTAACTCCTGAAGAAAATGTCCTGCTTTTACGGCCTGGGTAAACCACATTCTTGTGTTTTCTTCCTCTTCTGATCAGATGGGACTACGTAGTGCCATATTAGAGCTTTTTTCTCTGTCCTCAGCGCTGTATCCCAAAACAAGTAATAATTTTTTTAGGTCTCCCGCTCCTCAGAGTTCATTCCCTGATTTTCTATACTACAGCACCTTCCCCAGGAGATGGAGGGAAGCCTTTAATTTAGAGATCTGACCTCCAGGACTTCCTGGAGTTCTTGACATGGTTATGCAGATAACCTGCTGATGCATACACTCTTTTCATGGAATTAACTAATTAGTTAATCCATCAAACATTCCTTTTGTGTCTAGAGTGTGCTAGTCACTAAAGATGCAAAAATGAAAAAGTTACAGTTCCTGCCCTCGAGATGCTTATGGTCCAACTATGGGGAGATGAATCCAGAGATCGTTATAAAAAACAGAAATTATAGGAGAACTGGCGGGGCTTACTTAGCCAGGCACGGGGGTACGTGAGTAATAAGGTAGAAGCTTTCACTATATTTCCTGAAAAGTTTTCTTTTGCTTTATAGTAAATGAAGATTCAGTTTTTATTATATAGTTTACTTTTGTAGACTTTATAGACTGTCTAGGCTGCAGTAGACATTTGTTGATGATGCATTGTATAATCTTACACTATTGCTGATTTACTATAGTAGCTACAACTCAAAAATTGAATTAAATGTTAATCAGCTTAATATTGATATTCTTTTGTATATTTGTTCTAAGATACACTAGATAAAATGTAAGAGAAGAGAAATTCATCCAGTTCGATTTTGTGTTTCTATAGGGTTATTTCAAACTTACTGTACTAACAAGCACCAGAAATGGGCATGTGTTTCTGATCAGAGCTGTTTGCTCTGGAAGCACTGCTAACTTATGGAATATTTGAAACTGATGACTGTTGGTATGGATTAATATGGATTTCAGTCTGCTCCCCTGTGTGCTAGAGAGATCTTACTGATTTTTGTGTGTGTGTGTGTGTGCGTGTGCGTGTATTTGTATAAAGAGGACAGGTTGTTTGGGTGCAAGGCCATTCACATGTTTACTTGGTGGAATGCAGAGATAGCATCTTTAAACCCTGGTAATTTAAATAAGTAAGAGTATCTTCAGTTATCAAGGAGTATTTAGGAATTGTCTGACAAAATTTCTAAAGGAAATTCATTTAAATTGTCTTTAAGATTGTATTAGTTTAAATATCTTCAATCATGTATTTGGGAGGCAGAAGTTTGTGCGTCACTCTTAATGGTTCTTAGTTAACAGTGAGGTCTTCAACTTCTCGGGTCTACTTCTATCACTTAAGTCAAGTATCTCCGTACCAGTCACAAGGCCATTGCTGTCCTTCTCTTAAAAAAGGAGATTTTTTTCCCCTTCATCAAAGTAGAATTTTCAAAAAATTAAAAATGTGACATTAAAATTTGACATGAAACCATGTTAAAGATTTTATTCAATTTATTAATTAATGAAGGAACCAGGAAGGTGGCAGAGGTATTTCAGAGAATATTTTGAGGATCTAGGTTTTTGTAGGCATTTTAAACCAGTGTTAGGTTAAGAATGCCAGGTTAGATTGAAAAAGCCTGGTTAATGTCCGACAGGGCAATAAATTAGAATCTTGGGTGTTATCTTTTCTATCAGTCAGAAATTATTTGTATCTCCATTGGACAAAAATCTGTAGGCTAACGTGTAATTTACTAAGTCTAGGACTTTTAGTCAACAGTAAACAACGATTTGAACAGGTACAATTTCTCTACATAATTAAATAATCCTTAGGAGGGCCTGTTAAACATCATCATCATATAACATTGAAAGGGCGTGCTACCTACCTTTCTGCCTTACTTCCATGTTTTAAATATTCTTTCTTAGCATCCTACATCTCAAAGTTTTCAAATATATAAAACGTTAACTTTTAGATTCAGATTATAGTAGTCCCGTTTCATTTGCACGTAAATAATAGAAAGATCACCAGACAAAAACTACTCTAGGTTTTCACCAGTGACAGTAATGTGACATGACCTTACAGGCCTATTATGGCAAAGATTAGAAAAGAAAAAACATACTTATCCTGTGAGGACTTTTTATAGTCTGAATATGAACTCCTTGAAGACAGGCTCTGTAGTTAATTCTTATCCATTTGATATTGAATCCTCAGTACCAACATCAGCATAAGTGTGGCATTAAAAGAATTAAGTCACTGGGTGACAGTGACTGAATAAATGAGTCATAGTATGTCAAAGCTGTGAAGACTCCAGTTGTCTAATGGAAGTGCCTTTGCATTGTGTGTTTGACCAGGTGAACAGCAATTATGTGCTGGCCACAGGATGCTAATTAGACTTTCTTTCTGCCTGATTCTCAGGACACAAGGCTCCAGTACCTGCAGAAGCCTTTTACCCATCTCCTCCGGGCATGGGGACAACATGTCTTCCCCCAGGAAGGCTGCAGCAGATTCTAGTAAGTTCTCACGCATCGCACACTTTGGGGGATGTGGGGACAGGAGGAGCCAGAGCAGTGCTTCTCAGACTGTAAATATGCGTGGGAACCGCCTGTGGATTGGGAGCCTGCAGGTTCTGATTCACTGGGTCTGCGGTGGGGCCCAAGATTCTGCATTTCTAACAAACCATCACACTTAGAGAAGCAAGGATTAGACTCTTGTGTTTTATTTTACTCTTTTCAAATAACATTTTTTCTGATTATATATAAATGTAATATATATTTATTGAGGAGAGTTTGGAAAGCACAAAAACACAAAGAAGATGGCTTTTGGTACTTAATACTAGTACAGTGTTTTCATTAGATGCCACCTGTCTCCCAACTGACTCATATTGTCATTATCTTGCCTCAAGCATTAATAGCTTGCCATCATTTTTCAACATTTCTTTTATACCTTTCCTCATTCCTTCTGTGTTCAGCTCGGATCCTGGTCCCTGTTCTACCCTGCCGCCCTTGTAATCAGTGTCGCTTCCTCCTCTAGAGGTTTAAGCCAGAGCTTAAAGTCCCTGCCAGCTCCTTCTCTGGCCTGCCCTCCAGACTCCAGAAGCCCTGGTCCTGTGTACACTCTGAAAGACCTGCATGTATGTTGTTTCCAGTCTTTTTTCCTTCTATTAGAAGCATTACTCTTGACAAGATGTTGATATTTATAGATCTTATTCTTTGGTTGAATTCTTTCTTTAGGATAAATTCTCAGCATTGGGGTCCCAGAGCTAATGAGTTTGAATTTTGTATTAATTTTACTATCTATTACCATTTTGTTTTCTAGAAGAGGCTAAGCATGCTACCAGCAGTATACCAGTTATACTGTAACCTCACCAGCATTTGGTATTATCATAGCATGAAGAAATGTTGCTAATTTAGTTGTTATGGAATGGTGCCTTGAGCTTCCTCTAATTTACATTTCTCTGATTACTATCCAGGATTATTTATTTCCTTTTGTGTAACTTGATTTTTTTAAAAATCTGCTTGTTACTTTTTCCTTTTTGAACTAACTGTGAGCTAACAGTTCTGTCAATTAGTTATTGTCTCACTTTCTACTCAAGAATCTGATGAAGTTATAAATTGTACTGGAGTCTTTTAAAATATAATTTTGACTCAGCTTCGAAAGAATAAATAAGAATAAATAAATAAATAAAATAAGAAATTATTTTATGTCCTAAACACTCCTTGCCTTTATTTTAGCTTCTGTGAAAAGGATAGAAACAGCACACAAAAAGATAGGTGAGGCACCCATTTACTTAAGACATTTGCAAATTAACATGCAAGTGGCCAAAATGGGTGGGTTTCCTTTTGTGAAAGTAGCAATTCTCATATTTTTATTGGAAGAACTTTTTAGATTCTAAATATATTTTTCTATATTCAAAAAGTACTACATTGTGTTATGGTAATTTATAGTTTTGTTCTTTATTGCCACCTCTTTCAAGGAAAGAGAATGCTTTGCAAAATTGAAAAGTTAAATATATAGATGAATTTAAAGTCCAAAATAGAGAGAGAAAGAGAGAAACAAACGGAGAGAGCAAGCACCAGATTACTTTAAATGAATTAAAATTTTTAGCCACAGACACAGTTCCAGAATCACTTATTAAAAGCATTTATAGTTTTCATGGAATCCCAGCTGGAATTTGTATTCTCTCTTCTGGGCTCCCATAAGGCTTTATTTATATCTTTATTAGAGTGCTCATTGTCTCGTATTACAGTTATTTTTATGTTTCTTGCAGACTCCTTGAGGATAAAAGTTGCGTCTTGTTCCTCTTTGCTTAAGCAAGCTCAGTACTTTGTATGTTGCAGACGTTTAGTAAATGTTGAGTTGAAAGTTTTCTCAGACCTGTTCTTAGTGGTGGAAGAAAGAGACAGAAGAGGTACTACTGATCTGTAGTTTTTACAATATGTTGTCCTTTAGGAAAAGACAGATTAGCAATTTTGAATTATGGCAAATTTCTGTTACCAAAGAGATGGTTTGTGAGCCCTTAGGAAACAATGAAGTGATCTTTAAGAACTGACTGAGTTTGACTAAGACAAGACAGATTAAACCAGCCTCTACCTAGAGCTGTCTAGAGCAGCCCCAGATCAAGAGGAAGCTCTTCTCATCCTCTTCTTCCTGGCCACCCTAAGGTTAGGATGACCCAAACCACCAAACCTCAGGGAATTCTTTGCTTGGAGCACTTGGTGGCCCCAAAGCCTCCCTTGGAACCCTATTGCAAGGCCAGACAAATAAGCACTTGAGCCTAGCAATGGTTGCTGGAATCAGAAATCATCCTTTTATGATTCTGAAAATGGCGGAATACACAGGGGATTCATTTACTAGTTTAACTAGTTTACCAGTCACTTAGATATCCCATTGGCGATATCTATGTGTGTGAAGATCCTCAGCCTTCTTCATGTTTAAGGCTCCTTTAAAACTGAACCGTGATGACTTGAAATTTCTGGTGACCTTATTGCATCAGGTCCAGTATTCTGAATTTACAGAGCCATTAGGACCTAAGCTAGCCCAGGGTTTATGCTGCTTTCTGTCAATGCCTGAGTGTCCTGGAAGAGAACACAATTCTCATTATAGTAAATGTCCATGACAAAACAGACCACTAGGTTCTTTGTGTTGGTTCATCTTTGGTTCCCCAGTCAGCCCCACTTTTTCTTGAGAGATATTTCTTTCTGACCTTCCCACTCATGTGTTAGAGAGAGGGCCACATTTGTATCTTGTACTTTTTAAGGCCCTCTTAGTTCATGTTTGCCTATCAATAAGCCAGATATGGAGTATTTAAAGGAGTCACTGGGAAGTACTTTTGGTACTGTGCCTTGTATGGATAAAGTGACAGGGTACGTAGCTCCCAAATGCTGTGTTAATGTACAACAAGTACACAATCAGTCCATGCATCTTTCATGGTAATTATGTCCTTCATTCCTAGTTCTATACTCTATCTAGAGCCATCCTGACTCTGGCCCTTGGTCACGGAGTCTCAATCCACAAGAAAGATTTATTGGATACCACACCAGGGGCTGCTCCTAGGCCTCAACTGGTACAGCATTGCTTACTCACTCAATTCCAATAAAATATCTATCACCCGACCTTTCAGTACGCTTGAAGACTGCATTCTGGGTGCTTCCTGCATCACTCAAGTTATGAAGGTTGCTACCTGTTTACTACCAGTACTTCATCCATTCACATTTTCCTTATCTTTCACTGTTCCTTACTGTCCCCTTATGACCGTACTCAGCCCGGGGGGCGTTGCCATGCAGCCAGGACTTTCAGGATATGCTCCACGAACAGCCTTCACCAAGGCCTGCTCCAGGGCTTCAGCCAAGGAGAAAGGCTGGACACCAGAGGAGCTCATAGGAACTTGAGGCTCAAAGAGACTTTGTTGGGGAAGGATCTCAGATTGGGCAAAAAAGGAACATCCTTGCCTTATCCCAAGGCTACGGAATCTATGAATGAGTAGGATGGGAGAAGGGAGTGTTCTATCCAGACTGGTACTTTTAAACTTTCATATCTGCCCCTAAGCCACACATGTGCACACATAAAAATGAGTCTCTGATGTCTTTTCATTTTTCATGGATCCCATTAATTTATGGCTTCGTACGCCTTGTGTGACTTAGTCCTGCTCTTCTAGCTTTCCACTTCATATTTCATTCCTTGAACTGATGCTTAGCACCCCTTCTCCAGCTTTGACCTGTTACTTTCCTTCTTTGATTCTGATTTTGACTCTTCTTCTGGCCAAGTGATTGTCATGATTTTGAGAAAATGCCTTGTTCATTCTAGTCTACTAATCTAGAATCCATGATGGAAGGGCACCACTCCACCCTCTCCACATAACAGAAAAGCTTTTCACGTTGTCCAGCACCTTGCATTTGTCCAAACCTAGGAAAAGTACTTGAACTGCTAGAGAAACATGTAATATGATGGATTACACAATGACAATTGATAACAAAATTCATTGTTTCATAGACATTTATCTAGTGCATGTTCTGATCTGGGCACTGTATTCTGGGTTGGAAATAAGGAAGTAGATAAAGCATGGTCTCTCCAAGGAGATTACAATATACTGTGGAAGTTTGTATGTAGGTAAATTGTAATATAAATGGTAATCCTGTAATAGTCGAGTGGGGAAAGTGCTATAGTAAAGGGACCTCAGCAGATCTGGAAAGGTGAAAAATAGTAGGAATAAAGTTTTTTGTTTGTATGTTAAAAATCCAGCTCTAGAAGGATGTGACCACATAAACTGTGCTTAAAATATATTCAGGCAGACAAGGACCTAAGAGATCCTTGCACTAAAGCATGGCAGATTGAGCACATGTGTTAGTGCATGCTCCCTTTAGAAATCCTACTGAAGAGATAGTGAAAAGATGTAAACCCACAAGAACATCTTAACAGGAGAGGGAACAATAGCAGATTAAAAAGGCTAACCATTTGGAAAATGTAAAGCAGATGGACAATGACTTTTGCAGAGCAGAGGAGAAGAAACCCAACTGCCAGGGGGAGGGGAAGTAGCCAATAAAAAACTACATGATTTTCACGTTAGACATATGAAGTGTTCAGGAATTGCAGGTACTGAGTGAAAGTGAAGCTAAAAACAGGATGATTGGTTTAAAGTCTGTATTAGAATTTTTTAGACACCTAGATCCCTTTTCTCAGCTTGTGCAGCAAGATAACTGTTCTTCCCTTCTTCTGACAGAAGACAGGAGGCTTGCTCCATAGGGAGGTGAAGGTGGAGGAGTTCTTTTGGATTGGAGGTTGGCTGAGCTAGGAGTGGGAGTGGGATATTAGACTGAAAACAGGGGGAAGTAGTTGTGAGTCTGCACTTAACACAGTGATAAGACTCCCCCTCACTCCTTCCCCTCAACTGTCCTGTTTCCTCCCCTCAGCTCTCAGAATGCTAGCAGCCAGATTTATACTCTCCAGGCAGAAAATGAGAGGATTTCTCCCTGGGGAAATTGGCTTGCCCAAGAGAAAAGATCTACAGACTTGGGGAAGTCCACAATTAAAGGACAATGTGTGTGTGTCTCTCTCAATTATCATATACAGTCCACGCCACATAACGACATTTTGGTCAATGCCAGACCACACATACGATGGTGGTCCAATAAGATGAGTACCATATAGCCTAGGTGTGTAGTAGGCTGTACCATCTAGGTTTGTGCGAGGGCACTCTATGACATTCGCATAACAAGATCGCCTAATGACGCAATTCTCAGAACGCATCCCTGTCGTTAAGCAACGCATGACTAGTAGTAAGGACTACTACTAGTTAAGGAGCTACACACACACACACACACACACACACACACACAGCTCCCAATCACCTTCTCAGTATCTCAGTGTTATGCATGAATGTATGGCCAAAGGTCACTGAGTATTTAAGGAAAGCCTTTGAGTGAACCAAATAAACAAATGGGGGGCGGGGTGGAAATGAATTCAGAGGCAATGCAGGTAGAAAACAAGTAGATGCTGTAGTTAATATTCTCAGAGAACTAAGAGATGATATTGCATTGAGGAACATGCACAAGGTGTTCAAAACAAGGACCATCCAATAAACAAACAAGAGCTCTTAGAAATTTAGCATGTGTTAGCAGAAATAGAAAATTCAGAGTTTGAAGATAAAGTTGGAGATATCTTTCAGAAAATAGAACAAAAAGATAAAGAGATAGAAAAAAGATAAGATTAGAGGATGAATCCAAGACAGGCTACATTTAACTAATAGGAATTGAGAAGGAAAAAAAAAGAGATTGAGGAGCTAATTATTATTATTTTTTTCAATTATTTTATTGAAGTCATATTGGTTTATAACATTGTGTAATTTCAAGTGTACATTATTATTGTCTATAAAGACTGCATCGTGCTCACACCAAGAGTCTAATATTTGTTCATCACCATACATATGTGTCCCTTTACCTCCTTTGCCTACCCCTCAACCGCCTTCTCCTCTGGTAACCACTAATCTGTTCTCTTTTTCCATATGTTTATCTTCCACATATGAGTGAGATTATATGGTGTTTGTCTTTCTCTGTTTGGCTTATTTCCCTTAACATAATACCCTCAAGGTCCATCCATGTTGTTGCAAATGGGATGATTTTGTCTTTTTTTAATGGCTGAGTAGTATTCCCTTGTATATATATACCACATCTTTTTTATCCATTCCTCAGTTGATGGGCACTTGGGTTGCTTCCACTTCTTGGCCATTGTGAATAATGCTGCAGTGAACATAAGGGTGCATAAATCTCTTTGAATTGTGGATTTCATGTTCTTTGGATAAATACCCAGTAGTGGGATAGCTGGATTGTATGGTATTTCTATTTTTAATTTTTTGAGAAATCTCTATACTGTTTTCCATAGTGGCTGCACCAGTTTGCATCCCACAAGCAGTGTATGAGGGTTCCCTTTTCTCTACATCCTCTCTAACATTTGTTATTTTTGTCTTGGTAATTATAGCCATTCTGACAGGTGTAAGGTAAATCTCATTGTAGTTTTGATTTGCATTTCTGTAATAATTAGTGATGTTGAACATCTTTTCATATGTTGGCCATCTGTATATCTTCTTTGGAAAAATGTCTGTTCATATCCTCTGCCCATTTTTTGATTGGGTTTTTTTGTTGTTGAGTTCTATGAGTTCTTCATACATTTTGGAAATTAATCCTTTGTTGGTTATGTGATTTGCAAATATTTTCTCCCAGTTGGTGGGTTGTCTTTTCGTTTTGTTGATGGTTTCCTTTGCCTTGCAGAAGCTTTCTAGTCTGATGTAGTCTCATTTCTTTATTTTTTTTCTTCTGTTTCCCTAGCCTGAGTAGACTTGGTATTCGAAGAGATGCTGCTAAGACTGATGTCAAAGAGTATACTATGTATATTTTCTTGAAGGAGTTTTATGGTTTCAGATCTTACATTCAAGTCTTTAATCCATTTTGAGTTAATTTTTGTGTATGGTGTAAGATAATGGTCTACTTTCATTCTTTTGCATGTGGCTATCCAGTTTTCCCAGCACCATTTATTGAAGAGACTTTCTTTTCTCCATTGTATGTTCTTGGCTCTTTGGCAAAGAATAGCTATTCAAGGATGTCTGATTTTATTTCTGGGCTTTCAGTTCTGTTCCATTGACGTGTGTGTGTCTGTTTTTGTACCAGTACCGTGCTGTTTTGATTACTATAGTTTTGTGGTATATTTTGAAGTCAGGGATTATGATGCCTCCATCTTTGTTCTTTTTTGAGGAGCTAATTATTGAAAAGACATTTCCAGACTGAAGGACACGAGTTTCTAGGTTGAGAGTAAGTTCAAGTACCCTGCAAAATGAAAGGAAGAAGAGACACCACACCAAGGCACATTACTGTGAAATTTCCAAACAAGGGAAACGATCCTAAAAGCTTCCAGTGAGGGAGAATAAAACAGGTCACATGTAAAGGAGTGTTTTCTAGAATCAGAATAGCATCAGATTACCAGTTTATCAAATTATCTAACCGGAGGCTAGAATAAAGCATTTCTCCGGCATGAAGTGAGCGTCATCACATTTATTTTCACTGTAGGACAAGTAAGGATTCTAAGGGAGTGGAATAGGAACTAGGGATGTTTACCCTGGAGAAGAGAATGTAGCAGTAGATAGTACACCAGTGTGCAAATGCACCAGGAGCCCTTGTGAAAGGACCCACCCTGTGGTGCTCTGGAGGCAGAAGCAGGATCAAGGATTACAGAGTGAGGCCCTGGCTTACCTTGTTAACAGCTGTGCTGTGCAAGGATGAAGTCATTATTGTCTAATACAAACCTATATAACTTTGAATAGAATTATATAAGGGAATCTCTTGAGGGATTATTGCTAGACTATTTAATGCAAAATCTAACTAGACAATAAGATGCCATTATGATAATAAATACCATTTTATTGTGTAAATTTATAGAGAGGAAGCTGTCTGGCATAAGGAAAAAAAATGGGTAAGTCTAGCAACTTTTTGTTTTATAGAAAAATTAATTCTTAACAGAGCCTTGCATTCCTTTAGAGAAGTTAGGTTATTTAAAAAGTACAAAGTCTAGTAAACTTGAGGGTTCTTCGTTTACTCAGATCAAATTTTGCAAGCTTAAAATTTGGCAAAATTCTCAAAAGCATTGTAGACAAGTAGACACAATCCTTTTTTTTCTAAAGGTTAAAATCATATATGCTTGAAAAATCACTCTGCATTTAAGTGTCAGTTCATTTAGCTACATTATATTAGAGGAAAACCCATACAAATATAGAAAGAACCTGTCTCAAATAATTTATTCAAGTCATTAAATAATCAGGGAATAGTGAGAGAATAAAGCTGGTTGAAAGAACATTTTAAGGAACTGAGTATGTATCACCCATTAGGAAAGGCATTTTGAAATAAGTTTGCTCAATTAGAAATAAAACTGGTTAACGTTCTACAGGGCATTGAAATGGTGACCTTTTCTGTCAGACAGCCTAACAGAATGATATTATTAAGTTAACCACTTTACTTCTAATATAACTTACAAATGTATGACCCACAACTTTAGTTCTTTAATTATTATTTATAACTAATTGTGTTGTACCTCACAAACTGTTTTGACTCAGTACAGCTTGATCAAGTTTGAAAGCCTTTGAAAGGGCATTGGGATAGAAATTAGGGGAATTTAGGATAGTATCTGAAAATCTAGGACAGGAGTCAGTGGTGAATACAGCAGAGATGAATTGCTTGGAATGAAAGAATTATTGGGAGGCTGCTTAGAATTCCATTTTATGGATGTGCCCTAATTAATTAATTAACTTTAATTTTTGTTATTGAGATAACATTGGTTTATAACATTATGTAAATTTCAGGTGTACTTCATTATATTTTGACTTCTGTGTAGACTGTGTAGTGTTCACCTAGTTTCCATCTGTCACTGTACAGATGTGCCCCTTTACCCCTTCACCCTCCCTGCGCCCCCTTTCCCTCTGGTAACCACCAATATGTTCTCCATATCCATGTGTTTGTTTATCTTCCACATATGAGTGAAATCATATGGTAATTGTCTTTCTCTGTCTGACTTATTTCACTTAACATAACCCTCAAGGTCCACCCATGTTACTGTAAATGACAAGATTTCATCTTTTTTTAACAACTGAGTAGTAGTCCAGTGTGTGTGTGTGTGTGTGTGTGTGTGTATGTGTGTGTGTGTATACCACGTCTTCATTATCCATTCATCTGTTGATGGGCACTTAGGTTGCTTCCAAGTCTTGGGTATTGTGACTAATGCTGCAATGAACATAGGGGTGCATATGTCTTTTCGAATTAGTGTTTTTGTGTTCTTTGGATAAATACCCAGAAATGGAATAGCTAGATCATATGGTATTTCTATTTTTAATTTTTTGAGGAATCTCCATACTGTTTCCCACAGTGGCTGCACCAGTTTGCATTCCCACCAGCAGTGTATGAGGGTTCCCTTTTCTCCACAACCTCTCCAACATTTGTTATCTCTTGTCTTGGTGATTACAGCCATTCTAACGGGTGTAAGGTGATATCTTAGTGTAGTTTTGATGTGCATACCCCTGATGATTAGTGATGTTGAACATCTTTTCGTGTGCCTATTGGCCATCTGTGTATCTTCTTTGGAAAAATGTCTGTTCATATCCTCTGCCCATTTTTTTTTTTATTGATGTTTTAATGGTTTCTAACATTGTGAAATTTTGGGTTGTACATTTTTGTTTGTCCATCACCATATATATGACTCCCTTCACCCCTTGTGCCCACCCCCACCCCCACCCCCACCGCCCCTGGTAACCACAGTCCAGTTTTCTCTGTCCATGTGTTGGTTTATATTCCACATATGAGTGAGATCATACAGTGTTTGTCTTTCTCTTTCTGGCTTATTTCACTTAACATAATACACTCCAGGCCCATCCATGTTGTTGCAAATGGGACGATTTTGTCTTTTTTTATGGCTGAGTAGTATTCCATTGTATATATATACCACATTTTCTTAATCCAATCGTCAGTCGAGGGACACTTAGGTTGCTTCCACTTCTTGGCTATGGTGAATAATGCTGCAGTGAACATAGGGGTGCATAAGCCTCTTTGGATTGTTGATTTCAGGTGCGTTGGATAGATTCCCAGTAGTGGGATGGCTGGATCATAGGGCATCTCTATTTTTAATTCTTTGAGGAATCTCCATACCGTTTTCCATAGAGGCTGCACCAATTTGCATTCCCACCAGCTGTGTATGAGGGTTCCTGTTTCTCCACATCCTCTCCAACATTTGTTGTTTTTTGTCTTGGTGATTATAGCCATTCTAACGGGCGTGAGGTGGTATCTTAGTGTTGTTTTGATTTGCATTTCCTGATGATTAGTGATGTTGAGCATCTTTTCATGTGCCTATTGGCCATCTGTATATCTTCCTTGGAGAAGTGTCTGTTCATTTCCTCTGCCCATTTTTTGATCGGGTTGTTTGTTTTTTTGTTGTTCAATTGTGTGAGTTCTTTATATATTATGGAGATCAACCCCTTGTCAGATGTATGTTTTGCAAATATTCTCTCCCAGCTGGTTGGTTGTCTGTTCATTTTGATTCTGGTTTCATTTGTCTTATAAAAGCTCTTTAATCTGATAAAGTCCCACTTGTTTATTTTTTCTTTAGTTTCCCTAGTCTGGGTAGGCATGTCATCCGAAAAGATTCCTTTAAAACCAATGTCAAATAGTGTATTGCCTATATTTTCTTCTATGAGTTTTATAGTTTCAGGTCTCACCTTCAGGTCTTTGATCCATTTTGAGTTAATTTTTGTGAATGGCGATAGCACATGGTCCACTTTCATTCTTTTGCATGTGGCTGTCCAGTTTTGCCGACGCCATTTATTGAAGAGACTTTCTCCATTGCATGTTCTTAGCACCTTTGTCGAAAATTAGCTGTCCGTATATGTGTGGTTCTCTGCCCATTTTTTGATTGGGTTGTTTGTATTTTTGTTGTTCAGTTGTGTGTGTTCTTTATATATTATGGAGATTAACCCTTTGTTGGATGTATGATTTGCAAATATTTTCTCCCAGTTGGTGGGTTGTCTTTTCTGGCTGGCCCTCATGGTTTTGATTTGCATTTCCCTAATAAGTAGTGATGTTGAACATATTTTTGTGTGCCTGTTGGCCATCTGTATGTCTTCTTTGGAAAAATGTCTATTCAGATCCTCTACTCATTTTTAAGCAGTTTTTTTTTTTATTGTTGTTGAGTTGTATGAGTTCTTTATATATTTTGGATATTAACCCCTTATTGGATATATGATTTGCAAATATATTCTCCCACTTGGTAGGTTGTCTTTTCATTTTGTTGATGGTTTCCTTGCTGTGCAGGAGCATTTTAGTTTGATGTGGTCTCATATGTTTATTTTTGCTTTTGTTTCCCTTGCCTGAGTAGACATATCCAAAAAGATATTGCCAAGACCGATGTCAAAGAGTGTACTGCCTGTGTTTTCTTCTAAGAGTTATTTGGGTTTCAGGTCTTACATTTAAGTCTTCAGTCCATTTTAAGTTAATTTTTGTGTATGGTGTAAGAAGATACTGGTCTACTTACACTCTTTTGCATGTGGCTGTCTAGTTTTCCCAACACCACTTACCCAAGAGACTTTGCTTTCTCCATTGTATTTTCTTGGCTGCTTTGTCATATATTAGCTGTCCATATATGTGTGGGTTTATTTCTGGGCGCTCAATTCTGTTCCATTAATCTGTGTCTGTTTTTCTGCCAACACCATACTGTTTTGGTTACTATAGCTTTGTAGTATAGTTTGAAATCGGGGAGTGTAATTCCTACAGCTTTGTTCTTTTTTTTCTCAGGATTGCTGTGGATATTTGGGGTCTTTTGTGGTTCCATACAAATTTGAGGATTTTTTGGTTCTATTTCTGTTAAAAATGCCATTGGGATTTTGATAGGGATTGCATTGAATCTGTATATTGCTTTAAGTAATATGTACATTTTAACAATGCTGAATCTTCCAATCCATGATCATGGAATATCTTTCCATTTCTTTGAGTCTTCTTTAATTTCTTTCAGTAAAGTCTTATAGTTTTCAGTGTACAGGTCTTTCACCTCTTTAGTTAAATTTATTTCAAGGTATTTTATTCTCTTTGTTGCTATTGTAAATGGGATTGTGTCTTAATTACTTTTTCTGTTATTTTGTTGTTATTGTATAGAAATGCAACACATTTTTGTATATTGGTTTTGTACCCTGGAACTATACTGTATTCATTTATTATTTCTAATAGTTTTTTTTATGAGAGTCTTTAGGGTTCTCTCTATATAAAATCATGTTGCCTACAAATAGTGACAGATTTACTTCTTCCATTCCAATTTGGGTCCCTTTTATTTGTTTTCGTTCCTGATTGCTCTAGCTAGGACTTCCTGTACTATGTTGAATAAAAGAGAGTGGGCATCCTTATCTTGTTCCTGTGTTCAGAGGGATAGCTTTCAGTTTTTCACCATTGAGTATCATGTTAGCTGTGAGTTTGTCATATATGGCCTTTATTATGGTGAGGTACTTTCCTTCTATACCCATTTTATTGAGAGTTTTTGTCATAAATGGATGTTGAATCTTGTCGAATGCTTTTTCTGTATCTATTGAGGTAATCATATGATTTTTATCCTTTAATTTGTTAATATGGTATATCACATTGATTGGTTTGCAAGTGTTGAACCATCCTTGTATCCCTGGAATAAATCCCACTTGATCATGGTGTATGATTCTTTTAATGTATTGTTGTATTCGGTTTGCTAATATTTTGTTGGGGATTTTTGTATCTGTGTTCACTAGCGATATTGGCCTGTAATTTTCTTTTTTTTGGGTTGTCCTTATCTGATTTTGATATCAGGGTAGTGTTGGCCTCATAAAATGAATTGGGAAGCATTCCCTCTTCAATTTTTTGTAAGAGTTTGAGAAGGATAGGTATTAAATCTTCTTTGACTGTTTGGTAGAATTCACCAGTGAAGCTGTCTAGTCCTGAACTTTTGTTTTTTGGGAGGTTTTTGATTACTATTTCAATCTCTTTACTAGTGATTGATCTATTCAGATTTTCTCTTTCTTTATGGTTCAATCTTGTAAGGTTGTATAATTCTAATAATTTATCCATTTCTTCTAGATTTCCTATTAATTGTTTGTAGTAGTTTCTTATGATCTTTTATATTTCTATGGTATCCTTTGTAACTTCTCCTTTTTCATTTCTGATTTTATTTGAGCCTTCTCTTTTTTTTTCTTAGTGAGTCTAGCTAAAGGTGTGCCAATTTCACTTATCTTTTATAAGAACTAACTCTTAGTTTCGTTGATCCTTTCTATTGTCTTTTGAGTCTATATTTCATTGATTTCTTCTTTGATTTTTATTATTTCCTTCCTTCTACTGACTTTGGGCTTCATTGGTTTTTCTTTTTCTAGTTCTTTTAGGTATAAGTTTAAATTGTTTTTTGAGGTTTTTCTTATTGCTCGAGGTAGGTCTCTGTTGGTATCAGTTTCCTTCTTAGTACTGCTTTTGCTGCATCTCATAGATTTTGGTATGTAGTGTTTTCATTTTTATTTGTCTCCATGTATTTTTTGATTTCTCCATTGATCCAATAGTTGTTTAGTAGCATATTGTTTAATTTCCACATATTTGTGACTTTTCTAGTTTAATTCTTGTAGTTGATTTCTAGTTTCATACCGTTGTGGTTGGAAAAGAGGCTTGATATGATTTCAATCTTAAATTTATTGAAACTTGCCCTATGTCCCAACATATGGTCTATCTTTGAGAATGTTCCATGTGCACTTGAGAAGAATGTGTGTGCTGTTGTTTTTGGATGGAATGTTTTATATATATCAAGTCCCTCTGGTCTAATGTATCATTTAAGGCTGATATTTCCTTGCTGGCTTTCTGTCTGGATGATCTATCCATTGATGTAAGTGGGGTGTTAAAGTCACCTACTATTATTTTATTGCTGTCACTTTCTCCCTTTAGGTCTGTTAATAGTTGTTTTATTTTGTTGTTTGCTATGTTGGGTGCATATATATTAATAAACATTATGTCTTCTTGGTGAATTGTTCCTTTTATCACTATATAATGTCCTTTTTTGTCTCTTATTACCTTTTTTGGCTTGAAATTATTTTGTCTGATATAAGTATGGCTATACCTGCTTTTTTTGTCTACCCTTTGCTTGGAGTATTATCTTCCATCCCTTCACTTTGTGTCTATGTTTGTCTTTAGGGCTGAGATGAGTCTCCTGAAGGAAGCATATAGTTGGGTCTTGTTTTTTAATCCATCCAGCCACTCTGTGCCTTTTGCTTGGTGAGTTCAATACATTTACATTTAGGATGATTATTGGTATATGAGAATTTACTACTGCCATTTTTATCTTTTGTTTTCTGGTTTTTCTATATATCCATTGTTTCTTTTCCCTTGTATTTCTGCCTGCCATTTTAATTTGGTGGTTTCCTATGATCTTTTTCTCAGTTTCCTCTCTTTTTTATGTTTTGTGTCTCTGTTTTAGATTTTTGTTTTGTGATTACCATGAGGTTTGTATAAAACATCTTGTAGATAAAATAGTCCTTTTTCTGCTGATAGTGTCTTCTCTTCATTTGCCTATACAGGTTCCATCCTTCTCCTCCTCCCCTTTTTTGTTTTTGTTGTCACAAATTATCCTTTTTTATGTTGTGAGTTCATTACCATATTAAAGTAGCTTTAGTTATTTTTTAATGCTTTTTCCTCCTTAATCTTTATGCTATAATTAAGTGTTTAGCATCTTATTCTGTAATAGCTCTGGAATGTTCTGGTCTATTTATCCCCTTACTGAAAGTTTTGTGTACTTTTGCCTTTTTGTTTCATGTAGAAGAGCTCCTTTCAACATTTCTTGTAAGGAAGATCTAGTGGTGGTGAACTCCCTCAGCTTTTGTTTGTCTGGGAAAGCCTTTATTTCTCCTTCATATGTGAAGGATAGCTTTGTTGTATAGAGTATTCTTGGCTGGCAGTTTTTATCTTTCAATATTTTGAATATGTCGTTCCACTCTCTCCTGGCCTGTAGAGTTTCTGCTGAGAAATCTGCTGATAGCCTAATGGAGGTCCTTTGTAGGTTACTGTCTTTTTCTCCCCTACATGCCTTTAAAGTTATTTTCTTGTCATTTACTTTTGACAGTTTTAATATAACATGTCTGGGAGAAGGTCTTTTTGCAATTGAGATAATTGAGTGTTCATTAGCTTCATGGATTTGTATAACCAGTTCCTTCCCCAGGTTTGGGAAGTTCTCAGCTATTTTTTCTTTAAATAAGCTCCCTGCTCCCTTCTCCCTCTCTTCTCCTTCTGGGATCTTCATTATCCTTTTGTTGCTTTTTCTAATAATGTCAGATATTTCTTGTACACTATCTTCATTTTTTAAAAATCTTAGTTCTTTCTCCTCTTCTACCTGAATCGTTTCTAGATTTCTATCTTCAGGCTTGCTAATTCTCTTTTCCATATAGTCTGCTCCATTTCCAATGCTTTCTACTGTCTTCTTCATCCTGTCTATTGAGTTCTTCAGCTCCAGAATTTCTGTTTGGTTCTTTTTTAGAATTTTAATCTGTTTGGTAAAGTATTCCTTCTGTTCATTAATTTTATTGTTAAGCTCATTGAACTGTCTTTTTTCTGAATTTTCTTGTAGTTCATTGAGTTTCTTCATGATAGCTCTTTTGAATTCTCTGTCAGATCACAATCATCTATGACTTCAGTTTGGTTTCTGGAGAATTGTAATTTTCTTTTTGTGATACCACGTTACTATAAGTTTTCATGGTGCTTGATGAAACCTTTCTTATTTAGGGAAGGCTTTGTTTACTTTGATTCTGCTGTTTTTGGATGGTCTCTGGTTATATCTGAGAGCTTGCACTTTTCACCCTCCACTACCTCTACCGGAGGTGTCATTGGTGCTCTTGTTGTTGCTGCTTGTGACTCTGAGTTCACTAGTGTCTTGCTGCTGCCAGTGTTGCTGTGGTCATGGGCATTGCCGCTGGTTCACCATACTGGCGAGTGCCTCTGCTGCTTCCTGGGTCACCTGTGTTGTGGGCTCCACTAGCACGGCAGGCAGAAGGGGAGTGTGGGGTGTGAGCTGGGGTCACAGGTGCCTCTACTGCATCCAGGGTTGTCGGGTTGCCAAGTGCCACCATCGGGGGTGGGGGAGCTGGGGTGGTGGGTGCCACTGCAGCTGTTTCTTGATTGTTTGTGGCCTTGGGTGCCACAAACTGTGGCCAGGGGTCTGGAGTTACATGTGCCACCTCTGCTGTTGCTACCAGGTTTTCTGGCAGTGCTGGCATTGCCACTGCTGGGGGCTCTGGGTTCATGGGCATTGCTGCCACTACCAGATGGGTGAGATTTGCAGGTGCCACCACCACCTCCACAGGAGTGGAAGGTCGGGTGTACCTGGGTCACAGGTGCCACTGTGGTTCCTGGAGCTTTGGGTCATGGGTGCCACTGTAGGTTCCTGGAGCCTTAGGCTGCAGGTACTGCCACTGCTGCCGGGGGCACCAGGGTCTTGGATGCAGCCCCTACTGCTGACGGGCCAGGGTTGCAGGCACCACTGCTGCTGCTGGAGGAGAGGAGGACTGGGTCATGAGTGCTGCCTCAGTTCCAAGAGTCTCTTATTGCTGGTACCACCATGGTTCCTGTTGCCTCTGGTCTCAGGATTTGCCACAGTTCCTGGAACTTCAAGTTGTGGGTGCCACAACTGCTGCCCAGGGCACTAGAGTCTTGGATTCAGCCCTGGCTGCTGGGAGGGCCAGGGTCTCAGGTCCTGTTGTCCCAGCTGGGGAAGGAGAGCTGCTGGGTCACAGGCATTGCCGTGGTTCCTGGGGCCTCTAGTTGTGGGTGCCACCACGGTTTCTGAAGCCTCCAGTCTCAGGAGCCACTGCTGCTGATCCCCTGGTTCTGCTGCCTCCACAAGGTGTAATCCACCCACGTTCAGATGTACAGATGTATGGATCTCTCTGGCATCCTCATGTGCTATGCAGGGGATCCTTTGTTGTTCTGTGGCCATTCTACTCATTGTAACTTAGAGTGGAGAGACAAAAGGAACAACTCATGCTGCTTTGTTGCTGACATCATTCTGAAATGGAGGCCTCTTTGAAGTGGATGCCTCAACAATCAAAGCTTGCTGGGCACTTGCATTATAAAAAAGAAAAAAGACAATTGTCAGGGCTTATACTACCCTACCACAATAAAAAAATGTGGAGAGAGTGCTAAGGTTAGAAAATCATCATTTTGCATGCATCATAAATGACTGAATCAGGCAAAAATCAACAATAGATACTAAATCTAGGTGGAAATTTTGATGAAGAGCAGGATGTGTGTATGGTTGCAAAGTGTCTCCCCACCATCTGCTTATTAATGGTAAGAGAGGATAAAATCGTATAGGAGAAAAATTGAATGGCACTTTGAGTGGTCAAAATTAACATCAACAATGAGGTAGAGATGGACGGTATAAGCTTTCAGATGTGAAACCCTGAGAAAGGAACATCACCTATGCGGTATTCCAGTTAAGAACGAATAACCTGAATTTAATAATGAGAAGATCTCAGATAAAACTAAAATAAGGAGCATTCTATTAAAAACAAAAAATGGTGGGGCAGAGGGACTATATTTTATTAAAATGCCCATGTCCAAAAAAAAATTTTGTCTTTGAAGAAATTTGTTTATTTCCTTAAATTGTTAATTTTGTTAGCATAGTTTTTAGTAATATTTCCTTATTGTCCAGTTAATGTCTGTAGGATCTGTAGTGATGTCCCCTCTTCCCATCCTCCCAGGCAATGCGAACCTTGGTACCTTTTAACTCTGTTTTCTTCACCAAATTCCTCCAACTTTCATGCCATGTATATATCCTGTTTTAATTCCATACATATATTGTTATTATTATCATTGTTTTAGACTGTCAATATTTAATTGGCTTGACCTACGTATTTACCATTTTTACACCTTTTGACATCTTTGACCTTTCATGTGAGTTTCATTTTTCCTTTTGCTTGAAAATACCATTTACTGTTTCCTTGACAGCAGGTCTGCTGCTTATGAAGTCTCTCTGTTTTGATACATCTTCAAATATATATGTTTTTCATTTTTGTATTTGTAGCATATTTTCCTTGGGCATAGAATTCTAATTTGGCAGTTATTTTATTTCAGCAGTATCTTCTGGTTTCCATTGTTGCTATTGAGAAGTCACCTCAGTCTAACTGTTGCTTTTTTAAGGTAATTTGTCTTCTTTTGGGGGGAAAAATCTTAGTCTTTATATACTCACATGTTATTTCTGTCATGTTTCTCTCCTCTCCTTTTCAGATTCCAATTTTACCTATATTACACCTTCTTACTGTATGCTCTGTTTCTTCCCCTCTCTTCTGTGTTTTCTGTTTTTTGTCACTCCATGTTTCTTCTGACTTTTTTTTAGGTAACTAATTTTCTGTTTAGCTCTTTGCAATGTGCTGTTAAACTCACCACTGACATCTTAGTTTCAGTTGTTATATTTTTTAGTATTAGTCTTACTATTGGGTTCCTTTTTAACCACAGAAGTCTTTCCATTCAGTTCCTTTCCAAAACTTTCAATTTATCTTTCATGCTTAAAACAGAACTTTGTCATTACCTTTCACTGAAGAAAGAACAGTGGGAAAGGATCAGATGTTGTTGGAGGTGATGGCTATTGTGTGGGGGACATCAGGGAAATTAAGAGTTCAAATTTGCTTATAATAAGGTTGAGATGATTGTGATCCAAGTGGAGCTATAGAGTAAGAAGTTTTCTCTGCAGGAGATAGTTGACATGTCTGTGCTAGAGATAAACATGTGTGATTCATTTGTGTATAAACATTGAAGACCTGGGTATGGATGAGATCACCCAGAGAGATATTGTACATCTTGAGGAAAGAACAGTTCTTAGAATTGCAACATTTAATATCTAGGTAGAGGATGATCTGGCAAAGGTGATAGAGAATGAGTTGTGGGATGATAGGAGAAAAACCAGGAGTGGTGTCCCAGGGAAGCCAAGATGAGACTGTTTTAATAGGGAGGTGTTAGTCAACAATGTGATACATTTCTGAGAGAGAAAGCAAAATAAGATTTTTTTTTTTTTTTTTTTTTTTTTTTTTGGTGAGGAAGATTTGCCATGGGCTAACAGCTGTTGGCGGTCTTGCTCTTTTTATTTTTTTTTATGCTTGAGTAAGATTAGCCCTGAGCTAACATCTGTGCTATTCTTCCTCTATCTTGTATGTGGGTTGCCACCACAGCATGGGTGATGAGTGATGTAGGTCCGTGCCCAGGATCTGAACCCGCGAACCTGGGCTGCCAAAGTGGAGTGCACCAGGATCGTGCTCCCCAGAAATGACAGAACTGGGATCAAAGAGGTGAAATTAAAATGTGATAGAGGACAATAATAAAAATTATTGATTATGTCTAAAATCCAAGAGAAAGCTTCTGAGAAATTATTAGAATTAATCAAACAATGAATCTTGAGGAAATACAATTTATCAGTTTTTCTTTTAACCTTCATGCTTGTTATATACTAAGACATATTTGCATAATTCCAAATCACAAACATTTCTCCTGTTTATTTGTAAATTTTATAGTTTTAGCTATTACATTTAGATCTGTGAATTATTTTGCTGCTTCTTTTTCTTTTTTTGGTTGAGGAAGATTGGCCCTGACCTAACATCTGTTGCCAATCCTCCTCTTTTTGCTGAGGAAGATTGTCTGTGAGCTAACACCTGTGCCCATCTTCCTTCATTCTGTATGTGGGATGCACCACAGCATGGCTTGATGAGTGGTGTGTAGGTCTGCGCTCAGGATCTGAACCGGTGAAACCCGGGCCACCGAATTGGAGTGTGTGAACTTAACCACTATGCCACTGGGCTGACCAGGGTTTCTTTTTTATTTAATAGTGTTATATAAGGATTAAGGTTCTTTTTTTAATGCCAATACAGTTATTCCAGCATTACTTTGTGAAACAACTATCCTTTCTTCACTAAATTACCTAGGCATCTTTGTCAAAAATCAACTGAATATATATGTGTAGTATTATATCTGGACTTTCTGTTCCATTGATTTATACATCTATCCTTCTTTGAATGTCATAGTATCTTGATTATTATAGCTCCATCATAAGTGTAGAAATCAGGTGGTGTAAGTCCTCCAGTGTTGTTCTTTTTCAAAATTATTGTTGCTATTCTAGGCCCTTTGCATTCCATATGAATTTTAGAATTAGCTTATCAGTTTCTACAAAAAAATCCTGATGGAATTTTGATGGAGATTGCATTGAATCTGTAGATCAATGTGGGGAATTTTGACATCCTGACAATATTGAGTCTTCCGATCCAAAGATGATGTATATATCTCCATTTATTTAGATATTCTTTAATTTCTTTCAGCAATACTTTGTAGTTTTCAGTGTATATGTCTTAAGCATGTTTTAAGTTTTTTCCCAAGTATTTCAGGTTTTCTATATTATTAAATTTTTAAATTTTAGTTTTATATTATTCCTTGCTAACATACAGAAATACAATAGATTTTGTAGTCTGACTACATATCTTACAACCTTGCTAAATTTATTTTTAATTTCTAACAGCTTTTTTGTAGAATCCTCATGATTTTCTATATAGATGATCATATCATCTTTGAATAAATACTTCTCCTGTAGCAACCTTTTTGTCGTCTTTTCCTTGCCTCACAGCACTGGCTAACAGTTCTAGTACAATGTTGAAAAGGCGTAGTAGAGCAGACATCTTTCGCTTGTTTCGGATCTTAGGGGAAAAGAATTTAGTCTTTCCTCTTAATTACGTTGTTATTCATAGGTTTTTTGTAGATGTCCTTTATCAGCTTGAGAGGGTTCCCTTTGATTCATAGTTTGCCGAGGGTTTTTTTTAAGTAAATGGGAATTGAATTTTGTCAAATTATTTTTCTGCATTTGTTGAGATGATTCATTTTAAGTATATTCATATATTGAATTACATTGATTACTCTTGAAGTGTTAACCAACTTTACATTCTTGGATGAACTCTGCTTGGTCCTGATGTATGGTCATTTTTATATATTTCTGGATTTGATTTGCCAAATTTTATTAATAATTTTTGCATCTCTGTTTATGAGAGGATGTTTATCTGTAGTTTTTTTTCTAAGATCTTTGATATTGGTATCAAGATACTTGTTATAAACTGAAGTGTCTTCTCCCAAAATTCGTATACTGAAGCCCTAATCCCCAATGTGACAGTATTTGGAGATAGGGCCTTTAAAGAGTTTATTAAGGTTAAATAACATCATAAGGGTGGGGCCCTGATCCAATAGGACTAGTGTCTTTGTAAGAAGAGGAAGAGACACTGGGGATATGCATGTACAGAGAAAAGGCCATGTGAGGACATGAGAAGGCGGCGGCCACCTACAAGCCAAGGAGAAATGCCTCAGGAGAAATAAAACTTGCCAGCACCTTGATCTTGGACTTCCAATCTCCAGAACTGTGTGAAAATAAATTTCTGTTGTTTAAGCCATCCAGTCTGTGGTACTTTGTTATGACAGCCCTAGCAGACCAATACGGTAGTGTACCTCACAAAAAGAGATGGGAAGTGTTTCCTTCTCTTCAGTCTTATGAAAAATTGGTGTAGAATTGGTATTTTTCCTTGAATATTTTGTAGAATTTGCCAGTGAGGCTATTTGGGCCTGGTGTTTTCTCTGTGGGAGAATTTTTAATTATGAATTCAGATTATGTATTTCTTCTTGGGTAAGCTACCGTAGGTTGTGTCTTTAAAATTATTTGTTCATTTTATCTAAGTTGTCAGACTTACTGACATAAAATTGTTCATAATATTCCTTTAAATTTCTGTAGAAAATGTAGTGAGGTCCTCCCTTTCATTCCAGAGATTGTTAGTTTGTTCTGTCTTTTATTTCTCAATTCATCTGTCAAGATATTTATTTACCATTTATATTGATCTTTTCAGTGAACAAGACGTTGGTTCCATTTTATTGTTTTTCTCCTTATTTTATTGATTTCTGTTCTTACCACCATTTCCATTCTTCTGCTTCTTTGAATTTAATTTTCTCTTCTTTTTCTAATTTCTTAGAGTGGAAGTTTAGATCATTGGATTTTAGGCCTTTCTGTATTCCTCTTAGAAGTATCCAATGCTATACATGTCCACGAAACGTTACTTTGACTCTATCCTTAAAATTTCAATGTGCTGTTTTATTTACCTTTGTGAAGTTTAAGATAGTTTGTAGATCCCCTTGTGACTTCTTTGACTCATTGGTTAAATTGAAATTACTTGTTTGGTTTCCAGATATTTGGAGATTTCTCGTATATCTTATTATTACTGATTTCTAATTTATTTCCATTCTGATCTGCTGATATTTATATATTTTATAATTTGTATGATAAAATCTCTATAATTTCATAGCTTATAAATTTATTGAGAATTGTGTTTATGGCCCAATGTATGATCTTTGAGAATCTTTCGTGGACATTTGAATGTGTATTCTGTTGTTTTTGAGTGAAGTGTTCTATATACTTTTAAATTAGGACAATGTGAATTATAGTGTGTTTCAAGTCTTCCATATCTTTACTGATATTTTTTCTATTTGTTATTTCAAATTCTGAAAGAGTTTTGTAGATATGTATCTTTCTCCTTTCAATTATATTAGTTTTTTACTTCTTGTAATTTGAGGTTTTGCTATTAGTTGTATATATATTTTGAATTGTTTCTAATCTCAACCCCTTGTCATTATGTAGTGTCCTTCTTGATCCTTGGTACCATGCTTCCTTTGGAGGTCTACTTTGTGTGCTATTAATCTAGCTATTCCAGCTCTCCTTTGACTAGTGTTAGCAAGATATCTCATTTCCCTACTTTATTTTTTAAAGTTTGCTGAATCTCTGTTCAGTCTCTTTTTTCCACCCTCTGTGCTTCATTTTGGATAATTTATATTGCTATATGTTGACATACACTGATCTTTTCTTTTCTACTGTCTTATCTGCTATTAATTCCATCCAGTTCATATACTGTGTACAGTCATGTGTTTTTTAACAATAGGGACATGTTCTGAGAAATGCATTGTTAGGTGATTTCATTGTTGTGCAAACATCAGAGAGTATACTCTTACAAACTGAGATGGTATAGCCTACTACACACCTAGGCTATATGGTACTAATATTATGGGGTCACCATTGTGTATGTGGTTCATCATTGACTGAAATGTCTATGTGGTGCGTGACTGTATTTCATCTCTAGCAGTTCCATTTGGGTTTCATTTTTACATTTTTCATTTCTATTCTTATATTATTTTATTTCTTTGAACACCCTTATAAAATTTATAGTAGCTTGTTAAAGGTTCTTATTTACAAATTTCATCATCTGTTATTTCTAAGTGTTTTTCCATTGATTGACTTATCTCGTTATGGGCTATATTTTCCTGCTTCTTTGCATGCCTGTTAATTATCACCTGGATGCTGGACATTGTGAATTTTATGATTTTGGGTGCTGGGTTTTTTTTTTGTATTCTTTTAAAAAATGTTGGGTGCTTTTTGCCTTGCAGTTATGTTACTTGAAGTTCAAGTAACTTAATCCTTTTTGAGGCTGGCTGTTAAGCTTTTTATAGGTGATTCAGAGTAGCCGTGGTTCTGGGAATGATTTAGTTTTACTACTAAGTGTCTGTTCTGTGCACTGTCCCCAGTGACCCATGTATTATGAGGTCTCCTCATCCTGGCTTGTGAGAAAACAAACTGTTCCTAGCCCTTACTAACCTCTAGGAATTATCTGGCCTGCTGCTTTTCAGTGATTCTTCCTGGGCATCAGGGATTGTCCTCCACATATAAGCAGATCCATTCAGACTTCTCTTGCTCTGTATAGCTCCCTCTTCTCTGATACTCTGCCCCACAAATGCGACCTGCCCTAGCCTCTCTGAACTTTGACCTCTTTCTCCTCAGCTCAGGGAGATCACGGACTCCCTTTGGTTCCTTACCCTGAGCTGTAGCCTGGAAACAACTTGAGGCCTTAATCTGGGCAATTGTAAAGCTCACCTCATTTGTCTTTCCTCTCTCAGGGACCACAATCTGTTGTGCAGTGTCTGAAAATTGTTGTTTCATGTGTTTTGTCCTATTTTCTGGGTGTGATTAAGTCCTGCAACAGTCAATCCCTCATGGGAGGAGTGAAAGTCAGTGGTAGGGTATTTTAATTTTCATTTCTTTGTTTATTAGGTGACGCTGGGCATTTTTTTTAATTGAGGTCATAAAGGTTTATAACTGTGAAATTTCAGCTGTACATTATTATTTATAAGTTTTTGTATATACTGCATTGTGCTCACCACCAGTAGTCTAATTTGTATCCATCACCATATATATGTGCCCCTTTACCCCTTTCGCCCACCCCCCAACCCCCTTCACCTCTGGTACCACTAAACTGTTCTCTTTGTCCGTGTGTTTATCTTCCACATATGAGTGAAATCATGCGATGTTTGTCTTTCTCCGTCTGGATTATTTTGCTTAACATAATACCCATCCATGTTGTTGCGAGTGGGATGATTTTGGTTTTTTTTTTTGGCTGGGTATTATTCCATTGTATGTATATACCACATCTTCTTTATCCGTTTATCAGTTGGTGGGCACTTGGGTTGCTTCCACATCTTGGCTATTGTGAGTAATGCTGCGGTGAACATAGGGGTGCATAAATCTCTTTGGATTGTTGATTTCAAGTTGTTTGGATAAATACCCAGTAGTGGGATAGCTGGATTGTATGGTATTTCTATTTTTAATTTTTTGAGAAATCTCTATACTGTTTTCCATAGTGGCTGCACTAGTTTGCATTCCTACAAGCAGTGTATGAGGGTTCCCTTTTCTCTACATCCTTTCCAACATTTGTTATTTTTTGTCTTGGTGATTATAACCATTCTGACTGGTGTAAGGTAATATCTCATTGTAGTTTTGATTTACATTTCCATAATAATTAGTGATGTTGAACATCTTTTCATGTGTCTGTTGACCATCTGTAGATCTTCTTTGGAAAAATGTCTGTTTAGATCCTCTGCCCATTTTTTGATTGGGTTGTTTGTTTTTCTGTTGTTGAGTTGTATGAGTTCTTTATATATTTTGGAGATTAACCCCTTGTTGGATATATGATTTCCAAATGTTTTCTCCCAGTTGGTGGGTTGTCTTTTTCGTTTTGTTGATGGTTTCCTTTGCTTTGCAGAAGCTTTGTAGTCTGATGTAGTCCCATTTGTTAATTTTCTCTTTTGTTTCCCTTGCCTTAGTAGACATGGTATTTGAAAAGATACTGCTATGACTGATGTCAAAGAGTGTACTGCCTATATTTTCTTCTAGGAGTTTTATGGTTTTAGATCTTACATTCAAGTCTTTAATCCATTTTGAGTTAATGTTTGTGTATGGTGCAAGATAATGGTCTATTTTCATTCTTTTGCATGTGGCTATGCAGTTTTCCCAGCACCATTTATTGAAGAGACTTTCTTTTCTCCATTTTCTGTTCTTGGCTCCTTTGGTGAAGGTTAACTGTCCATAGATGTATGGTTTCATTTCTGGGCTTTCAGTTCTGTTCCATTGATGTGTGTGTGTCTGTTTTTGTACCAATACCATGCTGTTTTGATTACTATAGCTTTGTAGTATATTTTGAAGTCAGGGATTGTGATGCCTCCAGCTTTAGTCTTTTTTCTCAGGATTGCTTTGGCTATTCGGGATTTTGTGTTCCATATAAATTTTAGGATTCTCTGTTCAATTTCCGTGAAGAATGTCATTGGGATTCTGATTGGGCTTGCATTGAATCTGTAGATTACTTTAGGTAATATGGACATTTTAACTATGTTTATTCTTCTAATCCACGTGCATGGAATATCTATCTATTTCTTTTTTTTTTTTTTTTTTTTTTTTTTTTATTTTTTTTAAAGATTTTATTTATTCAGCTTTTTCCCCCCAAAGCCCCAGTAGACAGTTGTATGTCATAGGTTCACATCCTTCTAGTTGCTGTACGCGGGACTCGGCCTCGCGTTGGATGGAGAAGCGGTGCCTCCGGGCGCTCCCGGGATCCGAACCCGGGCCGCCAGCATCAGAGCGCGCGCACTCAACCACCAAGCCACAGAGCCGGCCCTATCTATCTATTTCTTTATGTCTTCTTCAATTTCTTTCAATAATGTCTTATAGTTTTCAGTGTATAGGTCTTTCACCTCTTTGGTTAAATTTATTCCTAGATATTTTATTCTTTTTGTAATGATTGTAATTGGGATTGTATTCTTGACTTCTCCTTCTGCTATTTCTTTATTAGTGTATAGAAATGCCACTGATTTTTCTAAGTTGATTTTGTATCCTCTAACTTTGTTGTAGTTGTTTATTATTTCTGATAGTTTTGTGATGGGTTCTTTAGGTTTTTTTTATAAATAGAGTCATGTCTTCTGCAAACAGCAAGAGTTTCACTTCTTCCTTTCTGATTTGGATTCCTTTTATTTCTTTTTCTTGCCTAATTGCTCTAGCCAAATCCTCCAGGACTATGTTGAATAGGAGTGGGGAGAGTGGGCATCCTCAGAAGGATGGCTTTTAGTTTTTCACCATTAAGTATGATGTTGGCTGTGGGTTTGTCATATATAGCCTTTATTATGTTGAGGTATTTTCCTTCTATACCCATTTTATTGGAAGTCTTTATCGTACATGGATGCTGAATCTTGTCAAATGCTTTCTCTGCATCTGTTGATAATCATGTGATTTTTATTCCTCATTCTGTTAATGTGGTATATCAGATTGATTCATTTGCAGATGTTGAACCAGTCCTGGTTTAACTGCGTCCCTGGTTTAAATCCTGCTTGCTTATGGTGTATGATCCTTTTAATGTGTTTCTGTATTCAGTTTGCCAGTACTTTGTTGAGGACTTTTTCATCTATGTTCATCAGCGATATTGGCCTGTAAATTTTCTTCTTTGTGTTGTCCTTGTCTGGTTTTGGTATCAGGGTAGTGTTGGCCTCACAGAATCAGTTAGGAAGCATTCTATCTTCTTCAAGTTTTTGGAATGGTTTGAGAAAGATGGGTATTAAATCTTCTTTGACTGTTTGGTAGAATTCTCCAGAGAAGCCATCTGGTCCTGGACTTTTGTTTGTTGGGAGGTTCTTGATTACTGTTTCAATCTCTTTACTTGTGATTGGTCTATTCAGAATATCTATTTCTTTTTGATCCAGTTTTGAGAGGTTGTATTGAGTCTAAGAATTTATCCATTGCTCCTAGGTTATTCAATTTGTGGGCATATAGTTTTTCATAGTATTCTCTTATAGTCCTTTGTATTTTTGTGGTATCTGTTGTAATTTGTCCTCTTTCATTTCTAATTTTATTTATTTGACCCTTCTCTCCTTTTTTCTTAGTGAGTCTGGCTAAGGGTTTGTCAATTTTTTTTATCTTCTCAAAGAACCATCTCTTAGTTTCATTGATCTTTTCTACTGTGTTTTTAGTCTCTATTTCATTTATTTCTGCTCTAATTTTTATTGTTTCCCTCTTTCTGCTAACTTTGGACTTTACTTGTTCTTTTTCTAGATCTGTTAGGTGTAGTTTAAGATTACTTATTTGAGATTTTCCTTGTTTGTTGAGGTGGGCCTGTATTGCCATGAATTTCCCTCTTATAACTGCTTTTGCTGCATCCCATAAGAGTTGTTATGTTGTATTTTCATTTGTCTCCGTGTATTTTTTAATTTCTCTTTTGATTTCTTCATTGATCCAGTGGTTGTTCAGTAGCATGTTGTTTTGTCTCCACCTATTTGTGACTTCCCTGTCTTTTTTCTTGTAGTTGATTTCTGGTTTTATAGCACTTTAGTCAGAAAAGATGCTTGGGATGATTTCAATCTTCTTAAATTTATTGAGGCTTGCCTTGTTTCCCAACATATGGTTTATCTTTGAGAATGTTCCATGTGTACTTGAGAAGAATGTATATTCTGCTGTTTCTGGATGGAGTGCTCTATATATATCTATTAAGTCCATCTCATCAAATGTATCATTTAAATTGACTATTTTCTTGTTGACTTTCTGTCTGGCTGATCTATCCATTCATGTAAGTGTGGTATTGAGGGTCCCCTACTATTATTGTGTTCCTGTTAATTCCTCCCTTTAGGTTTGTTAATAGTCATTTTATATACCTGGATGCTCCTGTGTTAGGTGCATATATATTCATAAGTGTTAGGCCCTCTTGGTGGAAAGTCCCTTTTATCATTATATATTGCCCCTCTTTGTCTCTCATTGTCTTTTTTATCTTGAAGTCTGCTTTGTCTGATATAAGTATAGCAACACCTGCTTTCTTTTGTTTGCCATTTGCTTGGAGTAATGTCTTCCATTCCTTTACTCTGAGTCTGTGTTTGTCTTTAGAGCTGAGATGTGTTTCCTGGAGGTAGTTAATTGTTGAGTCTTGTTTTTTTATCCATCCAGCTACTCTGTGTCTTTTGATTGGAGAATTCAATCTATTTATATTAGAGTGAATATTGATATATGACGGCTTAATACTGCCATTTTATCTCTTGTTTTCTGGTTCTGTGTTTCCATTATTTTCCATTTTATTTTGGGGCTTTTCTGTGGAGGCTTTCTCAGTGTTCTCTTTTGTTTTTTATGAATTGTGGTTCTGCTCTTATTTTTTGTTTAGTGGTTACTTTGAGATTTCTATAAAAGTTCTCACAGATGAGATAGTCCATTTTCTGATAGTCTCTTATGTTCATTAGCCTACACAGGTTCCATCCCTTTCCTCTTCCCCGTCTGAGTTATTGCTGTTAGAAATTATTATGTTTTGTGTCGTTAGTTTGTGACTAAGTTGAAGTGTTTCTAGTTAATTTTGATGCTTTTCTTCCCTTTATATTTTAAGTTATAATTAAGTATTTCCTTCCCTGTTCTGAAAGAGAGCTGAAGTTTTCTAATTTTGTCTGTCTATTTATCCCCTTGCTCAAAGCTTTGTAGACCTTTGCCTTTTTATTTCAGGTATGAGGGCATCCTTGATCATTTCTTGTAGAGGAGGTCTAGTGGTGATGAACTCCCTCAACTTTTGTTTATCTGGGAAAGCTTTTATTTCTCCATCATATCTGAAGGATATTTTCATTGGATATAGTATTCTTGCCTGAAAGTTTTTGTCATTCAGTATTTTGAATACATCATTCTATTCTCTCCTAGCCTGTAAGGTTTCTGCTGAGAAATCCACTGAAAGCCCGATAGGGGTTCCTTTGTAGGTTGTTTTCTTCTGTCTTGCTGCCCTTAATATTTTTCTTTGTCATTGACTTTTGCCAGTTTTACTATTATGTGCCTTGGGGAAAGTCTTTTACCACTGATGCAATTAGGAATTCTATTGGTTTCATGTACTTGTAAGTCTAGTTCTTTCCCTAGGTTTGGGAAATTCTCAGCTGTTATTTTTTTGAACAAGTTCTCTGCTCCTTTCTCCTTCTCTTCTCCCTCTGGAATACCTGTAATCCTCATGTTGCTTTTCCTAATTGAGTTGGATATTTCTTGAAGAATTTCTTCATTTTTTAAAAATCTTAGTTCTCTCTCCTCCTCCACTTAAAACGATTCTATATTTCTATCCTCTAAATCACTAATTCTTTCCTCTGTAACATCAGCTCTATTTTTTAAGGATTCTAGATTATTTTTTATTTCATTAATTGTGTTCTTCATATCCAAAATTTCTGTTTGTTTTTTTTTTTAATAATTTCAATCTTTTTAGTGAAGTATTCCTTCTTCTCATGAATTTTATTCCTGAGCTCATTGAACTGTTTCTCTGAGTTTTTTTGTAACTCGTTGAGTCTCTTTATGGCAGCTATTTTGAATTCTCTGTCATTTAGATTGTAAATTTCTGTGACTTCAGAGTTGGTTTCTGGAAAATTGTCCTTCTCCTTCTGCTCTGAATTATTGCTGTAGTTTCTCATGTTGTTTGATGAACTAATCTTTTGCCGGGGCATTTGTGGTAGTATCAGATTCCACCTGCTACCACGGGGGGAAGCAGGAGTTGTGTTTCAGATCCCACCCTGTCTGCTGGAAGTCGTGAGGTATTATAGGCGCTTACACCAGCTAGGAGAACGTTCATCTGGGTGCGTAGATCTGCTGCTGCCTCTTCTTAAGGTCACACTGACTGCTGTGCTTAGTGGATGGGGCTTCCTCATGGGGTCCATGCCTGGGCCACTCCTTGGGACCGCAACAGCGCTGTGGGCTCTCCCAGTTGGCGGGAAAGCAATCATGCGGGGGCTGAAGGCTGCTGCCACCTGCTTCCTCAGTGACGCTGAGTTGCGCTCCCCCCTTCAGGGGTGCAGCGGTACTATGGGCGTTTGCCACAGCCAGGAAATCATTCGCCCGGGCGTGCACATCTGCCACTGCCTCTTTCTCCAGTGGCACCGGTGGCTGTGCTTGTTGGGTGGGGCCTCTCCATGGGGTCTGAGCCCTGGCCACTCCGTGGGACTGCAGCGGCACTCTGGGTTCTCCCACCAGATGGAAAAGTGATCACACAGGGCCTCAGGGCTTCCATCACCTGTTCCCACAGTTGCGTGTGCTCCTACCCTCAGGGCCACAGTGGTACTATAGGCGCTCCAGACAGAAGAGCAGTTGCATACGTGCACAGGGCTGATGAGGGGCCAGAGAGTGCTTACCTATTTCCACCACCTCCCTGGAGTTAGTCCATCCACCTTCAGATGTATAGCTGTCTGAGTCTCTCAGGCATCCTGTTGTGCTATGTGGGTATCCTCTGTTGATAATGAATGTCCATTTAGGTGTAGTTCAAAGGGCAAGAGATACAGGGAACAGCTTACTCTGCCATGTTGCTAATGTCCTATCTGGGCATTTTTTATATATTTATTGGCCTGTAAGTTTTCTGTGAGTTGCTTGTTTATAATTCTTATGGACATGTTTTTCTTTTTAATTTGCCTCCCTAGTGTTTCAAGCTGCTTTCTTAGGTTTGCAGAATTCCCTATCCTTTGAGTCTTGGCATGAGGCAGTAGTTTCAGTGATATTCAATGTCAAAGGCTATGGGGGGATATGGTTCACTGTTAGCATTCAGTATCAGGAGTGTTAGACGTGCACCCTGCAGCATTCAGGGGACCATGTCTTACTGCCCAGCTTTTCTGATGGTTAAAGGAGTTACCCAGAGGACATGTGGTAAACTGTCTTTATTCTCCAATCAGCAATAGTTGGTTGCTGTTACTTGCAACTGAGAATATCAGCTAGTTTAATATAGTTTACTCATTTTTTTTTCTTTTGGCTTGTTTGTCTTCTTATTGAATTTTAAGCATTCTTTATATATCCTAGATATATTCTGTCTGTATATCACTTCTCCCTGGTGAATGTTTATTTTTTTTATCTTTGTTGATAATATCTTTTAACTGAATATTCAAAATTGTCAAAATTTTCTTCTATTAGTTGTGCTTTTATAATTCAAAAATCCGTTTCTGCCCTGAGATAATAAATATGGCCTCTTTTATTTTATTTTGCATATTTTGATCTTTGATCTCATTATGCTGTGAGGTAGGGATATAATCTTTTCTTTTTTCTGGTGGAGAAACCAATTGTCTCAACCCTATATATTTTAGTACTTTTCTCACTGATCTGCAATGCCACCACTATCAAATGGCAAATCCTCTTATGTGCTTGAGTCTGTTTTTGAATCCCTGTTCTCTTTTATTTATCTATTTTTCTATCCCTACACCAGTTCACACTATTTTGATTACTTTAGCCTATAATAAGTATTGATATCTGATAGGGCATTTTCTCCAATCAGTTCACCTTTTCCAGAGTTGTCTTTGCTTTTCTTAGACTTGTATTCTCTAGTTTGTCTACACACATATGCACATGCACACACATATACCCACACATCCTGCTCCAATTTTGATTGGATTTGCATTGAATCTATGGATTAATTTAGAGGATACTTACCATTATTATGATATTGAGTTTTCTCCTATATGAATATGGGTTCTTTATTTGTTTATTCTGTTTTTTGTACCCTTCAATAAAATTTTGCAATTTTCACTGCATACTTTTGGTTCAATTTATTTCTAGTTACCTTATATTTTTATTTTTATTGTGAATGACATATTTTCTTTTGTTGCAATGTATTGTTGGTTATTGTCAGTATATGGAATGTTTCTAATTTATTGATCTTGTATTAGCTCTCCTGTCAAACTTTCTTATTATTTCTAATAGTTTGATTATAGTCTGTTTAATTTTGTATGTAGACAATTACAGTATTTGCAAATAACAGTTTACTTGCTTTGTTTCCAACCCTTACGGCTTTTTGTTCTTTTTTCTTTCTTTTTATTGCTTGGGCCCTGTATCTTATACAATGTTAAGTAAGGGTAGTGGTGGCAGGCGTTCTTACATTTTCCTTAAAACAGAGCATGTCTTAAGTTTTACCATTAAGTATAATATTGGTTCAATTTTCTGAATAGGTAGACTTTTCTATAAGTTAAAGAAGTTCCCTCTATTTCTACCTTGAAAGACTATTGAATTTTTCAAATGAGTTTTCATTATATGTTCAGATGATAATGTGATTTCTGTCTTTTATTTATTTTTTTATTTTTTTACTAAGAAAGATTTGCCCAAGCTAACACCTGCCACCAATCTTCCTGTTTTTTTTCACTTAAGGAAGATTAGCCGGGAGCTAACATATGTGCCAGTCTTCCTCTATTTTATAAGTGGGTCACTACCACAGCATGGCTGGTGAGTGGTGTAGGTCCACACCTGGGATCTGAACCCGCGAACCCAGGCTGTCAAAGCAGAGTGCGGGAACTTAACCACTATGCTGCCAGGCTGGCCCCTGTTAAAATTTTTTAGTATTCCGATTTACATTGATAGATTTTTCTGATACTGAGCATATTGATATTTCAATTCTTGTGATAAAACTAACTTACTCTACACATTTTTTCCTTTGCATCATTTAGTAATATTTTTTTTTAGGACTTTTGCATCTGTGTTCATTTTTGAGTTTGGCTTATAATTTTTCTTACTTGTGTTTTACTTGTTTTCATGTCAGGATTTTACTAACCTTTTAATATAAATCAGGTAACTTTAAAAAAAGTTCTCCAAAACAATTTACATAAGAAAGAGATTTTTGTTCATTGAAAGTTTGATAAAATCTCATCTGGAAACCTGTTTGGGCCCAGATGCCTTTCTTCTCCTGAGGGTGAGGTTTTTGCTTATTGGTTTAATTTTTTAAATGGTTATTATACTATGCAGGCTTTCCACATATTTGTGAGTAGATTTTGATAATTTATAATTCTCTATAAAAGTTTCCATTTCATCAGATTTGTCTAAAGATGCTCATAATATTTGCTTATTATTTTTAAAAAGGATAGTTGGATCTGGGCTGTGCCTTTTTTCACTTTAAGTGTTATCAGTTGAGTAGTGAAAGAGATTTGTGTATTTTTAAGTCTTTTTCAAATAACTTGTCTTTGATTTTGTTGATTATTCTGTTGTTTTAGTTTATTTTCTATTTGCTACTTTTCTTTATCGTATCTTCCATTCTACTTTTTTTTGGGGTTTCCTCAGTTATTCTTGGCCTTTATGATTGAAAACGAAATTCATTTTTGTCAGTTTTTTTGTTTTTCTGTATAAATGTATTTAAAACTATACATTTCCCCCTTAAACACAGCTTTAGCTATTCCATATTAGTTTTGATATGTTGTCCTTTCATTGATATTTTTTAATATATACTTATGAAATTAATTCATATGTTATAATAGTTCATAATTTCTCTTGGATTTCTTTTTTTTTCTTTTTTTGGTGAGGAAGATTAGCTCTGAGCTAACATCTGTTGCCAATCCTCCTCTTTTGCTGAGGAAGATTGTCTCTGGGCTAACATCTGTGCCCATCTTCCTCTACTTTATATGTGGGACACCTGCCACAGCATGGCTTGACAAGCGGTGCTTAGGTCCACACCCGGGATCCGAACCCACAAACCCTGGGCCACTGAAGTGGAGTGTGCGAACCCAACCTCTACGCCACTGGGCCGGCCTCATATTTGATTTCCTTTTTAACACATTCAGGAATGCACTTTTTAGTTTCCAAAGTACTTGTTCACTATATTTTTTACTGTTGATTTTGTAATATGCCATGTCACAAAATTTCTAAATTGTAATATTTAAGGCTGTCATGATATACGAAATAGTACTCTGAGTGCTCAATTCTAAAATCAGAGAAATTATCTCCCTTGGCCTCTATCTGAAAGATTCTGTGCACTGAAATTAGCAGAATAATTAGCATCAAGCCTATAATAAAACCAGCAATTAGTTTCCTAGGGATGATTCATATTACATTCCTCAATAAAGCCTAAAACAACTTTCTATATATACATTAACATATTTCTAATTTATTTATTATTAATCCAAGAAGTTAAAGTGAGACTTATATAACACACTATTCTTTATCCAAAAAGTAGACTCTGAAACACAGAAGAACTGTATTCTGTAGATCCCAGTGCATAGGTTCTGTAGGTTGTATATATTTAGGATTTACTGAAGAGTACTTTCTTGAATAACATGGAAGTAGGAACAAAGGGATTGCTTGAAAATCTACTTCCTGAGGATAATCCTAGAAGAAGGATCATGTTTGCTATGCTATTTTTTCAAAGGAGGGATAGAAATGATTAATATTGGAGTGCCTGAGGCTATTTGGCTTCTTCCTAGCAGTGACTCCTCACAGACTCACGCTTTTGTTTCCATTAGTTGGAGTGCATGCTGATAACCAGTCTATTTTTGTTCCCAAAGCTGATTATGTTCCATTGATTAATTTTTCAATTATAAAACTGACTTAAATATTGCACAGCCTGATGTATGAAGAGGGAGGAGGAAGGTGCTTTGGAATAATTCCATAAAATTCACTCAGTTAAAAGGAAAAAAATACTTTCAAATTTGGTATGAGTGAGAAGAAAAAGATAAGTTAGCCAGAAAATATAAAAATTGAAAGGATTCTACATTCAGAGATGAATGTAGTTTCATGGTTTTATTCCTCTGTAAGTTAAAATTTAGTTGAAACTACAGAATATAAAATACAGGTTTTCTCGTGTAAGAAACACAGAACAACAACCCAAGGACTCAGACTTAAGGAAACTGGCAAAAGGACAAAGTAGAATAAGCGCAGTTGAATAAAGAGCTGCTAAAATGTAGTCTGTAGGTTAAAGATATAGACTGAATTATATGTTTTACCAAAATCTATTCTCATTTATTATCATATGATTTTTCACTTTTAACCCATTGAAGAGCAGTAAAAATCCATTCACCTAATAATAATCCATTTTTGAGTTTCTGTAATAGAGTCTGTATTTGAAAGGTAAAATTGAATTTATTAATAACTTTTGAACCTAAAAAAAAAAAAAAAAGAAATGATTAATATTGGAAATAAAGATGAGATGACTCTAAAACAGGAAAAGTAGGGGAAAATTCCCCTCATGGAGCCTTGCTTTTCTCAGTAAGGCTCAACCTTTCCTTCTGTGTATCCCTTTGCCTTTGATCGATGCTTTCCTTCTCTTTGTTCAGGAAAAGATCAGAAGGGAGATGACAGTGATACAAAAGACCTGCATTTCTGGGAGACTTCACCTTCATCAAGTGAGGAAAAGACATTGAGACCAGTGACCCATGAGGTAAAACTAGAAGAAGAGAGATCCCTGCTAATGGACTGTGGCTAATGCCCAAATCCCTGACCAAGCTCTCTAAGGAATAGGCATTTCTTTTGTTCTCCTTACCACAGTGATTTCTCAATTCTGTGTTACTCTGATGTTGAAGATCACCAAAATAGGGATTCCAAAGAGTGAGACTTTTTGCAACTCTAAAGAAAATCCTTTTTGGTGCTATTCTGGAAATTTTACTTATTGTGGCATCTATTTCATTTTGTTCTACTAAAGAGATAAAAATAAATTTCACATAAAATTTGAAGGACTTTAGATATACTGATGATGGAATTTTTAATTGATAGAGACAGCATGGGGCAGTGTCTCCAAACTATGGGAAAGTAGAGGATTGCAAAAGATATGGGGCAAAAATTCTCACTTGGACACATTACCTTCCTCGTGGAGATACTGCCAGGGTTAGAGCACAACACGGGAAATGCATTTTCATCTGGTGGATGCCTTCCATTTTTATCTCTTATGGAATCTGCTGGAGCTTTGGGACTTCCATCGTGTTGCTGTCCTCATACTCACTTTCTGCAAGTTCCAGCATTAACAGAGAGAAAAATCACTACCAAGAGCAAGCACTGCTTCTCCCACTTGCCTAGTTCAGCTGCCACCCCCACCCAGGGCTGACAGTTGTGCTGCGGCTTTGAAAAACAACCTTGTGGTTTGTTGTTCTCTCAAATAAGAGTCTGTCCATTCCTCTGTGACATGTAAGGTGGCCATCAAGACTACCATCACATCTTTGGCTGGCAGTCTCTAACTCTTAGTGTACTGCTGGGCTCTCAGTCCCACTGTTGATACTATTCTCTGATCAGAATGATTTTGTACTTGTAGGAGAGACGATTTGGAAGTGAGCATCTTCATAGAATGTCCTGAGTAGATCCTTTATGTAACCGTACTTGACTCCCTTCTAGAACTGAGTACGTTTTATCGTTTTTTTTCTCCCTCTATGTTTTATGGCTTGACCCATCTAGGATGAGTTTTGATGTGCTTTAAAGTTTCCTTTTAGAAAAGAGTATCTTAGAACATTTCTGGATGGTTTTTAGAGTATGTTGGGAAAATCAGCTGATTTTATCAGAATTTGCTTTTCTTACATTTCGTGACTCAATTAATATAGCCACTGATACCCTTTCATTTATGATGCTGTCCCTAGGAATTGTCTAGACTCATAGACTTGTAGATGGTTAGATTTGGAAGGTAAATAAAGAAATTTTTATTCCAACACTCATTTGAGAGGTGAAGACACTAAGTCCCAGAGAGCTGAAATGATTTGTCTGTCATCACACAGCTCTTTAGTACAGAGACAAGACTAGAAACCAGGCTCCTATCTCCTAGTCTTACTGTTTTCACTTTGTCCTCATAAATCCTTGGCATATGTAGGGCAGAAAAGCTAACTGAGTCTCCTTGGAAAAATTTATCCAGCCTTTTCTTTAATTTGACATTAATTTGATTCAGTGAGCAGTCTCCAAGAAACCTGGCATCTTGCTAATTTAGTGTATTTCTCCTTGTGCCTTCTTGACATTGTTAGCCAAATCACATTTAATTTAATCAAAGACATATTCGAGTCCCAAGTGAGCCTTTAATTTGAATTGCAGCCGTCCAGAACAGTTTGCTCCTTTGATAAATGTAATCAAGTTCATTTTGAAGCGTGACTTAAAATATACCTCAGGTTTAAATTATGCTCGGACTTCTCACTCAGGTGAGGTCACTTTTTCTTGGTAAATGAGTTGTGTGCAAATGTTTTTAAACCTGTTTTGCTGGAGATGGGAGAGATTGTGTTGGTGTGATAGCACTACCCGAATTCTTTTCCTCCACCCCATCTCATTCATAATCTCCACATTCCTATGCTGATTCTCCTGAAATTAATTTTTAGGGATTTGTTCTACCAATTAGTGTTGATAAACTAGTTTTCAGGACTAGGTCATCTGCGTAGAACTCATTTCATTTACTTTATTGGTCATCCATGTACTTTAATAAGAAGGAATCTTTGGGGAACATTTCCCCTTGATGTTTTAAAGTAAAAGAATTAAAATACACAGGGCAACACTAACAAAAGAGAGTGAGTGTAGCTATAGTTATATCAGACAAAAGAGACTTCAGAGCAAAAAGCATTAGGCAGTAAGTGGCCACTATATAACACTAAACGGTTTAATTCACAAGGGAGATATAAAATTCTTAATTTATGAGCTCCTAATAACAGTTTTAGAATATATAAAGCCATATTTGACAGAATTGCAATGAGGAATTGATAAATTCATTATGATAGTGGACCATTTTAAAATATCTCTTTTATTGATACATTAAACAGTTATTTTTTTGATACATTAAACAGTAACTTTTATTGATACATTAAAAGAGTATAAAAATTACAAAAAAAAAAACAATTAGCAAGCTAGATATAATGAACATATATAGAACTTGAATCCCTAAATTAGAGAACTTAACATTTTTTTGAAGCATACATGGACCATGTATAAAAATTTACCATGTACCAAATCAAAATATATCTCAACAAATGTAACATAATCTTTATAGTACTGACTGTGGTCTCTGACAAAGAAATTTCATTAGACGTCAACCACAAAAAGATGAAACATGCATTTGGAATGTAAAGACACGTACTTCTAGATTCATGGGCCAAAGAAGAAATCATAATGGAAAGTTAAAGTATTTAGAATAGAATAAATACAAAATTACTACATATAAAAAACTTGTGGTTTGCTCATCATGCAGTAGTTAGCAAATATAATGTGTAATCTATATCATTACATTTACAATGATAGCAGCTATATAAAGTATGTGGGAGTAAATCTAAGAAAAGGTGTGAATTGCCTTTATTAAGAATATCATGAAGTGTTTTGATGGGTAACTTGATCATATTAATGGATAATAAGACTTAATATAATAAAGATAACAGTTATCCCTAATTGAAACTACAAAATTAATTTAATTTCAATAAAAATTTTAAAGTTTTTTTTTTTTTTTGTGAAGAAGATCAGCCCTGAGCTAACATCTGATGCCAATCCTCCTCTTTTTGCTGAGGAAGCTTGGCCCTGAGCTAACATCCGTGCCCATCTTCCTCCACTTTATATGGGACGCCACCACAGCATGGCTTGACAAGTGGTGTGTCGGTGTGCGCCCGGGATCCGAACCCGTGAACCCCAAGCCACTGAAACGGAGCGCGCACACCTAACCACTTGCGCCACTGGGCCGGCCCCATTAAAGTTCTTTTTTATGTGTCTAAGTGTGAGATTTGATCAGCTGATTCAAAAACTTACTTGAGAAAACAAGGCCAAGAGTAGGCAAGACAGTGAGGAAAGGAAAGAAAAGTATGTCTGGGGTGGCGGGAGCGACTGGCACTGCAGGTGATGAAGGCCTATCCTAAAGCTGTAGGAACTGAGGAAATGTGGTGATAGCATAGGAAGCAGCAGATAAGACCAGTGAAACTGCGCAGAGATTCCAGAAAAAGACCCAGGCGTATATGGGAACCTTTTATATGACAGGTGGCATGGTAGATAGAATAGTCGGCTCAATTAATGGTGCTGGTACAATTGGTTATTCTAATAGGAAAAATAAAACTGCATTTCCTGTGAGGAAAGGTCAACAGACTTTTTTTCTTCACAACGAGAAAATGATTTTGTGTTGGCCTTCTCATGTCCTGTTTCTCTGGAAACCTGGTAAAGATGGAATATCAGCTGTGTTACTAGGCAGCATTGGTTATGGTAAAAATGACTCCTGGACTGGAAGGATTATGACTAGGGTGATGAATGTCTTGTTGAGTGTACAAATGGAGTGAATGTGGGAAGCCCCTTGCTGTGATCCCCGGAGGTTAGGTTCATGGGTTGTTATAAGACATACTGGTTCCTGTGCAGCTAGAGCTTCTAAGCCAGGGTGACTTAGGTACCCACCCGTGTAGTCTGACTGCCTTACACCTGAGCTGACGTTAGAACACTGTTAGGACTCCTGATGAGGGCAAGCTGAGACTGTCCTGCTGACGGGTTGGGGCTCCTCTCCTATATCCTTCTGCAAAGCTCACCTGGTGCCAGGTGTGGCCTGTTGGATCTTGTGAATGTCCAGGTGAAAGGAAGATCATTGTTGGTGGTTGAGTGGAGTGAGCAAGGTAGACTTTACGCTAAAATCGTTTCTAGGTGAATTAAATCCCCAGATATTAAAACCAAAGCTTAACGAATTTTAGAAAAATATGTGAGAATTGATATTTTTCTTATTCCCTTAGGAAAAAAATTTTTAAATTTATGTTTTATATATTATTCAACATCACAGTTAGCTAATCCATTAGAATTTAATATATTCTAAAATATATTCTAAAATTCATATTGCTGAAATATAAGTTAGCCTTATATTTCATGCAATGCTTATTCATGTTAGGCTAAAAACATAGTAAGTTACATGTTTTGACTTGTTCAGCAAAATGAATTTGCTTGATAGGAATACTGGGTAGTTGTTTACATCTTTCCATTAACATGCTTATTTTTAAAATTAATTGTGTTTGGGTCGATGTTCTGGAATGATAGCTATATATATACCTACAAGAGGTATTCCAGGTCTAGGAAGTTTCATGGAATTAAGCCAAACACATACACACACATATTAGCAACAGGGGAAAAGATTAATAAGCTTTACAAAATCAAAGTCATTAAAAGACACTTAAAAAAGATGAAAAGACAGGACATAGGCTGTGTCTGGAGATGATGCAGGAGAAATAGAGAGGCCTGAGATGAGGGTGGAAGTTAGGCGGAGGCCAGACCATGGAAGGCTGCCTGGACGTGGGCCTGCTCTTGCTCGGGGTGCTTCCCTGTCTCCTTGCTTAGCCCTTCCTCTTCTCTTTCAGGTACGTGGCTGTTATGTATCACCATACTCTGTTACTGCATTAACACTTCTCACCAGCTGCAAGTTTTGTATGCTTGCTGTGTATTTTCTCTCTCCCCATGAGAATATATGTGTTCCACAAGGACAGAACACACTCCTTTCTTGTTCAGTGTTTTATCCATAGCCCTTAGGACGGTGTTGCACATACTAGACCTCCAGAAAAGAACTGTCGAATGAGTGGATTAATTGAAGCAGAATTGAGGTCTAAGATATTGTTTACTAAATCTTTATTGTAATGTGATTTTTTCTCTCTAATTATATTCAATTTTGTCTACCAGTGGGCCAGGTACTGTACAAGAGGCTGGCTGCAAATGCAACAAAGTGAACTAATGTTCATCAGGCAGTACAAAATCTCATGGCTGATACATACTTAGAGTTACTGGATTAGTTATACAAGTACTAAAATAAATATCGTGCTAGGAATTTTATATTAATGGTACGCTAAATATGATAAGTACTCGTTATAAGCATCTCCTCTGGGCTGCAGTAATAATCTGTTGTTCTTTTCTTAAAGAAAAATAAAGGTTATTTTTATCAACTTTTGGAAAGTAAGTTGAGTGATTCAATAAAAATCATTTGTGTATGCATAGTACTCTGTACTCTGTTTTGACAGATTGGAAAATACTTAATAGGAGATATACATATTAAGTGATTTTCTAGGAATAGAAATCACACTGTGATTGTGGTTTTAATTCTATTATTAAGACCTTATTGCTCTTCTTAGGAAGCTATAGAAGTTATATTTCTTTTAAACTGTGTATTCCTAAAATCATAGCCATAATGTTGTTTTTTTCTATGCCTATAGGTTTTTGAAAATGAAATTAGCTCAGAGAAGGTAAAACTCCCTCTTCAGAATTTCCAACATAGTGATTATGAGGATCTTTTTAAAGAGGCTGAAGAAAGGTATAACTTGTGAGTTATTTAGTGAGTGTTCTCTTTATTCATGTTCATAGCTAGCCCTCTAAGTGGAGATAGTAAATAATGGCCCACAAATGTTTGATTAAGTTTTTAAGATATAGCTCTTTGTAGTAAGTACAACCTTATTTGGCTAGAAATAGGATGTGTTTATAATCTTGTAAATATGGTGTTAACACAACAAAAAGCTATCCCCACAGAATTCCGTTTCTCTCTCGTCTGGACAGTTGGCAGTTCTGAAGCCTCTGTACACGTGCTCTTGTGTGTGCTCTTGGAGGGCGGTGTACCTGAGGTCTGGTGAAGCTCAGCACACAGCTAAGTCTTATGAGCAGTGACATCCGTTTCCAGACAGAAAGAATGCGCCAGAAACAATAGGACTATTAACATGGTGAATTCTTGGTTCTATATATGGAACAAATATAAAGAACCAGGTGAAAAGTCAATTTCCATCAGAAAAAGAAAAGAAATGGCAGGTTTCATGCTTATAAAATGTTCAAATTTAGGTGTTACATGCAAAAACATATCAAATAAGGAAACATTTTATTGAGCCATATTTCCTTAGAGATTTATGAGTAATATTAGCTACAATCACTGCATAATAATGTGTATAGTATAAAACTTGTGTATACAACTTTCAGAAGTAGTTAAATGAACAAATAATAGTAATTCAAAAGGCATTTTGAGATACTGTTATATGCTAATAGTGTATACTAATTGGTAGATACTAATTATGTACTAAGCACTGTATACAAATACATAATATTACGTAGTCCTTCCCTTTAGTTTACAGTTTAATTATGGAAAGAGACATGTAAAAGACAAATTTAAATACAATGTAGTAAATATTATTATAGAGTCAAAATCCAAGGACTGTGGGTACCGAAGGCAGAGAGCTATGCTGGGGGGATAGTTCCTCACCAGCTTCCTTGAGGAAAAGATATTTTGGTTGGATTTAGGATCTTAAATAAATGGAAATCTAGTGGGTAAAAGGAGAGGGAGGAACATTTCAAGATGGGGGAAGAAATTTGAGCTAAGGTAAGGAGTTGTGAAAATCCTCATTAATGGTGAGAAATATTATGTGTCGAGAGTTGTAGGGTATGTGTGAATTAGAATGCCGTGAACCTTGAGAAGATGAGAGGGAGAGCCAAAAACCCAGTGTGGGCTGGAGTGTGAAGGAACTCAATATATGTGAAACCAAGGAGTATACATTTTATTCAGACTATTAGAATGAAAATGAAAGAAAGATGGAGTCTTTTTGTTTTATTCATACATGTGTCTGTCTGTCTATCCATCCATCCATCCATCCATCCATTCATTCACCTACCTATCTACCTACCTATCTACCTACCTACCTACCTACCTACCTATCTACCTATCTATCTATGTATCTATCTATCTATCTATCTATCTATCTATCTATCTATCTATCTATCTATCATCATCATCATCATCATCATCATCTGTTTATCTAGAAGGAGGATTGCTGGAAGCAAGGTAGAAGTTAGCTGGCAGGAAATGGAGAATAATAAGATATTTATAGTAAACAGAGAAAAGAGGAGGAGAAAGAGTAAGAAACCTGAAATTACCTACAGCAGCAAAAAAAAAAAAAAGGCATTCATTTTGTTAAGATTAAGTATAATGTGCGTGAAGGAAATGAGTAGAGATGATGATGAAACAGTCGGCGGGGGCCAGATTGCTGGCATCCTAAACTTATGTGTCCAGTAAGGAGCCTTGGTAGTTGGTGGGCAGGTGTAGTTAAATTTGAGTTTTAGGGACAATTTTCTCTAGACTTTGGAGATTAGACCCAGAAACCAAATGAGGAGGCTTTTGTTAAGCGGGGTTGCAAATGAAAGTGCAACAAGAGCCAAGCAGATAGTATCAATGGTACATGGAGAGTGAGAAGCTGGAAAGGAAACAGAAGCAAGTGTGGGCTAGTATGTGAAAAATCTGATGGAGTTAGAGCAGTAGTTAGATGGAGACAGAAAGTTTAAACAGTTTTCTATTTTTAAGATGAGAGAGAATCAAGTATTCTTATAAAATGGAAGAATTTGTAGATAGGAAGAGATTAATTATATATATATATAAGAAAAGATAACTTCGGAAAAATGTCTTAGAGGAGGCAGAAGGCATGGAGTTGAGAATGTGGAAGGGTTAATTCTGAGCAAGGAGAAAGTAAGGAGTCATGAAGAATGTTGGTGCATCTAAGTATGCATTTTAAAAGTAAGTTGAAAGAGTTCTTGCTTTCTGGCTTGCATTTTCTAGAAGGGGCTACATTTTTACTAAGGCAGAGAATTAAGATAGGGCCTATGTGAGGGTGGTAGTTCAGAATTAGCTGCGGTGGAGGAATGGTTTTAGGGAAACCCAACAGGGACCTACCAGTGTTTTCAAAATGGCTCTCTGCTGATATCAGAAACCCCAGAGACCCCAGTACTTTTCTCCCACAGCCTAGGTAAAGAAGGAAAGAAGGTGAATAGGTCGATTGATCCGAGGCGGCTAGTTTGCAAGCCAGGTGAAGTTGGGAGGAAATGTGATCCGACGTTGGCACTGCAGAATTACCTCTTTGGCAGCGGCCAGTTCCAGGTGGTGGCAGTGGAACTGGGTGGCTGAACTGAAATGGAGGCGAAGCTTTACTGAATAATTAATGTAGATTACCAGAGACTCTTTCTTAAATGTATACGTTGTTTGAAACCATGAACAAATATATAAATTTCTTTTTCAGTGACAGTGAGCCCATCACGTGGTCAGTCAGAAACTCCTTCCTAAGAGACAGATGGAGCAGTGAGGAGGAGGAGCCTGCAGGGCCGTCCCAGACTGTCTCCCCTCAGCTTCACGGTAGGACTGCAGCCTATTTTATTAGCAGATTCTTGAAAAGGCTGTATTTCAGAGATATGCACAAAGAAATTTCTAATATAAATGCAGGAAAGAGCTAGGAGACACTTTTTAAAATGAGGAAAACATCATTTTCTAGGATTTTCTTTTAAAAATGAAGAAAATGCTCCACACCCTACATTCATAAGGGCAAATTTCTACCCTTTCTTTAAATATTTTAATATCAAACATGTCATCTTAATAAAATGAGCTCTTATTATTTTCTTAAACTAGGAATTATAGATTTGTATAGACTTGAATATCACCTGCTTCCTCATTTCCTTAATTTTAATTTGTTGCACAGTGTATACTTTGTAAGTGAAATAATACCTTTTTTTTGGGTGACACGTAATCATGGGTTGTGGAAAAAAGGAAAATACAAATATATATGATAAAATAAATAATAGTACTGAAGATTGTTCCAAATTTTTTTCTGTGTATATGTATTTACATTTGTGTATAATATAAATGTAAATATAACCATGAATATACATGTATAATTTTTGTGTGTGGGTTTGGGGGATCATATACCTCAAAAACCTGGGAGTTAGAGAACATCTTAGAGATCACCCATTTCAACTTCCCAACAAGTGCCAGAATCATCGTCTCTAATGATTTTTTTTAATTTGAAAAATATCAAATCTAATTAAGGCAATATCACACTATGCAATTATTAAAATACAGGTCTCACACAAAAATAGTTTACAAGAAAATTACTTTTTAAATGTTGAAGTACAATTTACATATGGTAAAATTCACCCTTTTTAGCATATGGTTCCATGAGATTAGACGAAGGTCTACCGCCACCATCAAGATACAGTCCACTTCCTTCACCCCTCAAATTTCTCTGTGCTCTTTTGTAGTCAACTCCTAACCCCACCACCAGCACCTGACAACGGGTAAAGTTTTTGTTCTCTTTACTTTTGTCTTTTCCAAAGTGTCTTATGAATGGAATCATAAATTTGTTGCCTTTTGAGTCCAACTTCTTTCACTTAATGTAGTGCTATTGATATTCATCCACACCATTGCATTTATCAGTATTTAGATTTTTTTTTTTTTGCTGAATAGTATTCTGTTGTATGGCTACGTCAGTTTGTTTATCCACTCACCAGCTGAAGGACATTTGGGTTGTTTTCCAGATTTTCGCAATTATGGATAAAAGCACTACAAACATTGACATACTGGTTTTGTATAAACCTAAGTTTCTGTTTCTTTAAGGTGAATATCTAGAAGTGGGATTTGTGAGTCATAAGCATATAACAGACAAATCGTGTTCCAAAGAGGTTGTACCAATAGGCCTTTTACTTTTTTCCCTCCTACTCTTTTTTGCTCTTTGTGTTTCAGTTAAGGTAATTTTTATCAACCGATCTTAGTTTATTGACTCTTTCCTCCGCAGTGTTGAGTCTACTAATGAGCCCGTTGAAAGCATTCTGTAGCTCTTTTACAGTGTTTTTCATTGTTAACACTCCCATTTGACTTTATCTTATAGTTTCCATCTCCGTTCAGATTCCTCGACTGTTCATGCATTTTTGTCCACCTTTTAAGGTGGACCTTCAAGGGGTCCAACTTTGTCCACCAAGAGCTTAAATACATTAATCGTAGTTATTTAAAATTCCCTCTCTGATAATTCTAACAGATGGGTGATTTCTGAGTTTTTTCTGTTGATCGCTTTGTTTTCTGACAGTGACTTTTGTTGTTGCTGCTGCTGCTTCTTTGTGTGCCTCATAAATTTTGATAGAGTGTTGGTGCTGGGTGTAGGAAAGTTAGAGATTGAGGTAAATAGAATTTATGCCTGGAAATAGTCATGCTTGTTCCTCTGCTAGGCCGTTAGTGTAGGTTGTTGATTTAGCATGTTTGGGACATGAGTTGGATTTTGGTTTTGTGTTGCTGTCGTTATCTACAGTGAACTATTGACTTAAAATTCCTCAAGATTTAACTTGTACTTTGGGTGGCAGCTGGAGCGCTGGGGAGTTTCTCTTAACGTTCCTGTTCTATCCGTAGCTTTAGGCCTTCCCTTTGTGCCTGTGCTTCAGAAGGGATCTTCCCCACCCTCGTGCCCCTCCTCCAGGAGTGGACTGGTGCTTGCTAGCCTGGAGAGGAGAGCAAGGCAGTTCTTTGTTGTTGTAGTCCAGTGTCAGCCTTAGGCAGGTCCTCTGTCCCTGGTTCTCAGTGTGGGGCTTTGTCTGTGATGCTGCCCTCCTCTCTATGGCCTCCAAACTCTGCCTTCTATTTTTGGCAGGTCTACTGTGGGAGAGGGTTCCCGTCCCTCACTTAGTGGTAGGAGACTTATAATAGTGTTGGTAAAGGATCCTGAGCTCAGGACAGTTTCCTGCTCCTCCTCCAGGAGTAGAGGGTTTTTCTTTTCCCAGCTGCAGTGCGTCTTCACCTGTGCACAACAAGGTTTGCTGCTGTTCCCACCACAATTTAAGACTTTTGTTCTATAAGGGAGGTAGGTCCAAGTGGGGCTTTATACGTTTACCACCGTGGCGGTGGCTCTGCTCCTCTGAGCCTACGCCCCTGAAGGAAGGATTCCTTCCATTTCCCACTCTGTCTTCAGTCCTTCTTTGGAGCACCTACTGGAGGTCTGTTGAGTCTGTGATGGTGTGTATACTCTCTGTATCTGTGGCTTCCTGGGGTTCTGTACTCTCACACTAGCCCACATTCAGCCTTCAGCAATATATTAAGCTTTTTATCTGGATACTTCTTTCCCACTTGTATAGTTTCTGACATCTCTTTCTCCCATCAGCTGCTACAAGTGAGCCAGTGTTCGTGACCTGTCTCTCCTTAGAGGAGTCTGGCTTTCCTTAAATTTCCAACTTGGTTGCCCTGCAATCACAACTCTCTGATTGGTTCAAAAATTGTTTTATTTTGTTTTTTCTTCAGCTTTATATGTTGATAGCATATGAGTAATGCTATTCTAGCTTTCTACATTTTAGGCAGAAGTGGAATTTTGAATATAAATCTATTTTTAGAATAAAAAACAAGAGCATATTCCATTGTGAATATATCTTTTTAGTAAGTATATATTTACTCTACAGTTTTTAAAAGCCAAATAATATTCCATTTTATGACCACACTATTATCTATATAGTCGACCTCTTCTTGTTGTTCACCTAGGGTAGTTTTTCTAAAAATATTACTATATTATACAGTGATATGATAAACATCCATGGAACTAAGTCTTTGGGAATATTCTTAGACTGAGTCAGAAAAAAGAAGGACAGCTTTATTCAAACTGCTGCTGCAGCAACAGCGGGAAGCCCATGATCTAAGATCAGTGTCTATCCAAGCAGGCGCTTTTGAGGGGTTTTAAAGGAAAAGGGGTGACATGTTGACTGATAGAGGAACAAGAAACTTGCAGTTGGTATATCTAGGGTTATTCTTTGAAGTTCTGTGTTTAGATATGATAACTAGATGATTTTGTTTTGCTTTCTTATGGTCCCCTAGTGACAACTAGTGTTGGTGATAAATGACATTTACTTCTGTACAACAGGATAATGCCATGGCCTAGCTCTTAGAAGCAAGGCCCGGTCTCCGGGGAAAGCAGACAGAAGCTGCTTTTCCCTTCTCAGTTCCCTCCTTTTCAGTTTCATTTAGGACAAAGGTTAGGCTTCTCCCAGGGTCTGCATTAACAAAGGATTAATGACTAGAAAATATAAAGAACTGCAAATTAATAAGTAAAAGACAAACAACACAATAGAAAAATGGGCAAAAGACATTGCTATGGACTGTACTTTTCTGTCTCCCCAAAATTGGTACGTTGAAATCCTAATCCCCAGTGGGTTGGCATTTGAAGATAGGGCCTTTGGGAAGTAATTGAGTTTGAATGAGGTCATGGGGATAGAGCCTTCCTAATGCAAATGGTGCCTGTATAAGTGGATGAAGGGACCAGAGCTCTTTCTCTCCACCACGTGAGGATATAGCACAAAAACAGCCATCTGTAAACCAGAAAGGGGGTTCTCACCAGGATACCCTGATCTCCAACTTCTAGCCTCCAGAACTGTCAGAAATAAGTGTTTGTTCTGTAAGTGCCCTAGTCCATGGTAATTTGTTATAGCAGCCTAGCAGCCCAAGATGACTAAGACAGAAATTGGTATTGAGAAGTGGGGTGCTGCTGTAACAAATACCTAAACATGTGGAAGCAGCTTTGGTAATGGGTAGAGGCTGGAAGAGTTTTGAGGTGCATGCTAGAAAAAGCTGATATTGTTGTGAAGAGACTTCTATGGTGATTCTGGTGAGAGCTCAAAAACAGAAAGAGGAGAGCTGTAGAGAAAGCTTCCGTCTTAGAGAATACGTAAATAATCACGTACGGAATGTTGGTAGAAATATGGATAGTAAGGTCCATTCTGATGAAGCCTCAGATGGAAATGAGGAACATGCTATAGGACAATAGAGAAAGGTGGTCCTTGTCATAAGGTGACAAAGACTTGGCTGAATTGTGTTTGTGTTCTAGTGCTTTGTGGAAGGCAGAACTTGTGAGGGGATTTCTGAGCAAATTGTTGAATCGGTGGCTTGGTTCCCCCAACTGCTTATAGTAAAATATGAGAAGAGAGAAATGAATTGAAGATGGAATTGTTAAGCAAAAAGGAACCAGAACTTAAAGATTTGGCCAAGGCAAGGAAAGAATGACCTCTAGGGCAGTTCAGAGATCATCAGGGCTGCCACTCCCACCACAGGCCCTGAGTGTACTCCACCTCAGTTACAAAGAGCAGGGCTGCCAAGAGCCATGGTGGCAAGACTGCTACCACTGCCCAGCAGAGCCAAGGAGGTGGGACTGCTGCCATAGGGGGTCTGGGGGCAGGGCCTCTGCCCTAGTGGGTCTGGAGGGCAGAGAATCAAGTCCGAAAGGATTATTCTTGAGCTTTAAGGTTCAATGGAGTTTGCAGTGCTAGGTTTTGGACTTACTTGGGACCCATCACCTTCTTTTCTCATTTCTCCCTTTTGAAATTAGAATGTTTATCCTATGCCTGTCCCATGATTGTATTTTTAGAAGCCCATAAGTTATCTGGTTTCACAGGTTCATAGCTGGTGAGGAATTTTGCCCCAGGATGAAGCTTACCTCCAGTCTCACCTGTATCTGATTCAGATGATATTTAGATGAGACTTTGGATTCTGGACTTGAGGGCTGATGCTGAACAAGTTAAGAATTTTGGGGCTGTTGAGATGGAACAAATGTATTTTGCATGTAAGAAAGACATAAACTTTGGGGGTCAGGGGAAGAATGCTATGGGCTGAATGCCCCCCCCATCCATATGTTGAAGCCCTAATCTCCAATGTGGTGGCATTTGGAGGTGGGGCCTTTGGGAGGTGATTGAGTTTGAATGAGGTCGTGAGGGTGGAGTCCTCATGATGAGATTGGTGCCCTTATAAGGGATGAAGACACTAGAGCTGTCTCCTTCCACCTTGTGAGGATATAGCAAGAAAGCAGCCATCTGTAAACCAGGAAGAGGGCATTCACCAAGAACCCAACTATGTTGGCATCCTGATCTTACACTTCTAGCCTCCAGAACTGTGAGAAATAAATGTTTGTTGTCTAAGCTACCAAGTCGATGGTAATTTGTTATAGTGGCCCAAGCTGACCAACACAGACATCAACAGGCACTTCACAGAAGAGGAAATATGAAAATATGTTCAACCTAATTTTGAATCAGGGAAGTGAACACTAAACCACAGTGAAATAATAATTTACACTGACTAGACTGAAAAATTAAAAAATGTGACAGTAGTCAGTATTGGTGAGTATGGGGCACAATGGAAGACAACTTGGCATGTTTTAATATGCCCATACCCAGCGCCCTAGCAGTTCCTTTCCTGGTTGTTTAGCTAGAGACACGCTTTCCCTTCTGCACCAGAAGACACGTGCAAAGACCTTCATACTGCCCTCGTTTGTAATAGCCTTAAACTGTGAAAAACGCAGATGCCCTTCAACGCTGGAATAGATGAATTAGTTGTAGTGTATTTGTGTAATCTGAAAATGAACAAACTCACCTAGGTGTAGTCTCAGCATAAAAGTCAAGATTTAAAAGAAAATATGATTCCATCTACATAAATTTGCAGAATACGCAAAAGAGCATATGTGGTAAACAAAACAAACAAAATCAAAGGAATGATAGCACAATCCAGAATAGTGGTTGTTCCCGAAGGAGGAGGGGAAGGGTGCATGGGGACATCAGAGGCAATGATAATGTTCTCTTTTAAACTGGGTAGTGTATTGTTATTATTTTTACACCTTAAAGATATTTTATTTATCTATTATTTTGCACCTACTTGATCCTTAATAAAATATTTTAAAAGTCCAAATTTAAAAAAATTTAAATTACGAACTTAATATATGCTTATATTAAAAAAATCAATACAAAGAAATATAAAGAAAAAGTTGATAATTTCTTCCCATCATCTGAAATCTCGACTCAGAAGTAACCAATATTAATAGTTTCTCTATGAACACACAAGGATATAAAAACTTAGATTTTCTGCTTAAAGTTTAAATAAAAATTGTGCTATACATTACTCTGCAATCTTATTTTTTTAAACTTAAACTATATTATGTATATAGGTTAACACATATTCTAGCACCATGTTAATGGCTGCCTAATATTCCATTTTATGGACATGCTATAGTAAACTCACCCATTCTCCATTTGACTTTTCCCCATTACTAATCCACAATATATATTCTTACGCACATTTCCTTGGTACTGGTGCTTTTATTTTGGTTAGATTCCCTGAAGTAAGATGGTCAAGTCAAAGTATACATTCAACTTGTATTTTAGTAGACAATACTAGATTTCTTTCCAAAATGTTAGAGCAATTTATTCTTGCTCTGGTTTGTTGGAAGGGTCCAATTTCTCACATTCTTATCATCACTAGATAACTCTTTTTCTAATTTTTGTCAATTTGGTGAATGAAAAGTAGCACTTCCTTATTACTCTAATTCACCTTATCCTGATGCTAGTGAGAGCAAGTATTTTGTTGTATGTTTATTAGCCTCTTCTTTCATTTGCATATTTATATCCTTTGCCCATTTTTTTCTTATTAATTTGTAGGAACTCTTCACATGTTTGAAATCTTAACACCTTGTCTGTCTGACAAATATATTGTAATTTCTCCCCTTGCCACTACCTTAAGAAGGGAGACCTTCATAAACATTCTGGGTTTCTAGAATGTTTAAAAAGGTCTTCTTTACTGGAAGAATATACAAATATTCTTTTGAATTTTCTCCAGAATTTTCATGCATTCATTCATTCATTTATTCATTTTGCTTAGATCACTAGTCCATCTGCAGTTAATTGCTAAATATGGCAGAGGTGTAGAGAACCAACTAGACAATTACACGAGCACCATTCACTAAAGAAACCACCTTTCACAACTGAACTTAAATATGCTTTTATCACATATTAAGTTTATTCTTCCAATCCACGTGCTTGCAATATCTTTCTGTTTCTTTATGTCATCATCGATTTCTTTCAATAATGTCTTACAGTTTCCATTGTATACGTCTTTCACCTCTTTGGTTAAATTTATTCCTAGATATTTTATTCCTTTTGTTGTGATTGTAAATGGGATTGTATTCTTCACTTATCTTTCTGCTAGTTCATTATTAGAGTATAGAAATGCCACTGATTTTTGTAAGTTGATTTTGTACCCTGCAGCTTTGCTGTAGTTGTTGATTATTTCTAATAGTTTTCCCATGGATTCTTTAGGGTTTTCTGTATATAAAATCATGTTGTCTACTAACAGCCAGAGTTTCACTTCTTCTTTGCCAATTTGGATACCCCTTATTTCTTTTTCTTGCCTAATTGCTCTGGCCAAAACCTCCAGTAGTATGTTGAATAAGAGTGGCAAGAGTGGGTACCCTTGTCTTTTTCCTGTTCTCAGAGGGATGGGTTTCACGTTTTCCCCGTTGAGTATGATGTTGTCTGTGGGCTTGTCATATATGGCCTTTATTATGTTGAGGTACTTTCCTTCTATACCCATTTTACTGAGAGTTTTTTTTAATTATAAATGGATGTTGGATCTTGTCAAATGCTTTATCTGCATCTATTGAGATGATCATGTGGTTTTTATTCCTCATTTTGTTAATGTGGTGTATCACATCGATTGATTTGTGGATGTTGAACCATCCCTGTGTCCCTGGTATAAATCCCACTTGATCATAGTGTATGATCTTTTAACATATTGCTGTATTTGATTTGCCAATATTTTGTTGAGGATTTTTGCATCTATGTTCATTTTTCCTTCTTTATGTTTTCCTTGTCTGGCTTTGGGATCAGGGTGATGTTGGGTTGTAAAATGTGTTAGGAAGTGTTTTGTCTTCTCCAATTTTTGGAATAATTTGAGAAGGATGGGTATTAAATCTTCTTTGACTGGTAGAATTCTCCAGAGAAGCCATCTGGTCCTGGACTTTTATTTTTTGAGAGTTTTTGATTACTGTTTCAATCTCTGTACTTGTGATTGGTCCATTCTGATTCTCTATTTCTTCTTGATTCAGTTTTGGGAAGTTGTATGAATCTAAGAATTTATCCATTTCTTCTAGATTGTCCAATTTTTTGGCATATAGTTTTTCATAGTATTCTCTTATAATCCTTTGTATTTCTGTGGTGTCCATTGTAATTTCTCCTCTTTCATTTCTAATTTTATTTATTTGAGACTTCTCTCTTTTTTTCTTAGTGAGTGTGGCTAAGAGTTTGTCAATTTTGTTTATCTTCTCAAAGAACCAGCTCTTAGTTTCATTGATCCTTTCTACTGTTTTTTTGGTTTCAATTTCATTTATTTCTGCTCTAATTTTTATTATTTCCCTCCTGCTGACTTTGGGCTTTGTTTATTCTTCTTTTTCTAGTTCTATTAGATGTAGTTTAAGATTGCTTATTTGAGGTTTCTCTTGTTTGTTAAGCTGGGCCTTTATTCCTATGAATTTCCCTCTTAGGATCGCTTTTGCTGCATGCCATATGAGTTGGTATCATGTATTTTAATTTTCATTTGTCTCCATATATTTTTTGATTTCTCCTTTAATTTCTTCAATGATCCATTGGTTGTTCAGTAGCATGTTGTTTAGGTTCCACATATTTGTACTTTCTCAGCTTTTTTCTAGTAATTGATTTCTAGTTTCATAGCATTATGGTCAGAAAAGATGTGTGATATTATTTCAATCTTCTTAAATTTATTGAGGCTTTCCTTGTTTTCCCAACATATGGCCTATCTTTGAGAATGTTGCATGTGCACTTGAGAAGAATGTATATTCTGCTGGTTTTGGACGGAGTGTTCTCTCTCTCTCTCTCTCTCTCTATATATATATATATATAAAGTCCATCTAGTCTAGTTTTTGTTTAATTCCACTGTTTCTTTGTTGACTTTCTCTCTGGATGTAAGTAGGTTGTTACGGTCCCCTATTATTATTGTTTTGCTGTTAATATTTCCTTTTAGGTTTGTTATTAGTTGCTTTATGTACTTTGGTGCTCCTATATTGGGTGCAAATATATTTTAAAGTGTTATGTCTTCTTGGTGGAGTGTCCCTTTTATCATTATATACTGCCCCTCTTTGTCTTTCACTGCCTTTTTTTATCTTGAAGTCTACTTTGTCTGATACAAGTATGGTAACACCAGCTTTCTTTTGCTTGCCATTAGCTTGGAGTATTGTCTTCCATCCCTTCACTCTGAGCCTGTTTGTCTTTAGACCTGAGATGTGTTTCCTGGAGGCAGCATAATGTTGGGTCTTGTTTTTTAACCCATCCAGCCACTCTGTGTCTTTTGATTGGAGAATTCACTCCATTTACATTTAGAGTGATTATTGATATATGAGGGCTTAATGATGCCATTTTATCACTTGTTTTCCAGTTATTTTGTATTTCCCTTGTTTCTCGTCCCATGTATTTCAGACTGCCAGTTCAGTTTGGAAGTTCTCTATGATGGTTTTCTCCTTATTTATCATTTATGTCTCTGTTCTGATTATATGTTTACTGGTTACCATGAGGTTTGTATAAAAAAATCTCATAGATGAGATAGTCCATTTTCTGATATGGCCTCTTATTTCCTTAGTCTAAGTAGGTTCCTTCCCGTTCCTCTTTGCCCTTCAAGTTATTGTTGTCACAACTTATTCTGTTTTGTGTGTGAGCTTGTGGTTAAAATGAAGAGATTATAGTTATTTTTGATGTTTTCCTTCCCTTTATCGCTAATGTTATAATTGTTGCTAACCTGTTCTGATAGAGAGCTGAAATTTTCTGATTTTGTCTGCCTATTTATCTCCTTTTTGAAGGCTTTGTAAACCCTTTCTTTTTTTTTCAGGTATGAGGGCTTTCTTGATTATTTCTTATAAGGGGGTCTTGTGGCAATGAACTCTCTCAGCTTTTGTTTATCTGGGAACGTTTTTTTATTTCTCCATCACATCTGAAGGATATTTTCGCTGGATAGAGTATTCTTGGCTGAAAGTTTTTGTCTTTCGGTATTTTGAATACATCATTCCACCCTCTCCCGCCTGTAAGGTTTCTGCTGAGAAGGCCACTGAAAGCCTGATAGGGGTTCCTTTGTAGGTTATTTGCTTCTGCCTTCCTGCCATTAATGTTTTTTCTTTGTCATTGATTTTTGCCAGTTTTTGTAATATATGCCTTGGAGAAGGTCTTTTTTACACTGATGTAATTATGAGTTTTATTAGCTTCTTTTACCTGTAATTCCATCTCATTTCCCAGGTTTGGGAAGTTCTCAGCTATTATTTCTTTGAACAAGCTTTCTGCTCCTTTCTCTCTCTCTTCTCCCTCTGGAATACCTATAATCCTTATGTTGCATTTCCTAATTGAGTCGGATATTTCTCAGAGAATTTCTTCATTTCTTTTTAGTCTTAGTTGTCTCTCCTCCTCCATCTGAAGCAGTTTTATATTTCTATCCTCCAAATTGCTAATTCTGTCCTCCATAATATCAGCTCTGTTATTCAAGGACTCCAGATTTTTCTTTATCTCATTCATTGTGTTTTTCATCTCCAGCATTTCTGATTGTTTTTTCTTTATAGTGTCAATCTCTTTTGTGAAGAATTCCCTCTGTTCATTAATTTTGTTCCTGATTTCATTGAAGTGTCTTTTTGAATTTTGTTGTAACTCATTGAGTTTTCTTATGATAGCTATTTTGAATTCTTTGTCATTTAGATTGTAATTTTCTGTGCCTTCAGGATTGATTTCTGGGTGATTGTCATTTTCCTTCTGGTCTGGAGTTTTGATATACCTCTTCATGCTATTTGACAGGGTGGATTTGTGCCTTTGCATAGTGGAAGTATCTGGTTGCAAATTCCACCTTCTGCCACTGGGGGAGGGGGCGATGGCAGGAGCTGTGTATTCTGAACCAACTGCGATCCCTGGCATCTGTGCCTGTCCTTTGAAATCTGTGCTGACAAGGCCCATCTGCGATTGCCCTGCACTGCTGCTTTACACACATATGTGCATGTGCTCTGGCTGGGGTCCCTTGCTCTGGCTGACCAGACGAGCTGGTGCGCCAGGTCGGGGGAGAGGCGCTTTGTTTTGTTTGGGCAATCCTGGAGGCGTTCTCACTCTGTCCTGTCTATCTGCTCTCTTGGGGTGCTGGCTTGATGAAGATACCCCTGCAGTTCCTTGGCCTCCTCTGTGTGGAGCTTTCCCACAGCTGGGAGGCAACTCGGAGAGCAAAGGTCTTCCTGGGAGACCTGCCACTCCCCACCTCCTCTCAGTGCAGCGTGCAGTCCCGTGGCATAGGTCGCTGTGGAGGAGGGAGAGGAGATCCCCTTACTTCCTTCCACTTCTTCCTGGGGGCTTCAGACATGTGGCTGTGTGGATCTCTAACACATCTGTTGTGTTGTGTGAATGTCTTCTGTGGGTTTATGAATGTCTTTTTCGTCGTACCTTAGCGGGGAGAGTCTGAGGGAAGGGTTCACTCCACCATGATGCTGACATCACTCCTCATTGATTTCTTTATTGATATGAGTTCTTTCTTTTTTTCTAATATAAGCATTTAATACAACAAATCTTTCCATGGATACTGCTTTAGCAGCATTCCACAGATTTTGATGTGTTTTTATTTATATTCAATTCAAAATGTTTTCTCATTCTCAGTGGCCAATTCTGGAACAATTGAAGCAACAATACATTGTAGCGCTGGATAAGAACCCAAAGTACAAATAAATATCTGTGAGTTCATACTGATATAAATAAATTATTGAATATAATAATAAATGGAGAGAAGAGACAAATCTCCCATGCAGAAGAGTTCCAAATAAATTATGTTGATATTCCACTATAAAGGAGATGGAGCATAACTCCCACCCTGTAATTGTGGGCTGTACAGAGTGATTTTCTTCCAAAGAGTAAAATATGGAAAGGGTATGCTTATAAAGAATAACTCTGTGGTGGGGAAACCTGACATACAGCTGCAGCTGGTGACCAAGGTCAACATCAATAGTCATAAATCATGTTTATAAGTATGTATCCTTGATATGGTGTGATTAATATGGCACTTTACCTCTGTGATCTTCCCCAAAACCCGTAATCCTAGGCTAATCATGAGAAAAACATCAGACAAATTGCAATAACGGGCATCCTAGAATATACCTGATCAGCACTCCTCCAACTGTCAAGGTCATCAGACACAGGGAAAGTCTGAGAAACCGTCACAGCCAAGAGGAACCTAAGGAGACGTGAGAACTAAATGTAATGTGGAATCCCAGATGGGATCCTGGATCAGTAAAAGATGTTAAGGAAAAACTAAGGAAATCTGAATGAAGCATGCACTTTAGTTAAAAAATAATCTATTAATATTGGTTCATTAATTGTAAGAAATGTACCATCCTAATGTAAGATATTAATAATAGGGGAAACTGTAGCAGCAGATATATGGGAATTCTCTGTATTATCTACTAATTATTTTTGTAAATATAAATCTCTTCTTAACAATGAAGTCTATTTTTTAAAAAATATTCTCTAATTTCTCTTGTGACTGCTTCTTTGATTCATGGGTTACTTAGAAGTATTTTTTTGTTTTATTTTTTGCTGGGAAAGATTCGCCCTGAGGTAACATCTGTTGCCAGTCTTCCTCTTTTTTTTTTTTTTGTCCTCCCCAAAGCCCCAGTACATAGTTGTATATTCTCATTATAAGTCATTCTAGTTCTTCTGTGTGAGCTGCCCCAACAGCATGGCTACTGACAAATGAGTGGTGTGGTTCCGCGCCTAGGAGCTGAACCCAGGCTGCTGAAGCAGAGCGTGCCAAACTTTAAGTACTAGGCCATCAGGGCTGGCTCAGAACTATGTTTTTTACTTTCCAAGTATTTGAGGATTTTCCAGATATCTGTTATTGATGTTTAGTTTAATGTCATTATGGTCCAAGGGGATACTTTATATTAATTCTTTTAAATTTATTAAAGTTCGATTTTTGGCCTAGAATATGGTCTATCTGGGGAAGGTTCCATGTGCACTTGAGAAGAATTTTTGTTCTGTTTTTGGAAGGACTGTTTTATAAAGGTCAGTTAGGTCAAGTTGTTCAGTTTTTTTATGTGCTTACTGATTTTCTCTGTACTTGTTCCATTGATTCCTGAGTGAAGAGTGTTGACATCTTTAATTATAATTGTGAATTTTTCTGTTTCTCCTTTCAGCACTATCAGTTTTCACTTCGTGTATTTTGAAATTCTGTTAGGTGCATACACATTTAGCATTGTTATGTCTTCTCTGTGAATTGATCCCTTCATCATTAGTAATGATCTTTTCTTAAAGTAGATTTTATTTTCTAGAGCAGTTCAAAGTTTACAGCAAAATTGAGCAGAAGGTACTGAGATTTCACATATACGGCCCCCGCACACACATACATAGCCTCCCCCCCTATCAGTATCCCCCACCAGAGTGATATATTTGTGACAATAGAACCTCCATTGACACATCACCACTCAGAGCCCATAGTTTACATTGGGGTTCACTGTTGGTGTTGTACCTTCTGTGGGTCTGGACAAAATGTTGTATGATGACGTGTATCCACCATTATAGTGTCACACAGAATAGTTTCAGTGCCCTGAAAATCCTCTCTGCTCTACTTATTCACCCCTCCCTCCCCCCGTTAGTGACCTTTTTATCCCTGGTGATATCCTTGGTCTGAAGTCTACTTTGTTATTGATATATTCTCTGATATTAATATAGCCACTCCACTTTCTTTTGACTAGTGTTCCCATGGTATATGTTTTTCTATTCTTTTGCTTTTAACTTGCCTATGTTTTTGCATTTAAAGTGGTTTCTTATGGGCATTTTATAGTTGGGCCTTGCTTTTTAACCCAATCTCTCAGTCTTTGTCCTTTAATTGATGTATGTAGACTGTTTGCATTTATCTATCATTTTATTTAATTTATTTATTTATTTTTCCCCCAAAGCCCCAGTAGATAGTTGTATGTCATAGCTGCACATCCTTCTAGTCGCTGTATGTGGGATGCGGCCTCAGCATGGCCAGAGAAGCGGTGTGTCGGTACGCGCCCAGGATCCGAACCCAGGCCGCCAGCAGCGGAGCACGCGCACTTAACCGCTAAGCCATGGGGCCGGCCCTATCTATCATTTTAGATTTAACTCTACCATCTTGCTAATTGTTTTCTATTTATTCCTTCTATTCTTTATCATTTTTCCTATTTTTCTGCCTTCTCTTGGATTATTTTGTGATTCTATTTTATCTTCCCAATTGACTTATTATTTATACCTCTTTTAAAAATGTTTTCTTATTCACCCTAGGATTTACAATATACGTCTTTAATTTCTCACAGTCTATCTTTTCTATCTTCAAATAACATTATATCACTTCATATGTGTTGTAAGAACCTTATAATAGTGTCTTCCTAATTTCTCCCATCCATCTTTTGTGCAATTATTGTCAAACATTTTAATTTGACATAATAATCACAAAATACATAGTCATTATTTTTGTTTTAGATAGCCAGTTATTCTCCAGAGAAGTGAAATTAAGAAAAAAAGAAAACTTTACATTTAACTACATTTATGGAATATAAATATTTATGGAATATATTTATTCTTTCTGCCTGAAGTTTTTCCTTGCACATTTCTTGTAATGCAAGTTTGCTACTAAGGAACTCTCTCAGTTTTTGTTTGTCTGTATAAGTGTTTATTTCTCCTTTATTTATTTATTTTTTTATTTTTAATTTTTTTTTGTGAGGAGACCAGCCCTGTGCCAACATCTGCCAGTCCTCCTCTTTTTGCTGAGGAAGACTGGCCCTGGGCCAACATCTGTGCCCATCTTCCTCCACTTTATATGGGACGCTGCCTCAACATGGCTTGCCAAGCAGTGCGTCGGTGCGTGCCTGGGATCTGAACTGGTGAACCCCGGGCCGCTGCAGTGGAGCGCATGCACTTAACTGCTTGCGCCACCAGGCCAGCCCCTCCTTTATTTTTTTTTGAAAGATGTTTTTGTCGGTTATAGGATTCTGTGTTGTCTTCTGACTTGTATTGTTTATGATGAGCTTTTGGATCTGAGGCTTGTTGTCTTTCATTCATTTTGGAAAACTCCCAACCATTATCATTTCAAATATTTCTTCTGCCCAATTCTCTCTCTCTCTCTCCTATTTTGGGATTCCAATTATAGGAATATTGTAGTCTGTTTGATACTGGCCTGTAGCTTTTGGATGGTCTCTTCTGTGTCCTCCCCACCCCCACCCCTACCCCCCTCTTTTTTCTCTTTCAGTTTGGGTAATGCCTAGTAACGTATTTTTAAGTTTGCTGATTCTTTTCTTGCCTGTCTCAAGCCTGTTGATGAGCCCATTGATGGTATTCTTTATTTCTGTTAAGGTATTTTTCATTTTAAGCATTTCTGCTTGATTCTTATGGTTCCTTGTGTCTCTGATGAAGTCTCCCATTTGTTCATCCATGTTGTTTACTTTTTCTACTAAACCTTTAGCATTGATCTTAGTTATTTTAAATTCATTGTCTGGTAGTTTTAACATCTATGTCATATCTGTCTGGTTCTGTTGATAGCTTCGTCTCTTGACAGTTTTATTTTATTTTTTCTTTTCTTGCTTCTTTGTGAGGCTGTATAATTTTTTGGTTGAAATCTGGATATCTTGTGTTCTATATGCTGAGGTAAATAAAAATGGACATGCCTCTTCCTTTGGTAGGCCTTCAGTGTGAGGAGTTGTGTCAGTTTAGTCAGGAATTGAACAGGGTTTGGGTTTGTTTTTTTTTTTTCTTTTTTTGTGAGGAAGATCAGCCCTGAGCTAACATCCATGCTAATCCTCCTCTTTTTGCTGAGGAAGACCGGCTCTGAGCTAACATCTATTGCCCATCCTCCTCCTTTTTTTCCCCAAAGCCCCAGTAGATAGTTGTATATCATAGTTGCATATCCTTCTAGTTGCTGTATGTGGGATGTGGCCTCAGCATGGCCGGAGAAGCGGTGCATCAGTGTGCACCCGGGATCCGAACCCGGGCTGCCAGTAGCGGAGCGCGTGCACTTAACCGCTAAGTCACGGGGCCAGCCCCAGGGTTTGGGTTTTGATGTTGCTGTGGTTACTCTCAGTGCACCACCAGCTTCAAGTTCCTGTATTGTTCCCTTGTGCTTAGAGTGGAAAATGGCATGCCAGAGGGGTTACCTCAGTGTCTGTTCTACCCTCTGCTTTAGGTCTCCCCATGGTGCCTGCACCTCAGAGAAGGTTCCTATCTACGATGTTGTCTATTCCCCAGCAACAGAGTGCTCTTATTTGTAATTCTGTTGCTTGCTAACATGGTTGCAGGTGGGAATGGCATTCTCTTCTGTCCTTGTTCAGCCTTGGACTTAGACAGGTGCAGCGTCCCTGGGTCTTAGAGTTAGTGCCTCCTGAGTTATCCTTCCCTGTCTTCAGGGGTGTGGGGTATGTTATGGTCTGACCCCATGATGCTTCCCTCACCTCTCTATCCCCAGTGTTAGTGGGTCTTAACCTGTACCTTGAGGGTAATAGGGTTCGCTGCCCTTCTCCCAACTCCCTATGCTTTTGATCCTTAGGGGAGATAGGGAAAAAGGAACCAGGTGTGGCTTCACGCCTTTCCTATAGAAGCTACATTCCCCTCTCCAAGCTTGCACCGTGAGGAAGGATTTCCTGAGTTCCTCACCTTGTCTCCAGTTTTTCTCCTGAGCTTCTGATAGGGTCCTTATGTGCATTATCTTTTTTTCTTTTTTTTACCTTTTCTTCTCTTCATTCGTTTATGTATACGTCTTTATCCTGTGAATGAGTCCATTTTCAACTGTACTTTGTTTCTTGCAGTGTTTGATTTAATTATAAGTGCTATAATAATGTACTTTTGGCCTTTATTTTTTTAGGTCTGTAAACTTATTCTTCACCTCATTCTGTTGTTTTATCTCATTTTTGAACTCTTACTTAAAATAATTCATACTTTTATTACATCTTCCTACAGATGGTGGAGCTACAATTTAGGTTATGTTTTATTCAGAATGTGTTAAAAAATTTTGCATACTATGTTACATTATTCATTTTTTTCTGCATCTCTCTGTTTTATTCCATCTTGTTCACTAACATGTATAGCTCTGCATCTCTTTGACTTTTCTAATTGAACATGAATGAATTCTCCTTGGCTCTCCTTCTGTTTTATTTGAATCTAGTTATCTTCCATTATAAACTAAACTTTGAGGGCTGGATTTTGCCTGAGGACAGCGACGAGTGTGCTGAAGGGTTGGGGAAAGGAGCAGAAAGCTCAAGAGTGTGGATGAATTGTTGTATGGCAAATATTGTAGATCAGCTTACTCAATGTCGATCACACCCTCTTCCTAGCGTAGCTTGCTGTATGGCCCAGACAGGAAAAATAAAAATTACATTTCCTAGACATCCTGGTAGCTAGTGTGGGTTTGACCAGTCATATGCACTTGGCCAAGATTTAAATGTGTAGAAAAGCATCCACGTTGCTGGTACACACGATTGCAGGCATGGCATTCCTAGTGCCTCACTATAGGAAGGTGGTACATTACTAGAGCCAGCAGTCATGGTGGCTTTCTCATTCCTCCGTGGTTGCTAAGGTGGTGTCAGCCAGGAACCACCACTCAGAGCAGTGGTGTCCAGCTCCCTCAGATTCCACATTGTGGCAAAGGTAGCGCTCTTCTTGGCAGACCATTCTGCTGTGTTATTTTTGGATCATAGTGGGGAAGTGCCTGCTCTTCAAACCCTCCCAATGATGTTGTCAGCACCAAACAGATGGATAAAATCCCTTTCTGTGAACCGGCTTTATGTAAAAATCACTTTCTGTAATGATTGCCGTTATCTGCAGCCCAAGGCTGACCTATACACCTTGATTAGAATTCTTAGAACAGGCTGCAATAAAAAGAAACCAAATTCACAATGACATTAACAATAAAGAAATACATTTTATCCCATAATGGAAGTCCAGAGGTAGGAAGTATTCCAGGTTCAATGTGATCAGTTGCTCAGTGATGTCATCAAGAATATAGGTTCTTTATGTTTTTTTCGTATTTGCTATACTCAGCTCATTCATTTTATGGTCACAATAGGGCTGGTTGTGGTAATCAGGGGACTTAAGCCTCTGGGTTTTTGTTCTGGCAGGGGATGGAGGTGGGAAAGAGGCTTGCTTCCCTTTCCCATAAGCCCTGAACAATCTTCTTCTTGCTTCCCATTGGCCCAAATCACCTACCTGCTGCTGGATTATTCACTGGCAAGGGAATTATTGTGGAATAATTACAAATAGCTTTAACTTACCGTCGGGGTAGAATCAGTGTTGGGGAGTCCATGACAGTGTCCATTACAGTCTTTCTACCTTTTCTTCCCTTTCCTCTCTGCCTTCTCTCAGCTTTTTTTCCAACAAGACTGGAACACAATGGACAAGTTCTAAGGGTTTTTCTTTTGGGGATCAAAGGTGATCAAAATGGCTGCTACTCTTGTGGGAATTTTATCTCTGCTTCTGGGCTTCCTAGACCTCCTCTCCTGCTAAAGTTAGAGATATTTGTGAGAAATTATAGGATTTCTGTGTCTGTCTCTCCTGACCAGTAGTCTCTCTCTCCCACCCCTACACAGGGCTTTTGGGTATAGTAGGGTTCCAAGACAAGATGAGTTTCCCAGGGTTGTGCAGATTCTTAGAAACTTCTATCTCTTTTTTGTGCCTGTTCTTTTGCTTAATTGCTTCTTGTGTATTTTTTGCTGTTATTAACTTGATTTTTGTTCATATTATTTGGCTTTGGAAAGAGATTTTGAGAACTGGTTTCCTTTGAGCATTTTACTTCAAAAATATGAAATTTTAAAAATATTCTTTTAATGTTGACTTCTAGGTTTATTGCATTTTGACCAGTGGACATGATCTGTAAAATTTCAGATATTTGGAATCTAGACTGTCAATGAAACCTAAAAGATCATCATATTAAAAAAATGATTTCCATATCTACTATTAAATAGAATGTATTCTCTTCTGTTATTATTGGTTATAGGTGTATAACTATATAATATATATATATTATCTATATAGATATAGACTGTATGGTCTACACTTATATAGTTATAAGTGTATAACTATATAACAATATATATTATCTATATATAGATATATACATTATATATATCTATTTTTAAATCTTATTAATTACATCATATAGATCCTCTCAATCCTTGAGATGTGTGATGTGTGTATGTGATGTGTGTGTATATGTGTGTGTGTTTGTGTGTGCTTGATCTGTTTTAGAGTAAGAAGTGTGTTACACTCTCCACATGCTCTCATCTCAAACTCCAGGAACTTCCAAACACTTGGTCCCAGGGAGAGCAAAAGTTCTGTCTTTTTCCCACCCAAGTCTCATACATGCACTTCTTGGCATAATTGTCAATACATACACCCAATTCACATTATAAAACAGAACACTTCTCAGTCTACTGCATCTGTTATATTTATAGCACTTGGCAGTTTTCTCCAAGAATAGTGGGTTTTGTGTAATTTCAAGGTATGTAGTCACGATTTTTCTAAGACAAGGATACTTTTTTTCACAATAATAGACTCTTCACCTCTGGAAAAATAAACTTCCGTTAATCCTTAAATGGCTATGCCTTTACTTAAGAGAAAACAACAACAAAAATAAAATCTGCCTTCATATACATACAAGTAACTTACAAATGTGAATTTTTCTCTTTCTTAGGTATACAAATTGTTTCTGAAAGGGAGCTAGCTCAGTTGGCTCAGGTTCGACCATTAATATTCAGTTTTCATGAGCAATCAGCTATCAAGGATTGTTTTAAAATGCTCGAGAAAAAAAGAGCAGACTATGAAATCATCCAGGAATTTATGGTAAACATTTTGGTTTTAACAAAAGTCTGTGTGTGATTTCTGTTTCCACATCACTACCAGAGGGTTTCTTTTCTTTTTCTTGACTGAATACATTGTTTTTGTTTTTAAAGTAACGGGTGTACATAGTAAAAAAAAAAAATAACATAAAATGTTATAATGGGTAAAGTCTCTCTCTTTTTCTCCCTTGACTTCCTAGGCCCCCTTTCCACTATTAAGTTTATCATATAAACTTCCAGAAAAATTGTTGACAGTGCTTTACTCACTATTCTACCCTTTTTTTCCTTAAAAAAATTTTTTTCCACATAAGAAATAATTTCCAAATATATTATCAGCACATAGAGCTCTATCTTGTTTTTTTTAAGTATTGTGTGGCAGTTAATTATATGGATAAAGACCTTCTTTTCTTTAAATAGTCCCCTCTGATGGACATTTAGATTATTCTAGAGTTTGCTGTTATGTTATAAACAATCACCCCTCTTCACAGGCCTGTGCAAATGTGTGAGTATTCTTTAGAACAAATTCCTGGACAGACAACCAGTATTTTGTGATATCAAATTTTTGGATCTTTGCTTATGTCTTAAATGACAAATGATTTCTTGTTAATGATCTAATTCGCTTTTCTTTATTTGAGAACCAAGGACTAGCTTTCCGTATGTTTTTAAGCCTTTCATGTTCTTTTCAGTGAACTGCTAGTTCCAGGTCTTTGCCTAATTTTATATTTATTCTTTTTCTTATCTTTATATAATGATATATATTTTCTTATTCTTTATATAATGAAGAAATTACCCCTTTTGTATGTGTTATATGTGGTAAATTTTTTTACTTTGTTATTTGTGCACACACACACATTTACTAAGAAGAAATAGCTATTTTTTGGGGAGGAGGAGGGGGTGAGGAAGATTAGCCCTGAGCTAACATCTGTGCCAGTCTTCCTCTATTTTATATGTGGGTCGCCGCCACAGCATGGCTGATGAGTGGTGTAGGTCTGCACCCGGGGTCCAAACCCGCAAATCTGAGCCACTGACGTGGAGCGTGCAGATCTTAACCACTGCGCCATGGGGCCGGCCCAGAAGAAACTACTAATTTTTAGTGATCAAACATGACAATCTTTTCTTTTTGGGCTTCAGAGTTTTCTCTGTCTTTTAGGAATGCCCCTTTCACTCTAGGGTCATAATAATTATTTCATGTTTTTTAAATAATACTTCTATGATTTTTTAAATGTGTAAATCTTTAATACAGCTAGAATTTAATTTGTTATAAGGTATTTGGTAGGGACCAAACATTATATAGCTATACAGTTGTTCCAAGATCCTTTTGAAACTTTGGTGATGTAAAATGCCACTTTATCGTATTCTGAAGCACCACATATATTTAAATTTATTCTTGGACTTTTTCCATTGACTTGTTTATTCATGTACTGGTACCAAACTCTTTTAATTAATGTAGGTGTATATTATCTTTTACCATCTGTTAAGACTAGTCTCCCCTCATTACTCTTTTTTTACAAAATTGTTTTGGTTCTTCCTAAAGATTTTTTTTACCAGATTAATTTTAGAATTGGTTTGCAGAAAGATTAAAAAGGTAAAAATCTGATCATATTATCCTACTGCTTAAAACCTTCACTGGATTCTCATTCCACATGGCAGTATTTGCCAACATTTGTTTAAAGACTGGTGGTGCCAAGTTAGCTACCCAAGAGTTGCTGAAGAGCTTTTAAAAGGTCCAGACTCTCAGGCTTTATCCACAAATATTCTAATAGAGTAGGACTGGGTACCTCTCACTTTCCTTTGTATAGGGAACAAGGCCTTCCCAGGTAATTTTAGTTTTCTTTTGGGCTGGATCATTTTCTCTGTGCCCTCGTTACCATACTGTTCACCAGTTCCCTGAGAGGACTTGTATGCTCCGTGTCTTTATTCCTGTCCCCACCTGGGATGCTCCCCAGCCATCTTTGCTCTTCTCTCCTTCCACACACAGAGTTTCATATTTCATAACTTCCAATGACTCGGGAAGGCCCAGTTCAAGTGCTGCTTCCTTTCTAGGAGCTTTCCTTCTCATCCCTTCAGGTGTAATCTAGTGCTGTCATCTATACTAGTACCTGTGCGTTGATCAGGTCTGCATCTCCAACTGCTCCGTTAGCTCCTTCAGGATGAGGCGATTCTCAGGTGCATCTTTGTGTTCCAATATCTAGAGCAGTGCCGAGTACATACCAAATGTTTGTTGAATTCACACTGGGTAAAGAAATCTTTTTGAAAGGAAGAATTCTTTAATTAGTATCCTAGCTATAATTTCTTCATGGGGCAAGGAGTAAATTGTGAGATTGTTTGTATGTTTTTGTTTATATATTTATATATTTTTGTTGTAGTTACTTATTATTTTTGTTTATAAAATGATAGATTTATGGGTAGGTCCTAAGAAGTAAATATTTCTGTATTGGCTTTTTTATGAAAAAGGAAAAATATTGAAGTTCAAGGGAGAAAGTATCTCCAGAGAATTTAACATTTCCTCTTCAAGCAACTTGTCGACTGACATCTCAAATTTGAGATCTTTTATATAGTACTTTTTAAATGGGGTTCTGACTTGTCTGCGTATCACACAACATACGTAACGTCAAGTCATGTCATATAGGGGTTTAACAATCATGAACAGTAAACAGAGGCAGTTTTTGTTCTTTTTGGTTTTTTTTCGTTATAGTAAGTACATGACTTATATTTCTTACCTTTTAAAGGCTTTAGAATATAAGAACCTACCTGGTGAGTTCACCTCTGGGAATGAACCACGCAACAGAGACAAAAACAGATACCGAGATGTTCTTCCATGTAAGCTAAAAATGGTTTTGATTATTTTCCTGTTTACATTTGGGAAAAGATTAAAAAGTGGGTTGTATGGCTTTTAGAATTAAGCATTTGACCTGTGGCCACGATGAAGAGCTCTGGTAGCCAGCAGTGAGTGGCCTGGGTGTATTCTTGGATCTGCTAGGACATGGTGAAGGTCAAGTCTTCTCTTCTAGGTACTTCTTCCAGCCACTGTCCCAGGGTTATTTACAGCAGTCCTTCAACCTTGTTCTTATGCATTGCTGCTTCTCATGAACCACTGAAAACATAAAGTCTAGTAGTCTGAGATATCTGTCACTTTTGGTACCCCAAGCCCTGACCACCTTCTCTGGCCATTTTGTTTAGACACAAGTACAATTGGGGTGTAATTTATATCCTGTGTCCTGGACAGTCAAGCTGTCAATCTTCCCTCTGACAGAAGGCTGCCCTTTGATTGTCTCCAAAGGGCCCTACACATTGCTGTGCTGGGTGAAGCCAGTGCCACTCCGCTCCCCACCTGGTTACTCACAGGATTTATCTGTCTCAGGCCATCTGAAGAGTGGAAACAAAACACAGCACCATTTTAATTTTAGGCAGGGTATCTCATTCTATGCCTCACACTCCTTTCACAGTCGACTTTTTTCCGAATTAAATTACCATTTCTTTTCCTCCAAATTGACCTTCCACTCAGTTGTCCAAGCCAGAAAACTTGGTGTCACCTGCAATATCCCAAAATGGTCACAAAATCCTTTCGATTCTACCTCCTTAATATGTCTAAAATCATTCCCCGTCTCTCAGTTTCCACCGCTGCTAACGTAGATTGAGCCTATTTGATCTCTCAGCTGGTCTCTGTCTTCTTCACTGTCTCCAATCCCATCTACTCACAGCAGCTTCTGAAATGATACTCCTAAAATGCAAATCAGAACATGTTACTCTCCTTTTAAAGCTCTTCTTGGCTCTCTGTTACTGTCATGGTTAAGTTCTTTCACATGGCATAAATTTCACCTCTCTAGCCTCAGCACTCCCACAGAACTTCTTTTGGTTTCTAGAATTCATCATTTTCTTTTTCTTGTCTCCAGGCCTTGGAACCTGCAATTCTTGCAAGAACCATCTGTCCTCCCTTTGCTGAGGTAATTCCTACTGTCTTTCAGAGCTAGCTGGGTCAGACCTTCTTCGTTTTCTCAAAGCTAGGTTTGGTGTTTCTCTAACAATTTTGTACCATCTTGTGACTACCCTCCCTCACTTACCAAACTGTATTTTAATTCTCTGTTTCCGTTTCTGTTTCTCTTACTAGACTTGAGGTGGTTGTCATAAAGATCAGAGTAGAACACAGTGACTTCCATCACTGGGTAAATACTTTCGTGTTTGGTTGGTTCATTCAGATCTAAAATAACTTTGTGATCATAAAAGTAATGAGTACCTTCCCAGGCTAGTTAAAATAATTTATTCTGCTGTCTTCTGTGGGGGAGAGTGTGCAGAAGTGCATTGATGGCTGTTGTGAAATCAGGGTGATGAACCACTATTAAACATTTTAAGAGAGAACGCCAACAAGTTGGTACCACTTCAAGAGGTCAGAGTTCCCAATTATGTAATTCCTATCCCTACATGTGCAGTTAGCCCTTAGAGAGACTGAATGCGAACAGGCCTTTAAAATGCACCTGTCAGGGTTATAAGAAACTTCTTTTAGGGGATGGGGTACATTTAACGTTTGATCTGGCTTGAACTCTTTATTCTGGGATAAGAAAAGTGACAACTAAAGACATGCAAAGATATGAAAAAGTAAGTTAAATGATTAAGGAAAATCATGCAAAACTTTTTGATTTTCTCTTAAAAGAAAATCAACTATTGTTCAACCAAATTCTATTTAAAAGTTCACTAATGTATCTACTTCATAGATAAATGAGGAAGGTCATACCACAGTGTAATTTAATCTAAAATAAGGCTACTTAAATGACCATCATAGAAAGTTTCTTTGATTTCTTCACCACACATTTCTTGAATTAATAGAGGAGGTTCCTGAAGACTCACGTCAAGAAAGCCAGAGAAATAATTATTTTCCCTCCTCTTGAAATGTTGAGAACACTCAATGGGGGAACTCACACATCTCAGGACAGGGGAGTCCAGGCAGTCCTCACTGCGTGGCTCCTCTATGCACAGATTTCATTACTGTGTTTAGTTAAATAACACTAGTCCCTCAACAACACAATTCAAATCTCAGTAGTCACTATATATTATCTGTGAGTAATCGCATAAGGTACAAACAACTTCTAGCTTTAGTTCGTAAATCCCTATGTAAATAACAGATGCACATCAGATCAGTGACTAATCGTCACTTCTTTTAAAGTATGTTGGCAGGTGGTCACTGTGTGCCTGTTACATGCACAGACAGCAAACCACGTAGTTGTGTTGCCTCCTTATCTTTCAGTGATAAACCCACATAACAAAAATAATCAGAAGAGGGAATTGGCCAACAAAGATGAAATTGTAGAAAAGAAAGGAAAAGTGATCGTGCTGGGAGTGAAATTCTAATAGAATGTAAAGAGAGTTATAAAAGAAATAGCTGACCGGGAAAATGTTGACACTGCGACATAAATGAGGGAAGTGCTTGTGACAGAAAGGATGAAGGTATCCTAGAGGAAGTGTTGCTGGCAAAAAACTTCACATTAAAGGAACTCTTAGAGCTGTGCCACAACATCGTAAAAGCAAAGGATAAAAGGGTAGAAGCTGATCCAAACTTGCAGGGGAGTCTGATAATTCACCAAGGTGTGGAAAAGATGCTGTCTTGTGAGTTATGTGACAAAAAGACACAAACATTGTTCAAATAACTCTTGATAAGTTTTCTTTACAAATTAAATGCTCTAATTTTCAATGTTTCTAATGTTTTAAATTACAGTGCTCTAAATAAATATTAGTCTTGCTATTTTTCCACTTCCTTTATACATTTATAATGAACAGTAAAAGGGTTTCTAATGTTTTGACAAAAATTTTTAAGGATTATGGAATAATCATTATTTGTCCTGTTGATTATGAAGATCTTTTTGCAGTTTCAGCTTGTACAGTCATATTTATGGCCCTGTATTACTGTGCAAAGCAGAAATGGGCCTCATTATGTAATCCAGAGATTTTTCAGGTATAGACAATATCTTGCATTTCTATAGCACTTGACAATTTACAAAGCATTTTAAAATGCATAATCTTAATAAAATCCCTCTCAAGTAGACCAGTCAGATATTATTATTCCTATTTCACAGATGAGAGAATAAGCTCTCTGGGTCAAGATACACTCAGAACCAACAAGTAATGATAGTGACTGAGATTTCTATTAGTTTTAAATTTTTCAGAGCATGTTTTCACATATCTCATTGAGTGTTCTCTACAGTCATGTGAGGAGGGCAGAGCAGATGATAAGATCTGAATTCAAGGATGCAAGTCAATAGGAAAGGATAATCTTTCAAAAGTGGTTCTGGACAATTGCATATTGCTATACCAAAAAAAATTATATAGCAAAAAATGAACTATGACCCTTACCTCACATCATATACAAAAATTAACTCAAAATACATCATAGGCCTAAATATCAGAATTAAGAGAAAATTTTAGCATCCTTGGGTTTGGCAAAGTTTTTTTTTAATAGGACACAAAAATCCCAAACTGCAAAGGAAAAAAACACATTGGACTTCATCAAATTAAAAAATATATTGCTCTTCAAAGCACACGTATGAAAATGAAAAGGCAAGCAACAAACTGGGAGAAAAATACATTCAAAACATTTACCTGACAAAGGACTTGTATTTAGAATATATAAAAAATTCCTGTAATTTGATAAGAGGACAAATAACCCAACAATAAGTGAGCAAAAGATTAGAGGAGCCACTTCACCAAAGAAGATAAATGGGTGACAAATATGTGAAAAGATGCTCAGCATCATTAATCATTAGGAAAATTGAAATTAACACTATAGTAAGATATTGTTTTACACCCACTACTGGAACAGAGTTTAACACTATCTTATGAAGTTAAACATATACCTACGATATGACTCAGCAGTTCTACTCCTGTATAAAGACTTGCATATAAATGTTCATATCAGTTTTATTTGCAATAGCCAAAACCTGAAAACAGCCCAATGTCTATCAACAGGAGAGTGGATAAACAAATTGTGGTTTGCCCACACGATGGAATACTTGTCTTGTTAGTGTCGTTGAGTCGATTCTGACTCCTAGCAACCCTGTGAACTGTAGAGCAGAACCCTGCCTGGTGTTTTTTGCACCATCCTCCTATCTTCTGGCGCTATATCAGACAATGCTCCACCTCTATTCATAGGGTTTTCATGGCCAAGTTTTTTGGAAGTGGGTGGCCAGGTCTTTCCTCCTAGAATGGAATACTACTCAGCAGTGAAAAATAGCAAACTAGTGAGACATTCAAAAACATGGATGAATCTCAAAATAATCATATGGTGTAAAAAAAGCCAATGAAAAGAGTGTATACTGTACATTATAGACTGAATTGTGTTCCCCCAAAATTCATATGTAAAAGTCCTAACCCCCAGTACCTCAGAATGTGACTGTCTTTGGAGACAGGGCCTCTAAAGAGGTAATTAAGATAAAATGAAGCCCTTAGGTTAGGCCCTAATCCAATCTGACTGGTATTCTTATAAGGAGAGGAAATTAGGACACTCAAAAGACATCAGGGGGGCCAGCCTGGTGGTGTAGTGGTTAAGTTCACACACTCCACTTTGGCGGCCTGGGTTCACAGGTTCAGATCCCAGGCGCAGACCTACACACTGCTCATCAAGCCATGCTGTGACAGCGACCCACATACAAAATAGAGGAAGATGGGCACAGATGTTAGCTCAGGGTCAGTCTTCCTCACCAGAAAACAAGACATCAGGGATGCATGGGCACAGAGGAAATGTGAAGCCACGTGAGGACACAGCAAGAAGGCGACCCTCTGCAGGCCAAGGAGAGAGCCCTTAGAAGAAACCAAGCCTGCTGACACCTTGGTTTTGGACTTCTAGCCTCCAGACTGTGAGAATGAATTTCTGTTGTTTAAATCACACAGTCTGTAGTATTTTGTTATGGCAGACCTAGCAGACTAATACACTGTATCGTTCCATTCTAGAATAGCAATAGTAAGAGTAATAACAATAATTGGGGTGGTAGTAATATGTTTGTGTGTGCCCAGCGCTGATCCAAGTCCTTCGTAGGTAGTAACTCATCTAACCCTCACCACACCCTGTGATGTTGGAACTCTTCGTATCTTTGTTTTACAAAAAGGCTTAGAGAGATTAATTACTTTCCCTGCAGTCACACTGCAAATAGGAGACAGATCTGGGGTTCAACCTAGGCTTAACCACCATGCAGTAGTGCTTCTTGACATGAATTCTTTTTCCAGACTGTTAATATGTGTTGCTGTGCTGAATGTTATTTTCTATTTCAAGAAACCATTTTCAGCACTTAATGATAGGTTCTCAGTCATTCTTTATATAGATATAAGACTATATTTTGCAAGGCTTGTGGCTCGACTGTTTCCTTTTCTTCCCATCTTCCCTTAGTTTGAGGTCTCTGTTCCAATTCATTGGTTGGTTGGTTAGAGGTGGGCTAAGTAGTAAATAGTCTCAAACGCGGCCCATCTGCAGCTCTTGCTCCTTTTTCTTCATCCCGGTAGATGAATATCTTTGTTGATTTTAGTATTGTGGGATTTCAGTACGTTTCTCCCAGTTTTCTTTGGGTGCTACTTCACTGTCCTCCAGCTTCCAGTGTTTTAGATGAGAAATATAACAGTAATCTGACTCCTGTTCTTTTACAGGAAACGTATTCTTTTATTCTGAAACCTTATAACATTTTAATTTTTCCTGGCGTTCAAGAGTGTTACCAGGTGTTTTTCATTTCATCAGTCTTCTCTAGAGCTCACAGGACCTGTTAGTCTGCAGATTCGATCCTCCTTTAGCTGTAGGAGACTTGCTTCAGTTATTTAATCATTGCTCTTCCTCAATCTACACTTGTTTCTTTTTCTGGAGCTCCTATGATGTATAGGGTTAGTCTCTTGAATCTATCTTCTAAGACTTTCTTCTTTTCTCTGATTATTTCTTTACTTCTGGCTCTTTGTAGTTTTGCATGTACTTGCTATCTCTCCCTAGTTTTGTTTTTATTTTCTTTCTTTCAGTTGGTCTTTTAGGGAACTAATTTAAGTTTCAAGAAAGATCTTCCTCCTTCAAATCATTTACTACAATTTTTAGCTAGTGTGATGATTAATTTTATGTGTCAACTTGGCTAGGCCACACTACCCAGATATTTGGTCAAATACTAGTCTAGATGTTGCTGTAAAGGTATTTTCAGGTGTGATTAACAGTTAAATCAGTAGACTTTGAGTAAAACAGATGACCCTCCATAATGTGGATGAGCTTCATCCAATCAGTGGAGGCCTTAAGAGAAAAAGGTGGAGGTCCCCTGAGGAAGAAGCCATTCTGCCTCCAGACTGCCTTTGGGTTCAAGACCATAACATCAGCTCTTCTCTGGATCTCCAGCCTGGCAGCCTGTCCTGCAAATTTCAGACTGGCTAGCCCCCAAGTCATGTGAGTCAATTCCCTAAAATAAATCTCTCTTACTTAAAATAAATGTCTCTCACTCTCTCACAGCCTGTTGATTGTTTCTCTGAACAACATTGACTAATACAAATTTTGGTACCAAGAATTGTTCTAAAGGAATAGAACCTTAAGGATGTTTTATGAATTAGTTCCCTAATCTGATAAAATGTGAAGGCATTAATGACTCTATTTCCAGTAGTAGAGAGAGCAGTGGTAATCCATGGTGTGATATGGCAACAGAGATACACAAAATCTCACTGTTGGATATTCCACTCAAATAATTGTAGGAAGCAAAGTTCTGGATCACTGTATTTGATACCTTAAAATATTTTTATCGAACTAATAAGTATAATGAGATTGGCTGGTTGCTCCTAATTGCACTGGACAAGTGGACAAAGAAAAGGATGATCTCAGGGATTAGAATTTCCATCTCAAGCACCACATTAATGACCTAAAGTTTTTATATCTGCCCTGAAAGAAGCCTTTATTTCCTGTAGCCATGGAGCTGAGACTGCTGAAAATCAAACCCAGCATTTCATGCTGCAGATGGCTGAATTACAATGCAAATTGAATTCCCAACCATGCAGGGTGTTGGCTGTTAAAGTGAGGGCATTGATTGAGAAGGAGTGGGATCCTGAAAATTGGAATAGAAACATATGGGAAGATCCTGATGAAGATGGGCACAGCAGACCCCTAAACTCTGAAGAGTCTTCTTTGCCAATACTACTGACACTCGCACTAATCTGACACTAATTGCGGGAGACCCAAAGCGTCGCTGTGGTCTATCAGTTAGAATGGTGCTTATGGAGGTCAGATAATCAATGGAGTTTTAGCTCAGGTTGCAGTGGGTCTTGAACCACTGTGGTTATTTCCCCACTTCTGGAATGCATGACTGGACTAGACATACTCAACAGCTGGCAGAATCCTCACGTTGCTTCTCTGACTTGTGGAGTGGGGACTATTATGGTGGAAAAGGCCAAATGTAAGCTATTAGATCTGCTTCTACCTAGGAAAATAGTAAACTAAAAGCAGTCCTGCATTCATGGGGGAGAATGTGAAGAGATTAGTGTCACCATCAAGGACTTAAAAATTGCAGGGGTGGTGATTCCCACCACTTCCCCATTCAACTCACCTATTTGACCTGTGCAGAAAACAGGTGGATCTTGGAGAATGACAGCGGATTACTGTAACCTGAAGCAGGTGGTAACTCCAGTTGCAACTGCTGTACCAGATATGATTTCATTGCTTTAGAAAATTAACACATCCCCTGTTACCTGGTGTGTATCTATTGATCTGGCAAATGCTTTTCCTCCATACCCATTAGTAAAGACCACCAGAAGCAGTTTGCTTTCAGCTGGCAAGGCTAGCAATACACTTTCACTGTCCTACCTCAGGGATATATCAACTCTCCTGCCCTATGTCATAGTTCACAGGGATCTTGATCACCTTTCACTTACTTAAGACATCACACCATTATATTGTGATGTGTGGTCCATTATATTGATGACATTATGCTGATTGAACCTAGTGAGCAAGAAGTAACAACTATTCTAAACTTACTGGTAAGACATTTGTGTATCAGAGGGTAGGAAATGAATCAACAAAAATTCAGTGGCCTTCTATCTCAGTGAAATTTCTAGAGGTCCAGTGGTGTGGGGCGTGTCAAAATAATCCTTGTAAGGTGAAAAATAGGATGTTGCATCTGGCGCCTCCTACAGCCAAAAGAGGCACAGTGCCTAGTGGGCATCTTTGGACTTTAGAGGCAATATATTGCTCATTTGGGTGTGCTACTCTGGCCCATTTCCCAAGAGACTCAAAACTAACAGTTTTGAGTCCAGAACAAGAGAAAGCTCTGTACCAGGTCCAGGGTGCTGCGCAAGCTGCTCTGCTACTCAGGCCACATAATCCAGTAGATGCAGTATCTGTGGGAGATAGGGATACTGTTTGGAGCCTTGTCAGGCCCCTATAGGTGAATCACAGCCCTGCCAATCTCTTCGTATAACTACTCTCCTTTTGAGAAATAGCTTTTGGCCTGCTACTGGGCCTTAGTAGAGACTGAACACTTAACCATGGGCCTTCAAGCCAGAAAGTTGGGCCTGAACAGCAGCACTTCATCATCAAATGGAAGTGATATATTCAAGTTCGGGCTTGAGCAGGGCCTGAAGGCACAAGTAAGTTACATGAAGTGGCCAAAATGCCCATGGTCCACTCTCCTGCTGCATTTCCTTCTCTTTCCTACCTGCACCTGTGGCCTCATGAGGCGTTCCCTATTATCACTCAACTGAAGAATAGAAAACTGGGGCTGGTTTACAGATGGTTCTGCACAGTCTGCACACCCCACCTGGAAGTGGACAGCTGCAGCACTACAGCCCCTCTCTGGGACGTCCCTGAAGGACAGTGGTGAAGGGAAATCTTCCCAGTTGGTAGAACTTTGAGCAGTGCACTTAGTTGGTTGTTTTGCTTGAAAGGAGAAATGGCCAGAGGTACAAATCTCTACCAATTCTTGGGCTGTGGCCAATGGCTTAGCTGGATGGCCAGGGTCTTGGAAGGAATATGACTGGAAAATTGATCACAAGGAGGTCTTGGGAAGAGATATGTGGGTGGACCTCTCTGGGCAAAAAACATGGAGATACTTGTGTCCCATGTGAATGCTTACCAAAGGGTGACTTAAGCAGAGGATTTTAATAATCAAGTGGATAGATGGCCCAATCTGTGGATACCAGTCAGCTACCCTTACAATTGGCCAATGGGTTCATGAACAAAATGAACGTGCTGGCAGCAATAGAGGTTATGCATGAGCTTAGCAACATGAACTTCTGCTTACCAAGGCCAACCTTGCTATGGCCACTGCTAAGTGCCCAGTCTGCCAGCAGGAGAGACCAATGTTGAGGCCCCAATATGGCATCATTTCTCAGGGTGATCAGCAAGCTAACTGATGGCAGGTTGATTACAATGGACTGCTTCTATCATAGAAGGAACAGTGCTTTTTTGGTGCTAGAACAGACACTTTGTATGAATTTGCCTTCCCTGCATGTAATGCTTCTACCAAATCTACCATCTGTGGACCTACAGAATGCCTTATCAACCATTATGGTGGTCCACATAGCATTGCTTCTGATCAAGGAACTCACTTGGAGGCAAATGATTTGTGGCAATGAGCTCATGCTCATGCAATTCACTGGTCTTAACATATTCCTCATCATCCTGAAGCAGCTGGCTTGATAGAGCAGTGGAATGGCCTTTTGAAGACTCAGTTACAGTACCAGCTGGGTGGCAGTACCTCACAGGGCTGGAGCAGTGTTCTCTAGGAGGTTGTATATGCTCTAAATTAGCATCCAATATATGGTGCTGTTTCTTCCAGGATTCAGGAATCAAGGGCTGGAAATGGGAGTGGCACCACTCACTATTACCTCTAGTGATCTACAATTTTTGCTTCCTGTCTCTGTGACCTTAACCCCTGCTGGTCTTGAGGTCTTGGTGGCTCTCTTCAATATTGTCATTGGGCATTGGTGAGGCGTTTCCATCTGCAAACCTGAGTCTTCCTTGAAGGGTGGCAGATCATGGAATTATTTGTAGAATGGGGAGTCTGGAAGAATTTCTGCATAATATGGAACAAATTACTTAGCCATTTTGAGTAAAGTTTCTTCATTTGAAAAGCATGACTAATAATATGCCTCCTTCAGAGGATTGTTTTTTCTAATTTATTTTTTATTGAGGTAACATTGGTTTATAACATTATATAAATTTCAGGTGTACATCACTATATTTCGACTTCTATATAGACAACATCATGTTCACCACCAAAAGTCTAGTTGCCATCCATCACTGTCCAGATGTCCCCTTTTACCCATTTTGCCCTCCCTCCACCTCTGTTGCCCTCTGGTAACCACCAATCTGTTTTCTGTATCTACGTGTTTGTTGCTTGTTGTTGGTTTCTTATCTTCCACATATGAGTGAAATCATAGGGTATTTGGTTTTCTCCATCTAACTTATTTTGCTTAGCGTAATACCCTCAAGTTCCATCCACGTTGTCGCGAATGGCAAGATTTCATATTTTTTATGGCTGAGTAGTATTCCATTGTGTGTATGTATATACCACATCTTCTTTGTCCATTCATCCATTGATGGGCACTTACGTTGTTTCCAAGTCTTGGCTATCATGAATAATGCTGTAATGAACATAGGGGTGCATATATCTTTTCTAATTAGTGTTTTCGTGTTCTTTGGATAAATATCCGGTAGTGGAATAGCTAGATCATATGGTAGTTCTATTTGTAATTGTTTGAGAAATCTCCATACTGTTTTCCTTAGTGGCTGCACCAGTTTACATTCACACCAGCAGTGTATGAGGGTTCCCTTTTCTTCACATCCTCTCCAGCACTTGTTATTTTTTGCCCTTTAATAATAGCCGTTCTGACATGTGTGAGGTGATATCTCATTGTGGTTTTGATTTGCATCTGTAATAATTAGTGATGTTGAACATCTTTTTATATGCCTGTTGGCCATCTGTATATCTTCTTTGGAAAAATATCTGTTCATATCCACTACCCATTTTTCAATTGGGTTGTTTGTTTTTTTGTTGTTGACTTGTATGAGTTCTTTATGTATTTTGGATATTAACTCCTTATTGGATGTATGATTTGCAAATATCTTCTCCCATTTGGTAGGTTCTTTTTTCTCAGGATTTCCATGGCTATTTGGGGTCTTTTGTTGTTCCATATGCGTTTTAGGATTCTTTGTTCTATGTCCGTGAAATCTGCCATTGGGACTTTGATAGGGATTGCAATGAACCTGTAGATTGCTTTAGATAATAGGGACATTTTAACTACGTTAATTCTTCTAATCCATGAGCATGGAATATCTTTCCATTTCTTTGTGTCTTCATTGATTTCTTTCAACAATGTTTTATAGTTTTCAGTGTACACGTCTTTTACCTCCTTGGTTATTTATTCCTAAGTTTTTTATTCTTTTTGTTGTGATTGTAAATGAGATTGTGTTCTTGATTTCTCTTTCTGCTAGTTTGTTGTTAGTGTATAGAAATGCAACTGATTTTTGTGTCTTGATTTTGTACCCTGAAACTTTACTGTATTCATTTATTATTTCTAATAGTTTTTTTTGATGGATTCTTTAGGGTTTTCTATATATAAAATCATGTCATCTGCAAATAGTGACAGTTTTACTTCTTCCTTTCCAATTTGGATCTCTTTTGTTTCTTTTTCTTGCCTAATTGCTCTGGCTAGGACTTCCAATACTTTGTAGAATAAGAGTGGCAAAAGTGGGCATCCTTGTCTTGTTCCTGTTCTTAGAGGCATAGCTTTCAGTTTTTCACCATTAAGTATGATGTTAGCTGTGGGTTTTTCGTATGTAGCCTTTATTATGTTGAAGTATTTTCCTTCTATACCCATTTTATTGTTTTTATTATAAATGGATGCTGACTCTTGTTTAATGCCTTCTCTGCATCTATTGAGATGATCATGTGATTTTTATTCTTCATTTTTTAATGTGGTGTATCACATTGATTGATTTATGAATGTTGAACCATCCTTGCAAATCTGAAATAAATCTCACTTGATTGTGGTATATGATCCTTTTAATATATTGTCATATTCAATTTGCTAATATTTTGTTGAGGATTTTTGTATCTATGTTCATCAGTGATATTGGCCTGTAATTTTCCTTTTTTGTGTTGTCCTTGTCTGATTTTGGTATCAGGGTAGTGTCCTCATCAAATGTGTTAGGAAGCATCCCAGCCTCTTCATTTATTGGAAGAGTTTCAGAAGCATAGGTATTAAATCTTTGAATGTTTGGTAGAGTTTACTGGGGAAGCCATTTTGTTTTTTGAGAGGTTTTTGATTATTGTTTTGATCTCCTTAGTAGTGATTGGTCTTTTCAGATTCTCTATTTCTTCTTGATTCAGTTTTGGAATGTTGTAGAATTCTAAGAATTTATCCATTGCTTCTAGGTTACCCAGTTTGTTGGCATATTGCTTTTCATAGTATTCTCTTATAATCCTTTGTATTTCTGTGGTATTGTTATAATTTCTCCTATTTCACTTCTGATTTTATTTATTTGAGCCTTCTCTCTTTTTTTCTTAGTGAGTCTACCTAAAGGTTTGTCAATTTTGTTTATCTTTTCAAATAACCAGCTCTTATTTTCATCAATCTTTTCTATTATCTTTCTAGTTTCTATTTCATTTATTTCCATGCTAATTTTCATTATTTCCTTCCTTCTAGTGATTTTGGGCTTTGTTTGTTCTTCTTTTTCTAGTTCCTTTAGGTGTAAAGTTAGATTGTTTATTTGATATTTTTCTTGTTTCTTGAGGTAGGCCTGCATTGCTATAAACTTCTTCTTAGTACCACTTTTGCTATATCTCATAGATTTGGGTATGTTGTATTTTCATTTTCATTTGTCTCCAGGTATTTTTTGATTTCTGATTTCTTTGTTGACTTAATGGGTGTTCAGTATCAAAGGATTATTTTGAAGTTCAGATGAGGTGATACATGCAGAGTACATACCATGCTGCTCAGACCTGGTACACATGTTTGCACTAAATTTTGTTACTGTCTCTTCTGTTTGGGGAACTTTTCTCCTGTGATCACTTGAGTTCTTTCTTTCTTGCTTGTATTCCATAGTTTGATTCTGAAATTCTTTTAATATATTCTCTTTATATGCTCTGCATCCTTTAGCATTTTAATCATTATTGTCATTTTTTTCATCTTTTTTCCTGAGTTCTGGGAAAATTCTTAAGCCAGTGTTCTAAGTCACTAGTTTTTCTGTTTACCTCTCACTTTAGGGCTTTTATTGAGCAATTGTAGTTTTTATCTGAAAGCAAGCTTTTATTATTTTAGATTGTTTAATTTTCACACAAGTAGTCTCCTTTTTGAAAATAGAAAAATGCATTTCTACTATAAAGTAGTGCATATTCACTGTAAAAATTTAGATTAATAAAATAGCCACTGCTAGCATTTTGATGAATACTTGCCAGAGTTTTTATTATATGTTTATATATAATGTATGTATGTTCATATATAGGATGAAGGATCTCCCTATAATGCTCTTATTATCTCCTTTATAATTTAATAATGTAACATATTTATGTCAATAAACATATATATTATCCTTTTAAAAGATAAAATGATGTTCTCTCGGATTTCATTTAAAATACAAATAGGAGTTTTTAAAGTATTCTTCGCTCTTATAGAAAGGAAAACATTTGCTGTGATTTCTCAGAATGGTCTCCTCTTGTGAAGTACTGGATATTTTTATATATCTAGTGATTGTTTTTCCTGTTTATTCATATTTACAAGGGGAGGTTTATGTTTGCTATGTTGGAATTTGAAAAGGATTCTGTCAGAAATTGTGTAAGCCCCTGTTCAGTTGTCTTGGTCATAGCAAGATAAGTAGTCCACATGACTTTGAGTGGTAGTGAGGGGCTGTTGGTGAGACCACTGCGTGGCAGGGAAGGTGCCTCCTTTGCTGAGTGCGTTTATTCTCTGTGTGGGAGCCGCGGTGCAGCCAGAGCTCCAGATGTCTATGTAAAGTGAAAAAGGAGCTCCTGGGCCAACAGAGTGTATTATTGAGCCAAGTAGCTGGTTTTCCCCTCTCATATTTGTTGTAGTAGTCCATGTTAGATAAGTCCCACGTTACTTGGAGCAAATTCCCTTTGTAGCATCCTTTTGCCACAATGTCTTTGCTTTGGTTAGCATGCCACTCCACCAGGTGAAAGCTGAGGATGGACATAAAAGATGACTGCCTTGTGTGGGGGCATTGCTAGAATTCCATTAATCCTAGGATTTGTATCTGATCAACTATCACAGTCTTGTCTTCTTTCTTCCCCCTCGCCCCTGCTGCTCTGGGTTGCAAGTTCTCTGGATTTGTAGGAGAAGGTCATTCATTTGCTCCCTCAGAGGGCTCCTCCTTTGTTGTGTTCAGTTGCAGACTAGTAGGTTCCTTCCTTGGCCTAATCCTGCTTGTGCCATATCTAACAGAAATCTTTCAAAGTGTCTGGATACTGATGGCGTCCTTCTATGTTTATTGGAAACTGATTTAAAAATATAAAAAACAAAGAACTCCCCTAATTGTATATTTCTTAGATCATGCCAGTAGGTTTTGGGGAGGGAAGAATTTAAATTCATGGACTCAAATAAACCTTTCGAAAAGAAACTTCTATGCCATCTTCTCCACTGGTCAAAGAGATAAATGGGTTTACCTGTGTGACATGCTTTGATGAAATTTGGGTGTATTGCATCTCCCACTTTTCCTTTATCTACCAGATATTTCTGTTTTTGTAATAGATGATTCAACACGTGTTCCTCTTGGAGAAAACAAGGACTACATCAATGCTAGTTATATTAGAATAGTCAATTCTGGAGAAGAGTATTTTTATATTGCTACCCAAGGACCACTACCAGCTACCACAGATGACTTTTGGGAGATGGTTTTGGAAAATAACTCTAATGTTATTGTCATGATAACCAGAGAGATAGAAGGTGGAATTATCAAATGCCACCATTATTGGCCCATTTCTATGAAGAAGCCTTTGGAATTGAAAAGCTGTCATATCTTCCTGGAGAACTACCAGATACTTCAATATTTCATCATTCGAATATTTCAAGTTGTGAGGAAGTCCGTAAGTTTTAAAAAATCATTATTAGATATATATATTGCATTATATAAACATGTGTCAGGATAAGAAGTTAGCGATAGGATAGGATTTAGACTGGGGATTCTTTTTTAAGTAACTTATTTTTACTTCTCCCTCATACCAGAAACTAAGATAACACCATTTCTGCTTCTCCTTATCCAAACTCTGACTGGAGAGATGAAAAAATTGAAACAGGGAGGTAGTGAGGGGGAGTGAGTATTGGAAGTTGCCTAATCCTGGGATATACTTCGGCTACTTCTGCCATGTATGACAGATACGTATTGAGTCCTTAAGGTATGCCAATCACTGTGCCAGGCACCATCACTTCTTACTGAGTAGTGGAGAGTTTGGTGCACTCATTGGTACTTCCAGTTACTGTGCTCAGTGGTAATATTGAGATCTGTATGGGGTACTTTGGGGGCTTGGAAAGGAAGTGTACTTAGCTTTATTTGGGGTTTTTGGGAAGGCTTGCTGGAGGAGGTGACATCTGGTTTGAGAATTACCCAAATGAGAAAGATGGAAAGAGGAAGTAGATGATCAAGATATAAAATAGCATAGGGTATGTATAGCAAATAAGTAGTCTATTTTTGGAGTGTAAAAGTTCAATGCTAGGGAGTAATGAGAGATGAAATGAGGCTACAGAACATAAGCAGGGACCAGCCAGAACATGAAATGTCTTGGATTTCAGCTAAGGAGCATGAACTTTATTATGAAGATAATTGAGAGACATTGTAAGAAGGCAGCATGATCAACTAGGGCAGTTGGCATTGAGATGGAAAGCAGAGACTTCGGTATTTTTCAGATAAAACAGGAGGACTTATATGTGACTTATGACTTGTGACTTATGAGTGATAGAAGGAGTAGTCAAAAATTATGCTATCCAATATGGTAGCCACATATGGCTATTTAAGTTTAAATTTAAATTATTTAAATTTACATAAAATAAATTCAGTTCCTCACTTGCAATAGCCACATTTCTAGTGTTTAGTCACATGTTACTAGTGGCTACCATTTTGGGCATCACAGATCTAAAACATTTGCATCGTTGTAGAAAGTTCTATTGGGAAGTGTTGGTCTAGAATAATTCATAGATTTCTTGCTCTAATAGATTCGGAAAATAGAAAAGGAATGGGTTGTAGGAGAAAGTGATGAGTTACATTGCTCTAAGTGGATTTAATTAGTAGGTAGGTGATACATGTGTTCAACAGGAATGAAGGGGGTGGGAGTTAAACAAGAAGCTTAAAAAGAGTGACGAGGTTTGGAGTCATCACCAAAGGAGTTGATTGGGACACAGACAATGCCCAGGAAAAGGGTTGCTGGAGGTTGGAACCCATAAATTTGCAATAGCAATAAAATATGCAACTGTGTGATTATTTTCTTCCCAGCAGCCTAACTATGGGATTCCTGAACACAGGTTGTGGGACTGACCCAGGGTGGGATATTGTCCAGTACAGGTGGCAAGATTCAAAGGATGAAAGTTGACAGTTTGATGAGAGAATGATTCACATAATCAGCCATGAAGTCTGAATTTAGGGAGGTGAATGGAATCAGGGGCCAGTCAACTAGGAGTAAATGGGAGGACATGAAGGACGGGAGAGCTCTGTTTCGTCACATTGTTGTTGGAGTTGAAGTGAAGCACAACTGAGGTGGTAGCATACGAGCTCCTGGTCAGAAAGTGATGTTGGAGTTTAAGAACTGGAAGAGTTTTGATACTGGATATTGCAGGTGATGGTAAGTCCAAGGAGTGATCATCATTGTGAGGACTGGAAGAAAGGAGTGGTCTCCTCTGCAAGAGAGAAATAAAAATGCTGTGATGTTAGAGTGTCTGTCGGGCTGTTGAAACCCTGAGTTTGGGCTGGATGATGTCAGAATCTGTGGTAGGGAAAGGGTCGGGATCTTCAGTGAATATGGCGATCGACTAGGAGGTTTAACCGCTGGGTGGTAGCACTGAGCACATGAAGCTAAGAAGTATGAATAGGATTTTTTATATAAGGAGAAGGAGTACTGAATTGGAAACAGGGGTGGGCAGCAAAGGGTATGCAACCTAATCTCTATGCTCTGTGGTACCTGGAGCACAGGAGAATAGTGGCCCATTTAGAGAGGGCTGCAGAGTGAAGTGCCTGTGGGAGGCAAGGCAAGGAAGTGGAAGAAGCATTTAGGGAAATGATGAGGGTTTCCAAGAGTTTACTCTAGGATGGGGGACCTGAGTGCAAGAAGCTGAAGAGATGGAGGAGTGGGGGGGTGGGGAGGATAGAAAAGGGGAGTATGAGGAGGGTTGGAGGAGTACAAGGAGGACTGGAGAGTGGTGACGAGGGAGGCCAAGCATAATCATAATGGCTGACATTGATGGAGAGCTTGCTGGCTGTGTGCTCGGCACTGTGCTTGCTCTGTACACCTGGGGATTCGCCTGGTCCCTCACTCTCCCTCACTCTCCTAATATTTATTGATCCCCTCCTATTAACCAGGTGTTGTGCCAGGTGCTTGAGACATAAAGCAGACACAGTCTCAACTCTTAGAGTACTTACAGTCTAGTGGAGAAGGAAGACACCAAACACATCAGTTCCAAATGACGTGTGATACGTGCTGTGGCAGGAGAACAGCATGCTTTGAGAATATAGGCCAGGTGGGAGGCCCAGAGAAATGATCTGCCTGCAAGGATTCAAATGCTGGAGTCCACCTGTAGAGGCTTGGCAAGGGGTCTAGGATGGTGGCCTTTGGGCTGAGGCCCACAAGCCTCAGAACCATGAAGTTTATGTTTGGAGAATCTGCATCAGGGGTTCTGCCTTCATGGCACTGGGTCAGGAAGGCAGTGAGGGCCCCTTTTGGGCAATTTCTCAGTGGTCATGCAGTGGCAGGAGAGATTTAACCCCTGAGTCATGTGATAGGGTGAGAGCTATCCTCAACTTGGTACCTTCACAAGATTTTCAAGTATTATTTTCATCATTCAATTTTATGTACCAATGAATCAAACTTGAGTTTTCTACTTTTAACATAGGAAAACTTATTTCTATTTGGAATTTAGGAAAACTTTTTTTCATTTGGAATTTGGGAAAAAGAGATGCATTAGGGAGAGGCAGAGGAGTAAGAAACTCTTGAGTTTCCTCACGAGGGTCCCCAGTGAAGTAAAATGAGGCTCCACACTGGGGAAGGGTAATCTCTTTGGAAGTGATGATGGGTGAACTGTCAACCCTGAAGAGAGTTCCGTGACTCTGCTTCCAGGAGGCTCAGCACAAGAGTGGGGGCCAAAGGCCACTCACACGGTCATTTAACCACCCCGTCATCATCAGAGCAGGCTGGTGCCCCCTGGTCAAGCAACATGACAGCAGCTACCTGTTTTAAAATTAAATTAAAATTAAATTTTAATTTTACTTAAATTTTAAAATTCCAAAATTAAATTTAGGGTCATAATATTTAAGCTAAGATAGATTGCTTTTCTTTCTTATTCTTAACGTATTAGCCCATCTTTCCCTCTCAGTTGTTTGGATTCCTGGTTCTTCTGCAGCCTCATGGTGCAGAAGAGAGACAGTAGATTTGGATTCAGGAGGCTTACAGTATAGTCCCCACTCTAAACATGTGAGCCTTCTGACCTAGCACACATCTCTCAGTCACCCCAATCCTTTCCTTTTAATCTGTAAAATGAGGATAAAAGAGTGCCTACTGCCCAGGGTTGATGGGAGGATTATAGGAGATAATGCATGTGAAGTCCTTAACACAGTACCTGGCACATGATAAGTGCTCAATTCATGTTACCTGTCAGTATTCTTACTTTTATTATTGTATTACCATATAGCCATTATTATTATTATTATTTTATTATTGGTATATCAGAATTGAAATGAGATCTCTAATGTAAGAAGTTGATAAATCTCTCTTCTCTCTCTCCCCTCCATCTTTCCCTCCCTCTCTCTCTCTCTTCTTTCTCTCCCTCCCTCTCCCTCCCTCTGTTTCTCTCCCTCCCTCCCTCTCTTTCTCTCCCTCCCTTTCTCCCTCCCTCTCCCTCCCTCTCTTTCTCTCCCTCCCTCTCTCCTCTCTCCCTTTCTCTTTCTCTCAACAGACAGGAACTCGGCACTCTGTAAAACACTTGCAGTTCACCGACTGGCCAGACCATGGCACTCCTGCCTCAGTAGATGCTTTTATAAAGTATATTCGTTATGTGAGGAAGAGCCACCTTACCGGACCCCTGGTTGTTCACTGCAGTGCTGGTGTGGGCCGAACAGGGGTGTTCCTATGTGTGGATGTTGTGTTCTGTGCCATTGAAAAGAACTTTTCAGTAAGTGTGTGAATTAAGCAGATAAACCAATGCTGTTGGTAAACACTCTACTTTTAACAGCCTTCTAATATCTGAAGACTAATATTTGTCCTTCAAGAGCAACTTAGTAAATAGAAAGCACGTGAGTTTTGGGTACCTGCTTCTCACTTAACTGCTGCAGGTTCCTGGAGGTGGTTGTGAGAATTAAAGTACATTATGCAAAGGAATGGCTTAGGACCGTGTCTGGAGCATAGTATGTACACAGTAACGTGAGTTCATTTTCCTTTTCCTTCCCTCCTCCACACAGACAGTTTTTAGAGTCTTGTTAGAGAGTGTTGATGAAGTGTACCTGTTTTTACTGAACAGAAATACACGCGTGTGAACACACTGGGAAAAGGGTAGACTTGAGAGTTAACGAGAGGCCACTAGATTTGACTGCCAGCTTTGCCACATACTTGAGATTTCGGTGACTTTGTGCAAAGTGCTTATCCTCTCTGAAGCCCAGGTTTCTCATATGTAGAATAAGGATAATAATATTGTTGGTTTTGAGTCAATTAACAATTCTTCATTTTCCTCCTAAATTTGGAGCCAGCTAAGAGATAGACACGAGAATTACACACATGGTGATTGTGCTAGTACCTTTATTGTTGATTAAACTGATTAGGGAATGTGACTTCAGTTCTGTGGCCAAAAAGGCTTACGTACTAAACCGTTTCCCTGTGCTGTGAAAGTGAGGAGGGGAGACATCTGTTTACTTAGCAGGCATAAGGGGACAGGTGGCTCTTACCGTGACCACAAGGATACAGAAATCCACACCTCAGTCATAGGAAAACGGGCGACGAGGCATTTGCCCTGGTAGGCGAATGCTGCAGAGTTATGCTGTTGTCAGAACAAAAGTTAAATCTCTGCTGTCTCCGGCTTTACATAGTCATTCCCCGACAGTGAGAGGCTTTCCTCGCAAAATGGCTGCCTCAGTTCCAGAACTCCCCATCCTCATGCCATGTTGTGTGGGAGGGTACAAAAATGGCCTCTCCCAGTAACTCCCTGTAGGACAGGGGGTGTTTCTTTTTCTCAGAAGCTTGAGCCAGTATCTCCTAGCATTTCACTGTTTCTCACTGAAGCCCTTCCCTGAGCTCACCACTGTGGGTGATGCTGGTCCAGTTAGGACCACTCCAGGCCATAAGGCTAAGAATGAGAAAGGAATGTTTTCCAGAACAAACTCAGAGTTTTATTCCTAAGAATGAACGTAAACTGGGTGGTCAAAAAAAAAAAAAAATAGACCTCCTCAAAAATGCTGAAAATTTAGGTAGTATGAGTCTGATGTTATCTATTCCCATAACTGATGTTGTTTTATTCTTTTAGCAGAAAATGTATTAGCATAATTTTTCTTTTATATATTCTCCATCATAATTTCTTAAAATAATTTGTTTATATTTGTCCTTATTTTATATCCCTTCAAAAACTGTAAGTATTATATTTCCTGAGTCCAAGGAACACTGTTTTTTTCCACATTATACCTTCTTTAAACTCAAAATGTGTCTTATAATAAGTTAGCTGTCAGTTTAATTGACAGTGTTTTTCTTAGTGGTACGTGAAATAATGATGCATCTTACAATTAAGGATGCTTAGATTTGATGAAATATAGTGGTTCAAAAATACGAAATACATCCGTTGTTTCCTTATTCGCTTTCCATAGAGATTTGAACTGTCAAATGTTCTTACTGATGCCCCTCTCTACTCTTTTCAAAAATTTTGTCCACCAGAGCTACTAAAAAATGATCTTGGACCAACACCAATCTGTGGATGTTTGTTGTCTGCAGCAAGAGTTTATAGAAATTGAGAGTGAGCATTTAGAAACTTTCAAAGCAGTTTGGTGTATTGCTGTGACATCCAAGAGCATGACAGTGGGTTGGTCTTGTTGAAGAGGGTGTAGACCAGTTTGTGTGGTGTGGAACTCACGTGGGAGTCTTACACGCTGCAGGCTGCATACCGGTCATGTGCGGCTGGAGAAGTTGTGACCTATGACATTTTAAGATTAGTTTATCAATTACAACGCTAAAGGATATGAAAATCTAAGAATGTGTAACCATTTATTTCTTTTTATTAATTGTTATTTTTATAGCCATTTTCATTTTTAATCAAGCCTCCTCAAAAATCCTTGACACGTTGGGAACAAACTGGCTCTTATCTTGCAGAAACACAGATTGCTCTGTAGTTCAAACATTCTCAGTAGAACTTTCCCCTCTAACTGTCTTTAGCATGTGATAACATTTGTTAATTAACAGTTACCACATTATCACATAATGAAGTGAATAATCTAAAATTTAACATATTAGCCTTTACATACTTAAAAAGTCTTACTGCACCACTAAGTACACTGTTGAGTTCATCGGGCGGGGTTTTTTTGTTTCGAGACTTGGTTGATGAGGCAGTGTGTTGATCTATCTTCTGGCCTAAGTGCCTTGATCTCTGCACTCCCTCAGGCTGTGTTCTTGTCCTTGCAGCTCCACCGCCAGAACATGATCCTACACAAAGCTGAAGCTCCAGACACTTGTGACAATGTAGTACTTTTCATTTTTATACAGTTTAGACCTAATTGTGTTTGTCAGTAATCAAACTGAATAAAGGAAGAATTCTTCCTTCTTATCACATCATGTTCAAATCACACATACACTGAAAGAATCACTATGTTAGCAAAATCTATGCATTCATTAAGTTGCAGTGGTAAATACTTTGCCACTTTTTTGTTTTTCTTTATTTGCTGAAGAAGATGAGCCCTGAGCTAACTTCTGTTGCCAATCCTCCTCCTTTTGCTGAGGAAGATTAGCCCTGGGCTAACATCCATGCCCATCTTCCTCTACTTTATATGTGGGACACCTGCCACAGCATGGCTTGATGAGTGGTGCGTAGGTCCACACCCGGGTTCTGAACCTGCAAACCCCAGGCCGCTGAAGCGGAGTGTGCGATCTTAACCACTATGTCACCAAGCTGGCCCCAGTACTTTGCTACTTTTATTTGTTTCCGGAATTGATACCACTCCATATCATTAGCCAGTCCCTGAATTTGTCAAACTGTGGTGTCATTAGAAAGTGGTACTTTATCTTTTTTTGCCACATATTTACCCAAAATTTCCAAGAAAACATGCTTAGTGCAGTCTTTCACCATTGTCCTGGCAATCATATATGGAGTTTTAGTCTTAGCAATTCAAAGTGCTATTTTGTAAGCCTGCCAAGCATTATTGTTACATGTGAAATATTGAACATCAGCTTCTGTTGGCTTTTTAATTTAATATGCTTTAAAATAATTCTTTTGTCTTTGAACTTATTTCATTTTTTATGTAAATGACAAGTAAATTTTAATGATTCCTTTGCTTTGTTAGCCAGTACATCTTTGTAAGTTACACAAGTGTGGTTTTAGCAATTCACAATCAATAATGGCTACAAAACTCAATATGTGAGGAATCATAATTCCAGGTAAAATTAACGTGAATGGTATACCCATTCTGGAAAATAGTTTTACAGTTTCTTTAAAAAAAACAGAAACAAAACTAAACTAAACTTACCATATAACCCCAGCAATAGCACTCCTGGGTATTTATCCCAGAGAAATGAAAACTTATATTCACACAAAAACCTATATATAAATGTTCCTAAGCAGATCTAGTCATGATTTCCAGAAACTGTAAACAACTTAGATATCCTTCAGTAACTTGATGATTAAACAGACTGGTACATGTCCACACCATGGAATACTATTTAGCAATAAAAAGTAATGAACTGTTGATACACACAACTATTTGGATGGATCTCAAGGCAATTATGCTGAATAAAAAAAAGTAAATCTCAAAAAGTTAGATATTACATGATTCCATTCATGTAATCCTCTTGAAATAACAAAACTGTACAGATAGAGAACAGATTACTGGTTGCCAAGGGTTAGAGATTGGGGTGGATGGGTAGTTCTAATGGATAGCCTGAGGAAGTCTTGTGTTGGAACAGTTATGTATCTTGATTGTGGTTGCGGTTACATGAATCTTCACATCTGATAACATTGCATAGAACTACATACACTCACATACACACACACACGTACACATGATTGCATATAAAACTGGCAAAATCTGAATAAGCTCTCTGGATTGTACCAATGTCAATTTCCTGGTTTTGATATTATACTATAGTTATATAGGATGGTATAATTGGGGGAAACTGAGTGAGGGCTAGATACACAGGATCTCTCTGTACATTTTTGTTTGCAACTTATTGTGTATCGATAATTATTTCAGTATAAAAACTTTTAAAGGCTTAATTAAAATTTTAAATTATTATAAAAATGACAAGTTATAAAAATAAAGGAATGCTTACATTTTCCCTAATTTTTATATACTTTTGGGTTATAGTTGACAAACCTTAAAATTTCATGTGTCAGCATGGTCTCACTGCCCGTGACTGGTCCTCAGCTTGCACCACGTGTGACTCGCCAGGCAAGTTCAGCAACACCCGAGCTGGTCTATATTCTGTTCTTCTGATGATGCTCCTCGGTGCTTTGCCACTATCACATTGCCATAAGAGTTTCTAAGCACTTACTGCCAGTTTCTGGACTCACTGTGGATTAGCAACAGCCGTTTGCGGACCTGCACCAGCTCAGCGACCACGCTAGGTAGTGCTGGTCTCCGTGCACAGAATCTGGTTTGGGGCCAACTGTTGCTCAGCGTCTCCATTTGAGTTGAGAGGGCTTTTTATATGAGAAACAGCTGTGTTACCATCGTGGCCAGAAAATGTCTTCTATGCTTCAGACCTTTCCAGAATTATAATGCTGCTTTAAGTTCTCCCTTTGGAGAACAGAAAAGTATACACAGGGGCAAATTTGTTGTTATTTCGTTTGGAGAGCATTTCTTGTTATAAATGATTGCTTCCTGCTTTTTCCTGGAAACCCATTTAAACAGGTCATCCTTATCCATTAGGCTAGGTTAAAAATAGTACATTTTCTTATGACTGAAAATGAGACCTTTCTGGTTAAATCTTGACATCTCTTTTACTGGAAAGAAGTATGGAGTACTTACTTGGCAATCTGAGTTCGTGTTTTCCCTTATATGGATAATGCAAAATTACTGTCATCCCGTTGCAGTTCAGCATCAGCGACATAGTGGCTCAAATGAGAGAACAACGTTATGGCATGATTCAAACGAAGGTAAGCTCCCACCACATAAATTCTAATAGGGAGAAGAATGAATAGAAAGATTAACATTGTATGTATAGCACATTAAACCTTATAAAGCTCTTTCACCTACATGATTTCATTGAATCCTCACTGTTTGAGGTAGACCTTAGTTTTGCTCTGAGATTGCCGATGACGTACTTCAAGTTCAGAGCAATGCAGTCTGTTCCATAAGGTCATTCAGGTGCCAAGTGGAGGAGCCAAGACTGAAACTAAAGTCTCCTGATGCCCAAACACATGCTTTGTCCATAATGCCATGTTGTTTGAGTAACATACCTAAAGTCATTTTTCATAAATTTCTGGATGGCAATTTAGGGATCTTTACTCGCCACTAAAATATCCAAGTCAGCGCATGTCATAACAGGATACCGTTTATGTCACAGATTAGTTACTAATCATTGGGAGAGGGAGGTCAAGAGAGTATGGATGATGAAAACAAACAGGTCCCTAATCTTTAGGTTGACTTGTTTTTAGGCCAATGTTGAACGATATGAAGTGTTTTATTTGAACTGAAGTTGCCTGAGAGACCTGAGGCTGCATCTAAAAAAATTTTTTTAATTTGATTTATCCAGGGAAGATGTAAGGAGATGGAGATTGAGAATCAGTTAACCCTCTGTTCAGTTAAGCCTTCAGAAGCTAGTTCTAGACCAAGAACTATATTATGATAACTTATCTTCTTGATATTTTAAAATATGTATTTACATAAAGAAGTTCTTGGTTGGTTAAATGTTTGCTCTTTTTAGGAACTTTCCTTTGTGGTTGAAAATTACAAGTGTGTTCTCTGAAAGTGAATATTCAATTACTTAACATCCTATTGTTTTTCATATATGTGTATGTAGGAGCAGTATTGCTTTTGTTATAAAATTGTGCTTGAAGTTCTTCAGAAGCTTCTGACTTTCCATTAAGAAAGACTTCTGTTGCTTCACACTTGAAATTACCAAGTGGAGCCTCCTCATAAAGAACGCGTTCGAGCTGTGCTGAAGGGCTTTGCTTATGGGTACAATGTGCTTTCTTGGTGTCTCATTTCATCTTCTTTCTGGCAACTCCCTGAAGGCAGCATCATTTGGTTTGGGATGAACAGTGTGTACCCCTTGATCTTACTTAGGTAACATCAAAATACCCTCCCACATTTACCAATGAAACAAAAGTTACATAAAACAACTGCAGCCTATTTGGTTGAAGGGATTACAGAGCCCACAAAAGGACTTAAACTATATTCATTAACATTTTATTTGGAAAGATAGCTAAAGGGAGCTGAGGATTTCCAGGACCTTATAAAGCCCTTATTCTGGGAGAATGTAGGGCCAGTAAACTGCAGGATCATAGCATGACCTCTTACCGGTATTTTCAAGACAGATACTTACCCATGTTTTTTAGCTAGTCTGTACTTTTAGCTGGTATTTAAATAACTCAGTTCACTAACGAGTCCAATTATGGTGGATTAACTTTCTACGCAAATTGGATTCCATTTTCCTTTACTTCCATGCTTCCGTGGGGCCACGGGGACCTCAGAGGACGAGCTGCCTTTCTAGAGCAGCTGGACAAGGACCTGTTGGTCTGGGAAGCATGTCATGGGTGGGCAGAGCTCCTCCTCTCCATTACATGAGCACACTGGTGAACCGTTCAAAATTAAAATAGGTGTTTATAGAGAAAGGCCAAGAGGAAAACTTTGCCCAGCTTGAGTTCTTTCCTATTCCACCCTAACGCTTAACATGTTACTCAGTCTGCTTTGTTCAAAGCAAATATTACATTTTACTTGCCTCTTACTCTTTGCCCTTGAGCTAACCAATAAACTTGGATATAAGCATTATTATGTAATTCTGAGTATCTCTTATGCCAGATATACTTTTCAAACTAAGATCTACGATAGTTATTTTATTTCTTCAGAGTTCTATTAAATCATTTCTTTCCATTACTGCCCCATCTCTGCTGTAACATTTAGAAGTTGGCTTTGGGAACCAGATTTTGGAAAACCAAATTCATAGTTGTAAAAACGAAAACTTCTATGTTCTGTTTTTGAAAAGATGTGGCCATTATTACATTCATCTTATTATAGGACTTTGCCTCCTACAATTAGTGATATTTTGGTCAAGGAATTTTAGTGGCCAGTTATACTTGATTATTAGCTATAAAGCAATTGATACATGTCTTTGTATAGTGTAATTCAGTGGAGATCAGAATATTCTATGTGTTATATTGAGAAAATTTCTAATATTAATCTATAAATCTTGAATTTTTAAGAGGCTTATTTTGTTCCCTTGGCTGAATGAATACTTGAATTGGTTGAATTAAAATTGATAATTCTCATTTTAAAAATAATTATATGCCAGAAATGTATTTTATATTAAATCAAATTGATGATTCTATTTATTTACATTGTTCACATAAATAATAGTCTATGCTAAACATTAATTTAATTTTGATGATTGGCCTTTAATATCTGTATCCCTAATTTTATTTTCTCTCTGTTATTGTAAAATAATAGTGTAAAACAATATTCCTGAGAGGGGCTCTATGCAAGGTTTACTATGTATTGCCTGAATATTTTTATTTTCTGGGCCTTGAAGTGTTCTTGTAAAGAAAATTTCCACAATTCTTGATGGTAAACATTTTTCTTCTTTAGTGTGTGCCTCATATTGGGACTAATTTTTAGTTTTTCAGGGAAATTAGATAAGTAAATATGGAAGTACTGATTGCATTTGTTTTTATTTCATTTTTAGAAAGTGAATTTCAAGTTAAAAACTTGTGACTAATTGAAATACTAAGTTTCATACCAACAATAAATCAGTTTTTGTGTAGGATATGAATATGAAACTCCCGTCAACACCTTTCTGAGTATATGAATGCTTATTTAGAGGAACTTCTTAAATATTTAGATATAAGCATATATTCATTTATTAACTTTCAACTTTAAATACATATTTTTAAAGTTATATGAGCTTGGACCAAAGCTTTTCAGAATAAACATTGTAGGTTTTATTCTCATACAAGTCTTACTAATTTATTTTTCTTTGGACCTTTCACCTCCAGTCTATCTAGAGCATTATTGAATTTTCAGTTAAGTTTACATTTACTACTCAAAGGTCATTTCAGTAATTTATTTTTATTGAAAAATCTCGAAGGAAAACACCTTAAATAACTCTAAAACAAAAAAGTTTCATTTCTTACTTAATTTTTCTTAATCCCTGGAAAAATTAATTTTCTTCTGTGTTGTCTTGAGGTTCAAGTAATTGAACCAGAAGATTTGGAAAGTATCCATTAAGTAAAAACAGGTCAGTGGAATTCAATGGAGGTGATGGGTTGCTCAGTGGAAGACTCAGTTTGTCTACAGCCACAACCAAAAAGCAGTAAGTAATGACCTCATAATGAAACGATTTGAATTAGAAGTGATCTTAAAAGATATCTAATACAACCATCCTATCTGAAACTTGAACGTGGTAAAGAACATTTTTTAGAAACTAATAGCAACATCATATTTGGAGGTGAAAAAATAGAGACTCATTAACAAAACAATACCTTCTGTTAGCACTATAGTTAAGTATTGCTCTAGGGTTATCTAGCCAATGCAATAAGACTACAAAAAGAAATAATTGGTATAAATATTGGAAAGTTAGAACAAAATGATCTTCTATTTGTATATTTGCCCACATAGAAATAATAGACTCAACTAAAATATAGTACTAGAAATTCATTACGAAGTCTAGATACAAGATAACTATGTAAAAATTAATCTTTCTCTATATCAGGGATCAGCAAACTATGGCCCACAGGTCAAATCTGACCTGTTGCCTGTTTTTGTAAGTAAAGTTTTATGCCCATTTGTTTACATCTTGTCAGTGGCTGCTCTTGTGCTACAGTGGCAATGGCCAAGTTAGTAGTGGCAGAGATCATAAGCCCATATGGCCTAGAATATTTACCATCTAGCCCTTTAAAGAAAAAAATCTGCCAATCCCTCTTCTATATCTTCAGTAGGAAAAAAATCTCTGAGCAACAGGGATATATAAAATATATAAAGCACTTAAGATTAAATTTACCAAGAACTTGACCAGTTGATGCTCACATCCTAAATGAGTAGTAAATACATGTAAAGAACCAAGATATTTTTAAAAAAGAAAAGTTAATTGTGGGGAAGGAAGAGAGGGTACCTTAGCAATAATCAAAGTATTGTCTAAAGTCATAGTAATTAAAACAATGCTTCTGGTATAGGGATACCAGTTCCATGGATCAATGGAGCAAAATAGTCAAGAAATAGACTTAACAGACTCACATATATTTGTGAATTTATTGTATGCTTTGGCTACTTTTAAATAGCATTTCAAATCCAGAGCTTCAAAATATATGAAGCACAAACTGAAAGAACTGATAAAACTAGAAAGATAGACAAATCTATAATTATAGTTGGATATTTCACCATTCCTCTCTCAGTAATTGACAGAATAAGTAGACAGAAAATCTGTAAGGATATAAAAGATTGCAATAACACTATCAAGCAGCTTGACCTAATTGACATTTATAGAACACAGCACCAAACTACAGCAGAATACACATCATTTCCAAGTGCACATGGAACATTCACCAACAGAGATTATATTTTGGGTCATAAAATAAGTCTCAATATAATTCAAAGGATAGGAACTATAAAGTATGTCTATGGAATTAACTAGAAATCAATAACATAAAGATATTGCAAAAATTCCAAAATATTTGGAAATGAAACAGTGTTCTTCTAAATAACCTATGAGTCAAAGAACAAAATCACAAGAGAAATTAGAAAATATTTTGAAATAAATGAAAATGAAAACACAACATATCATAAGTTGTGGGATGCAGTGACAAAGTTTAGGGGGAAAGTCATGCTCTTGGTTTGGGCCATGCTGAATTTGTTACACCTGTGGGACCTCCAAGCAGTTCTACATGTCTGATGTTAAAAAGATTCCTGAGCTGAAGACCTAGATCTGGGGGAATGTTTGCCTTGAAGGTGATGCTTGAAGGCATGGGAATGGATGAGCTCCCCTAAGAAAGTGAGATGGAGTCCAAGGTCAGAGCCCTGGGGAACATCAAAATTTATTCCTACCTTGACTGCCTTTCATGGCCCAGCCTAAGAGCCACCTCTTCCATGAAGCCTCCTAACACTCATCTCTCCCTCCTTTGATTTCTACATCAGTGCTTCTCAAACTCTGTGGTGAAGGACCCATTTTATTTTCAAACACATGGACCCAAAAATAGCCAAAATAGGCAACAGATATTTACTAGAAAGTGTAGTGGGATAATTTGAGGACAGCAGCTGAAACTGGATGAGTATTGCCATCATCCACTTCAAAAGGGAATAAGTACAAGGAGTATTTTTGTAAGGCCTAAAGGGTTGGAGCAGTCTAGTTCCTGTCTACTGTAAAAGCTGACCAGCCAAGACTCCTTTCCAGAACAGAGTCCCACACTGAGGAGAAACTATAGGATCAAAATTGAGCAGAAGGGATAATAGGGATGAAGGAAAGAGAAGGTCCATATAAAAGTGAGTGAGGTCCATATAAAAGTGAGTGAGGGGATCAGAAACAGAAAACCTCAGAAGGCAAGCTCAAGGAAGTTATGAGAGCTATCTGAACAAGCCACCTAAAAGTTCAGGAAAACTAAATTCACATAAAAATGAGCAATAGAAAAGTATGGTGATCAAATCCCATACAAGTTACTGTAAGAAAGACTAAGGAACTTAATAGCCTCCCTACAGACAGTGAGGCTATACCAGAAAGACATGCTCAAAAAACAGATCAAACTATAACCTAGTATTTCAAAATGAGCTTAAAGACATTGGAAAAATTACGTCAGACACAGAAGGACAACAAAAATCAGAATTAGAAAAATTCAAAATGGTATGACAAATCAAGAAAGAAACAAAAAAATTTAAGAAATGAAGACTAAACTAGAAGGAGCACAAGTGAATAAACACAATACCTGACACCTTAAATTTACCGAGCAAGGGCTCACTGCCCCATGCACATAGAAGCCAATACTACAGCACTGGCTTTTGATAGAAGAAAGATCTTTATTGCAGGGTTGACCAGAAAGGAGACAGGAGGCAGGGCTAAAATCTGTCTCCCACAGCTGAAGTGGGGATGGCCTTTTAAGGAGTTGGGAATGGGGGTGGTTATGCAAAATGCTAGCTTGGCGGAATCTGATTGGATGGTGGGAGTGTAAGGATCTTAATAGTCCAGTGTGCTACAAATCAAGGGACCCTTTCCTTCTTGTTAAGTTCCCCATGTTGCTTTCACGTCACATTGAGTTCTGTAGTTAGGGAGCTTTTGGTTCCTAGGTGGCTTAAGGTCATCTGAGGACAAGGTTTCCATCTTCTACACAGGCTCTAGCTCTGTGACTTGTAGCTTTTGCTTATTGCCCCTGCAAGATAACTTCGGTATTTTGTTATTGATACAATAGAGCCAGTATGAATTGGTCTATAATGGTTACATTAAGATAAAGAAAAGGCTTAAGATGAGGAACATTTTCAAAACAAAATGAAGAAAGAAAGCAGAACTTGAGAGCATGGCAAATATCAATGATAGGCAAAGAAGACTAACATATAGATAATAGAAGTTTTAAAGAAGGAAACCAAGACAAAGGTACAGAACAAATATAGTAAACTATAATTCAAGAAAATATTCCTGAAATAAAAAAGATTTAAAACTACATATTGAAATATTACAGTATGTACCTGAGAATATCAAATGAGAATGACCAATGCCAAGAAATTATCTAGTGAAATTTGAAGAAAAAAATCTTTTGGGAATCTATGAGGAAAATAAAATTAGATTATTATCAGGCTTTTTGAAAGTAACACTTTATGACAGAAAAAAATGGAATAATGTATTTAAGATTTTCAAGGAAAGAAAACAAGAGCCAAGGATTTTAGATCTAGTGAAACTGACCTTGATGTACGTATGAAGGATGCAAATTTATGTCAACATGCAAGACTCAGAAAATTTTTTCCAAGAGCCCTTCCTAGGGAATCTACTAAAGAACACACTTCAGATAACTAAAATGCTTAGAAAATCATTGACATAATGGTAAGCATTAAATATATATATATATATATTTCTAATTATATATAATATTTTAAATATAATGCTTATAAATATATGTGCATATATATGTATAAAGGAGTTAAAAGGGAGAAACTATAGTATGCAAATGACTATATGACCTAACAAGGTAGATATAATCATTTAAAAATGAGGGAGAATGAATATAATAAAGGCAAAAATATTTTAGTGTTTTGGTAATAATTGGTTCAGTAGTATAGAATTATTGTTTTCAGACTATTGTAATGTGGAGTAAAGCATATGAGTAATTCTTGGATATTCTAATTCAGTCATCCTGTGTGTCCTTGTGAATGAAGATTCTCAAAGTGGTAGAAAAAAGATACAGGTGTAATATAGAAGTTAAGTAAAAATCCTATGGTCCTCAATTGGAAATAACAATATGAACTCAGAAAGTATTTAGATGATAGACAGATAGATAATGGGTGAATAGATAGATGATATGTAAGTAGATAGACAGATAGATAAGTAGATACCTGCTCTGTCAATTGACATGGCCTAAAAACAGTGACCAATCCAGTACAAGTGAGCACCCCTAATGCCCAGGTTTTGATTTCTAAATCTTGTAAGAATAAAAGTGACATAAAAACATTTTCAGACACAACAAAACTGAGTTTGCCTCCAGCAGAGTACCCTAAAGGAAATTCTAAAAGTTAAAATGGCTTAAAATGATCCCAGATGAGGTAAAGATGGAATTAAGAGATTGGGTTAAATATCTTATTGGGTTTAAAATACACATATTGAATTAAAATACATTATAACACTAGCATATTGGTCAGGAGGGATGTAAATAGATTTAAAATGTTCTAAGATCCTTGCATCATTCAAGAGAAGGATAAATTTATCAATTAATATTAGATTTTGATAGCTTCAAATGTTTCTTATAATTTCAATTATAGCTACTAAAAGAATAGGAAAAGAATGTCTAATTTCCAAACTAAGAGAAGGTAACTTACGGGAGAGGAAAGAAAAAGAAATACAGAAGGTGGTGCGAATAAAAAGCACTTAATAAGAGAGTAGATTGAAGCCCAAAGATAATCAATAATTACAATAAGTGATAAGTGGATCAAATGTTCAAGGTAAATGATGAAAATTATCGAGACAAATCTAAAACATAAAAGGATACAAAAAAGTTGAAAATAAAAGAGTGTAAAAAGGATGCAAACACTAGTCAAAAGAAAGCTGATGTAGTATATTACTTTTAGACAAAATAGAATTCAGGCAAGAAAACATTGCTAGAGAGATTCACTGGAAACATATGACCATTATAAATTTGCATGCACTTAATAACAGGGCCTTAAAATATATAAAGCATATATGCAAAATAAATGAAGCATATATGTATATATAAATTGAAAATTATAAGAAGAGATAGACAAGTACAAAATAATAGTTGGAAATTTCAACCTCTCTCTCAGTAATTAGTAGAACAAGCAGACAAAAATCAGTGCGACTACAGGGAGAAGACAGCCATCTACGAATCAAGGAGAGAGGCCTCGGAAGAAACCAACCCTGCTGATGCCTTGATCTCTGACTTCTAGCCTCCAGAATTGTGAGAAAATAAATTTCTGTTGTTTAAGCCAAAAAAAAAAAAAAAAAAAAATCAGGCTCTAGAAGAACATGATGTACCCAATTGTCCAAAAAACATATATAGAACACTGCACCCAACTACTGCAGAATATAATTCTTTTCAAGCTCTCATGACACATATAATACCCACCCCCTCAACAAGATGACCATACCTTGGGCCATAAAGCAAATTTCAATTTATTTAAAAATATTGGAATCATATTCAGTGTGTTTCCTAAACCAAATGCAATTATGCTATGCAATTAGTAACAATGATAACTGGAAAAGCTCCATATATTTGAAACTTAAAAAATGTATTTCTAAATAAATAATGGGACAAAGGAAAAATAATCAAAATTAAATTAAGTTTTGAATTGATAATGATAGTAATACATTTAAAAACTTTTGTGAGACAGCTAAGGCAGTATTTAGAGGGGAATTTATAACCTTAAATACATTTATTAGAAAAGAAGGTACAAAATTAGTAAGCTAAATAAGCGTCATTATCAAGAAGTTAAAGAACAGCAAAATTAACCAAAATAAAGTAGAAGGAAGGAATAGGATTCAGACTAGAAATTAATGACATAGAAAACAAACACACAACAAGGAGAATCAACATAGCTTGATCAAAGCTGGTTCTAGTAAGACTGATTCAGATAAAAGAGAGAAGTCACAAATAACAAGTAGCAAGAATAGAGAAAAAGTTATTTCATTACAGAATCCGGAGACTTTAAAGAAAGAAAATGAGAGAATATTATGGATAAGTGTATGCCAATAAATTTGAAATGGACAGATTCCTAGAAAAATCTAAAAGGAACACAATAAAAATAGAAAACTGTAATAGGTCTAAAATTTCAAAGAAACTAATTCATAATTAAACCATTCCACAATAAAAACTTCAAGTCCAGGTGGCTTCACTGGCAAGTTCTGCAAAATTAAATAGAAATTACTCCAATCTTATACAATTCTTTGAGAGAAATGGAAAAGGTTAGCATAACATTGACACCAAAACCCAAAAAGGAAACTATGAGATCAGTTTTACTCATGAACATATATGCAACTGTCCCAAAGTAGTAGCAAAGTGAATCCAAAAAAAGACTGTCAGAAGATAATTTTTAAAGAAAGTATAATTATGACTCATAATACTAAATACACAGAAGTCAAAGATTTTATTTAACTCATCAACTAATTAGGGAACCCATAAGCTGGTTCACAGAAAAAATTTTAAAAACCACACATGTAAATGTTGAAATTTACAAATAGATGATAAACTGGCTTTCATGTAGAGAGTAGGAAAAAATCAATTGTCCCTCCACTGGGTAGAATTAACTTGCCTGTTTATGGATAAGAATCGTTTGCACTGCTATCAGTTATCTACAGTTTACAGAGTTGTAGAATAGCTCAAAGACTATGAAAGGTACAGTCCCCATAAAATCAGAAAACCTAAAATTAGAAAATTCCTAGTTTTCCATTGAGAACACCAGGTAATCCTTTTGGTCCGTTTCAAAGCTTTTCACAATTTTTCCTGGCAATATAAAAAGAATAAATATATCATGATCAGTTGGGTTTATTCTAGGAAGTGAAATTGGTTTAACATTATAAAATCAATGAATGTAATTCATCACACTAATGGATTAAAGAAGGAAATCCTATGGACAACTCAATAGATGAAGAAAAAAATTCTAAGTCCATTCTTAATTTTGAAAAAGAAAAGAAAATTCTTAGCAAACTAGAAATAGAAGGGATGTGCCTTAATCTGCTAGAAGAAGCTACAGCAAATTTACAGTAGACAGTCACTTAATAGTAAAACACTGTTCCCCTCCTACAAGTCAAGTACTGTCTTGGACTTGTCTTCTGAAAAATGGGTGGGAGTGAAATTGGGGAAACTGAGTCCACCAAACAGTCAGGCTTGGATAATAACCCCAAGGAAAAAACTAAGTGTCCCTTTATGTGAAAGATCATGTCTTCCTCACTGGTGATGAGGAAGTTCTTTCTCAGATATGGAGGGGAAGGATTTGGTTAATTACACCCCCTAGAGCACATTTAAAATTGCCTGCCACTATCCTTTCTGGATCACCACTGAGATGTTAGCAATCCAGAACCAATCCCTTACAAACCCAGTGTATAAAAGGTACTTCACAGGCCAAACAGAAATGCATATGTTAGCAGTATTTTATTCTCCAGGAAAATACATCTCCTGAAGAGCACAGTGTTCTAGTATTAAAGTGCTTATTTACCGGGAATTCTGCCCGGGGTGAAGCAGAAAATGAAGTGGGACATTAAAGCTATTGGCAACAAAGGGCCAAATCAAAGAGGCGCAGCATTCCACAGACTGAGAGTTATTGTCCCTGAAAAACAAAAGGACGTGTGGGGCCCTTAGTGACTGTCTGTCTGAGCGGGATTGCCACTGAGAATGGGCACATGTGGGGCCTGCTCAGGATGCCTGGGCCGGCGTGCTTGTGGGAGCAGCTTATTTTTATGAGAATTCTAATGACCTCTCGGGGGAGATAATGCCTGTGCTCATTGGCACCAATTGCTGCCTCCAGAGCCAAGAGGCACTCTACTTGCCATGGCATTTGGGCACAATGGCCACCCCGTAACTTCTCAGGTCAAGTTCTGTGGGAGAGAGTTGTCCAGGAGATAAAGAGACTGCCAAGACTCCTGACAAAGCCAAGGACCATGAATAAGGGATTTGTAACAGAGGCCCCGTATTGAGCAGGGTTGCTCATATTTCCTCTGGCTCTAGGCCTTCAGGGAATGTATGTAAAGTTGAGGGTGGGTAGATGGAATGATAAATTGTAAAAGCAAGTCAAATAGATTAGTGCAATAAGAACAAATAAGAACCCCTATTGTTGGAGTTCATCAGCGTTTTTAGTGAGAAGCGTCCTCAGCTCATCGCCGTAAGGACGAGGGCAGGACTGGATCTGCACTTGTGGCCAGGAGGGTGTCCTGCCCGGAAGCCAGAGTGTAAGGAGCCCAGGGACCAACAGGGCACGAGGGCAGCTGCCCTGAGGGACAAGGAGGAACTCCAGGAGGATGGGGAAATGCTGGGAGACAGGCTGGGAGATCCTAAATAGATCTGTGGGCAGAGGGGTTCCTCTGGGCTGAGGAGGCTGGTTTTACTGTAGTCTTGCTTTATTGAGACTTCTACCCTATTAAGTCACAAAGATGCGCTTGTGGTGCAGTCTGCTTTTGCTCTCCCTCACACACTGGTTGCCTACACCCAGACACATGGTCTCTCCAGCAGGTGTACCTCTCATGGCACTTCTCCACTTTCCCTGCCTCACACCTTTCTCCTGAGTAGCGCAGGAGGGAGCAGTGTCATGTTCCTCTCATAAGCCCTCTCCTACTAAATGTGAGTCAAGTTATGAAATAGGGGCAGATTTGTGAAGTATTTATATACTTTTGTCACTTTTGTCCTGTGGGAGAGGAAGAAATTTTCCTCTGCCCTTCTAGGGCCTTCTGGATGGTCCAAGAATTAAGTTGACATGAGACAGAATAAAAGGAGAAAATCTAACAAGTTTAATAGCATGTATACATGGGAGAAACCCAAGAAAACTGAGTAACTCCCCAGAATGGCCTTAATACCATCTTCAGCTAAAGACACTTAAATACCATTTTCAGCTAAAGACAAAGGAGGCTGTTGGGGGTGGTGGTTTGGGACTTCAAATGGGAGGACGGCGATTTACGTGGAGATGGAAAAGCAAATGTTTGGTAAAACAAGTGTTTTCTATGCCTTGCAAAGACAATGGGACATGGAGAGGACTTTGATTCAATGGGTCTTGCTGGGTTCCTCCCTGTCTGCCACACCTAGTTCATGTTATGCTATAGTTATCTATGGTGAGAGATCCCTCCTGGAACAGGCCTTCTATCTTCAATTCTTTTAGGCAGTTAAGGGGAAGGTCAAAGTTTCTTCCTGAGTCTTCTGTTCTTAGAAATAATCAAGTCAAAGAGACACATTTTGGGGGAATAAATTCTGCTCCCCTACAGCCCCTAGACTCTTAGAGAGATTGTTTGTACCACTACTACAGCAAACATAACATGTAATTGTTAAGTGATGACTTTCCTATGAGCTCTTCAAAGGCTCAGCTGTGCTTTATTCTGTTTTGAGTCACTCTTGCCCAGCACAATGCCTAAATAGAGTGGGTCCTCAGACAAGTTAGACAAATGGAGAGTGAGTGAGCAGAGAAACTGTAACCACTTCTCTATCATAGAGTGTCAGCATTTTGGAGCATTGTTCATACCATCGGCATTGGTTTATGACATGAGCGTACTATCCTGACATGCTAAGGGCTTGTTCTGCAGAAACCAGTCCCAAAAGAGAGCCCAGAAGAGAAGGGTCCTTTGATCAAAGAAGTTTAGAAGATACAGCATTCCACATGCCCCTCTTGGAGTTCCTTAGTTAGCATATTTGCATCTGAAGGACCTGGAGGACAACTTGCATGGGCAAAATGTCACCGCTCTCTCGGCCCGTGGTATGAAATTATGACTATAGGAAGAAGGACGAGTGAAATAATTCCTGAATGTAAACAACAAACTTGTGTTTGTCTCTTTAGTGTGTATATACAAATTCCGTTAGGTTGGTTAGAGTTCATTCTCCAACAGTTTTTTCAAGATGAGCTCATGAGTTCTATATTCCTTGACTTCTGGCCTATTTGAAAGTGTCTCTATACATGCATGTTTTGGTTCTGTATAACATTCCTGTGTCATTCTTTTCTTACCTGGAGGGTTTTGCATTGTCTCACTTCTTTTCTCTTAGCATTGAATGTGGTTATGGAGGAATCTGTTGTGTTGAAAACATAATTCTTATACAAATAGTGAGCACATCTCATTGTTTCATTTAACTCATTAGTGGCCAAACCAGCAGGAAGATAAAGGGGCTGGGTTGGATCAAGAATTTGTTCCCCAAGCATGGTCAACTCGGCTTACAACTCTTTGTGTTCTCCAATTACCTTTTTTTGAGAGTCTCTCTCTCCTTTCGTTCTTGTTTTGTGGAACCATAATTTTCATGTAGGGTGTATTCTTAGCTACCTGTTGGTTGTTTCCTGTCCTCTTGTATCTTGGAATGGCTTCCATGGTCATTCCTTTCCCCTCTCTGTAAGGAAGCCCTTCTCTCTGCAGCTAATGCTGAAGGGTGGCATTGGTGAGGAGTCAGGGCCGATAGCTGGGTCACTGGCAGCTCCGACTTGGCTCTGTCCTCCATAAACATGTTCTCACCAACATTGTCCTCCGTGTATGTCTCTGCTTCTTAATTTCAAGTAGTTCGTATTTTTGAATGAATGAATAAATGCAAAAACCTTATTTTCACAATGCATTTTCCTAGTATTTTGGTGAAGCAGGCCACCACAAATGCTCTTTTGCTTTTAGAGACACTGAATGCCATCATAGGGCCAAGAATAAATAACGTAAGTATTGGCACAGAGGACCCTCAGGAGTTTTCCTTCTTCATGGAATGAAAAGAGATGTGTTGAATGTTCATTATGCAGTGCCAACCTGAGTTGTTAAGTAGATAACATTTGACAGATAGTGTGGCGCCTCTGGCCCCGTTCTCTCCCAGGCCATTTTTCAAGAGAGGCAAGCTGGTAGTGATGAATGCACGGCTACCGTTCTGACTCCTGTTGCTGTTTGTACGCGGCATTTTGGGAAATCTCTGTTAAGGTAATCCTTCTGAATTTTGGAATTCCTGTTTCGATTAGCAGCTTCTGCCGATGACAGATAAACCAAAGATTACTGGTTAAAAATAAAATAAGTCACAGTGTATGTCAACCCCAGGATTCTGCTCTCCATGTGTGTAGTTGCTCAAATATTTTAAAGCCTCCTGCCCTGGGTGTCTCAGCGAGCTGGAGAAGGTGCCAATGATAAAGGGTGAGCGTGTGATTCAGAGCCCTGCTGCTCATCCTGGAGCCTGACCAGGGACACTCACTCACTGAGAACCATCTGAAACAAGAAACCAAAGGGACAGAGAACAGAGCAAGTGATAATCCTTGAGTCAAAATAGGGCTCACCAGTGCATGCAGGCCCCTTCACAACATTGCTGATGGGTGTAACACACTTCTTACATTTGGCCTGGCTTGTGTTTATTTTGGCTGTGCCCTGGCCCTGTACACAGGGTCCTCTTTCGTGGGCGTGGTTTGTAGGTGTGTTCCTCCTATGATGGGAAGTAGGATCATGGGCTGCTCATCCTTTCACAGGCATTAGTAAGAATCTGAGGCTCATTCAGCGTAATGACTTTCCCTGGGCCAGAAACATTTCGATCCGTCGAGAACACATGCCATCCTTGTGTCCCAGGCTATTGAGAAGGAAGGGTGTGGGCACCAGGCTGGGCAGGACTGGTTGCTGGGATGAGCTTTCATTTGTCTCTTTCTGCGTCATATACTAATTTCTTTCTAACTTGTGGTTCCTTCAGACAAGGGGAGGTCAGCCCCAGGCTGGGCTTACAACATGCACATCTCTCGGAACTGTTGTTCTTGAATTATCCAGGTGAATTTCCTCTTACAAAAAATCCATCCCCCGACCCGAGGGAAAAAAAAAAAAAGACCACAACTTTAAAAATTTATTGTTGGGGTGATAATTTTACTACTTACTTCTGCAATAATCTTGGCTAAACATATTTCCAACTTTGCCATATTTGTTTTGTATGGTCAGTACTTAATGTATTTTCTGGCAACCAGAAACCTTAGTTAAATGAGTGAATAAATAAGTGTTATAAGGATGCTCAGCAGAGTGAGTTCATCCTAACTCGAAATAGTCTCTGAACGCCTATTCATTGTGTGACCTGTCAGGCAGTGCCAGCCACTTCAGGGCAGGGGTCTGTGCGTCCTGCAGAGCAAGGGCACAGCACAGTGCAGATAGCCCTGCCTGTCACCTCGTCTGAGGCTCACCGTAAGGAGAGAGGGAGAGGGAGAGAAGGGGAGGGAGAGAAGGGGAGGGAGAGAAGGGGAGGGAGAGTAAGGAGAGAGGGAGAGGGAGAGAAGGGGAGGGAGAGAAGGGGAGGGAGAGAAGGGGAGGGAGAGAAGGGGAGGGAGAGAAGGGGAGGGAGAGTAAGGAGAGAGGGAGAGGGAGAGAAGGGGAGGGAGAGAAGGGGAGGGAGAAGGGGGGAGAGCAAGAGGTGTTTATTGGTCCTTCTCTGGAGGCGAGGACACCAAGTCCTATGTCATTACAGGCAGAGCCGCCGCTGTGGTTCTCTGTCCCTCCACCTGGTGGTGGGTCTCAGGGTTCCCCCTGGACAGGGGCGAGAGAGGCTGAGGGCTGTGTGTGTGTCGTGTGTATGGGAGTCAACATTCTCTTGCTGGAGTCATTTTCTGCTTGGATGTGGAGCTGAAAATGAGCCTCTCATTGGGCACACAGCTATCCTGGCACCTCCTGTGTGCATCTGCTGTTTACCTGCCAGCAGCACTTGACCCACAGAGCCCACTGAGTCCAACACCTGGCCTTTTGCTCTGGTGGCTTCTATGGCCCTGACACAGGCAGTGGGCCTGGAAGCCCCATGTTCTCAGCCCTGTCCCCAGTCAAGACTGGCCCAGATACAGGCAGCCTCAGAGGAGAGGGGAATCTGCAGGTGAGCTTTGAGGGGGCGGAATATGCACTATCAAAGAGGATGTGGGAGGCCATCGGATCAGGCCTTGCCTAGATGATTTATAACCACGTCCCAATGGTTTTCTGCCACTAAGCCCTGTCCCATCTCCATCGTCCCCTACTGCATCCCACCTACATGCAACAGTCATTGTGCATGTCCTTCCTGGACAGCCTCTCTCTAAAGGACACCTCCAGTAAGGTCACTCTGCTCAAAAGCCTGGCATGGCTCCCCACTACGGAACTGGTAAGTTCAAACCGCCTGGGTTGGCTGACTGTGAAGTCTTTTCCACTGGCACAGCCTTCTGCCTCCTGGGGAAGAAAACCATTGGAGAGCGGCCCTCACACCTAGGTCTGGAAGGGGGGAGCTGGCAAACAGTCTCCTTTGAGGTCAGGGGGTCGGCCTCAGACAGACAGGCCCTGCTCACTGTGGGCACACGCATTGAACAGGGGTGAGGCTGAAGGGGTCCGAGGCCAGGAACAGCTGCCCACAGGGCTTCCAGCTAGGGAGGCCATTGCTAAGGCCAAAGAATCTCTAGGAACCAAGGCCATGCTCTGAGACATCCTAATGGGTCCTTAACCTCTCACGGCAACTGGAACAGCAGGCCGATAGCTCAAAGGGCCTGGTGACAGCTCCAGCATATGGGGAGCCGTGAACCCACAGGGCAGCACCTCAACCTACGGGGTCCTGATGGAGATGGTACCTTTGTGCAGGCTGCAGCAGCCCCGGCAGGCCTCCCCGACAGGCCCTCTCGTGGAGCCGAGCATGCTGCTGGCACTCAGCAGATCATAAATCACCGGCCCACAGTGCTTTCAGCTGCGACAACTCCACAGCTGGCGGAATTTTCCTTTTTCCCCTCAAACTTAACACATCATAAAACACAGCCATTTAGGGAACGAGAACAACCAGGAGGTGTTTTCGCCTCCGAGGCTCTGTTCTGGGAAAACTTGGAAGGTGAGGTTTGGAGTCTGATACGTCCCCCGGCCCGGTCAGCCTCTCCAGCAAGCACCAAGAATGGCCATTTCCGTGTGTCCTCAGGCTCCTTCTGGACTGGCGGGCCCGCTGCTGTGGCCCAGTGCTAGCCAGACCTAGACAGACCTAGGGCAGAAAAAGGCCATAGTGCCCTCTCCAGAGCCACCTTGCATTTGTGACATGTGGGCTCACTGTAGGCAAGTGCAAGTTTGTCCTGGAATTCAGTACTGAATCTTCTCGTCCCTCTCTGAGTTTGTCAGCACCTGTGCCTGGCCAAGGTATGTGTAATGCACTTCCTGACCATGATCCATCCCACAGTTGTCCAATAGCTGCTTTCTAGCCTTAGTGAGCAGAACACCTACTAGGAACTCCTTCCCAAGGCAGAACCTTCAGGTTCAGGGCAGCAAGTGGTCTCTGAAATGGCCGCCATCAATTCCTCCCCTCCCTGTAAACAGCTCTACTGTGAGAGTACCATTGATTCCCAGCACCTTGACTTGGGGCTGGATCTGTGACTTGCCCGGACCAATAAAATATTGACAAAGTGACAATTTTAAGCTAGTCTTGGGTCTGGACCTTAAGAAGACCGACAGCTTCTGCTGCTTCTGGGGAAGCCAGCACCATGCTGTAAAGAAGCTTGGGGTAGACTAATTAATACTGAAAGGCCACGTGAAGAGAGGGTCCACGTGAAGAGAGGGGCCACATGGATGAGCGCCCAGCTGTGAAACATTGATAATATCTACTCAAGGAAGTTGCCATCAGGACTGGATGAGCTCGAATGGGTAGAGTGCTCAGTGTGGAGCTAGGCACCTAGCAGCCACCGGACAAGTGTTCACTCCCTTTCTTCTCCCTAAGTCCCTTGCCCATCTGATTCTAGAGAAGCCATCTTTGATTCTGCAGCTCAAGGGCCAAGAGGATTAACTTGGATCAGTAACGCTTTGCTGCTGCAGGCTGTGTGTGCCTAGCCTCATTCCCAGTGTGTTGATGGAGAACACAGTGTTGGTTCAGACAGAAGTGCAGACACACCACTCCAATCCAGGCTGACTTGTAGGCACACATCACATTGTGACCATGGCCTTCTGACCCTTCACAAAAGCCCTTGCTTGGATCTCCAAGTGGGCAGTGTGTCCATTTTACAAATGTGAAGATGATGACCTGGAATACTTAAGACTTGCCTGAGGCAGCCGAGTGAAATCCAAACTGGGGTCAGAGTGTGCATGTTTCCAGCCTGTTGAAAGAAATTTCACCAGACATTAGTTAAAAATAGCAAGACAGGTTTTATCTGAGCTACTACATTTGGGAAGAGAGAACTGAGCTCCCTTCCAAATAGAGCAAAGACACCTGGGGATTTACATCCAAAGGGCAGAGTGAGGTGTTAGTGGACGGGAAATTACTGAGAGGAACTTGATTAGATCTCAAGGGTGGGGGCGGGGGGGGGTCTCAATAAACTGAGCTCAGCCAGCCAAAGATGAGACTTAGTCAAGAAGAGGGCTCAGAGGAGCCTGACGGAAGTTTGGTCAAGCAGGGAGTCTTTGCCAAGCCACAGCTTCTATTTCTTATCAGATCAAGATTCTCCAATACAGGCATTATAAATTTCACTGTCATTCATTTATTCATTTACTCTTTTTTCCCCTTTCTTTCTTTCATTTAGTAAATATTATTGAACATTTCCTAAGTGTCAGGGGCACCTAAAAAGCAGAAGTAGATATGGGGCCTGTTCACAGAGTGCTTTCAGATTGGTCAGGAAGATTAAAATATATATATATTAAAATCTCATAAGGACTCTTTGAAGAGATGAGAGGTATGAAAGGAAGAGGGTGCCGGGAGAACATCAGGCAGAGGAACTGGACCTGTTCTCAGGGCTCAGGGCAAGTGCCACGAGAGCAGTGGTTTGAGCTGACATCTGCAGGATGAGGGACTTCCTTTGCTGAGGGTGAGCTGGGTGTGCCCAAGGGAAGAGCCAGGGCAGACTGCAGCGGGCCCTGCGCAGGGGAGCAGCCTCTACCCCAGGAGCTGAAGGAGACCAGCAGGCTGCACGAGTGAGGGTGGAGGCAAGAGCTGCAGGCCAGCAGGGCTGGGGCTCATGGGCTCTCGTGAGAACTTGACACCAAGATGAGAGTTCCTCTTGGAAAATAGGGGCAGGGACATGTGCTTGGAGCGAGGGGAGTGTGGGCAACGGGAGGCTTTAGGAGAAGGGAAGTTAGAAATAGTCAGTTTGGAGGGCAGGAGTGCAACTTGACAAGAAAAACATGGTAGGTTTGAAACATGCCACATTTGAGATGTTGGAAAAAATGGGTCCATAGTGGCATCCATGTGCCCTGTTGTGTCCACTTTGTCTCACTCTCTCCGTTTCATATATATGTAACCTAATATATATGCATTTCAAACCTCATATATAAATGATTATATATTTTTATATATATATACACACACACACACGCACACAGTCATACACTGCATAACGATGTTTCGGTCAACAATGGACTGCATATACGACGGTGGTCCTGTGAGATTAGTACCATAGAGCCTAGGTGTGTAGTAGACTATACCATCTAGGTTTGTATACATACACTCTATGATGTTCACACAACGACAAAATTGCCTAAAAACACATTTCTCAGAACGTATCCCCATCGTTAAGTGACACATGACTGTATATGATTTTCAGTTGAAGCAAGTTGTGCGAGAAAAGGAGCAGAGGTGAGAAACCGTGCAGTGAGTTCAGGAGACTGCAAGCTGATTAGCTTGGCTGGAGCCAAGGGTGAGGGGGAAGGGCTGGCTTAGCTTGTGTCCCTGGGGGTAAGCAAAGAGAAGGAGCAGATGGGACATATTAGCTTCTCTGGACAAAGGTCACCTTAATTGAAGCCCTGGGATGATTGCATGCCAGTGAAATAGGCGATGGTCCAGCTGATGTGACTTGCAGGATGCTGAGGACTGCCTGCTTATGCACGACCCCACAGCCTCCCGAGAGCATTTCTCGGAGACCAAAGCGGTGTTTTTCAAAACCACCAATCCCATGAGTCTGAGAAAAAAGGCCAAGTAGTTGCAAAAAAAAAAAAAAATGCTCCAAACTCCCTTTTCCTCCCCTTGGCGGGATTGTCTTTATTAAAGGCTCGTCAGTATCTAAAGTGATAAGACACGTTGCAGTTCAGAAAAACTGTAACTTTGTTTAACCCAGAGTCAAACTTGTTTGTTGTGCATAATGCGTATAACCACCCCAGGAAGCCTTTGTTCCTTGTAATATATTATGGGAAACACTAGCTAAGATACTCATGGTACCTAGAGGCTTTTATTCTCATTTAAATATGTCACCAGGGAGTAACACATTGGCACATTAACACAGAGACAGTACTCTGGAGGAAGGCAACATCATTCAATCTAAGAGCATCTGTGTTCGCCAGAGTGGCTGCCCCCACCCCCTAGAGGAACCAGATAGGAAGATCACACACTGACAGGAGAGATGGATGCGGCTGTGGGCAGGCTGAGGAAGTGCTGGGAGGGACTGTAAACTGCTGCCAGGGCCGTGGGCTGGGAGAGGGTGCCTGAGATGAGTTTCCAGGAAACAGCATTTGAAGGGGGCCTTGAAAGAAAGCTGGGTCTTTGATAGGTGGAGTTGGGGGAGGAAGTATTCCAGGGAAGGAGGAGACGGGAGTAAATGCAGTAAGAGGCAGAAGGGGTGCAGGGGAACCTGGGGTTGAGGCACAGACTTGGAACAGAGGCATTAGGTGTGAAAGTCAGCATAAGCGGCAGGGGTCAGGGTGGCAGTGTGCAAAGCAGTGGTTCTCATGTTACCTTTTCTTACACACCTGAGGGATATGGCACACGCATCAGCAACTCCGGTTCATTAAGGCAGTCATTCTTACGTGGGGAGGTAAGAGAAAGGTAGGAAAGGAGCATGTATGTTTTGGAAAAGTCTGTTCAGTGACTCGGAAAGACCACTGTGTTAACCATGTCTTTTATTTTCTGTTTTCTGAGTCTTTGTCATCTGGGGACCTTGCTGCCCACCCCAGGAGTAGCCAATTCCTGAAGATAGTAAACGACTCAGCCAAGAGTGTGCTTTTCAAATGCAAACCAACCAATCCAGAGTCCACACCCCCAACCACCTCCTGCATTGGCTTTCTTTGGGCCACTGTCCCCCCACACTAATCACCCCAGGGCCAGGTACCAGACAACTCGAGACACCCCTGTGCCCCAGAGCCTGAAAATATCAAACTAGCCAATCCTAAGCCTGCGCATCCTGCCTTGCCCAATCTTTCCCATGGAAACCACAGTAAAGGCTCCTGCCCATGTTTCTCCCTCTCTGTCTGCCTCTTGACTAAGCCTGGTGCTTCCCCATGTGGCCCTGCATGGCAGGCTGTGCCTCCTGTTTCTAGGGATCTGTGAGTATAGCAAACTGCTTCCTTCATGACAGTCATTTCTCAGGTGTCCTTACAACAGCCCCTATAGGTCAGGTGACCAGGACAGTCCTGCCTGACACCTGTTGCCCTACATAATTATTAATGCTACTTCTTCCACTCACAAAAGTGTTCCAGTTTGGATGAAAAGTTATATAGGGCTGTGCCTCCCTGTTGAGAATCACAGATTAAATATAGCGAGAGAGGTGGGTCAAGGGCAGAATTCCAGAGATTCCCAGGAAGGAAATGAGGATTGATGTGAGGTGGGAGGAGAGCCTGCACTTATCACATCAGAAGCTGAGACATGGGAAGTCACAAGCGTAACAGATTGTGGGGAAGGCAAAGAGAATGAAAACTACGAAGGAGCTGCTGCACCTGGCCTTGAGTGGGTGTGGAGGCTGGGACACAATGCCTGTGAGCCAAGGGTGAGGGGAAGGCAGGGTGGAGAGTGGTGACTGCATGGTTCACTGTTCAGCTTTGTCATCATGAAGGGGAGCAGGGCAGGAGATGGGGCGAGAATCTCAAAGGCAAAAAGGCTGAGGAAATGTTTTATTTTAAGTGGATAAACTCAATTTTCATGAGTTTTGTTGAGGAAGACATGTTACAAGACAGAACACACAATGGGTGAAAGAATAATCTCTTCAACAAATGGTGTTGGGAAAACTGGATGTCCACATGCAGAAGAATGAAATCGGACCCCTACCTCACACCGCACACAAAAATCAACTCAAAATGCATTAAAGACTTGAATGTAAGACCTGAAACTGTAAAACTCCTCAAACAAAACATGGGGGGAAGACTTCTTAACACTTGGTCTTGGCAATGACTTCTTGAATTTGATATCAAAAGTATAGGCAATAAAACCAAAAATAGACAAGTGGGACTATATCAAACTAAAAAGGAGAGGAAGCAGCAAACCATCAGCAGAGTGAAAAGGCATCCTATGGAATGGGAGAAAGTATTTGCAAACCATTTATCTGATAAGGGGTTAATATCCAAAATACATGTGAATTTCCTACATCTCAATAGCAAAAAACCCAAATAACCCAATTAGAAAATGGGCAAAGGACTTGGCCATTTTTTCCAAAGAAGATATACACATGGCCACCAGGTATATGAAAAGGTGCGTGATGTCACTAGTCATCAGGTAAATGAAGATCAAAACCACAATGAGATATCACCTCATACCTGTCAGGATAGCTATCATCAATAAACAAAGGATAACAAGTGTTGGCAAGGACGTGGAGAAATTGGAACCCTTACACATTGTTGGTGGGAATGTAGAATGGAGCAGTCACTATGGAAAAAAGTATGGATGTTCCTCAAAAAATTAAAAATAGACCTACCATATGATTTAGTAATCCCACTTCTGGACATATATCCAAAAGGATTGAAATCAAGATCTCAAAGAGATATCTTACCCCCATATTCACTACAGCGTTATTCACAACAGCCAAGATATGGAAACAATCCAAATGTCCATCAACAGATGAATGGATAAAGAAATGTGGTATATATATACAATGGAATATTATTCAACCTTAAAAACGAAGGAAATCCTGCCATTTGCAACAACATGGATGAAACTAGAGGATGTTATGCTAAGTGAAATAAGCCAGTCACAGAAGGACAGATACTGCAGTATCTCACTTATACGAGCTATCTAAAATAGTCAGCCTCGGGGCTGGCCCGGTGGTGCAAGCGGTTAAGTGCACGTGCTCTGCTGTGGCGGCCTGGGGTTCGCCAGTTTGGATCCCGGGCGTGCACTGACGCACTGCTTGGCAGGCCATGCTGTGGCAGCGTCCCATATAAAGTGGAGGAAGATGGGCACAGATGTTAGCCCAGGGCCAGTCTTCCTCAGCAAAAAAAAAGAAGGATTGGCAGATGTTAGCGCAGGGCTGATCTTCCTCACATACACACACAAATAAAATAAAATAAAATAAAATAGTCAACCTTATAAAAGCAGAGAATAGAATGGTTTTTGCCAGGGGCTGGAGAGGGGGAAATGGAGAGATGTTTTTCAATGGATATAGTGTCTGTTATGCAAGATGAATAAGTTCTAGAGATCTGTTATATAACATAGTACCTGTAGTTAACAATATGGTATTGTCCTTTTTAAAATATATTAAGAGGATAGATCTCATGTTAAGTGTTATTACAAAAAAAAGAACACAAGGAAATTTTCTTGGAAGTGATGTGTCTTTTTAGTGCCTTGGTTGTGGTGATGGTATCACAGGTGTATGCATATGTCCAAACTCATCAAGATGTATAAATTAAATGTGTGCCAGTCTTTGTATACCAATTATACTTCAATAAAGCTGAAAAATATATCAAAAAAGTTATAAGACAGAAAAATGGAAAGAGGTCAAGAAGGAATCGGGAAGGCAAAAGTTCCAGAGTCCAGGGGGAGAAGTTAGTCTTGAAAAGAGGAAGGATATTTCTCAGTAAAGACCCACTAGGGGAAGATAAAGATGTTCTGAGGAGAAGGGGAGAGAAGGTGAGAATGTCATTATCAGATGAATTTCTCAATAAATTATGAAGTGCCTTCACCTGCTACGAGTTCAGGAAGTGGGGGCGGGTTTGTGGACTTGGGGAAGAGGAAGATTGGGAACAGCTGCTGGGAGAATCTGCTGGAACGCCAGCGAGGGATGAAGAACTGGGTTGTGCAGCAGCCTGGAGAGGCCAGTGGAGGCTAGCAAGGACTGGCTTGTCAAGGAGCCAAGGCACGGAGTTCCACAGCTCCCCTCCATGCCGCGTGGGCCAGGAGGGACGGAGCAAGCCAGGTGGTGGCTTAGCCAGTGCTGGTGCCTGGCAAGGCAGGAACAGCAAAATGTCAAGAGGGCTAGGGATTTGGAGCTGTACGTGAGGACAGAGTTCAAAATGATTACAAGAGGGACTTTCAGGATGAAAAAGTGGGGTGATCTTTATGGGGATAGAAAGCAGGTGGACAAGGACTGGGGAGAGGTGGGAGGGCAGGCAGAGTGTGGTCAGCAAGCGCAACGTCAGAGGGCATGACCTTGGGGCCCGAGTGATTGTTGATAGATGAAGAGGCCCAAAGAGAGGACGAGTCTGTGTGTGTCGCTAAAAGGAGTGGAATTAGAGGTCACCAGAGGGCCCTGGAAGTAGAGTTGCAAGAGTCACCATCATGGAGGTCGATATCCTATCCTCACCCTAGCCTAGAGATTAATGGCAGGGGCAGAGTCAAGAGGAGTGCTGGGGCTCTGGGGCTCCCATCCTCTGAGAAGACAGGGAGCTTCAGCAGAGTGGTGGACGGCAAGAAGACAGGTGGGGAGGTGGTGCTGTCAAGGGTGGCATTATTTTCCGATGATATGGTGAAAATACCATGATGGAGTGGACAGAGATAACACGGTAGGGCTGTAGCAAGGGAGGTGGTTTCTAAAATGCGAGGTAAACTCTGTTTTCTTTATGTGTTTCAAGTGTTGGTGCCAATTCACAGAATAATGCGTGTGATGAGATGAGGTAAATATGAGTAATAAGGTCAGTTGATACAGTAATTGGTATTCTGAGATGGGAAGATGGAAAGGTGGTGAAATTTGAGAATGTTAAGCTCCAACATGACGGGAAAGAGATGGTGTGAGTTCAGGGTGGATACTGAAGTCAGCAAGAGCTGTGTCTGGAGTAGAGATGGAAAGGAGAACAGAGAATCAGGGGCTACAATTTTAAGAGGGGAGGGGGAGGGGGCGGTTGCTGGCGCCTCTGCAGTTGTCATCCAAGTGGAGATGTTGAGAGGTCAGTGATGCTCCAAAGACGTCTGGAGCTGGGGGAGAGATCAGGGCTAGACATATAAATTTAGGCATTGTTGACCTCAAGGAGAGAGGAAAAGCCGTGCGACTACGCCTGGGACAGAGCAGATAGAAAAAAGAAGAGTTAAAAACCAGGAACTTACAGTGTAACAGTTGGGAAGATGAGAAAGCTCCAGCAAAGAAGACAAACACAGAGCTGCCCTTGCTGTGGCGGTAAAACCAGGAGAGATGTCATCAGGGGAAAATGCGTCAGGAATGAGGCAGAGGACAATGGTGGCAGATGCTTCTGAGAAATAGAGGAAGACGACGACTAGAAACTGACCATTGGAATGGCAAATAGATTGAAAAAATATAAAAAGAACAGAGCCTCAGGAAACTGAAGGACTACATAAAAGATCTAAATGTTGTGCCATCAGAGTTCCAGAAGAAGAGGAAAAAGAAGGTAGGGCTGGGAAAGTATTCCAAGAAATAATGGCTGAAGATTTCCCAAATATGGAAAATGACATAAACATACAGATTCAGAAGCTGAGCAAACCCCAAATAGGGGAAACCTAAAGAAATCCAGAAGATACACCCTAGTTAAAACATCTGAAAACTGAAGACAAAGAAAGAACCTTGACAGCAGTGAGAAATGGCACGTTACATCTAGAGGGGAAACGATGTACATGGTGGTGGATTTCTCCTCTGAAACTGCAGAGGCCAGAAGAAGTGGAACAACACGTTTTAAGCGCTGAAAGGCAAGAACCCGGAATCCTATGTCCAGTGAAAATATCCTTCAGAAATGAAGAGGAAATCAAAAATTTGTAAGCCATATTTCTGACAGAGGACTTATATCTAGAATATGCAAAGAACTTTCAAAACTCCACTGTAAAAAATAAACTAGTCAGAAAATGGGCAAAAGACCTAAAGAGAGATTTCATTGGGCTGGCCCCGTGGCTTAGCGGTTAAGTACGTGCGCTCCGCTACTGGCGGCCCGGGTTCCCATCCCGGGCGTGCACCGACGCACCGCTTCTCCGGCCATGCTGAGGCCACGTCCCACATACAGCAACTAGAAGGATGTGCAACTATGACATACAACTATCTACTGGGGCTTTGGGGAAAAAAAAGGAGGAGGATTGGCAATAGATGTTAGCTCAGGGCCGGTCTTCCTCAGCAAAAAGAGGAGGATTAGCATGGATGTTAGCTCAGGGCTGATCTTCCTCAAAAAAAAAAAAAAAAAAAAAGAGAGAGATTTCACTGAAGAGGATGTGTGCATGGCAAATAAGCACTGAAAAGATGTTCACCATCACCAGCCACTAGGGAACTGCAAATTAGGACCCCAATGAGCATTATACTAAGTGAAAAAAAGCCAATATCAGAGGTTATAGACTGTATGATTTCATTATAAAACGTTCTCTAAGTGATTATATCATTGAGCTGGAGAACAAATTAATGGTTCCTAGGAGTTAGCAATGGAGGTGTGAGAGTGGCTGTAAAGGGTGGAATGAGGGAGATCTGTGTGGGGGTGAACTAGCTCTGCATCTGGGTTGTCGTGGGGTTATGTGAATCTACACAAGTGTTAAAATGGCGTACAGCTCTTGCACACTCCTTGTACCAATGTCAGATTCCTAGTTTTGGTATTGCACTATAGTTGGGTAAGATGAAACCATTGAGGAGGCTGGGTGAAGGGCATATGGACCTCTCTGTACTATTTGCAACTGCCTTTGAAAAGAAAATGAAAATCAATCAATCAATCAAATACGATAAAAGTACACGAGAGAAAAGATGACCTTCAAAGGAGTGACAGAGTGACAATAGACTTCCCACCAGCAGCAAGAGATGCCAGGAGCAAATGGAGGGACAATTTCAAAAGGCTGATGGAAAAATAATTATTACCTGCCTTTCATATCACGCGAACCTGAAAAATGAAGTAAGAATACAAACATATACAAACAAAGACTACAAAAGTTCCATCCATCAGATGCTCATGAAAAGAGCTATTACCAAAAGATGCTCACTCCTTGTTTGCACAGTAGCCTGGGACTCGAAGATAGCCGTGCCAACTGAAATCCTGAGCAGCCGTCTTAGTAACCAATGGACACGTGACAGTTGTTCAGGGGCCTTTCAAAACTTCTGTCAAGTCATTAAATAATACTCTTACTGCTTGTCATAAATATAGAGGAAAATGAAAAATCTAGTAGACCAAAGACATACTTAGTACACTGTAATTTAAAATATTAGAAACATGGAGAATGCAAGCGGTTTTATTTCCTTGTAGGACCCTGTAAAGGGTAGTTTGAACAGTGCTTGACTGTTCCAAGTCTGTTTAGTGCACCATCACCTTTTGCTTCTTTGCTGCATTTTCGTCTTTATTTTTTTTTTTCCGCCAATATACCACCTTGTGATTATCAGATCAGTTATTTTAACTCCCTTTTTCTTAAATCCATTTTTATCAAATGTCCCTGGGAGACAAAGAACAACACACCTGTCCACTGTGCTGTCTGTGCGTGAACTGACTACTAGACTCCCAGCACCCGGTCGCTGACAGATCTTGAAAGATGTCACATGATTGGTCACTCATCGTGATGTGTGGACGGAAGGACTAGCAGCAGAGTTTGTATCTTTTTGCAATGACTCACGGTTAATATATCACAGTAACTTACATTTGGACCGTGTTGTTGGGGGACTGGTATTATTTCACATCCAGGAAATCCACAAGAAGACACATCATGGTCAAAAATCTGAAAACTCAAGACAAAGGGAAAATCTTGAAAGTAAGGTAACTGAAATTCATGCATAGCAGAACTGTGCAAAGTGAGGCCCTCCTGCGCTCTCACAAAACAAAGTTGGCCTGAGAGGGACCACAGGGATACAGGAAACTCAGGAGAGCATGGAATCCCTAACATATGTCAGAAACTATAATTAACAATTTGAGGACATGGGCTCAGTGGGTGGGTAGTAAAGGGTGGCAAGGTCCTTGTCATACCTGGGAGGAGGGATAGAGATAACAGATAATGTAGATTTGCTCAGAGAAAAGGTAAAGTTAGATATGTAGGTTGGAAAGGCAAGAGAAATGATTACAAGAATGGAAAAATAATAATAACCTCAAAACCATAAAGGAAGCAAAAATTGATTATGTAAGAAAAATGAAAATAAAGGGAGAAGAAATGAAAAAGTATGGAAAACAGAAACTATAAAATAAAATAGCTGAAGTAAGTCCAAATATACCAGTCATCACAAAGAAGTAAGCAGACTTGCCTATTAAAAGGCAGATATCATCAGATTAAAAACTTAAAAATCCTTCTATGTGCTGCTTAAAAATGACACAGCTAAAACAAAATCATGTAGGAAAAGGAAGGGATAGAAAAAATACCAGGCATACACAAACCTAAATAATGATGGTGAAGCACTATTAATAACGGTGAAGCACTATTAATAACGAATACAACAGAATTTAAGGCAAATGGCATTTTGGGGGTAATGGGGGACAATGCATTATCCTAAAAGGAACAATCCACTATTATGAGCTGGATGCACTTAACAACGTCACCGTGGAATATCAAAAATCATATTGCCTCCACGTGCATACAGCAAAACCCAGAAGAATTCTAAGAAATGCAAAGCTATAATCATAATGGGAGATTTTAATTTACTTCTATAGAAACTGAAAACACACAGAGAGAAGACAGTCAGAAAATGGAGAATCCAAACAGCGTTCCCCTGCTTGATCTGGTAAGTAAATACCCAACCTCGAAATCATCAGGGCAATGTTCCTAATAATCTGCTGTACGTCCAGGCTGGGGCTTCCTTCTGATGTGGATAGCTTCAGTGGAAATAGAAGACAAAAATCACTGTCCTTAAAACCTAAGAAGTAATTGCAATGACCTGAAGTAACTAGAAACCCCTCAAGGTGGCATGCGAAGTGCCACAATCTGTTAGTGCTCTGAGCCTCAGGATTCCCATCTGGAAAACGGGCCTGAGAACTGCTATGTTGTCTGCCTCCTGGGAGTGTCTGCCTCCCGCCCAGTGACGGGGAGGAGAGAGGGACCTTGAGCACATTAAGTGCCAAATATACACCAGTGTGAGGGTTGCTATTCTGACTGTGTCCTGGTGGATTCGGACCAGAATGCTCCTGGGTTCAGAGAAGGTAAGAGATGAGGGAAGGCTGGGCTTAGTCAGGAAGCAGATCAAATCAGCTATCTGAAGAGGCTGGGACTGGTCTTTTGGGTGGGAAGTCTGGTCTGAACAGGGAGCTATTATTGTCCTGGAAATGAGGGAATTGGGAGTGTCCAGATCATCAGAGTCCAGCTAATGAAGGCTGTGCTTAGTCATCCTAATGGGAAGTCTGGGAACCTGATAGTTGGAGGCTGGTGGGCTTGATGCTACCACCCCTGGACCCTGAGGCCTGGAGGCTCAGCCTGTGATGGCTCAATGGCTCTGCCAGCTGCAGAGGCTTGGCCGGTGCGTGCTAAGGCACTCCATCTTGGGCCCACACTCCAACCCACCCATGGCCCAGGGGCCCTGGCCCAGGCTGTAGACACCCCCCCAGCCAGAGCTTGAAGGCCTGCATGTCACCCCATTTGCAATGAAGAAAGGAAGGATACTTCCAGGGGAGGAAGAGTCTGGAAGCAAAAGGAATGGGGATGTGTTAATTTTTCATTGTTGTGTAACAAAAATTACAAACTTAGTGACTTAAAACAACACCCAATTATCGTCTCACGGTTCTGTAGGTCAGAGGTCTAGGTGGGCAACGCAGAGCTATCTGCCTAGGGTCCCACAAGCCTGACATCACTGGGCCAGGATCTCATCTGGAGAACCCAGGGGAAAGTCTGCTTCCATGCTCCCTCAGGTTGTTGGCAGAATTCAGTTCCTTGTGATTCGGGGGCTGAGGTCCCTACTTTCTTGCTGGCTGATATCTAGGGACTGCTCTCAGCTCTTGGGGACCACCCTCAGGTCCTGGCACCCTGCCCCTCCATCTCAGCAAAGAAGACCCTCCTTCATGCCCAGGCCCCCTCAGACTTCAAATCTCTCTGACTAGCTCATCTCCCACCAGCCAGAGAGAACTCCTGCTGTTAAAGGTCTCATGTGACTAGGTGAGGCCCCTCAGAAAAATCTCCCTATCTTAACGTCACCTGATTAGAAGCCTTAATGCCATCTGCAAAGGCCCTTTGCCATATAGGTAACCTCATCGTGGGAGTGGTATCTCATCAGAGTCACAGGTCTTGCCCTCTCGCAAGGGAAGGAGATGGTCCAAGGGCAAGGGGTCCTCCTGGCGTTCCACCCCTACCACAGGGGTAGAAGAGGAAATGCAGTGAGGACACGCCTGAAAGGAATTTCCTGGCCCTCATGAGATGGGGATTTTGATTTGGAGGTGTCTTCAAGGCTGGCACCTGTGAGCTCCCCAGGCTAATGTGATGAGAATCAGGAAGGCGGCCGTGCTGGGGATCGACAGGAGCATGGCCTGATGTCAGCTGAGCTGTGTCCACCACTTCTTGCCATATTGGTCACTTAGAGACACCCCCAAACCTGGTGGCTTAAAACCAACCAGGAAACTGCAACATGGGTGGGGGTAGGGCTCAGCAGAGGGCTTGACTGCTCCATTTGGTGTCAGCCGGGGCAGCTCTACCAGGGGCTGAGGGTCCACTTGTAAGATGTCTCGCGGCGTGGCTGGCGAGCTGGTGCTGGCTGGTGGTGGGCAGCTTGGCTGGAGCTGAGGGCCAGGCCTTGGTTCCTGTCCATTTGGGCCCCTCCACATGGGCTTCCTCGTAGAATGGTGATTGAGTTCCCAGAGCAGCGTCCCGAGAGACAGGAAGAGGATGCTGCCAGTTTCTGACAGCCTGCCTCCAAACTGGCACAGCATCACTTCTGCTGTGTGCTCTTGGCCAAGCAGTCCCAGGCCCAGATTCAGAGACAGGGCACAGACCCCACCTCTCGGTGGGAGGAGGGCCAAAGAATTTGGGGATCAAAGAATGTTTAAGAACTGCCACTCTTGCCGTTGACCCAGCCTAAGACTCTGAACCTTGTGGTTTTACTTTCCTCATCTAGAAAGTAGGACAAATGACACTTCCCTCCTCGGGTTGCTGTGCGGGAGGATACAGCAGGGAGAAGTCCACCTCGGAGCCTGGCACGTGCAGGGGTCTCAGAGGCAGGGTTGGGGCCAGTGTGCCTGAGCCGAGGACAGCAGAAGAAGAGGGGCTCAGCCAGCTTCCCCATGGGGGAGACCCAACAGCCCACCTCAAACACTGCTCCCAGGGCCCATCCTGGAGAGTCAGGTCCTGGGATCCTCCCAGTGAGACCACAGGGTGGCATGGCCGGCGAGCTGGCCTGGGGCAGCAGCAGGGGAGGGACTGGGGCTGCCTTCCACTCTTTAGCCAGGGGAACAGACAGAGGGACTTGGGGTGCCTGGGTGCACTGGGGCAGCTGGAGCTGGGCAGATGCACCTCCTCACAGCTGTGGGTGGTGGCCGGGGACCTCCCTGGGCTCACTGTGACAAAGGCAGAGTCAGGTTGCCATTGGGGCTATCAGCTCATGGTCCAGAGAACACCCAGCAGACCATCTGAGTGCTGGAGCCCTAGCCCCATCCTCGTCCTGGAGATGGTCCTGTTCCCTCTAATGTGGGCAGAGGTCAAGGAGCTTCTGTGACAGGGGGTGATCACCACCAACACCCCCCCCACACCCCTGCAATGGGGGGAGGCCCAAGCTGACGCCAGTCAGACCTGCTCTCCAGCCAGCTTCTGGGTCCTGATTCTCCAGAGGCAGCAAGCTGTGCTCCAGTGATGGGCTGGGAAGGGTGGGCTCTCTGTCAGCCTCGGCCTTGAAACAGAGCCTGACTGAGAGTTTTCCATCAAACCACACTGTCTGGGACAGCAACACACCAAGCCTGCCTTTCAGTGCAGAAAGGAAAAGGGAAACTTTGTTGAGTCTTTCTTTTGTGCCAGGAACTGTGTTAAGCATGTCCTATGATCCAATCCTATTTTACAGCAGGGAAACTGGCACTCAGAAAGGCAAAGAAAAGGCCCAGTGTTTTAGTTATCTATGGCTGTGTAACAAATGACTCCCAGTTTAGTCTTTTAAAACATTTATCACCTCACAGTGCCTGCGGGTCAGGAATCGGGGTGTGGCTTAGCTGGTCCCCTGGCTCAGGGTCTCTCACAGGCTGCATCCGGGTGTAGGCTGGGGCTGTGGTCTCATCTCAAGGCTCAACTGGGGAGGGTCTGCTTCCACGCTCACTCAGTGATTGTTGGTGCCCTTCAGTTATTGCTACCTGTTGGCTGAAGCCTCTGTCATGAGGTCCCTTGCCATGTGGGCATCTCCACAGGGCAGCTCACAGCATGGCAGCTGGCTTCCATCAGAATAAGTGAGGAGGAGAGCAAGAGAGGGCACACAGAACCCAGAGGCTTTTTTGTAACCTAATCATGGAAGTGCCATTACCTCACTTTTGCCATATTCTATTCATTAGAAGCACGTTGCTAGGGGCAGCCCACATTTCAGATGTGGGATTACACAAGAGCGTGAACACTGGGAAGTGGGGCACACCCAGGGTACTAGGGGCAGAGCTGGGATTTGACCCATCTTTCTCTGACTGCAGCATCTGTGCTGCAAACCCCACCCACCACACACATACGCACAAACACACACTCACACCACACACATGCATACTCACACACATACCGCAACACCACACATGGGCACACACACACACAAACCATATACACACATGTGCATACACATGCACTCCATTGCTGGGAGGAGGCTGAGGACAGGGTAGGTACGACAATGACTACTGAGAATTGGGGTTCGGGTATCACTTAGAAAATCATCTTAGGACCAAATATAGAATTATGGGCCAGGTTGATTCAGTTTCAAATAAAATCCTAGTTCTAGAAAGAAGTTACAGGATCCATAGCAACCATTTTGAAAAGCAGTCTACTTTGCAGCTCAAAGAAAGGAAGGCAGCAGCTGCCCAGCCAAGGGTCTGCAGTCACGTGCTGGCTGGGGGTCCTGGGTAAGTCAGCCTGTGTGTGACGATGACACCTACCTCATGGCTTGAAGCCTGGCATGTACTACGCCCTGAGCAAATGTGACCTCACCCCGTTCCCTTTCAGACAATTTGGCTTCCTCACACAGTCACCGAATCAGTTTTTGGAAAGAGAAAGGAAGCATTGCTTAATGGCTGCTGATGGCCGCCTCCAAGAGGAGACCCAGCGCAGGGGGGGGCGGGGGGGGCGGAGGCGGGGAAACATTTGTGTGCCGGCACGGGGGTGCAGGTGTGGGTCCGTATGCGTTCACGGAGGGTGTGTGTGTGTGTGTGTGTGTCTGTCTGTCTGTGTGTGTCTGTGTGTCTCTGTCTGTGAGAGGGAGGGAGGGAGAGACAGGACACCACCCATCAACCGGCCTCCTGATTTGTGCTGCTAACCATATCCACTAGGTGGCGCTGCTTGCCTGTGCTCCTGCCACCTCAGCGCCAGAGGGCAGGTCCTGGGCGGAGCGCTCCCCTGATCCCACCCACCCACTCTCAGCTGCTGAACCTGGGGGTCCTCTGCTCTGTTCTGGGTCAGAAGTTCAAGGCCAATGGATGAGCCTCAGCTGGAAAAGCTACCATCCGACCCCAGTCCTATTTGACCATGGGCTTAATATTACACTTCCCATGCTGCACTTGTTAATTTCAGGGAGGAAGGGAAGCCTTCATCTGCCCCATGCAAAGCACTTTACACACATTACTCCTTTGGATCTTCACAACCACCTGTCAAGTGAGGAAACTGAGGTTCAGCGAGGTTCAGCAACTGCCCAGGGTCACACGGCCTGGAGGTGGAGGAAGCCAGTCTGCCTCCAGAGCCCTCTCTCTTCATATGCCGTCACCAGGGCCCTGCCCCAGGCTTGGTAGAGGAGGCTGTGCTGGGCACAGGGCAGGGAACTTGTGGGGGCATCGGGGACCATGGACCCAGAGAAGACTGAGACCAGATGGGGAGGGGCTTCTGCACAGGGGCTTTGCTCCTCCCCTGTCTGCTGGGGTGGGAGTGGCTGTAGGGCCTGTGAGCCCAGAACAGTGTAAGCAGGGGCTGGCCGATTGCTGGACCCTGTCTACATGAGGTCGCAGCCTGGTGGCTCAGAGATGCACAGTTAGTGGCTGCGCCCTTCTTGGTGGGCTCATGCTCCTTGGGCAGCCAGAGCCTCCACTGGGCCCCACGCTCAGTTCTTTATTGCTCCTGCCCAGCTCTCATGAAAATCTGAGTCTGCAGCCCACCCACGGACAGGCTGGAGCTCTGGGCCCCAGCTCCTCTGGGCTGAATCCCCATGACTGGTCAGGGGCAAGAGGAATCTGGCTGAGTGGAGGCCCATGAGTCCCCAGCTGCTCTCAGCTTCCCAAGGAGGGGCACGCAAGTGTGTCCACACTCTGGGGTTCAGAGGGGCTGGAGCTGAACAGGACCAGGTGCCACGGGTGCCCCTGTGCTCAGCCAGCAACTTTCACTGCAGGGAGGCAGAGGGCAGCGAAGGGGAGGGGCGTTCTCTGGGGCCAGAGCTAGACTATTATTCCCTGCAAGGGTCATGAACCCCAAAGGCCACCTCACTGTGTCTATCCCCACACGGCTCTGCAGGGCAGCCTGAGTGGTGGAAACGCCCATGGCCTCTGGCCCCATCAGACCTGGGTTTGATCCCAGTTCCACCACCAGCCATGGGAGCCTGGGGGACTAACTCATCTCAGAGCCTCAGTTTCCCTTTCTGTAAAGTGGGGTTCATCAGAGTGCCCAAATACAGTGATGATTGTAAAGATAAAGTGGGACTGGATCTGCAAAGCATACTGGCGGGGTGCACCCAGCACACGCTGGCTCCCGTCTCGTCTCCTCTCATTCCTTACCTCTGGGCTCAGCCCCTCAGACCCTCCTTTTACAGCCGTTGTGCCCCTTAAAATCCAGACACATGCCAGATGTTGGGCTGGGCGCCAGGCAGAAGAGACCCCATCTCCTCTCATCCCGCCCCACCCACAGAAGTAGGCGTTAACAAGCTTTCTTTAAGGAGAAGGGAACTGTGGTTAGGAGCAGTCGTGGGCTTGTCTGGGGCTGCCCAGTCTGATTCCACCACTGCTGGGTTCCCCCGAGTCAGCTTCCCTCGGTACACCCAGCATGCTGACACCAACAATTCTGGAGCCTGGTCAGAGGCAGGAGCCTTCCCAATGAGCAGGCCTGGGATGCAGGAGCATTGCGGCTGGGAGGGAAGCCCTGGGAGAGTTTGATGGAGGTGGGGGAGAGGGAGGGCCTGACTTGCCCCCCTGCACTTCTGGAAGGCTCCGCAGACCCCCAATCAGGAAATCCAGGTCTCCCCTGAGTTCCCTTTGGCAAGCAGAGGTGGCCTGATGGGGAGGGATGACCAGGGCCCACCCCCAGCCAGAGTGAGGCACAGGGTGGGGGAAGCGAAGGGAACCCCTGCTGCACACCCACCTGGGAGCCAGGTGCTTCTGACAGGTTGCCTGGCTGAGTCCTTCGAAGGACCCGCTGATGGAGGCGTCATTGCTCGAAGGAGGAACAGCGCAGGCAGAGCAGTGAAGGCGCCATCCAGGCTCACAGGGCCGATGTGTGATGCGACTCCCAGCCCGCGCCCTGTCCTGGGGAGAGGGTGAGAGCCGGACAGCGCTGCTCAGGGCTCCGGGCCGGACTCTCCATCCAAGCCTGTCTGTGTCCGCACCTGAGCAGTCTCCCATTCATTCCTCCTCTCTCCTGCCCTTCTGCATTTCCAGTGCCCTTCCCACAGCCCCAGACAGGATGCCCGGAGTGCCCTCCTCCACCCACCCCAGCCGAGGGTCATCCAGCTCTGCCTGGTTTTATGTTGAAACACATGAAGTCGCTCCCTTCCGCTCCCCGTGCCCCGCCGGAACGGTGGCGAGGTCTCCCCACAGTCGGTTTCCTCCTCCAGGCTCCCCTGCCTCAGGTCCCACCTGCCAACTCCACTCCAGAAATATTTAGTGACAACCTTTCCTGAAGCTTCGCACTGTGTTCCCACAGAATGATTCCCACATGGACAGCAAAATGACCCTTCTCCATTGGTGCCGCCATCTCTTAGAAGCTAGAGTGGGGGCGCCTTAGCATGACTCGCCAGGCCTCCAAGGCCCAGGCCCTTTTGCCCCCGCCTGCCTCTGCAGCAGCCAGGGCTGCGTCAGGACAGTCCTTGGCAGAGGGAGAAGGAGGCGGGAACCTACAGGTTGAGGGTGAGACCCTTACCTGGGAGCCCTGGAGGGTCACACTGGAAGGCAAGGAAGGCCCTAAATTTCCTTCAGGGCCCTGGAGTTGAATAAAACATATATTTGGTCTTGGTCTCTGGTTCTTGGAGCAAAGCTCCTAAAATCCTTGGAATTTCCTGAGGCATAGGAGCATCTTGTTCTTCATAAGGAGCCCCTTTGACCATACCCGAGTTTATGTCTCACAAACACAGGTACCGTGGACCACGGCGGGCCCTCAGAGAGTTTCACGGGAGGAGGTGGCCACTAGAAAGACCAAGAACTAGATGAGAGGGTTGGAACTTCCAGCCTCACCTGTTCCTGATCTCCAGAGAGGAGGGGGGCTAGAGATTGCATTCCATCAAGCGGCCAATGATTTTAATCAATCGTGCATGACCACAATAAAATAAAAAATAAATAAAATAAAATAAGGAATTATCAAGAAAAGAAAAGAAATGGTAGCTAATGATGATACCATACTAAACAAAACAAAAAAATCCCCCTGCCCCCATGGACGTTACATTCTAATTGTAGCTTCGGTACCAAGGACAAGCTGAAAGTTACCATTCTACGGTTATTAATTGAGTGAAAGGAAAATGGATAAAGTTGCCTCTTCTGTAATCAAAAAATAAAAATAAAAATCATGCCTATGTAATGAAACCCCGAGGAAAACCCTGAAACAAAGCTTGAGGATCATCCGGGCTGGTGAACCCATGGATGTGCTGGGAGGGGGCCATGGAAGCTGCGTGCCCCCCAGACCTTGTCCTATGTTCCTCTTCATCTGACTGTTCATTTGTGTCCTTAATAATAAACTGTGTTAGTAAGCAGTCTTTTCCCGAGTTCTGCGAGTTGTCCTAGCAAATTATCAAACCTTGGGGAGGCGGTTTGTGGGAACCTTGAGAGCATAGGCAGCGAGCAGAAGTGTGGGTAGCCTGAGGATAAGTGAGACTTGTGGCTGGCTCTGAAGTGGGGTCAGTCTTGTGGGACAGAGCCCTTAACCTGTGGGGTCTGCCCTAACTCTGGTAGTTAGTGTTGGAATTGAATTGAATTGTAGGACTCCCATTTGGTGTTGGAGAGCTGGTGATGGAATGGCATAGGCCTGTAGCCTCCCTCCCTGACCTCGCCTTCTACATTCTTCCCCTCCACGACCCTGTTCAGACACACCGGTGTGTGGTCCCAGATGCCATCCTCAGGCCAGGCGAGCTCCTGAGCCCTGTGGAAGAAGCAGGAAGTGCAAGGGTGGCACATTCCTCTCGGGACTGCTTGGGGAGGACTTCCCTTGCCCAAGGGCTCAGCACCAGGGAAAGGGCTCTCACAGTGATTGCTGTGTAGCACCCCAGAGGACCTGCCGCTGTGGATACAGCAGCCGCCCCTTGAAGTCCTCTGCGAAATCCCAGGGGAGCCTAGGGGTGGGGATGGAGCCCGCAGCACTAACATCTGGGCCTCGGTACAAGAATGCTGCCTGGAGGACCTGGTTCAAACCCACTCGTTCTTCATTTTTTTAGTAGTCTGAATTTCAAGAAGCCCCCAGAGGGACCAGAGCTAAGGGGTCCTCCGCAGTGGGAGGAGAGTATGGGCATTGGCACAGGCCTCAGGCACCTGACACCCCGGGCCTCTTGCCCAGAGCCCTCCACGATGTGTCCTCAGCTTGACTCTTCACCCATTCACAAACACTCCTGAGCACCTGTGTTCATTTTCTAGGGCTGCTGTAACAAAGTACCCCAGACTGGGGGACTTAAACAACAGAAATTTATTTTCTCACACTCCTGGAGGCTGGAAGACCAAGATCAAAATGTTGGCAGGGTTGGTTTCTTCTGAGGCCCCTCTCCTTGGCTTGTAGATGGCCATCTTCTTCTTGCTCCCCACATGGTCTTCCCTCTGTGCATGCAATACATCTGCGCCCAGATTTCCTCTTCTTATAAGGACACCAGTCGTATTAGATTAGAGCCCACCCTAAAGATCTTATTTTAACTTAATTACCTCTTTAAAGATCTTTTCTCCAAATAAGGTCCCATTCTGAGGTTCTGGGGTTTAAGACTCCAACATATGAATTTGGGGGCAACACAACTCAGCCATAACAGCATCTCAAGAGACAAATGGATCCCAGGGACTTAGGGAATATTGTTTCTTTAAAGAAAGGTTGGGATTGACCCTTTCATCCTGGTGGGTCTTAAGGGAGGGTGATGAGACCACAGGGTGACCACCACCTCTCCCCTGGATCTACTCCTGATCACCACGGAGGAGCCATAGTTAAGGTAAACTGAGGAATAGGATAATGGATGCTTCTCCAGTTAATTCTACTGTTTCAAAGATCAGAGTGGACCAGCCTGTGTCTCAGGCCTCATGATGGTTGAAGCAGGGGGAACAAGGTGTCCAGCATGGCTGTGTCCTGCTAAAGAAGACTGGGGTCTTCTTTATACTGATCCTGACTCTGGAACACATGGGGTCTCCACAATTACTACTTGGCTGGTTACAGGCTGGCCCGCTGCAACACATTTTCTAGCGTTTTCTGGGCCTTTTGCATCCTGTTTTCCATTTTCCAAACTCCCTCCATGAGAGGGACATGCCTGTGCATTTGAGAGCTCAGATGCTTGCTGGTTTTTGTCCTCTGATCTTGGTGGTTGCCTGGGAACAGGACATGGTAGCAGGAATCAGGGCTATTGGAAAATCACAAAAACATGTGTTTTGACGATTTTGTAAGCTCTCCGTGTCTGTGAAGAAATCCAAATGATATAATGAGAACACAGTCTGAGATCCCAGGCCCAGGCCCTCCAGTTCCCCCCTCTGTGCCTTTGAGAGACGCTGACTCCTCCAGCTGCACAGTGAGACCCCCATCGTGGAGAGAAACTCAGATGGGTCCTCCAGACCATGGTAAGGGCTTGATATAGGTTTGTCTCTTTTAACTTATTCAGAAATTCCACCCAAGATTACTCATACACGTGAGACCTGGGCAACAGAGTCCTCGTGAATGGCTGCAAAACTTCAGTTGGTCAGAGTGTATGTCATTCATTCATTTGTTCATTCAGCTGATATTTACTGAGTCCTCTCTGAGCACTTATGAAGCCCTGTAGCAACTGTTCTCAAAGTGTGGCCACCAGACCAGTAGCATCAGCATCATTAAGAATTTGAAGTTGGAAATGCAAATTCTCAGGCCCCACCCCAGACTCACTGGGTGAGGGGTCCCAGCACTCTGTGCTCTAACAAGCCCTTGTAGGCAGTTCTGATGCACCCTCAAGTTTGAGAGCCACTGCCCTACAGCATGCTCAGCACTCGGGGTGGAGGACAAAGTAGTCCACGTATAAGGGGGTAACAAACAGAGAGAGCGTTGCGAGTGATGAGGGAAAGGCAATGAGGTAGAGAAGCAGCATGAGCCAGGGTGGGAAGTTTGTTTTCCTTGAACATTATGGGGAACTGTTGATGTATTTAAAGCCGGCAGGACACAATCATGTTGGACATTTAGAAAGATCACCTTGAGAACTGTGTTGAGGGTGGATGGGAAGGGATCCAGGTTGGAATTAGAAAGACTGGTCAGGAGGCCGGTGCAGTCATAGTCCAGACAAAAGATGATGAGGGTCTGAATTAGGAAGGATGGTGGAAGGGCAGGAGGCGGCTGGATTTGAGAAATATTAGGTAAGTGCAACCCAGAATGCTAACTAATTGGTGGGGTGGGGGTGGGGAGACATCTCAAATGACTCCAAGGTTTCTGGCGTGGGGACTGGGTGGTGGCAATGTCATTCTTTGGAGCAGGGAACAGGAGGAATGGACAGTGAGTTCAGTTTGGGACATGGCGAGTTTGAACTGCCCATAGAACTTTCCGATTGAAATGCAGGCTGGTGCCAGAGGAGATGGGGCTGGAGATGTAGAGCGAGGTGGGAGGTCTCCCTGGGGAGCATCAGGGATCAGCAGAGCGGGGCCCCAGGCTGGGCCTTATATAAGCACAGTCCCCGAGGTGATTGCACTTCACTGAATCCACTCTGGCTGGAGTATAACGATGTAAAAGAATCGGGGACATAGCGTGCAGAGGTCAGAGAGCAGAGCGCCGCTGCTCCAGCTGAGTGGGGCCGAGGGGAAGATGGTGTGGCTGCCAGAAGGGCGCTCCTGGTGTTCCCTTCATCCATAGAGGGAGAACCGCCTGAATGAGGGCGCGAGGAGGCCTCCTAGAGGCTGGTGGTGTCTCTAGAAGAGACTGAGAGGGAAAGAGAGGGCCCTGGGACCATCTGGTGGCCCTGGTTGAAGGGACTGTCCTGCCTGCAGAGCAGGGGAGAAGGGAACGGTTGCCTTTATCCCCAGTGGCACCTCATCTTGGGGCTCCTGTAACTCCCCACAAGAGAGACAGAGGAGGGGTCCATCGAGACTTAGAAGGGCTTTCTGACTTCAGACAGGTGCTCATCCCAGAAGCCCCTCCCCTGGGGGTGCCTTGGGAAAGCTGGACTCCCTTTGGGGGATAATGCAGAAGGGGCCCTTCCCACGGGAGCTGGGTCCAACGGCCCTTGAAAGTCCCTTCAGCATTGAGATGGGTGATTCTGTGACTCATTCTCCAGGTGACTGTACCGGGTATCAGTTGGCAAGGTGGACAGGTCTGGCCTGTCCTCAGCAGACGTCTCTTCACTGAGAGGGCACCTTGAGACAGCCTTCCCTTGACAGTGGGTGGTGGGGTTTCAGACTTGATTCTATTTTCCTTTCATTCATCTGCCTTTTTGTTATGGTTCTTGTTCCTGGGAGGGAGTTCTTTATTAAAAGGAAATCACAGGCTGGGATGCAGGGCATCCTGTGACTATTCTGAGGATGAAGGGGGTGGGCACAGGCAGTGCCAATGTCACTCATACAGCTTTGAGGTGCTGACTAATAAGTGACGGCATGTGACACAAGATGGCCCAGGGCAAGTCAAATGCCCCCAGGGAGCCCTGCGAGGGCAGGCGCTGTGCAGACGTGCAGAGGTGCACAGTTCCTGACTTTGGCACCTGTAGTCCGGTGGTGACGAGACACAGACAGACACTTGCAGCAGCAGGCAGACAGCGTGGTGTTAAGGTTGGTGTGGCAGATGGGTGGGGTGGGCACAGAAAGTAGGTGCTGTGCTCAGGACAGCTCTCTGGATGCTGTCTGATAGTTGATGGATAAAGAAGGCAGGGAAGACCCTTCCAGGCTGGGGAGCAGATGGTGTTAAGATGTGGAGGTGGCAGGGCCCTCCAGCAGGCTCGAGGAATTTCCAGCAGTTCATCGTGAATGGAGTAGCAAAGGAGGGGCCAAGAGTGGTGAGAGATAAGGCTGGGACTAAGCAAGGGCCAAGCCAAGGGGGCTTGCACGGTGCCCTGAGGGGCTTCACTCTACTATGTAGGAGACCAGAGCTCCCTTAAATGACTTTATGCAGAGAAGTGGCGCCATATGCATCTTAGCAAGACTGTTCCGGTAACAGTGACCTGGATGATGCGTGATGAGGGTACAGCTAGGCTAGAGTAATGGGTTGGGAGAGGAAAGGATGGCCAGAGAGATAGCTAGGAGGTAGGACCAGCAGGGCTCGGGAGCTGAATGAGGACAGTGTCTCCTCATGTGCATAAATTGCAAGATTAGAGACCTTCTCTCCCTTGGTGGAAACGGTGGGCCCTGGGGCTCCATCCCAAGGGTGTGGCTCTGAGGCAGGCTGTAATCACTGAGTGACTTGTCCAAGATCACAGAATTGCAAGCAGAGCTGCTGCTCCAGCCTGACTCTTGCTGACCCCATGATTTGTGATGTTTTCCACTTACTCCACAGTCTTCTCCATGTTCCAGTTCTAAAATTCAGCTTGACGTACAAACACACACACACCCCCTCCTACATTTAATACATTAATACATTCAATAATCAACCCTGTTTGAATCAAGAGACCCATCAGGGATGGACTTAGTCGAGATGACAACTCATGATCACGGAGTCACCCACCCAGCATGGATCTCCCTCCCTATGGCTACAGGAAGCCAGCCACACTGGGCCTGGGAGTGTCTTCTGGAAGGGAGAGGTGAGGGGTGGGGTTGTTTTCTCCAGCATTTGAGGAGGCTGCAGGTGGACTTTAAGGCAGAAGGAAATGGCTAAGTTTTTCTGGGTAAGTTATCACGAGCCAATCTCCCTTTCCTCTGCTAAAACGGAAGAACTCGAGAATACCAATCTTGCAGAGGTTGTGGGTGTGACACGGGAAGGATTAGGTCACGTGGCTGGCTCAGTACCTCGCCACGGCAGGTGCGCCCGAAGTGGCAGAGTCCATCAGCATCAGCAGGAGCAGCCGCCACCTTATCTCATCATCACTGTCATCAGCATCATCACCATCATCAACCTCCCTGCCGCCTTGGTTTTATAGCCGGGCCAGGCTATCTGTGCCTGCTTGCCAGCGGCCCACGTAAACTGGGGACAATGATTGGGGAGAACAGTAATGAATACAAATCACTCCCCGGGCACTGCGGAGGCTGTCGTTAGCCTCTCAGCCTCTCGGCGCTAACTGTCCTTACTACTTCCTGAGGGGCTGCTGTCAGGCCACTGGAGGATGGGGCTTGATGAAGACAGATGATGGCCCGCTCGGGCTGGGCTTCGCCTGGGGTAACGTGTGTTGCGGCGGAGCCGAGCACTTAATCAGAACTCTGCTCTCTGCCAGAGCCCTGTAATTGGAGGCAGGTGCTAAGTGCAATTTAAATAAAATGATGAGTTAATAAGGACAATCAAGGATGTTACAAGTCCCCTGTCCAAGTTTTCAACAGGAATTTGAAGGCAATTTGGAAGCCTGAGAAAGTATGGCTTAATTTCTTACATTCCTCTTCAAAAACAAGTAAAATTAATTCTTTTTTTTAAGCTTATTTTCACTTTTGTGATTTAAAAATGAGATGGTCAGAAGTCCGACAAGCATGTCTGTCTGACACCCACGATGGCCCACGTCACTCAGCGTGTGAAGGACTTAGCGTGGGGGTGTCACGGCACAGGTGTGAACTCTGGCAGAGGCCATTCTCCTTCTGCCTCACCCGACACTGTCACAGAGCTGGCGAGAGCAGCTCCCCTCCTGAGGGACATACACACTTGGACTTGAGCAGCAAAATGAGGGCCATGGGTCCCCGAGTTGAGGAGCCCGACCTTTCCCCACTAGTGTCCGGCCCATCGGCCCATCATCCAACCCATGTCTGGAGGATGTGACACAGGAATAAGAGGAAGGAGGTAAGGCCCAGAGCTGTTCTGTCCATGCATCCTTAGGCTCAGAGCGTTAAGCTTCAGGCCTTAAAAGAAAAATTTCTGAGACTCCAAGACCCCTGTGAGACTGGCAGTTGTGCTGGAGCCCTGTGCGGGCACAGGCCATGGCTCTGCCCCACACAGCCGCCCTTCTTCCAAGGCCATTCTCAGCTCCCCACTTGCATGACCCCACCCTGGTGGCCACACCCCTGCTCATGCTGCTCTGGGACAAAGGCAAGTCCCCACAGGCTTGCATTCTCCATTCCTTGACTTGGCCTCGTCCCCTCCAGGCCCTCCAGTGATTGGGTCCCCTCGTCCGCCCCAGGCCGGTGCCTGTGGGTAAGGCTGCCCATCTTCAAGCTGACTGGCGTCCAAGCCCACCCCTCCCGTCCTCACTGTTCCACACACAATTAAAAGTCCACTTTCATTTCTAGAACTCACTTGATAGTCCAGGGATTTAAATGTATTTCCTAAGAAGGCAGGCATTAGCTCAAGAGGCTGTCCTGGGGCCTGAGAAAATTCATGGAGGGGCTGTGGCTGCGGAGCTGAGTGAGGGTGGGAGTCAGGACAGTTCGAGCCACCTCTGGGTGGTGGCTGATTTCTGAGGTTCTAGAACAAGTGGTGTCATTCCTTGAGAGGCCGTGTGGACTAGTGGGAAGGGCATATGTCTGTTAGGTCCAGAGAAGCCAGAGTGAGTCCTGGATCTGCTTTTACTATTTGTGTCGCTTTGAATGAGCCACTAATCTGTCCACGCTCCATTTCTGCACCGACTTGTGTCAACTTCAGTAGAAATTGAGTTTATTGGAAGCGATCAGGCAGTGGACAGAGAAGCCTGGAGCACAGGCTTGGAGAACAGGCTGGAATCAAGGCATGCGTGGCCGCCAAGGTCCGCTGGGAGGATGGGGGCCAGGCCACTGCTGCTGCCATGCTGGCACCACTGCCCTGGGCTGCCGCCTCAGCCCCTGAATCCTGGCAGGGCTCACTGCTGGGTGGCAGAGTTTAGGGGGTGTGGCTAAGCAGGTGCAGGGGACAGGAAGATGGATGAGCCTTGTCTACCCTGCTCAGTTGCTGTAGTGGTGAGTCCCCACTGCACCTGAGTCGCCAAGACTCATGTCGAGGCTGGTTCTCCAAGCATGGAAGGGCATTCAGATGCCTGGCAGCCAACAAAGAGAACAAGCAGCAGCCCAGTGCCAATCATCTGCCCCCTGAGGAATCCTAGGGAGTAAAGATAAGGTCTGTTGAGTTCCTGATGCCCAGAAGGCCCTCAGCTGTGTAATCACAGGCCCTGCCTCTGGCATCTTCTCCGTAGCCGCCATCAGCTTCCTCGTGCTGAGTCTGTCCAGTGAGAAGACTCCAGGGAGAGCCCTGGGGGCATGCAGTCTAGCCTTACCCACTGGGCTCAGGCCCCAAACGCCTGACGCCTGCATCTGAGGGAGGAAGAAGAAGCTGATTGATTGATTGACTGTTACGTCAAACCTGAGGGGAAGAGGAGAGAGTTAGTTGTCCAGGGGATTAATTTTGGGATCTTGGGAGATAATAGGGAGAAGGTCATTGGTCTTTTGCTTTTAATCAGGATTTCCATGGAGAAAAGTTGGAATCTGTTAATAGACATCCTACTGGTTTGGAGACTATAGTTCTAGCTGCCCTCCCAACAGGATCAAGGCGACAGTTCACCCTCAGCTTCTTCTACCAAAGACACAAAGAAACGACAAGTGCCAAGAGTCCGGTCTTCAGAGGCAGGTAGACGTAGGTTCAAGGTCCACCTCCCCTCCTTACCAGCCATGGGTTCTATTTGACTTTGCCAGGCCTTAGTGGCTTCTCTTCAAATGGAAATCAGGGTCTATTGCCCAGGGACATTATGAGGATACAACAAAACAATTTTTGCAAACTTCCTGGAACAAAGGTCAGCAAACTTTCTCAGTAAAGGGCCACATAGTAAATATTTTGGGCTTTGTGGCCATATGGTCTCGGTTGCAACTACTCACCTCTGCTGTTGTGGCCTGAAAGTAGCCATAGACAAAATGTAAATGAATGGACATAGTTGTGCTCCAATAAAACTTTATTGACAAACAGACAGTGGGCTGGATTTGACCTGCAGCCCTTAGTTGATGGAACCTGTCCTAGAAAATAGTAGGTGCTCAATAAATATGAGGTCCCTTCTGTCAGAGGAAGCTGCATTGAGTGATAAAGAAATTGAGGAACATGTTCAACAAAAGTGGGCATTGAGGACAGGCATAAAGAAGAGAGAGGGGCTCAGAAGGTCTCCTCAGAGAGATAGCACCATAAAGCGTCTGCTCCGGCACGGCACACTGGTCATGAGCAGGCCTGCCTTGAACACCCTGTCTCCCGCAGGGGTCCACAGGGAGGCTGGAAGGTATCTACTAGATGGGGGCTGGCCACATGGGTGCATTGAGTGGGGCCATATAGTCTTGAACTATGACTGACCATCACTCCAAACTGGATGGCAGGTGCCACCGCTGGAAGTCCTGACCAGAGGATAGTGGGTAAGTCGAGGGCTCTGAGCTGGACCCTTGCAGCACAACCTGGTCTTGGCAGTGGAAATTCTTGCTCAGGTGGGGTTATGCCCATTTCCTGGTCCATGGGAAGCTTTAGAGACCGTCTCTGAGTGTATGAACGCTCTCTGTGCAGGAACCCATGCCAACCTCTCTCCTCTAGGCTGAAATTGACAGAGCTTGACCTTAGCTGTCTCACATTTACAGCCTTTGCTTTGGAGTCAGCAGTAGGAGTCTCTGGTGCACCCATCTGGGGCTGGGAGCTGGCGCGAGGCTAGGGGAGAGGGCCAGATGCTGGGGGCAAGGGCTGGGAGCTGGGGCGAGGCTGGAGTAAAGCCCCTGTGATCACAAGAAGGACTTAAGTGAGTGTGGGAGGCAGAGGGAGACGTGATTGATACCTGGGGATGTTCTTTGGCCCCATGTGCGAGGACGTGAGCTCAGTCACTCACACAGATGGCCTCAGGCCCCCACCTTGCACCTGCCTTGTTGGGGATAGGAGCAGAGAAGGACCACATGGTTGGAGTTGACGCCTTCAAAGAGCTCACAGTCTAGTGGGCTGAGAGCCTGGGAAACAGAGAGCAGCAGTAGAAGCTGGGCAGGGTTACATTTTGTTTTGTCCCTGTATGTTTGACTCTTTTCCATTATTCAGAATCGTCCTTGAATTTGAATCTATTTTTTTAATGACAGAGATATAGACACTCAGAACTGTCCTAAATGTCCCACGAGGTCATAAATGTGTTGCGATCAACACGAGAATATCCCCCCAGGGCCCTTGCCTCCCTCCTGCACTGACAGCAGAGGGCCGTTGGAGATGGGTGGCTGCTGAGGGTGTTCGCAGCATGCAGCCGGGCTCCTGCAGCCACAGCCTCTGTGACCCGGGTGCTGGGCCCAGATAGGAGCGTCCCCCATCTGCACTTGGTTAAGCAAGACCTGTCATCTTCCCTGAGGCACAGCAGACTGTGCCTCTCTTTTATCACGGTCTCACGGGCCTTGGCAACGTGGGCTTCCTCAGCCTGCAGCCCCAGCTGGGCTTTTTGACATCCCATTAGCAGAGGGACTGAGAATGGGTGAATTCTAGTTCCCTCCCTGATGCTTGACCCCGAAGTCTTTAATTAGCGCGTGACACCATGGGTCCGTAATTTCCGCCCAAATTCTGCTTTGATTTCCCCAGCACAAACACGGCTTGGGGACCACTGATAAGGGGCAGAGGGGCCAGGCAGAGAGCCCAGAAGTTCTCACATATACAACCAAGCCCTTGCACAGCCAATGTTGCTAATCCCTTAATGAGGGCCTGGTGGCTACCGAGGGCAGGGGCCGGGGAAGCGAGGGATGGAGGAGCACAGCCTGGGCTGCACAGAAGCCCCAGGAATGCCTGACATTAACAAGCCGAGCAGCTGCTGCTGCCTCTTCGAGAGGATCACGGAACCTTGTGCTAATTATAGACAGAGCAACGTGGCTCTGGAAAGGAAGGTCTTTTTGAAATCTCATGGCCTCCAGTGATCATATTTTAGAGCTGTGACATTAACATAAACAGTCCATGGTAGGTGGGCAGGGTGAGAATGTGCCGGCCAGCACAGCCTCCGCACCCAGGCCTGCCAGATGGATGCTGCGGGAAAGATCATCTGGCCTGTGCGCCGTGGCCTGCTGGTGATACGACCACTAGCTGTGGCTGGAGGTTTAAATTTCGCCATTTCATCAGTTCTCAAGGCAGCTTGCAAGGCACACGTCACCGCTTGCATGTGAAAGATTAGGAAGCTTTCCCCTGGGTCCATAAGAAACGTGCTGAAGTTCACACAGCTGATAGGGGCAGGAGTGGGATTTGAGCCTAAGATTGCTTCCAAAAATGCGGTGAAGAACCAGGTTGATGGCGTAGCTGCTCTAAGTCCTGAGAGTGGGCTCAATGCAGCTGATGGAGCCGCTGGCAGGCCGGCATCGGGTCCTCATCGCTCCTGTCTGCCTTGTTCCCTCCCCCGACCCGCTGTCCACTGGTGCTGCGCCAGTCCTGAGCAGGCCAGTGCTGTAGGTCAAGCCCCATCCTGAGTAACAGGCGAGTGCTGGCCTCAGTCTCCCACAGGCCCAGCCTCCTCGGCCAGCCCTGTGCTGTGGAGCTGGCGTGGCCACTCTGCCTGTCAGTGTGAGCTGACAGCGTAAGCCTTCCGCGGGCTGTGTGCGACTGCCCCCTGCCCCTCCTCCGAGCTGGGTCCATTCCCCCAGCCTTGCCACACAGCCATGCTGGGCATCTGCCTCCACACACACACGGGCATGGATGGAAATGTGGCCTGACCCCCCCCCACCCATCCTCTTTCCTGCCACTCTGCCCACTCAGAGGGTAGGTGCTGCTCAGATCCGAGCCCACTCTGCCTGCTTGGACTCTGGATGGGGGCCGTGACCACTCTCCCTGGGCCCCAGGGAGCTCCCTCAGCTGAGTCCGCAAGGCTAGCAAGATGTTCCCTGTGATCCCCATCAGGGCCCTCTGATTGTCCTTGCTGGGCCGATGAGAAGGGAGGAAGGCCCGGGGTGCTCAGCCCCGTTGCTGGGGCTCCGTGGGGCTGGGGAGAAGGAGAGAATCGTGAGCAGAGCAGAGGGGATTCTTTTAAGAGGAAAGACGGAAAAGACTCAGGACTCAACTCTCTATTCCCTTACTCTGCTTTTATTTTTTTAATTAAACTTTATATACATGTGTGTATTTATTTAATATCTGTCTTCTCCCCTGTAAGAACAGGGACCCTGCTCACTGCTATATTCTAGCACTGCTGAGTCCTAGAGCAGTGTCCCCAGTCTGGTGCATGCTGGAAGCTCAACACAGAGTTGTCGAGTAACGGGAGGGAGGGAGGGAGAGAGGAAAGAAGGAGGAAGGGAGGCCTGTCCTCAAAGGTGGAGGGTCAGCATATTGTCCTTTGGAGTGTGGTGTCAGGACCCACAGACCTGGGATGATGTCCTGGCTTGGGGATAGGGGCACTTGCTGTCAAGGGCTCACCTGGAATGTGGAGGCCCTGACAAATGTTTGTTGAATGAATGAATCAACAGCCCTGAAAGGTAGGTGTTGCCATTCCCAATCTGCAGAGCAAGAAACTAAGGTTGCCAGGTGATTTCCACGAGATCACAGGCCCATCTGGGAAACAGCTGCACTTCCCATGCACGGAAGTTGTATTTTATGCCAATCTTGGCTACATTTCACATTTTATTTGGCTTTTAAGAAGTTAACTCATTTCTTGTTAATAAACAAACTAAAAGTGTATTTAAAAATCTAAGCTCACTTATGAAACCAACACTTGTTCATGTTGAGTTCACTGGCACCCAGATGACACATGATTTTAAGTTCTTTTTTGCATAAAGTTATCACCGAACTTGAAACAGATTATGGAACTGTGTTTATTTTTTTTAAAAAGCAAATTTCCAACAGCAAGTTGTTTGCTGAAAAATGTTTCCACTTATCGAGATACTTTGGTTTCCTGAAGTGAAGTGGACATCGTGTCCCAGCCACCAGCTTCCTTATAAAGCCAACACGGGAAGGAGTTCTTTTTTTCATTGAGACAACATCTGGATCTGAAATCCTTCATCAAGAGGCCATTTCTCCCCACTGGTCAAATTCAAAAGACCTCTGAGCACCTGCTGTGAATTTTCAATGAATTTTTGTGTTGAAAAACATCGTCAGATTTGGAGCTGTGTATATAACACTGAGGTTTACAGTAACTACTGATAAAGTTGCCAAATATCACTTTAGGAAGCATGGTAAGATTTTAGAAACTGAGCCTGGACGAAGACACTTCTGTAGCTAGCCTTGTGCTTCACAAAAGGATAGTGCTAAGGCCTGTCGGGAACTGCAGGCAGGCCACTGGAGGACAGTGGCAAGGAGGGCTTCGGGCCTAGGGATCGTCCAGGGAGACTTAGGCCGAAATTGGCCCAGAACACAGGCCTAGAAAATAAGACCAACCGTATGTATGTCATGGAGTTAGAGAGTTACTTCTTAGGCAGTAAACCTTGACCAGCAGATAGGCCCAGAGCGAGCCCTGCAGATCCAGAGGTATCTGGCTCAGAGAGGTTGGGACACTTGCCCAAGTTCACACAGCTTCTAAGTGGGGAGGTGAGATTCAACCCCAGTTCTAACCATTTTCACTCCCTCCATCACCCCAAAGTTTCCAGTAACAAACCATTGTCTCCTGAGTGAGGCCTGCGCCTCCAGGGTGTGCTGGCAAGCGGAGAGAGCTGTGTGGAAGGACAGAAGGAACAGCAGAGTACCGCCAGCCTTGCCGCTTGGCCCAGAGGCCTCGCTCCCAACACAGACACTGTCCCCTGCTATTGCCTTCCGACCCTCCCTCAGGGGTGTGTGCACTGCACTCGTGGGCCCCGGGGGCTTCTGATGCAGCAGGTGGGGTCCTCTCACAGACGAACTCCAGTGTGTGTCCAGTGCTTCCCAGGTGCTGACGGTCTCTGGCTGCACTGCTGGGTGGCAGGGGGCCCGGGGGCTGATGTAAATTCATTCTTCTGACAAATAGTTATGAAGCCCTCACTATGTCCCACCCATTGTTTCAGGCTCTGGGGTATGGCGGTGCAGACAAGATACGAGAATCCCAGCCCTTAGATAACTTACACTGTGCAGGCACTATGGCCCAGGGGTAACCCTCACAGACCCTGGGGCCAGACAAGCCCAGATTGAAACCTTGGCCTACCATTTACCAGCTGGTCGCTCAGGGCAAGCCACTTAGCATCTCTGGGCCTAGGTTGCCCCGCCTGTAAAATGGGGATCTTAGTAGGACCTGCCTCACGGGAGGTGCTGAACGATCAAATGAATTCTTCTGTGGAAAGTACTCAGAGCAGAGCCTGGGCCACGTGCGCTCCGTGGAAGCGTGGCATGTTGCTGGGGGGGGGGGGCGTAGGGGGGCATGGGGAGGACCCACAATCAGCAACCCAGGGAGTCAAATTCGTGCTGTGAGTGTGAGAAGAGCCGCAGAGGAAATGGGAGAGCAGGGAAGGAGGCACAGGGAAGGCCTCAGGTTTGAAGGAGGCAGGGACAAGAGCATTCCTAGAAACAGGAACAGCGCACACATGGGTCGCAGCCTCTGCCTAGTGTGATCTGCTCTGTAAAGCTGAGCTGTATCATTTTCTTTCTTCTTTTCAGATTAAAAAAACAATAGGAGCTCACACGCCTGTCCTGCACCCACAATCGTTTCAGGCCCCCTCCGTGGAGACCCCTGTGTGGGAAGAATGGCCCCTGCGCTCACAGGTCGCCAGTGGGGCTCAGCGGAGCAGCTGCCTCCTCCTGGGGGTTCTCCCTGTCCCTGTCTGGGTCCCCTGAGGCTCCCTCACTGACAGCACGGCAGGTGTGTCGGTCACTCTCTCGAGACACGGAGTCCCTGGAGGGCAGGCCCAGGCGGCCACCCTCTGCGCTCCGGTGCGTGAAGGAGACCCTCGGCGGCGCGGCTCTCCTGAGATTTTCCCCGAAAGACGCCCCGCACGGCGGCGCCTCCCTGCGGCGCCTTCAGAGGCCGCTTCCGGAGCCGGTGAAGAAACGGTTCCTCTAAGTGGCCCTAAGTCCCTCAGGCCATGGAGGCGCTCTTCTCGGGGGACACCCCAACCTCGCGCTCTCCGGGGACAACTGCCGCCAGTCCCGGCTGCCCTCAGAGGCTCGCGCCGTGTGGCTGTGTCCAGCCGGGGCCACCTCTCGGCTTGGCCCTGATGAGAATTCCCGGGAGTGCAGGCCTGCGGCGCCCCGCGGGACACGCGCCCTCGCGGCCGAGTGAAGTCTGCCCTTCCCGCCTCGTCATCGCCACGCGCACGTTCAGGGCACCGTTAACGCCACCGCGGCATCTCCTGCAAGACGCTGCCGCTGGGCCTCAGAGCACGCAAGTGGCTTTTCCTCTTTTTAATCACAGTTGGCAGTTTGCACCATCTGCGCTCAGCCCTGGGAATTCGCGACAGGTGCCTCTGAGCAGTTCCCCCAGAGCCCATCACCAGCGTCGCCTGGAAAAGAAGGGAAATGTGTTCCCCCTCCCAAACAATGTGTGTAGAGAAAGCAAGCCGAGTCTTAGGTGTCAGCCAACTCTCCTCGGTTCGGTCCCTCTCCAAAGAAGTGAGAGAGCGCAGGGGTTCTCCCTGGTAGGAGCGAGCAGGACAAGAGCCTGGAAACCTGGCACGGATGCCCTGGATCACACCTCCTCACCTGAGCTCCTCACTGAGCTACGTCCTGTGGAAAAATGGCCCACCTCCACACAGGGGCTGGGCGAGGGGGCAGGGGGGATGAGTGTCCTTTGGCACCACCACTCTGATCCCTCAGAGTGTATCCACAAAGGGGCTCATGGGAGCATTGGGGGTCCATGGAACGAGCATGGTGACCCTAGGATGAGGAGGTTTGGGAGACTGGGAAGATAAGGGGATAATGTGGACCCCCTCCCTGTGAGTGGCCTGTGGACTTGCATACCCCATTCACAATGCCCCCACCAGTGACCATCACGTCTCCCCTGAGAGGCAGGTGACCTTGCCCTTCACGGGGCACACACTTCTGTCGGCCTCTCGGCCTTCCCCAGGATGTCAGAGCATATCCTAGAGCGGGAATCCCATTGTAGCGTCCCCTGGGAGCCATCCTTTCCGGTCCTGCTTGATCCATCCACCTCCAGGGAGATAGCAGCCCTTTGACATGGCTGCAGCACAGCACAGGACTCTTTCTAGAACCTGCTCAATCCTTTGTCTCATGCTTTCCTCTTTTTTCTCTTATTCCCACTGATGCTTTTCTGTTTTGATTGGAGTGGCCTCCCATCCCCACTGCCTCCTCCCAGGGCCTTTCTGTCCCCCTAGGCCTTTCCTCCACGGAGAACCCTCTACTTCTCAGGAGGAGGGGGCATGAGGGTGGGTCCTCCCAATGCTAAGATTCCAGGATGGCTGAGAACATCACAGGCTGGATCCTCCTCAGAACACACTCTGGGGTTGCGTGGGAGGGGAGCTCCACCTCCCTCTGCACGGTCTCCCTGCCTCTGGGAACTGGGAACCCCTCAGGACTGCAGAAGGATAATCCAGCCCCAAGCCCTGCCAAGGGTCAGGCACCAGGCTCAGTGCCTGCAGTTCCGGGCACCGAGTCCTGCGTGGCTCACCTCCCCTTCTCCTCCAGAACATTTCGCGGTCCAGAGCATCGACTACCAAAGGAAATGGATTCTGAGAGGCCTGAATTGACTCCAGGCAGTGCACCTGAGCATATACTGGGCAGAAAAGTCCAGTGGGGGAGCTAGGCTAGAAGAAGGAAGAGGCACCGAAGACAAGAAGAAACGGGGATGGGGTGTTAGCAAGGTGGCCCCAGAGTGAGGAGGACCCTGGTGACAGGCCTCACCTTCATCGGTCAGCGGGCCAGGGCTGTGTGAGCAGGGGGGAGCGGGCTCACAGATCCTGGGAACCGGCCTGCCCAATGTGTGCGTGTGCACACCCACCGGTGTGTCAGCCCTGACAGGAGGGAACCCGGAAGAGGGGACTTCAGCAGATGAGACCAAGCTCTTGGCACTTGTGTCCTGAGGCTCCAAGGACCACGGCAGGCCTGGCCTGCAAGTGGCAGGGTCTCCGTGTGACCACGGGTTCGGGGAGCATGAGGAGCCGGTGGGGTGGCCAGGTTGTAGCATGAATAGGGAGCAGGTGTGGGGAGGCCACAGACAGCAGGACAGCGGGTCTCTCCTAAGAGGTCTGGAGAACAAGAAGCCAGACTGCCAGTGGGGTCTCTGTGTTGTCTCCCCAAAAGCTTCATGGAGGGCACCTGTGTGTTCAGCACTGCCCACACAGCCCTCTGCCAAGCCCTTGCAGAGGCATCTTGGCCCTGCCGAGGGGCTGGGTGTGAGGAAGGGAGACCCTGGAGCTCACGGCAGAACCTGCCAGAGGAACAGAGAGCGCTGGAAGTCCTGGGTGGCCCAGGGGTGGGGGCAATGGAGCAGAGAGGTGGGACTCAGAGGGTGGGGAACCCCGGGCCAGCAGCAGTCGGGAGAGGAGGTCAGCACAACTCAGAATATCGCTCAGGAGACACAGAGAGCTAGACTCGGCCCTGCAGGCCAAGGAGAGGGGGTATTGGGGGGAGCAGAGGACATACTCTGCTGGGCCCAAAACAGCCAGAATGGGGCTCCCAGGGGAAGGAGAGAGGTGAGTCCACCCCATTTAGGGGGTCTCTGAGTCTTGTGGAAGCTTGAATTTGGGGCAAACGGACTCGGTGGAGGGCAGTGGAGGAGAATATGATGGAAGGACTCACTGGTCCCAGCACTGCTCTCGGGCCTGTACACGTTTTTGCTCTTCATCTCCACTTCGGCCCTCCAAGCTTGTTTTAGGGAGGAAGGCATGAGGAGACAAGGCAGGAAAAGGTCTTGTCACTTGTCTGGGGTCACATAGTGGCTTGGAAGGGGCCCCCAGAGATGGGGACTTATCTCGGTGTGTCCCCAAGCCCCATGCAGGCCATGGCGTCTCTAGGCAGTGGAAGGAGATGGTCCGAGGGCTGAGGGGCCCTCACGGGAAGGGCGCCCACCGGCCAGGACCCCGGCAGGCCTTCATGACCCTCCCACCTCCCCGCTCTCCCCGCCGACCTCCCCTGTGCTCTGGGCCCAACACGGTGCCAACCGAGGCTGCTGTTGCTGCGGAGGCAGAGAGCGTGGGTGCAGTGTCCCGGCTGGAAGCTGACGTGGGAAATTTCTGCTTGAGGGGAGCTGCTCAAACAGGCCAGTGGGCCCCTGGGTACCAGGCCTTGTTTGCCCACTGCCTCCTCTGGGGTAGGGCCTGCCTGGCTCCAGCAGTAGAGGCTTGAACAGTGGTCCTGCTGGCTGCCCTGTCTCGCCCCCCCTGGGGTGGCCCTGGTGGCCGGCCACTGCCCTCCAGGAGGACCAGAGCTCTCTGTGAAAGCGATTCCTTTGAAAGGCTCCTGGGAAACTGGGCAGCAGGGCCTGTGATCTTCATGCTTCCCGCCTTCCTCCTCCTCTGCAAAGCCCAGAGCTCGGGGGCGAGGGTGGGCACGATAGTGTTCCAGGGGACTGGGGAAGACGAACGCAGTGTGAGTCTGTCCATAGGCATGAGGGGCGGGCGCCGTGTGTGGGGTATGTAAAGTGGGTGCACCGTGCAGGTGAGGGAGCACATGGGGGTGTCTATGAGGCTGTAGCAGGGAGGTGTTTTCAGGAAATGGTGCTCTGGTGTGCTTGGAGGGTGGACATGTGAGGGGGTAGGAAGCCCACCCTCAGGGTGGTCTTAGCACCCAAGGCTGTACGTGCCGCTGTGAGGAGTCTGGCCTTTCTCAAGGAGAGAGGGGCCCTGGAGGTTGGGGAGAGTCAGTGGGAGTGAGGGGAGGGTGGGCGGTGTGTAGGATGCGTGGGTGCAGGAGAGCGCAGAGGCAGGGCGCCTAGCTGGGCCACTGGGTGCTTGTCCTGGTGGGGGCACGAAGACCCGGGCCAGGTCTCTGCGAGACGGGGAGGGGCAAGGGCCAGTGCCATGGGTTGGGGACATTGGAGGTCAGCAGGAGGACTCTGTGGCAAATTGAAGACAAGGAGTGAAGGCTGGCAGGGGTACCCAGATTAGGTGAGGCTGGGGCAGTGTCTGCATACAGTAGGTGCTTTTGAATTTGTTGACTGTGTGACTGGTTTGTTGCTGGTGCCAGTGAGCAAAGGGGGTCCTCAAGGGAGGTGTCAGTGTGTGTGTGTGACAGAAAGAGAGAGAAATGGTGCGTGCACGCACATCCTTTACCCGTCACCCCTGCAGTCCCCAGTCCAGGCCCCCTTCTGTCCCTCCCTGCCCCAAAGGACACATGTGAGTGAAGCTGCTTCATCAGCATGACCAGCAGGGGGCGCAGTGGCACCGTGTGACCCCCGCCTGGAAAGCCTTCCAACAGCTGGGATATGTATTTTTACAGTTTTGAGTGGGTGCCCGTCTCTGGCATCACTTAGATGGTAATCTAGCCCTGGTCCTAGCTGACAAACTGTCTCCACCTCATCACCTTCCATGCTAAGAATACCCCAGGTTGTCACACCAGGGGCAGCCTGGGGCTCCTGACCCCTCAGCCCCACTGGCCCCTGAGAAAGGCACACACCATCTCTGAGGAGAGGGCATCTGAGCAGAGTGTGAAAATAAAGCCAGAGGAAGGGGAGGTGTCCCCGTTCAGACAGTAAGAGCCCAGTGGAACGTGGAGGCCAGGGGGCTTCAACGGGGGCTTCTCCCAGAGCCCAGGGTGGGACACTCAGCACAGATTGCAGCCTGTGTCCCTGCAGGCTCTGTGGCCCCAGGGCCTCCTGGCAGGGGGTGGCTTGCTTGGGAGTGGGAAACAGCGGTCTGGGGTGTCATCAGAGACGGGGCACAGGGGCCCTGGAAACAGCTTCTGGGACCCTCGGTCAAGGCAGAGGCCCCAGAGGGGGCTGTCTCGTCTCTGCTCAGACATGTTACTCGCTGTACTGTGAGTTCATACCACATGAAGAGTGCTCTATCAAGGCAGGGGTGGGTGCAGAGTGGCCCAGAGGAGGGGTTCAGCCCAGCCTGGGGAGTTAGAGGCTTGCTGGGCACAGCTTCCAGTAGAAAGTATGTCTGAACTGGGCTCTGAAGGGTGAGTAGGAGTTGGTTGGGCCAAGTGGGAAGTGTTGCACGCTCTAGGCCTGTGTTACACAGGCAGGAAGGGAGCCAGGTGGGTGGGAGCAGGTGGTGGAAGGCCCAGAGGTCCACGGCAAGAGTTGAGGCAGACCAGCCCCTATGGGGTGCTCAGGCAGCTGCACCCACACATGTTGGACTCCAGGGCCAATGGGGAGGGGAGTTCATTCTAGGGCAAGAGGGTTGAAGGGGCCAGAGGTCGGTCCTTGCAGCCAGCTGGTGTTTCAAGACTTGGTCTTAAGACCAACCAAACTCTTAAATCTGGGCCCTTCCAGGGACAAAGAGCCCAGCTTCTCTAGAGCTGGGGATTCCATTCATAAAGTGGAAATGGGAGGGGGACAGGGGGGTGACAGTAACCCCCTGCAGGGCAGTTGTGAGGGTTGGATGAGATGATGTTTGTAAGCCCATCAGAGTGCCTCACACGGAGCAGGGTTCAGTAAATGTTAACCAGTGTTACTGTTATTCCAGGGTTCGCAGGTAGGGAAGCTGGGAGGCAGTTGAAGTCAGTTATCTAATTCTGTCCCTTTCTGTCTAGCATGAGGTAGTAGTGTTGTTATTTTATGGATGAAAAAGCAGGTCAGCCAAGCTAAGTCACTGGCCCAGGCAAAGTTCGGCAAAGCTGAGGTGTGGCACAGACACATCCGCCTCTCGCCACCCGAGGGGCAGGCCCACGCTGGGGCCGGCTGTGTGCCGGCCAAGGCCTCCTGGAGGGCTGTGGGCCTCGGCGGGGCAGGGTGCTCTGATCTGGTGGCCTGAGTGGAGACAGAAAGCAGCTGTGTTTAGACATCATCTTCAGCAACATCAGAGAGGGGAGAAAGACACCCAAGCAGACATATCATCAACAGCCTGGCCCTCCTGGGACTCCCTGTGGCTTGGACCATCCTACTGCCTCTGCTTTGTTTGTGGTCTGCCGTGCAGGGTGAGAGGCAGGAAGGGTGGCCCAGGTCTGCAGGCCAAGGGCGGGCTGACCAGCCTGGAGGCTGGAGGCTGCAGACTGCAGTGGGCTCCTGAGTGGGGAACATCTGAGTCCCTTGACGGCTCAGGGGGCGGGGGATGGAGGGCAGAGCATGTGACTCAGGCGGGGGCAAAGGAGGAGTGTGGGACCTGTGGAGAGGCCCCCTGCCGGCACTCAGGGTGGCCGGAGGCTAGGGAGTGGGTGTTAGGGGACACCAAACAGAGGTCGTGAATGTGGTGTGCCGGCCAGATTTGTCCTGTCAATGTATTTTATCTGGCTGACAGAGTGCTTCTCAAGGAATGTTTAATTATGTCCCAACATTTTCATATAAAAATCCAGATTTGAAGTTTTTCTTGAAAAAGTGGAAGATCTGGCTGCACTGTGTGAAAAGAGAGTGGCTGCCCAATCTAGTTGGTGAAAGAGTTACTGCAGACACCACCACTCTCTGTAGTGTTCCCTTTCACTGCTCATGCTCCCTGCCTGGGCCCTCTAGGCCACTCTGTTAACAGTCCCCCACCGCTGACAGAGATGCCCTCCATAAATGCTTGGCCCCTTGCCCATGACCCTCAATATGGCTGTGATCTTCTCTGCCCTGGAGTGAAGCATGGGAGACGTGACAGGCACCCCAGGTCACTGGTCTCAGTGCACTGAAAGCAGAGCCGGGACTGAATGTGGGGAGCAGAGAAAGAGGGCTCCCCATCCCCAGAGCCACTGATTCAGAGGGTTTGGGTCAGAACCTGGTGGGAGCAGCCACCACAGGACCAGACAGCTGCAAGTGGCTCGACCTCTGGCTTCTCTTAGGCTGGGAGAGAGAAGGCCAGAGCTGATCTGCACCAGCCACATCGCCAGCATGGGAAAACTCCATCCACCCGGAGGGAGACGTGGAGAAATGGCAAAATGAGGCTCCTGAGATTTCCAGAAGCTTCCAGACACACCACAAACTTCCAGGACAGACAGCAGACATCCAAGCAACTGTTCTTTACCCCAAGCTGAAGGGGAGGCAGGAACGGGAGAGGGGGAGGGCATGGGCACATACTCTGGGAGGAGCAGCCCTGGCTCCGTGGTGTCAACGAGGGGCATTGCAGGGTGAGAGGCAAGCACTGGGTCAGGCTCAGCTGAGCGATGGGGCAGCACCCGCCCCGGCATGCCCCCAGGTGGCCTTGGGCACAGAGCAACTGCTGCTGGGGGAAAATGAGCCTGGGGGTGATGTGGGGGGTGGAGATGGAGGAGAGAGATAGAGAGAGATGGAGAGGGAGAGAGAGAGACAGACACAGACAGAAAGAAACAGAGAGAGACAGATTCAGAACGAGATAGGGAGGGAAGCTGGGTGGCTGTGAAGGAGGCAGCTGGGCACCTTGCAGCCTGTGGGTTCTAGCCTGACTTGGGCCCAGCTGGGTGCCCATCCCCCTCCCCTGCAGACCTGACCACCCATCATTACCTACCCCCTCCCAGGGCCTGCTGCTCCTGGCTCCTGGCTGGTGCTGGGGGGCGGCCTGTGCTAAACATGACCAGGTGCTCAGGAACCCTCACTATGACGGCTGCTGCTCTGTCTCCTGCCGGTGGAGCCCTGTTTGCCAGGGAAAGCACGCCAGGAAGGCCTCTGCCAGCCTGCTGAGGTGCTGGGAGAAGACCATCACGGTTGGGTGGGCTTCTGCAGATGGCCAGTAAGGAGTGGGTGAGGCCAGTGTCTTCCTCAGCCGCAGGATCGTGCGGGAAGTCTCAGCCCCGTCTCTGAGTCCAGCTCAGTCCTCTGGCCCTGCCCGCCAAGAGGGGCCTGTCCTCGAGGGAGATACATCGATGATAAAATCCAAACCATATTTTTCTGTGTTGGAAGACTGAGCCGTGATAAATTTGGAAAGTAATAAATATCAGAGCTTTGCAGACCGTTTCCCGGCATCTCACAGCAGACTGGCTTCATGCAGCCCGAGTGGCGCGCCCCCAAATGCGTGCGGCCTGGACCGGGGGCTGCCGTGATCGGTAAAGCTGGGGACGTGGTCGGGAACGCCGAGTGCATTTCATTAGAGGCTGGGATAGTTTGGAAGCCCTTGACCAGGCAATGTGGGGGGAAAAGACTCCCATGGGAGTTGTGGCCAGAGCCAAACCATGGTTATTCACTGTGTGGTATTCCAGCTGCTTCCAAACCTGCCTTTGCCAGCTGGGACTTGGAGTGAATTATGCCTCCCTCCATGGATCTTAGTTTCGCAGCTTCTCCAAGATGTTGGCCGTTCTTCTGACTCCGACACTCTTCCGAGCAAGCTCGAGGCTGCACCCAGTGCTTCCCAGAGATGGAGCCTCTGATCAGAGGGTTCCTCCACCTCAGGCACTGGCCTGAGCAACACGTACGACTGAAGGCTGAACAGGCCCCTGGAGGGCTCTGCTCCACCTCATTTCTGTGCCTGTTAGTGCTGGCTTTGCTGGCTGGAGAGACATACAGAAACCTTTTTTTGTGTGTTTTTGTGTGTTGTCTGTGTGTGAAAGCCCCAGTAAGGGAGATCAGAGTGTGTGGGTGCAAAGCCTCTGCAAAGATGGGGTCTGCTGGCCACGCTGAGTTCAGGCACCTGGTTCAGGGGCCTTTCTCCCCAGCTGGTGGCCTCTGAAGTGCCCTGAGCCCACCTGTGCTTGTGACTTCCTGGCCTGCCCCTGAGCGGCCCTCTGCACCCTGCACAGGACTGCGCCTCTACTGTGACCTCTCTTGGCCCTCCTTTTTCTCTCTGGACACCCTCCTTCCTGGGATGGGGCCCCAGGGTTCCCCTGGCCAATGGAGACTTCCCGATGGCACTGAGTCCCACGGAGAGTCCCCTTGCGGGTGGCCGTTGCACAGAGGCCTCTGTGATGGGGACCCTAGCTGTGCTGGGTGATTGGCACCAGCCCCGTCCCTGTGCTGAGCACTGGGTCTGCTCACCCCCTCCAGGAGCTCAGAGGTGGTGGCCCAGCTCACGTCCTCTCCCACTATACACAGCACCACATATAAACCAGGCACACAGAGGCGCGTGCTACTTTTGGCTTCTTTTCCCTTCTTCATCTCTATTTTAACAAGTATGCCTGCAGACCATGTTGCATTTATCTATTTCCATAATCCCAGCATTATTTCAAAAGAGACTCCAGGAGACCAAAGAAGGTAATTTGATTTCAGGATGAATATTCAATGTGAATATTGACCTGTCCAACATAGAGTAGAGCCGTGACAGTCACCCTGGATGGAGTGGACTCGGTGTCCTCACCATGCAGTTCTCATGATGCACCGTCCCAGGAGAAGTGCTCAAGGGATAGAACTGGGGCCCTTGGAGATCTCTCAGTCCCTCCCTCTATAGAGATGAGTTTGTTGGCACGAGCTCTTGTTCTTTTTCTGCTTCCTGGCTCTCTCTAAGGTCCAAAGGACTCCCCAGCCCGAGGATGGGCATTTCCAGGCTACGCCCTCTTAGACATCCTGGTCCACAGGTCTCCACAGCTCTTGTGGAGGTGAGAACCAAGGAGACTGCCTGGTGGTGCCAAGAGGCTACATGCTCTAGCCCACCCACCACGGGGTAACTCCACGATAGAATGCAAGGAATCCTGTGAAAGTCTGCTCCAAGTTTACCAGCATTGCTGAATCCAAGTGTCGGGGCAAAGGCTCCCGGGGTCCTGGAGAAAGAAGGTAGGTGGGGCCCATTTCCTTGTCTGCTGAAGCAACTTTTTTTTTTTTTTTTGGTGAGGAAGATTGGCCCTGAGCTAATATCTGCCAATCTTCCTCTTTTTTTCCTGAGGAAGACTGGCCCTGGGCTAACATCCATGCCCATCTTCCTCTACTTTATATGGGGCGCCGCCACAGCATGGCCTGACAAGCGGTGCCTCGGTGCGCGCCCGGGATCTGAACCGGCGAACCCAGGGCCGCCACAGCGGAGCGCGCGCACTTAACCGCTTGCGCCACCGGGCCTGCCCCTGAAGCAACTATTTTTTTAAAGAAAGACTGAGGAGTACTAAGACGTTCTCCTGGGAGCAGATGTATCAGCCACCTAGTGCAGGTTTCTGATTTCCTTCTACAACTGGTTCATTTAAAAAATGCATTTTCTTCTGATTATCAAAGTCTTCTGTGTTCAGTACACACATGCGCACACACACACACACAGATAAATACATAAAGAAGAAAATAACAATCACGAATTGTACCACTCAGAAGCATTTTAGCAAATATTCTGGTAAGTTTCTTCTAGTTATGGATACCTAGCTGAGAGACACATAACAGAGGGATTTTTTTTTAAACACTGTTGCTATCGTATCATCATTGGGCCGTGTAATGTCGTGGGAACTTCATTTTGCTTACATATTTGCCTGCATTTCTAATCATTTCTATTCATACATTCCTGGAAGGGGAATCACTGGGCCGAAGGGTGTGAACACGTTGAATGTTTATTGCCAACTTCCAGAAAGTTTGAGTCACTTTACGTGCTCTCTGGGAGCCTGACAGTGCCCACCACCAGTCTTGAAAAGAGAATCAGGGCTGGAAATGACCCAGCAGTTAGTCTGGTGCCTAGATATCCAGGGACTAGAGGCCAGTGCAACCCGCACTGGAAGCAGGAGCTCCCCGGCACGGCCCTCTGCTGGAGCTTCGGGGCCAGAGTGCTCGCTCCCTGCAGGTAAGGCTCCACTCCTGCACGTTGTCCAGCTGGCTCTGCGTGCCCCTGGCCACGAGGCAGCATCCCACCTAAGGCCGTCTGCGTCGTGGGCGGGTGCCGTGCCCATCCCTCCATTGCCCACGTCAGCCATGGCAGACCTGGGTCCTAGTACTCCTTACTCAATTTGGGGGACTTCTTTAAGAAAAAGAACACAAAAATATGAATACGAAATTAGGTAGAAAAGTGAATATTGATTTAAAATGAAATAAGAATCACAATAAATTGCAAATTTAAAAAAAGCTGATAAATAACATAAACATCACAAAACCCTTCAAAAACATAATTTTTACCGACTTTTGGACATACTTCTATAATATTTTCCTTACGTTTTTGGCTGAGTGTTCTTTGTTCTCTTCATATGACAATAATTTTTTGTAGTCATAATAAAAAGATAATTCAATCTTTCTTCAGGGCATGGCTGATCAAAAATAATGAAAACTTTTTTTGGTAGTCTAGAAAAACTGCTTTCAACTTCATTACTCATTGTTAATGAAAAGTAAATTATAGTGTTATTAAATTTGGGGAACACTTGTTTCACATTTCTATCATATCTGAGCTGTAAGAATTAGGGCATTTCAAGGTTTCTGCATGGTTATCAATCTTAAATACTCTCTGAATGACAATATTACATCTATGTCCATGTTATAATGGCATTTATGAGTTTTGTGTTTTCTTTGTTGTCAACTTTGGTCAATTCAGCAAGAAATTTAAATATCTTCCCAATATCTTCATAAGACACACTCCTCTTAATTAATTATATTACTGAACACCCCAAGAGCCTATTTATTATTTTTATTATCGATTTATCTATTCCTCTTCATGCTAAAATCTGAACATTTAAAAATATAATTAGATTAACAATAATTTATGTTGATTCCATTGCTTATCTTTATAACTTGTCATATAGTTCATTAATTTTTACCTGATTTTTTTCTCTTAATTAAAATTTAACCAGGACAAAATCATATTTCTGTCCACATTGGAAAACTATAACTTCTCGTATTTTATTGCAACATTTTAAAAACACCTTTCCAAATTATAGTTTAAATAATATAGCCCCACTACTCAGCCATAAAAAAATATGAAATCTTGGCAATTGTGGCAACATGGATGGACCTTGAGGGTATTATGCTAAGCCAAATAAGTCAGACAGAGAAAGCCAAATACCATATGATTTCACTTATATGTGGAAGATGATAAAACAGCCACAAACAAACACATAGACACAGAGAATAGATCAGTAGTTCTCAGAGTAGGAGTGGGAGGGGGAGGGTGAGAGGGGTAAAGGGGCACAGGTGTATAGTGACGGATGGCAGCTAGACTTTGGGTGGTGAACATGATGTAGTCTACACAGAAATCGAAATATAATCATGTACACTTGAAATTTGTATAATTTTATAAACCAATGTTATCTCAAAAAAAAAAAAAGACAAAAATTTGGGGAAATTCTAACACTGCGTCAAAGTCTCTGAGAGTAGGGCCTAGGAATCTGTGTTTTGGAAAGCATGAATAAAAAAATTAAAATATATGTATATTCCGGTTGAACTTCTCCTTAGCTGGATCCCAAAATGCCTGAGGCCCCACCAGTGCTACCCGTTGCGGGTAGGGGGTATATGTGACAGAAGGCAAGCCCCAGTGCAAAGAGAAAACTACCTTACTTACCTGCATTGCTAGGACCCTCCTGAGTCTTTAGAAGGGGCTCCCATAAATTGGCGGCCTGTCCTGGAAGCACCATTATCTTGAAGGTACATCCACCTCTGGCATCAGTCCTGGCTTGCCCCCCTCCCCACCATTCTGCCTTTTGGAATCTTTATCCGAAGGACTTTTTGCCTTTCTACCCCAAAGCCCTCCCTGGGCACTGGCCAGCCCAGGAGACAAGAGATGGGTGACTGTGGCTTTAGCAGGCCAGGTGTGACGGGCTCCACCACGCTCATTGTTCAGCTTCCTCAGGGCAGCTAAGAAGACATTCCCAAGAGACAACAAACCTGCTCCCTTGTGTTGAGGAGTGCCCACAGATCTGTGATTGTGCATGGGCTCAAGAACTAGGAAGAAGGCCCTGGATCTGTCTTATGCTTTTTATTTATTTATTTGTGAGGAAGATCAGCCCTCAGCTAACATCTGATGCTAATGCTCCTCTTTTTCCTGAGGAAGACTGGCCCTGGGCTAACATCCGTGCCCATCTTCCTCTACTTTGTATGGGACTCTGCCAGAGCATGGCTTGCCAAGCAGTGCGTCGGTGCGTGCCCAGGATCCTAACTGGTGAACCCCGGGCCGCCGCAACGGAGTGCGTTCACTTAACTGCTTGCACCACCGGGCCGGCCCCTGGATCTGTCTTATGGATCTAGCTATCTTACAAACTCTTTAAAATAGCTTTAGGTTTATTTTTGTCTTTAAAAATCAATATAATTCAAGAAAATGAGAAGACAAGCCACAGACTGGGAGAAAATATTTGCAAAAGACTTATCTGATAAAGGACTTATGTAAAATATACAAGTACTCTTAAAACTCAACAATAAGAAAATGAACAACCTGATTGAAAAATGGGCAAAAAATTACACATACTGGATGATTCTAACTATATGACATTCTGGAAAAGGCAAAACTATGGAGACAGTGAAAAGATCAGTGATTGCCAGGGGCTTGTGGGGAGAGAGGGAGGAAAAGGAGGAGCAGAGAGGAAGTTTAGCACAGTGACAATAGTCTATGATACCATAATGGTAGATACACGTCGTTATACATTTGTCCAAACCCACGGAAGATACAACTCCAAGAGTGAACCCTAATGTAAACTACAGATTCTGGGTGATAATGATGTGTCAATGTAGGTTCATCAATTATAATAAATGGACCATTCTGGTGGGGGATATTGATACTGGCGAAGCTATGCGTGTGGGAGCAGGGGCATATGGGAAATCTGTACTCTCCACTCAATTTTGCTATGAACCTAAAACTTCTCTGAAAAATAGTCTATTAAAAAAATCAATCTATTTGATGTTTTTTAACTTATTTAATAGCCATTTCCAAGTAATCCATTCAATCGATATTTACGAACCTTGCTATATGCTAGACCTGTGCGAGGCCCTGGGGACGTAGTGAGAAACAGGCTGGAGAGGCTCCTGTGTTCAAGGTGCCAGAATCCCGCAAGGAAGACAGGCATCCAGGAGCACGAATAACAAATTAAAATTACAGTCGCAGTAAGTGCTTTTTCAGTTGTCCTTTATTTCACAGGAGCAATGAATAGGGTGACTGAAGCTAGTCTAGTGGGTGAGGGGTCTCCCCTAGGAAGTGGCCTCGGAGACCAGAAGGGTGGTTGGAGCTGCTCAAGTGGAGAGTGGGAGCAAGAGGCCAGGGAGAAAGACCCATGTGTGGAGGCCGGAGTGGGAAGGGGCGGGCTCTGAGGTTTTGAAACAAGGATCCTGTGCCTGTAGCTTATCTTGCAAAGGAGTGACCATTCCCTGCAGAGGGGGCAGGGCTAGCCTTGCAGTGCCTGGGGGCCCATGCCGGGGATCTGGATTTCTCTCCAAATGCATCGAGAGGACTTGAAGGGCTTTAAGTGAAGGACTGTAATGATCAGATTTGTGTTTCAAAAATACCATACGGGCTAGTTCGCAGAAGGGGTTTGATGGGGGCAAGAGTGGCAACGGGTGCTAGTTAAGTGGCCATCGCAGTAACCCAGGCAGGGAAGCTTGTTGACCTGTGCAGAGGAAGAGAAGTGGACGGGGCCTGGAGATCTCCTCAGGCCAAGAGACAGGAGATAGCCAGGGAGATATGGCATGGTGTTACCGGCCTGAAGGAGGAACAGGCCTGGGAAAGAAGAGGAGGCGGTGACCGTGGACCTGCCGAGTGAGACAAGCCTGGGCCGCCTGCATCTGGAACCTGCACACAGTCTGGCCTGGAGACATAAATCTGAGCAGATAGAAGGTAATTGGAGCCATGCGGCGGATGAAATCATCTAAGGGGAATGTGTGGGCTGAGAAGAGCAGGGAACAGGGCCCCGATTGCTGCCGCATCTGTGGCCGTCGGGAGACAGAGCCAAAAGGATTCACTGGGATTATCGGCGACGTGATGGACAGCAAAATCTAGAGCCCATGCTTTGCTGGATGCTCCCCAGGTGACACAGGCCTCCCACCAAACAGTGTCCCTCTGATTCCTCACCAAACCCTGAGAGGCGAGCGTGCTTACACCCACCGGGAGGCTTTGCCATGCAGAGGAGGGAGAGCGGGACAGGAATCACAGAGACGGAGGCTCAGATTCACAGGGTAATAGTCTCGACCCCAGAGAGCTGTGGGGATCAGATGACACGGTGCATTTACAAAGCACCAGGCACGGCGCCTGACACATGACTGTCGTGGCTTTAAGGGACTCGTAAATAACACACCATTGCTCCACTCCTCTGCTCACATCCAGCTGAGAAATGAGATGCAGGAGACGGATCACCGGAGGGGAGCGACAGCATCATTGCCGGCCCGGCTGATAGACAGCAGGCCCCAGCTTTGTGGTCCACATGGGTTGCCCACCTTCCCACACCCTGCCGCCACGCTCCCTGTCACCCCTGGGGCAGCCCACCTGAGAGACGGAGTGGGCGGGCAGAGCAGTCAGTCTTACAGACCCACTCAGAGCAGAGAGAAGACCAGGAGGGAAGGAGTCTTCAGGTGGGCTGCCTTTTGATGGCTCCACCCCACCCAAACTAGAACTGGGGGCAGGGCTGTCACCCACCACCAGGGGCGGAGGGGAAGGAGGCATGGAGGTCTGGAGTGGGAGGAGACAGCTAACAAGCAGCAGAGTGGGAATTTGAACACAGGTGTCCTTGCTCTAGGCCAGCCTGACAGGTGCACGTGGTTTTTGTAGCTGAAGGCTGGGCTTGGTGCCCCATCCTGTCCTGGCCTCGTGGAGTTCTGGGTGGGTCCTGGGTGTATCTTGGCATTGGAGTGGAGGGTTCTAGCCTCTTTTCCCAGGAAGCTCTTCTCTCTGACCTCTGCTGGGGATCCGCACGTTTGGCTGGGGGAGCAGCTCTTGGCCACCTCCCAACTCTACTTTAGGTATTGTTGTCCGAGTCAGGAGGTGGTGGCTCTTTCTGCCCCACTGGTTATGTCTGTCGCAAATCAGCTGTGAAGTCTGGGTCATGGCTGTCAGAACCTGGGGACCAGCTCCTTTCCATCTGGTGTTTGGGCCCCACGGAAATGACCATGGTGTGGGTGGGGTATGTCCACCGGGGCACCTCCAGCTGGCTGTGCCCTGGGGACCAGAAAGGTAAACCCTGGCCCCCATGGGGAGCTCACCCACTTTGGTCTGTTTGCAGCTCAGTACAGCTCAGCCTGCCAGACATCCCAGCACCCGACACACTCACCCCGTCTGTCTCCAAAGTCTCCTCTCCCCCTGCTGAACTCCCCTCTCTGTCCAAGGAACTTGTGCCATTGTCCGTCCTCCCCAGAGCACACATCTCAACCGTCAGGGCCGGTTATGACAGCTGGCCCTGGTACTGGATATCTGGAACACAGAGAGGCAAACCCCAAAACGTATGTCTGTGTGTGTGTCAGGATGGGGAAGGCAGAGTGGAGTTCCAACTGGGATTCCCTGTCCCTATCCAAGCCCAGGTGAGGCGTTCTCACCTGCCTTTCGTGCCAGGTCAGGCATCAGTCGTTCGAATTAATGGCAAGAATAACTTGCATGGCAGGTAGCTGTCCTGTTTTATTAATTTGTGGTACTTCTGCCAGGCTGGGAGAATTTCAGTCTTGGTAATATTGGAGACGCCCCCTGCATTCTGAGCTTACGAAGGTCCCGGGGGTTCCACACGGAGCAGGACACTGGGACAAGGCCTCCAGCCCACTGGTTATGGCGGGGATGCTGAGGTCCCAGCCTGCATGGTCTCCTCAAGCCCAGACGCCCAATGTGCTCTGGACCACAAGGTCACAGCCACCTATGCCGGAGCGGAAAATGCCGTGCCTGGGTGGGGCCTCCCTCACAGCCACTCCCCACAGAGGTCCTGTCGCTTCCCTGTGGTGTTGACGTCAAGCTGGGCAGGGTCTCCTCTGCTCTGGAAACTCTGGACTTCTGGCTCCCTCTCAGTCTGGGCAATCTCTCCTCTTTCCCTCACAGCTTCAGCAGCTAACTCCCTTCCTCCTACCATCATACCTTCAGGCTTTTGAAGAACACAGGCCAGGAATGGGGACCGTCTCTGGGCAGCTTCTGCTTCCTGCCCTGTTGCAACCCTCCCAGATGCCGACTTCAAGCCTAGAACAGGAGAGAGACCCGACAAACTCACTTCTCAGTCAGTTATCCTGCCGACCCGGCATTGGTCTGTCCCCACTTGATTTCACTGCTTTCCTATCTGTGACCTCCATGCTTCTCTGTCAGATAGAATGGGGGAGCTGGGGTCTTTGGGGGAACCTGGGGGACACTGAGCCTCAGGCAAACTTCACACAGCAATTACTGGCAAAGGTAACTAATTGCAAACATGGTTTCTTTTTGAAATCCCTGTTGTGTACAGAGAGGCCCCACATGAGCTGTCGGCTTTGGGTTGTTATATTGCACTGATGGCAGAATTCACAAGAGGAGCTGGAGATCTGCGACGGGCTTCTCCACTCTGCTCCACAAAGTTCGTCTTCCTGGGTTTTCTCCCTGCCGTGGGGCTTGAGTTCTAACCCAGTGGGCCCCCTGGTCTCCCCAGTGCTCAGACGAGATGTCTCTTCTTCCTTGCACTCCACTGTCCCTCCCTGCTCCATGGCCTTGTCTCCCTTCTGCTCCCCACCAGGAAGCTCCCACCCTGGCCTCCTGCTGGGGGTCAGTCATTGGGTTTCCCCAGCTCCCTGCTAGGAGGAGGGGAAACTCAGGCCTGGACCCTGGAGTAGAGCAAAGAGGACCGGGGGTCTTGACAGCGCCTGTCCTGAGCAACGGAAAGATGTTCAGACATTTCACCCTCCTCTATCAACAATCCTGTGGGCACCCCCAGACCTTATTATACCAAAAGAATGTCTTTCTCTGCCATCCTACCAGTGTGTGTGCCTGACCCAAAGGGAGGAAGGGGAAAGGAGAAAAGAAAAAAACTGCCCATTCTATAAAAACAAACAGGGATATATTATGAAGGAGAATCAAAACTTGTGCATGAATTTCAAAGACAATATGCAAGACTTCAAAAAATTTTCTGGATCACAGCCCTTTTTCTGTCTGTGCCCCAAATACCCAAAGTTCCTTATCCACTCACAGGAGATATGTTGGTTAAAACAGTTTGAGGGCCGGCCCCGTGGCTTAGCGGTTAACTGCGTGCTCTCCGCTGCCGGCGGCCCGGGTTCGGATCCTGGGTGCGCACCGAGGCACCACTCCTCCAGCCATGCTGAGGCCGCATCCCGCATACAGCAACTGGAAGGATGTGCAGCTATGACAGACAACTATGTACTGGGGCTTTGGGGGAAAAATAAATAAATAAAATCTTTAAAAAAAAAACCTCTTAAAAAAAAAAAACAGTTTGAAATGTGCTGACTTCACACATTTAATCGTTTCTTTGTTGTTTCTTTTTTTTTTAAATTTATGTTTATCAAAGTCATACATGTACAGAGTTTTAAAAGTTACATGGTTCTGCAAGGCTTTTAATGAAAAACAGCATTTCTCTTTCCCTCTCCGGATTTTCACTCCCCAGAGGCCATCACTTTGAATTCTTCTAGCTGATTTTCTGGTACTTTCCTCCTTACTTTAAAAGAACATGCTTAGACTGCCATTTCTTGATTTTCCAGTTTAGATGTTATTTAATGAATTCCTACTCTGTAGCTTTTTTCAACCACCTTCCCCCTACCTCAGCCTCTGTCACGGTAGTTAGAGTGTAATTTTGGGCCAAATCAATATTCGGTATTTACCTAGTTAGCCTCTGTGTTCACACTATTTACAGCTAAACCATGCAGTGCACGTTTCCTATTTTGTACAACTTTTTGTTTTGCTTGGCATAAAGGGTTGCCAAGTTTTCCCTTTGTTTTGTGTTCTGTCACTATTCACCCCTAGACTCTGGGCTGAAGGGGCTCTCCTCGAAGTGTGTGTAGATATATCTGCTGATGGTTCAGTTCCTTCCCTGTGACACCCCTCCCAGAGCCACCCCCTCCAGTGCAGGCTGGCTGCTTTCTGCGCTCAGCCCCTCTGTGATCTTGGGGTCCTGGGGACCCCCTGACTTCCTTGTGTTGGGTCCCTGTTTGCTGAATCCAATGGCCTCTCTTGGTTTTCTCTCTTGTTTTGGAGAAGCACCTCCTCCAATAGCTTCCTGAGGAATGTTCTGTGTTAGGGAGGTGTTCTGAGAACCTGTGCATGCAAACATTAGCGATTCCACTCTCAGATTTGATTGGCAGCTCGTTGGAGATTGTCGACCCTCTGACTTTGGAGCCGTTGTCCACGGCCTTCTGGCTCCCAGAGCTGCTGCTAAGAAGTCAGATGTGGTTCTCATCTCTTTCCTTCACGTGTGGCCAGTTTCCTCTCTGGAATCTTTCAGAGTTTTCTCTTTATCCTTGGGGTGCTCTGGTGTGTCTCCTTTCACATGCGGGTACTCAGTGGGTCCTTTCAAACTGGAGACTCATGATGGTTACTCATAATCTGGTAGATTTTCTGCCCCACTTCCTCCTCCCCCCCATATATTTTCTCTATTTTCTTTTCTAAACCTTTCTGTTTTTCAATTATGGACCTCCTGGGCTGATTCTCTAATTTTTGTAGTTTTTCTCTCTTAAGTTCTGTCTCGTTGTTTATGTTGTGTCTTTTGGAAGATGTCTCTTAACTTCTCTGTTGAAGCTTCTTTTTTGCTATTGTTTTGGATATCTGCCATTTTAATTTCCAAGAATACTTTTAAAATTCTGAATGATCCTTTTAAAATTTGCTGTGTTATTTTTTAAGCATCCAGTTCTCATTTCACGGATGCTTGAAATATTTCCTGGAGATAGCACTCATCATTACATATATATGTATATATGTATATATATATTTTTTCTTCTGCTCCTTGAGTTGTCTGTTTCCTCTAAGTTTTTTCAACTCTTTGTTAGCTTCTGTCTCTGACTTTATGTGAAGAGTGAGGCTCTAACACACATCTGTGTGTCCGGGTGGGGCTTTGCTGGAGGAAGACTGAGCTGGGCCATTTTATTAGGGGGCTCCAAACTGCCAGTGTCTACACGAAGTCTACTGGGCTGGCCAAAATCCTGCTTCAGGATTGTAAGCTGGGCTCCTAGTCCTCAGGGTGAGGGAGGGGCAGGCTGCGGGGCTCAGCGCTCACTATGCTGACTTGCACTTCATCCCCATTGTCAGCCTGGTGCCCTCACCTGCCTCTGTGCCTCTGGTTCCTGAGCCCAGAGCCCCCTGGTTTCCTCTCGCTAGAGAGTAGAGCCCTGTCTTCTGCCAGGATGATGGGAAGGTAGTTTCTCAGATTGGGGTAAGGGACCACGGATCAAATTATTCTCGCAGGAGTTGTTAACCAATCCTCGTTTGCAGCTCCACCCACACTGCCCCCTGCAGAAGTACCGCCCCGATCCCGGTCCCTTTCTGCTGCTCTGGCAGACTTTGAGTCCAGGCTTCCCCCACCACCTGATCAGACTTCAGCCTTCCCAGATCTGCTACATCCTGACCACTCATGCCGCTGCTTTCCGGGTTCCAAGATTGCTTTATGGTTGCTTCCTCTCCGTTTTCTTTGTGCATCAAAGTTTTTGCCTTTTTTCTCCCTCGTTTACTGTCATTTTACTGGACTTTCAGGAGGGACTAGAGATAAACACGCCCAGGCTGCGCAAGGTGCTGGGAGCCCACGGGCCTTTCTTTGCTTGGTCGCCACTGGAGACTCCTCCCATCCCATCCTGCCCTGCCCCTGCCCAGCCCGGGGCCCAGCCGCCCTGTCTCCCTCTGCCTCCCACGTGGGTGGGAGGTGAGTGATTAGATAATCTTCTCAGCAGGCCCTGATTCAGGGGTCCACTCTTAGACCCGGGGGGGGGGGGGGGGGGGGGTAGTTGGCATTTATTGCCCTTATCTTAGTGGTCTGTTCAAATTCTTTACCCATTTTTCTATTGGATTGTTTTCATCTGTGATTCGTAAGAGCTGTTTTCGGCTAATAATCCTTTGTTTGTTAGAAATTACTCATGCTATTTGTTTTTTAACTTTATGTTTTGATCTACGGAAGTTTTTAAGTTTCATGAGATTAATCTGTCAGTTGTTTCCCTTACAGCTTCTGGGTGTTGAATCTTCCTTCCTGGGGAAGGGAAATCCCACCCTAAAGTTGTAGAAAATAATCTCTTATTTTCCTAAAATTTTATGGTTTTGTTTTTTCATTTAGCTCTTTTATTTTTAATTTTTTTCCAGTTTTATTGAGATATAATTGACATACAATGGAGGGTATAGTTCAGGGATAGAGAATTTGACTGCATTTAACATTATTTTTATTACAAAAAGTGCATCATAATGTAGCAACACACAGCTATGGAACAGAACAAGTTTCTGTCTCTTGTCTCTTCTCTACTAGGCCGGCTCCCTCAGGTGACCAACGTCAGCAGTCTAAGGTCTGTCACACCCTTCTTTATGCTCATCCAAATATGTATTCAAATAGGTGAGATTTGATTTTGTTTTGTTTTACCACTATGGGGAGATGATATTTAAATACCTCTGGAACTAATTTCTTTAATATAGATTTTATTGTAGTATTTTAAAAAAAAATATATATTTTTTGTGAGGAAGATTAGTGCTGAGCTAACATCCGATGCCAATCCTCCTCTTTTTGCCAAGGAAGACTGGCCCTGGACTAACATCCGTGGCCATCTTCCTCCACTTTATATGTGGGACGCCACCACAGCGTGGCTTGATAAGCCGTGTGTAGGTCGCTGCCAGGCATCCGAACCTGCGAACCCTGGGCCGCTGAAGCAGAGTGCACAAACTTAACCACTGAACGACCGGGCCGGTCTCTAGCCCCAGTTTTATTTGTGATAAAATTTGTACACAATTTTATCACATGTGTGGGTTCATGGATCCACCACCACAGTCAGTTCCATCACCATCGGGATCTCTCTTGCTGCTCTTTTATAACCACACCCACTTTCTTCCTACCCAACCCCCCTTACACACACACCTTCATCACCTTTCTCTCATCCCTAACCCTTGGCAACCACTAATCTGTTCTCTATTTCTATGATTTTGTTATTTCAAAATGTTGCCTAAATGGAACATACAATGTATAATTTTGAGGATTTGATTTTTTCACTCAGCATGATTCTCTGGAGATTCACCCAGGTTATTGTGTCTCTCACTGGTTCATTCCTTGTTGCTGCTTAGTGGTATTCCACAGTACAGATGTACCACAGTTTGTTTAATGTCCATCATTAAAGGACATCTGGCCTGATTTTAGTTTTGGGCTATCGTGAATAAAGCTGCGATGAACATTTGTATACAAGTTTTTGTGTGAACGTAAGTTTCATTTCTCTGGAAAAATGCCACAAATGAAATTTCTGGGTCATATGGTAATTGCATGTTTAGTTTTATAAGAAATTGTCAAACCATTCTCCAGAGTGTGAAACTATTTTTTAAAATATTTTTTGAGATCCCTCCAGGTTCATAAACACAGATTTAGCCTTTTTGTTTTCAATAGTTCCATAGCACACCATAGTTAGGATGTAATACAATTGATTTCACCATTTAGGTCATCTCAGTTTTTTACCACTGCCAATGATGCTGTGGTAGACATCCTCTTATAGAGATTCTGATAGACTGGGGTCTTGATTTCCATAGGCTAGTTTTCAGAGTTGATAAATTTAGTAGATATTGCATATTACTTTCCAAAAAATTGTAGCAATTCTCACTCTTACAACCAATATATGAAATTAGCCATTTCCCCACCACCTTGCTGGCAATGTAAATTATCAGTCTTCTTAGTTTTATTCTAATATACCATTACTTTTCAAGTTATTTAAATCCCTGTGGAACTTACTTTGGAATACAGTGTAGAATAGGAGTCTAACTTTATCCCCCACCCGAGTTGTTCCAGTTAGCTATTACTGCATGACGAGCTACCCCTAAACTTAGTGGCCAAAACCAATAATTTATTTTTATTACATCTTTTGATTATAGAATTAGGAGTTGGAACAGGGCATAGCAGCCATGACTCCTTTTTGGTCCATGATGTCTGGGAACTCAGCTAGGATGACTCAAAGAGCTGGGGCTGAAACAGTTAAGGGCCGGTCCAGCATCTTCCTCTCTCTCTTTCCCAGTGGCCACTCCATATGGTAAGCATGGACTTCCTTACGGCACAGTGGCCTCTGGGTAGTCAAAATTCTCACATGGAAGCTCAGGGCTCCAAGAGAGAAGGAGCAGAATCTGCTGTCCCCTTAAAGGCTGGGGCTGGAACTAACATGGTCAAAACAGTTAAAATCCAGCCCAGGTTCACGGGAAGAAGCACAGACCCCACCTCTCAATGGGAGCAGTATCAAAACTTTATAACCATCTTTGATCTTTCACACAGGTGTAGGTAACCAATTGCGCTAGGGCTATTTATTTAATTATTCTTTTTTTTTTTTTTCTGTAAGGAAGATCAGCCCTGTGCTAACCTCTGCCAATCCTCCTCTTTTTTTCTGCTGAGGAAGACTGGCCCTGGGCCAAATTCTGTGCCCATCTTCCTCCACTTTATATGGGACGCCGCCACAGCGTGGCTTGCCAAGCAGTGCGTCGGTGCACACCCGGGATCCGAACCGGTGAACCCGGGGCCACCGCAGTGGAGTGCACGCACTTAACTGCTTGCGCCAGCAGCCCAGCCCCTAATTATTCTTTATTTATTGAATTATAACACCACTTTTTTTTTCTGGATTCTCTATTCTGTTTCACTGACTTATTTGTTTTTCCCTCAGCTAAAACTATTGTGTTTTGATTCCTATGACATTACAGCATGTTTTGATATCTGGTAAGACTTGAACCCCATCGTTGGCTCCCCCGCCCCAGAATTTGCTTGCAATTCTGGCTTATATGCACATTCAGGGGAACTTTGGATTAGTTTTTCATATTCTGTAAACATCACCTTGGGATTTTTATTGGAATGGCCCCAAATATATAAATCATTATGGGAGAATTTGTCTTCACAATATCAAGTATTTCCTCTAGAGACGTGATACATCTATTTATTTAGGTCCTTTTTTTTTTTTTTGAGGAAGATTGGCCCTGCACTAACATCTGTTGCCAATCGTCCTCATTTTCTTTTTTTTCTCCCTAAAGCCCCAGTACGTAGCTATGTATTATAGTTGCAGAGTTGCAGCTTTTCTATGTGGGACACTGCCTCATCACGGCTTGATGAGCAGTGACTAGGTCCGCATCCAGGATTCAAACCAGCGAACCAGGGACCGCCACAGGAGAGCGCAGAAACTTAATCGCTATGCCACTGGGCTGGCAGGCACTCTATTTAGGTCTTTTTAAATTTTCTTTATTCAAGTCTTATAATCTTCTTTACCCAGGTGTTCTATTTCTTGTGAATGAATTCCTAAGCATTTTATGGATGTTTTGCTATTGCAAATAAAGTTCATTTTCGCTATTTTTTCCAATTGTGTTGGTGTATAAGATTTGTCAACATTCCTTTTACATTTGGAAATGTAACTGAAAGTTTTATTGGCGACAGTATTTTTTAAATGTAAATGTCTTAGATTTCCTGAGTAATGATATTATCATAATGATGACAGTGTTGTGTATCTTTTGCTCCAATATTCAGTCCTCTTGCGGACATTTCTTGTTTTATTGCTGTGACGAGCACTTCAATATGTGTTGACAGTTGAATAACGGTGATGGTGAGAGGCAAGCTTTCCTTGCTCCTTTCTTCCGTCCTCATATTCGGATCACTCACCTTTCAGGATATCTTTTGATGGGGTCTTCCCGTGTACAAGGAAGGTGTATAACATTCCTCAAGTTAAAGAATTTCTCTCTATTCCTGTTTGGTTTAGAGTTATTATCATAAATGGGATTTGAATTTTTTTCAAATGCCTTTCCTACATCTTTTAAAATGATCATATGGATTTTCTTCTTTAATTTTCTAATTTAATACATTTCATGGACAGATTTGCAAATGTTGAAGAATCATTGCCTTACTGGGATAACCCTGAGTTTTGATGAAGCAGCCCGTCTCCCCCTGGCTAAGGTTTGAGGAACGTCCTTGGAGACAGCCAGCGTGAAGGTGGGACTCACCCATGTGGGCTCTTCTCTCAGAGGTCAGAGTCCAGGGTTGGCTGCTGTCCAAAGCCTGGAAACTGTTGTTTTATATGTTTAGTTCAGTTTTTATAGAGATTCGCAGAGAGGAGGTATCTCTCATACCCATTATTATGTCCTTTTCCTATTTTCTGTATTTTGTTTATTTTTACTACTTTTAATGAGGCAAAAATGCACAATTTTACAATAATCTTTTCCATGCTTCCTGATTATTTCATCAAGATAGATACCTATAAATGGAATTACTGGGTTAACGTGTTCTTGACCTGTATTGCAAGCTTGCTTTCCAAAAGTTGTACTAATTAACACTAATTGACAGCAATATAGAACACTGTCTGTTTTATTGCACTAAGCCAGCATTGATTACTATTAAACTTTAAACCTTGACTAAAGTGCAGATGAAAAAGAGTTTATACTTCATACTTTTAATTCACATTTCTTTGTTTATTAGAGATACTGAACATGTTTGCCTTTTAAAGATAAACTTTTAATTTTTTAACAGATTTAGATTTATAGAATTATCATGGAGACAATACAGAGTTCTTGTATACTCAACACCCAGTTTCTTTATTTTTAACATCTTACATTAGTTTGGTACATTTTTCACAACTAATGAACCAAAATCGCTACATTATTTATATATTTATTTTTTGTAAGGAAGATCAGCCCGGAGCTAACATCCATGCTAATCCTCCTCTTTTTGCTGAGGAAGACCGGCCCTGAGCTAACATCTATTGCCAGTCCTCCTCCTTTTTTGCCCCAAAGCCCCAGTAGATAGGTGTATGTCATAGTTGCACATCCTTCTAGTTGCTGTATGTGGGACGCCACCTCAGCATGGCCGGATGAGCGGTGCATCTGTGCGCGCCCGGGATCCGAACCTGGGCCGCCAGCAGTGGAGTGTGCGCACTTAACCGCTAAGCCACGGGGCCGGCCCCGATACATTATTTTTTAACTAAAGTCTATACTTTATTCAGATTTCCTTAGTTTTTACCTACTGTCCCTCTGCTCCAGGATCCCATCAGGACACCACATTCCGTTGTCATCACGTTTCCTTCGGCTCCTCTTGGCTGTGACAGTTTCTCAGACTTTCCTCGCTCTTGATGACTTGGTCGATTTTGAGGAGTGCTGCTCAAGTACTTTGTAGAATGCCCCTCAACTGGGATTTGTCTGGTGTTTTCTCATTGTTAGACTGGGATTGTGGGTTTGGGGAGATAAGGTGCCGTTCTTCTCACATCATGTCAAGAGTGCATGCCATCAACATGACCGGTCACTGTTGATGTTGACAATGGCCACCTGGCTGAGGTCATGTTTGTCAGGTTTCTCCACTGTGAAGTTGCTCTTTTTCTCTTTCTTCCTTTCCATACTATCCTCTTTGGAAGAAAGTCACTTCCCTGCCCCCGCCAGAGCCATGAGGGGGTCTTTCTCAGATCTTCACCATGACAACCTGGCGGACTTCCTAGAGGTGAAGCTCATGAAAGAGTGGGCCCCCCAGGACCGCAGCCCCCCAGGAGTTCCTCATTTTCACTCTACTCTGTACTCAGCCTCCAGGAATTCGTCCAAAATACCACTTAAGTGTTCCTACTGGTTTGTGGCTCCAGTGGCTTCTGCTCCAGGTAAGCAGAGCTCGGCTGTGACTCTGGATCCACTTGTCTCTCCAGATTTCCAGTGGTGGTTTGTCCTGTGACATGGGTTCTCTGATGGGTCAGAGAAAAGTCATCAGTTTCCAGCTTTTCCAGGTTTTTCCTGTTGTGAGGATGGGAGTGATGATTTACAAGCTCTGTACATATTAGATCTGAAACTACCGTCCTCTTTTTATTTAATATTTTGCATTTTCTCTTTAATTTCCTTTTTTCTTATTAACTTGTACAAACTATTTTAAGGAGAATAATCCTTTGTGATATTTCCTGTGGAGGCAGTTTCTTGCTTTCTTTTTTTTTTTTCTCTTTCTGACTAGCAGAAGTGGGAGAAAGCTCAGAGAAAAATTCGACATGGAGTGGAAGGAGTGTTCCCAAAGTGACTGAATGTAACAACTGGTCAACATTTTGCATCCATCAAAGTGAGCTTCAAAAATTCCTTATATCCATCGCAGATCTCGGTGAGTTCCCACCTTTTCTCTCTTTACTGGCCTTTAGTCTCTGAAGAAGTCTTTACCGGCACCCCGTCTCCTAGGGGAAGTGAGCCCATCCCATTGTCTTTTCTGTGCAGTTTCCATCTCTCCTTTTTTGTGGCCTCCTCCAACGCCTAGAATAGATTCCTGCACTTATACCTTCCCTCAAAGCTTTCTCTTTGGATGCTAATCCAACCTTGATTCTTCCCCCTTCACAGCCAAATTAATGGAAAACATAGACCAAAACCAAAGAGACAAACAAGCAAACCATTCTCCCTGCTCTCGTTCCTATACCACTGCCCGCTTCTTAACCTGGCCCCACCGTGATGCCCACCCCCACCACGGCCAGGACATGCCACCTTCGCAAAGCTGGCCAGTACCCCAAAGGGTCACTCAGTGCCTGTCCCCTTCTGTTATGAGTTGAGTTTTGTCCCCTTAAAAGATGTTGAAGTCCTAACCCCCAGTACCTGAGAATGTGGCCTTATTTGGAATTGGGTCTTTACAGACGATCGAGGTAAGATGAGGTCAGTAGGATGGGCCCTAATCCAATATGACTGGTGTTCTAATAAAAAGGAGAAATTTGGACAGTGGCAGACAAGCACACAGGGAAGACAATGGAAGACACAAGGAGAAGATGGCCATCTACACGCCAAGGCGTGCCTGAGGGTACCAGGAGCTGGGATAACGGCATGGAACAGATTCTTCCTCACAGTCCTCAGAAGGAACCAAGCCTGCTGACACTTTGATCTCAGGTGTCCAGCCTCCACCCTGTAAGACAATGCATTTCTGTTGTTTAAGCCGCCCACTTTGAAGGGCTTTGTAACGGCAGTCTTAGCAAATGAACACACCACGTTCTGCAGATGTTACCCTCTGTACCACTTCTTCACATCTAAGACAACAGCCTTAGTGTCCATGTGGCCTGGACCTCTGGATGCTCCTTCCCTGCAGCCTTAACCTTTGTTCTTGCAGGTGAGGGCTCTATCTTGAGAGCTTGCAAAGCCTGGTCCCTGGTGCCTGAGTCGGAGAACTGAGCCCCCAGTAAAGACACTGGGGGAGCCAGAGCAGACTTGAGAACTTCCCAAATCTGAAATGCTGCTGTTACTGTAGTTTCATCAATGTTGTTTTGTTTTGTGCTTAGAGTCTGAAAGCACTTGGGCCTTGGGCCCCTAGGTGTTGCTGCTTGTGGGATTTGGGGACACCTGTTTTGACCTTAAAGGGATGGCTGGTGCTGTTCAGTCTGTTTGGGGTTACCCAGGTGAGGGGTCCCCTGGACCTAGATATTGGCCCTGAAGATCTTGGTGTCAACTCCAAGGCGTGAACCAAAGCCAGGGAAGAAAAGAAGGTGGTTCATCCCAGTGAGAGGAACTACAGGGCCTCCTACCTTGGGCGCTTTAAACAAGCAGAAATCACATACATGTAGTAAGTGCTCTGAGCACAAACGTGACTGGCCTCCTTCCATTGTGGCCTATACACACACTGAAGGCCTTTTTGGGAAATGCTGGTGTGTGAGGGAAGGCTTGACTTGGAGCAAATGGTGCAGCCCTGCATGAAGACTCTGAGCCGGATCATCTAGGTAAGACAACCAGTGCAAGAAACACACCAGGCACAAGCAGAGCCACTTCCAGGCACAGTGAAGGGAGACCCAGACCAAAGTAATGCTGGATGCCTCGGACACACGTGGTAGTGTGTGTTATCTAGGCATGGAAATGAAAGGGAAGTCCAGGAGAAGAGTCTGTCACACCTTTGCGTGGAAAGGTGCAAACTCAAATTGTGAGCCGTTGTTTCTTTTCTTCAAAGGGTAAGTAATTAGTGTTGCATAGGTTTTGATTTTCCATGTCAAAGAAAAAGGCAAAAATATTGTGTTTCCTCTGAGAGCTACTTTTGACAGCCTAGAAGCCTGGGGGAGATTAGTGGGAAGACTGAGGTGTGACATTTATATATGGGGTTTGGGAAGACGTCATTACTTGTATAAATCCATTTCTGTTGCCCATGGTCTCAATAGATATGGATTAGTCACTGTTGGTAGTTTAAGCATAAAATAACCTCAAAGTTCCCATCTGCCTCTCATGCGGGGCCTCTCAATAGGCCTTAGCAAAATCTGCATGTGCACATTTTCCTGGAAGGTGGAGGAGTGATGACCCAGCTAATGTCACCCGTTTCCAGGAGAAGGGGGAGCATGTTGTAACTGCTCCAGTGGAAAGTGAGTTTCAGCTGCCGTCTGTGTGGATCTATGGGGCACTGAGTCACAGCGGGCCTGGGCTAACTTCTGAGGGGACCAGTGGAGGGAAGCTGCTTAACTAACAACAGAAGGAGAGATGTATGAAATGTGTGCTGTCTGTTAAAGCAGGCTGCTGTTCCAAGGCGGGGGGTGAGGAGAGCCTGTGCGCTGCTTTCAGCTTTTATGAATTGGAGAAAGCAATATTTACCAAGTGCTAGGAGAGCAGACAGGCAGCTTAAGGGAGATGGCTCCATTAAACCCTCGATACAACACGTCAGAGCAACCATGAAACACTGCTACAATAGAGCGACGAGGACCACAGGCCTTTCTCACAGGTGGTGTGTGCAGAGCCGGGAGCAGGGGTGCCGCGGGGCCCGCAGTCAGCACACGTGCCGCTGTGTGGCCGAATCAGCCAGGTAGAGCCAGCGTCCCTGCTGACTTGTCAGTGCCCACGCCGAACCCATTACTCTAGTGAAGGGAAATGGACGCGGGAGCCTGTCCTACTGGATCTATTGGATCCCTACTTAAGTCTGCAGCCTCCACACATTGTGACCCTTATTTGCGTCAGTCCTCAAGCTAAACTCTTCAATTCTCATCCTCAGCTGCACCCTGCTCCTTCTTTATGTGGGACATTCACACACCCACAACTCCCTCTGTCCATAGTGCTTTTCCCTGCTATTTAACCTGGGGAACCCCTCTCTTCATGTTTTGCTACATCCAATACACAGGCGTGGTTAAAACCCCAACCGGACACAGATGGCGCCCTGCTCGGGGGGTCTCCCGGCCCAGAGCCCGGCCTCCAGGTCTCAGCACAGTGCTCCTCCTCAGGAGGCCTGACCCGCTTCCCCAGACCTAGTGACACTCTTGTAAGTTGAATCACAGGCCGCAGGACAATTTTTAAGTGTCTGTTTATTTGTGGTTATTTCTTAGTGTCGGTCTGCCCCACAGAGTTGTGGACCTCAAGAGGACAGAAACGCTGTGTATTTTGTTCACCGTTTTTCTTAGCACCCAGCCCAGGGCCTGGCACTTGGGGGTTCCATCAACGCTGGTGGAGGTAATAATTACTGATGTCTGTGCTCACCTTGCTGCTTCAGGAACAAAGACTGGTATGTTAGTTTCCTAGGGCTGCCGTAACAAATCACCACATACTGGGGGGCCTAAAACAACAGAAATCTATTCCCTATCAGTTCTAGAGGCTGGAATTCTGAAATCAAGGTGTCGGCAGGGCCGTGCTGCTTCTGAAGGCTCAAGGGGAGGATCCTTCTTGCCTCTCTCTTAGCTTCCAATGTTGCTGACAATCCTTGGTGTTCCTTGGCTCATAGATGCATTACTTCAATCTCTGCCTCCATTGTCACCTGACATTCTTCCCGTGTGTCTATCTGTGTCTCTTCCTCTTCTGATAAGGACAGCAGTCATACTGGTGTAAGGGCCCAGTTTACTCCACTATGACCTCCTCCTGACTTAACTAATTATGCCTGCAACAGCCATACTTCCAAACAAGGCCAAGTTCTGAAGTTCCAGGAAGAACATGAATTTTGGGGTCCACAGCTGATAAGTCTCCCTTCTTGCCTTTAGCTCTTGCTGGATGATGCCCCTTGCGTGGCCTCTGCTTCTGCCCTGATGGATCTGTCTAGACACCCATGGGCTCCCCTAGAACAGCTGATGCTCCCTGATTGGTGCCTTTTGATCTATTGTAGAGAGTCATGAGGGAGCGAGGAAAGGCTGAGGACTCCTGAGAGAGGAACCCAGTCTTGAATTGATAATCCAGAGGGGAGGGTTTGAATCCAGGTTCCACGGAGGTCAGCAAACACTTGTTTCTTCTACACACTCTGTAAGCCACTGTGGCATCTGCAGGATGGGAGGGCGTGGCTCTTGAGTGTTGGCACTGACACTGAGGTTGTCCCTGGTAATGACGGAGCCTCTTTATCAAGGGACCCGGACACTGTTCCCCTCTGTCTTTCCTGAATCATGTGGTTTGAATTGCAACTTGTCTGCAGAGTGGGATGCAGATCCATCCCTGCTTTGCCAGAGTAAAGGTCCTGAGTCTGTGATCCTGGGCATGGATGTGTTTGAAGTCCAGAGCACGTGGGCTGGGGCAGTGGGAATTGGGCTTCAGACAGGCTCCTCTCACACCTTGGGGTCAGACATGCCCTGGGGCAACTGGCAAGCTCCAGCCTCTAAATAGACTCACACCCCGTCACACTCTGCCATTGCCAATGGGGGGTGGGCTTGGCTTGGTGTCTAGGAAGCAAAGAGAATAAAACCAAGAGCGATTGTACTGTAGAAGACTGGAGGAGGTGAGAGTGGCAAGACATGGGGAGGTCAGAGCGTTTTGTCCAGTTGGTTCTCAAGCACATAAAATCAGTAGCAAGGCTGCTGGAGGAATAAAAGCAATAACCTTGCCAAGTGAAACCACAGATATCTTTTTTTAAAAAACAAGTTCATTGATATATAATTCACATGCAGTACAATTCATCCATTAAAAGTGCTCAATTTGATGGTTTTGGTATATTCACAGAGTTGTGCGACTGTCAACATAAACAATTTTAGAACATTTTCATCACCCCAGAAAGAAACCCTGCACTCCTTAGCTGTAATTCCCCCATTCCCCTAGCTGTTGGAAACCATTAAGCTACTTTCCATCTCTCTAGATTTGCCTGTTCTGGACATTTCATATAAATGAAACCATATGATATGTATGCTTTCATGACTGGCTTCTTTCACTCAGCCTAATGTTTTTAAGGTGCATCCATGTTGTAGCATATATCAGCACTTAATTCCTTTTTATGGGTGAATACTATTCCATTGTATGGATACACCAAATTTTGTTAATCCATTCAACTTTTGATGGACATTAGGGCTGTTTACAGCTTTGACTATTGTGGATAATACTGTTACTAATTCATACACAAGTTTTTGTGTGGAAATATGTTTTCATTTCTCTTGAGTGTATACCTAGGGTGGAATTGTTGAGTCATATGGTAACTCTATGTTTAATGTTTTGAGGAACTGCCTGACTGTTTTCCAAAGTGGCTGTACCGTTTTAAATTTCTTGTCAGTAATGTAAGAAGGTCATTTTGTCAATACTTGTTATTATCTGACTTTTTGATTTTAGACATCCTACTGGGTATGAAGTGGTATCTTGTTATGGTTTTGATTTGCATTTCCCAGTGGACTAATGATGTTAAGTGTCTTTTCACAAGCTTATTGGCCGTATGTATGTTTTCTTTGGAGAAATCTAAGGATCTATTCAGATCCTTTGCCCTTTTTAAATTGGGTCATTTGTCTTTTTATTATTCAGTTGCAATAGTTCTTTATATATTCTAGATACAAGTTTCTTATAAAACATATAATTTGCAAAAATTTTCTCCCACTCTGTGTTGATTTTTTTCATGAAAATTCATAAGAAACCTCTTGTTAAAAAAGCAGAAGGGCTGTCAAAGGTACAAAAATAAAGATTTTTTTCTTTCTTCTGTGGTCTCTCTCTCTCAACCTGTCATGGTGTTTTCAGTTTGTTATCTATTGTCCTACTCCTTCAGGCATGGGGGTACTCAAGGCCTGAGTGCAGACTCCATAGGTCAGTTCCCCCTCCCACCAGCCACTGGACCCACGCAGTGTGACCCAACCAGAGGCGGGGACATCCAGTCCAACATCTTCCTTCTCCATAGGCCTGCCACCTCAATCCACAGTGCATGGGAGACTCCAGGGTGTCAAGACACACTAGTACCTGGATTGGAGAGAGAAGATTGCCCCACCCAGTCACCCAGTGAACTGCAGTGCTGCCAGCCTGGGGTGTGGATGGCTGCTGCCATGCCCCACACTAAGTCGCTGTGGGAAACACACACGACCCTGACCCTTCCCAGGCCCATGCCCAGGCCTCTGCCAGGAGCAGAGGGTGGCAGCTGTCACTGGGTGGGGATGGGAAGGGGGAGGCTGGGTGGGGCCCAAGATGCTGGGAGCAGCGGACTGGATGGCGAGAACCCATCCCTGGTGGTGGAAGACGATAGGAGGTGGGACCACGTGTGAGCCAAGGTGCCGAGACCCAGTGTATACCCTATCATCCACAGGACTTCACTTATTAAACACAAATTCAAAGATAATATTATGAAGAATTTCCAGAAGGCAATCGGCAATGGCAAGGCATTAAACACGAGGTGTGGGACCCTCTGAGCACAGGGTCCTGTGAGACTGCATTGGTCGCCTGCCCATAAAGCCATTCCTGGTGTCCCAAGAGATTAATTGGGAGACAGGGCTGAGGTACCAGCCCAGAGGCTGCCTGATGAGGTGAAAGGACACACTCCAACCCTCATAGTGGTGAGGGAGGTCACTACTAGATGCTTCTGAGATTGCCCTTTTCAGAGAGCTGCGTGAACAGTGGCCAACCCCACAGACCATCACGTTAACGAAGTATTCTAGGACCTGGAGGAGATGGGATCGGGAGTAACTCACCCCACTAGAAACGGGCAGCGGGACAGGAAAGTGATTCCTCAATGCCCTGGAGTTGGGGGGGGGGCATGGAGAAAGAGAAAGAAACTTCAAATCTTCACCAAAGAAGTGTTTACCCAAAAGAGTGGAGCTTTGCAGTGGAAGTGACTCAGTTACTTTGACTGGGTACTATCACATTTATTGATCTCAAATCCAATTGAAGAGGTTTGATCTGAGTTCATTCTAGAGAGTAAAGCTGCTCCATTTGTTTTTACAGCCGAGACCTATGGACTATCTCAACTGCAGTGTTATGCCCTCCACGTTGGCGCCTACAGGGCTTACTCTAGGCCAGGCAAGGTGCTAAGCCTCTTCCACAGTCACACTGAATTGTCATTACAGCCACATGTGGCGATACGTCTTCATCGCTGCTTTTGGAGGAGGAAAGCAAAACTCAGGGAGGTGGCAAACGTTGGCTGAGGTCATGCCGTCTGTGATTAAAACCTGGTGGAGCTAGAATCAAACCTTTATCGCTCTGACCCCACCCTCACTCCCACTCCAACTTGGATCCTAATTGTCTTTTTAGTCCAAACATTTTTGTGCGTTGCATTCACTTCCTTGGGTAAGCGTTTTGAGAATGCACCAAAAGAAGAGGGAGTCATTACGGTGAAAGCTCAGAGGTGTGTGGTGAGGGGCAGCGGGGGACAAGGGACCCTGACCAACGTGGCCCCTGACTCTGGCCAGCCAAACAAGGGACAGAGACAGGAAGGCTGTGATGTCCGAGAAAGGAGTTACACCCCTTACTTAAGAAGGGAATTGCGGAGAGCCTCATGACCTGGCTCCAAGGCTTTCTGGGGAGTCGGGGGGTAAGATCTCAGTGATGCTCGCCTGGTCCTCGCACCAGCAGCGGGCCGAGCACTTTCCTCTAGGCAGCTATGGGTCTTCATCTTTTTTGGGTCATAGGCCTTTGAAAATCTGATAAAAGCAATTAACACCCTCTCTCTTTCTGCAAAACAGTATTGTTATAATTTTGCATGTAATTTCAGGGGTTCACACGGGGTGGGGGTAGCACGGACGCGCCTGTAGCTGCGAAGGTGAGAGCAGAGAGCCACAGCAGGAAGCCTTTCGTCTGGAACGGCACCCATCTGAGAAGCGTATTTCTTGCTAGGGTGTCAGAGGGGCGACACTGCAGGGGGACTTTGCAGGGCCAAGAGCCTGCACAGGGGACCTGGGGCTTCTGGCTTCCCTGCAGTCCTGGGCAGGGCCCCCTCTGTGACCCCACATGCTGAACTTCCTCAAGACATCAGCACCTACAGGGAAAGAATTGTATATGGTGGCCAGGGTAACACTAAGGGTTTTTCTCTTCTAAATGTGTTTGTTTTCAAGTGATAAGAGACTTGACTTCCCACCCTCTGTGACAAAACACTGCATACCACTTTGATCCAGGGCCTTCCCATGTGTGTCTGAAACCAGCCTGTCGGGGTAGAGTCCCCTGGGCAGCAGACTCTGAGTTTGATATTTGTGTGCCGGAAATTTATTGGGAGTACTGTCCGGAACAACACGTGAAGAGTCACAGAAGCCGGCTTGGGCAGAGAGAAGTTGGGCCATGAAGCAGTTCCAACAGGTGCCTCAGCCACTCACACAGGGAGGGGAGGTGCCAAGATGGCCATGTGCAATAGTCCTGAGGTGGGCGAGGGGGCTGGGCCTTTGTAACACGTCACTGACCAGTCATGGAATATGGCCTGGCCCCAAGAACAGGTATGGCCATCACCTCAGCTTTAGCTGTCAGTAGCTAACACTGCTGGCGGCTGGGGAACAGGGACTTGGTCCTGAAGGGGTGAGGGGCTCTGGGTGCACCACAGCCTCCACTACAAAACCCCTCAAATGTGGCACTCTGACCTGGGAAATTAACCATTTAATTCAGCCTGTGAGGACCAATATACAAAAGCTGTGCTCCTGTTTTTACTCGTCTTAATGACCAAGTAGCTGCAACTATTGAGTGATTCTGTTCTAGAACTTTCTAGAAATTCTGTTGTGATTCCACCTGCCCCCTGATGGGGCAATCCAGGACAAAGGGAAGACAGTGCCAGAGTCATGCCAGCCAGAATTGTTCTCTCACTCTGGATTCATTATGGAAATAAGAGTCCCCCATGCTGATCTGCTCAGGCCATCCGGAGTTGGGAAAAGCAGACAGAAGCAAGGCCAGGACCCCTGTAGACCATCAGCAAGCAATGGCCATTTGAAGCTTAGCCAGAGAGCGGGAGCCAGACAGAGGGCTGGCTAGTGTCTGGGCTTGGTCTGTCTGGAGGAAGGGCCAGGGGAGAGCCAGGCCAGGCTGGGCTCTTTTTGGCAACAACACAGGTACAGAAATTTGACTTCTCAGGGTACCTGGAACTGACTGAGCCCAAGAGATTGACTCAAAACAAACAAGCTCTTAAGATACTGATAATAACAATAATGGTGGTGATGACGATAATAATGACAACAGATGAAATTTATTTTGGAGCTCCTTTGTGCCAGGATCTAGGCTGAGTAGTTTGCATGAATTATCTCCAGTAATCCTCTTGACAGACCTATAAAGTAGATACTATTTTTATCCCTACTGTACAGAGGACACTTACCATGAGAAGGCTGATTAAGTTGCTCAAGTTACATAACAAGTAGGTGATGAACCATTATTTAAACCTGGATGGTCTTACTCTAGACCCCACGATCCTCCTCAACCCTCTGTTTCTCATTAAATAGTGTTATCATTCACCCAGTTGTTCAGGCCAAATTCCCTAGGAGCCATCTTCTAGTTCTCCTATTCTCAAACATCCTATAACTAATTTATCAGCAAGTTCCATAAGCTTCACCTTGAAAATTTCTCCTCAACATGGCCACTTAGCATTATCTCCCAACCTACCAGTGTTTCAGTCAGAATGAGCTAGGTTATGCCTCAGTGACAAACAACTCCCAACTCCCAGTGGCTTAAAATAAAAAAAGCTTGTTCTTTGCTCTTGCTACACATGCACTGCAGGTCAGTGGGGAGCCCCGCTCTGTGTTATCCTCACTCAAGGACCCACGCTGACAGAGTTTCTAGAATTTGTCATGTTACCATGGAATGGCAAAGAAAGGGCAAATTGTGCACAAGCTCTTAGAGGGTTCTATTTCTCACAGTTTATTGGTTGAAGTAAACCACATGTCTGCATCTAACTTCACAGGAGTGGGAAGTGCAATTCTACCATAGACCCAGGAGGAGACCTCGAGATGCAGGAGAGCAGCATGCATTACTGCCACAGTCACTGTACATACAGTCTCCATTTTTTCTTGCACATGGAACTTTAACAGCCCCAAACTAGTCCCCTGCATTCTACTCTTGCCTATAATCCCTTCTCCATGTAATAGCCAGATAGCTCTAAAACGTAAATCAGATCACTTTATTTTTAGACTTAAAGTCCTCGAATGGCTTCTATCACATTAACACTAAAAGTAAAAGCTCTCCCCCTGGTCTACAAGGCTTCAAGGCAAGGATCAGCCAACTATGGCCCTTTGGCCAAATCTGGCCCACTGCTTGTCTTTGTCAATAAAGTTTTATTGGAATGCAGCCACACCCACTCATTTACATGTTGCCTATGGTTGCTTTCACGATACAACAGCAGAGCTGAGTAGATATGACAGAGACTGTATGGCCACAAAGCTTAAATGTCTACTAATTGGCCCTTTACAGAGATAGCTTGCTGACTCCTGTCCTAAACGACCTGGACTCTGCCTCCCCCCAGACCTCATCTCCTCTCACTCCTGCTTATTCACTGCCTCCAGCCACACTGGACTGCCTGTTGTTCCTCAAACTGCCCAGCTCACTCCCACCTCAGGACCACTGCACACTCAATCATCCTGCCTGCAAGCCTCTTCCCTCACTTTTTAACACTGCCTATTCCTTCCTGTCTGTCTGGTTTCTTCTCTGTTAGGACCTCCTCAGGGGGTTCTGCCTGACCCCCTACAATAGCAACCCCTCAAGCTATCACTCTTTAATCCATTCTCCCTAGTATTCCTCTCCACTTGAAATTATATGACAGGTTTTATTCATTTACGTGTTTCCAGTCCTCTCCCGTATTTAAGATCTGTGAGGTCTTGAAGTTTTAAGCTGAGAGACTTGGAGTGGTCTCAGTACCTTGATAATCTTGTTTTATAATCTGTGCCTTCTGTGTTTTTCATTCCAAGCTGACCAGCACCCTCCTGTAGAGGAAATTTTTAATTTGGGGCCTCAGCTCTATAGAGAATGTATTTCCATGAGATTTTCAATATGGCTTTATGTTTGAGGATTTTAATTTTTGCATTTGAGGGTCAAGGACAATAGTGGCATTATTATGCGTTTTTTAAAAACACTTCAAGCAAATTCCGGTCCTCTCTGGGAGGCAAGCTTTGAACATCTCTGCAATCCCGAAGGAGAACAATCTTCTGTAACTTTGAAGCCAAACAGGGTTTCTCAAAAGGAAGTTACAGTCCATTGAAAACTCTCAGTGGAGCGTGAGGAGCAGAGGGTTCCCCATGGTGGGACTGCAGCTGGGCCTGCCCCCTAAACGTGCCCTTCCCCGCAGGAGAGAGACCACACAGACGGCACGGTGGGCATGCTGGAGGCTGGGTGGGACTCGGCCCCACCGTGTGCTCAGAGACCAGCTCAGAAGATGCAAGTATTTCTTCCTCATCCTCATCCAAACAGAGCTGTGGCTACTGATCATTGGGTGGGTGTCTGTGGGGGAGGGTGATCTCCAGAATCCCTGGCCCAGTCTTTCTGGCAGGAGCCCCCTGACTCCACCCTTCCCTGCTTGGCTGCCTGGGATGAGATGCAGGGGTGCCGAGAGGTCCCACTGCCTGTCTGCTGGCCTGCTTCCCTGGGCTACCCTGCCACACTTATGTGACCTCCTGCCACCTCTCCCTTGGCTGCCTGCTCAGGTGTGGTGCTCTGGGCCCTTCCCTGGAGTCTCCCGCACTCTGCCCTGCCTTACTCTGAATGACCCCTCTCTGACCCTTATTGATAAATAAAGTCCAACTTAGCTTTGCATTCCAGGCCATTTGCAGGCTGTGTCTAAGATCATCTCCCATTTCTCTCCACAAGGACCCACTTTGTGTTTAACCAATTGGACATCCAGCTATTTCTCATGAAGTCTGGCACTATCCTACTCCCTGCTTTGGTTCATGCTCTTCCCAGTTCCCTGGTGTCTCCTCCTTCTGCCTCCAAGAGTGTATCCATCCTCCGGGGCCTGATTCCACTTCACCTCCCCCTTGATGTCCCATCTGGTCCTTTGGAGCCCTGCATAGTGACAGGTGCAGATGATGTGTTAGAGGGAGTTTATCAAATGAATAAATGCTCTAAGGACAGGGACTGAGATGTAAATGACGGATAAAGTTTGTGTGTGGCCTTCCCAGAAAGTGTGGCATCTCTGAGATGGGGGTGAAGGTGGCATAGAATAGGGTGCAGTGGAAAGGAGGGGACCTAAGCCAGAGAAGGCACACTGGCTGTGGCTCCTGTGCCAGCCTGACAGATTGATTGGTGTACTTGATTGGGGAAACTATTGGGGTACTTGATTGGGATAAGTGATTGGGGTTATCCCCTGAGCACTGTGCCAGGGGACTGGGAAATTCTGCGGGGCCTGCTCTGGAGCTGATTGAGGAGATTCGACTGCTGTTACCCGAGTGGAACACACGTGAATATTTACATCTCTGCCAAAGGTGCAAGCCTCAGAGAGACGGGAGGAGGGCAGATCCCAGTTTCAGGGATCAGATGAGCTAGGTCTTAGGAGGGGGCAGGAGCACCTGCCCAGGCCCTGGCACTTCTCCTTTGGTGGCCCTCTGATGGCCTTAGATGTCCCTCCAGGTGGGCTGAGCAACTCTGGCCTCCTGCCTTGGCCACCTATGCTGTGTGGGGAGCCCATCCTCGAGCCCTTGTGTCGTGACCCTGTGCCTTCGTGTGACTGGGAAGCACAGCCCTTGCCTCATCCAGGCTCCTTGTTGTGTCCTGTTGACTTGACTCTTGGCTATGCCCATTGTGGTCTCAACTGTTCATATACTCCAGACCCAGACATGCTGAGGGGTCCTTTCTCCCTCCAGCCCCCTCTCTCCAGGGTCTAAAAGACTCTGCAGGCTCCACACTACAGTCAGTCATTCGTCTCCTGGAGAGCTCACTTGGACACAGTTCTGACAAGAGCTGGGCAGTTGGCAGGTTCCTGGTTCCTGTTCTTGGTGCAGGCTACTGCTCTGCCAAGCACCTTGCCCACCTGTGGTCATGGAGAAAGGTCCAGCAGATCCCCGGACGTGCTCAAAGGCTGAAACTCTCCTCAGTGGCCAAACAGAGCAGTTCCATCCTAGAAGCCCTCCTGTAGGCTTGGACATTTTCAAATGAGTTTAGGTGATTAAGATAGGGAAGACAGGCAGCATTAAAGCAAAGTGAGACCCTGTTCACCTTTTTCCAAGCAGAGATGCTCTGGAATATAGTAGAAACAGAGCTGAGGAGTGCAGAGGGAAGAAAAGAACTGTCATTAAAATCAGGGCGGAGCGGGTGAGCATAGGAAAGCAGAGAGGCTGAGAAGTTAGAGGAAGGGAGTCACATTTGTTTCTGTGCATTTGGGGTAGGGTCGGGATGGCGGGGCATGACACAGCCGTGGTGGAAGGATCCTCATGGTTCCCACGGAAATGGAGTGGAACTATCCCTTGTCTCCAAATCCACCTCACAGCCACACGGCGGAACAACAGCTTGGGGTCCTTCTAGGTCTACCCCAACCCACACTCATGCCAACCTCACATCCTCCTGAGTGCTTCCAGATACCTCATCACTGCCTCTCTCCCCCAGGCCTCCTTGCACTGCCCGGTTCACACCTTCTCACATCTATCGCCACCTCTCTTCCTCTGTTGCCTCTCTTCACCAGTGTATCTACGTGTGGCTGCCAGAATGGTGTCTTGAGTTGGAAATCGGCTCACACACCTCCTTCCCCCTATCCACCATGGGCTCCTGCCTGCCTGAAGGCACCCCTTTCCTTAACTGGGTGAACCAGGCCCTCCATACGCTGTCCTGCCCGGAGGCCACATTTCACTCCTTTCCCCTCCAGACCTTACAACCCAAGCCCCATCACACCAAACTTCTCACCGTTCTGGGAACGCACTGTGCCCTTCCACAATCTTCTCCCTTTGCATAAGCTGTGCCCTCTTTCTGGAATACCCTCCCCTTCTTCTGCCTTGGGCAAGGGCAACGGTGATGGGGAGAAGTTTTGAGCAACCAACGAAGGAGTTGGGGCTGGATCCTGTTGGCTAGAGATCCTCAAACTTGGTCGTGTGGCAAAGCTCCTGGAAGACCTGAGCTCTTTGTGGAACACCAGGAACTATCGGCAGTTTTAGTTCCATTATGACAACTGGAATGCATTTACTAAATTCAAACATTGTCCTCTCTTATATAAGATTGTCACATTCATTATGTGCATGCAGCTCTTGGCACATATGTAATGTTTTCAATCAGACACATTTCTGAGTTTTTCATATAATGTGAATTTGCTCAATAACTTTCTAATCTGCTTGGGTTAATAAATTGTAGCCTGCTGTTGTGTAAATCTCTTCACCTTGGTGAGCTCTGAGTTTCTTTTCATGCAAGATGAAAATAACAGTTCCACAAGGACTGAGTGGACTAACGCCACTAGCACAACCGAGAGGTGCTCAGGACGTGCCCGCAGCTGTCCTCCTCAACCCCCTTTCCGTACACACCCCCCGACCCCCTCTACTCCACGCACACTGTGACCCACGCTCCTGGCTGGGACCCTGGCCTGTTTCGCAGTACATATTTGATGTTTTTTTTTCCTGCCCAGCATCCACATCCCTTTGTAATAACACCGCAGGATCTTGATGGAGAGTTCCTCTCCCCTGGGTGGAGGGTTGAAGGTTAATAATGCAAGCTGCTGGCCTCCTGGCCAGGCAAGAGTATAGCTTTCTGAGTGCTGCCGGGTGGGTCTGTAGAGGGAGACAAACTTATTCCCTAATGTGTCACTATTATAAGATTCTGAGATAGACTTTTTCTTTTTACTATATGAGAGAAAGTTGTGAAAATGGCTGAGACCCAGGAATTCCCATGGGTGTGTCTCACACATGTCACCTGGATCCAACAGGGAGATCCTGGAGGTAAGGAGTCAAGAACCCCTGGGTTCTAGCAGGTCAGAGGAGGCAGACGGGTTAAAGGTCTAGAAAGTTTTGCAGAGAGGGACTTCTTTTGGTTCCTAAGGGGCTGAACTCTCTGATTTCACTTCTGTAGCCCATGTATGGTGCTTCCCTAAGGGGCATAAATGACCGCTCTCACCAGCACTTGAGAGCCATTCAGAAGCCACATGCAGAAATCCTCAGCAGAAGTTCAGGGCGTGCTGGGGCCCTGGAGGGAGAGCAGCTGCAGCCACAAGAAGGAGGGGACTGGGGTGGCCCGGGAGCGTCAGTGTCCACCACCCTCAAGCCAAGCACGTCTGTCTGGTTCTAGCACTACGAGGTGCGTCTCTGAGCCTCTATTTCTTCCTCTAGAAAGTGGGTATAATATTTCCCTCTTAGGATTGTCGTGGAGATTAAATGAAATTATGTGTCAGAAATGCCTGAGAGGTAGAGGACACTTGATAAATGTGGCCCCCTCCCCTTTGGGCAGACACCAGCAGAGGAAGAGAGGAAGGCTCCAGCATGGAGAAGGTTCATGACATCTGCTATGACCAGGGTGCAGGAATCACAGCAAGGAGAAAGAGCATTTGTGAAAAGGTTTGTAATGAGGGCAGGGAAGCCCAGCAGAATAACGGGCTTTGAATCACAATGTGAGGACTGCAGACTCAGGACCGAAGACCACTCCAAAGCACCTGGTACACCCCCCTGCCCCCTATGCTTCTGTCCCCCAATGCTGACACCTGTGTGTGCATGTGGGTCCATGTGGGGGTACATTGTGGGTGTATATGGGTGGGTGTGCGGAGGTTAGTGGTTAGAACTAGCTCATGCTGGAAAATCTTCTCCTAATTAGTTGTTTCTGTCGAACTTAACTGCCCAGCAAATCTAATTTCAAAGTTTATCCAACATGTGATTATGTTATTTTCATATAATCTCTTTTTCTGAGAGTCCCCATGAAAGAAGGCTAATTGGATGTGGTTTGCTTGTGGTAAGAATACTCAAAACCATGTGGAACCAACTGGCCTTGCACTCCCTGGTGTGGGGCCAAGGCAAGGACTGCCGTCCCTGGGTGGGTCTGCCCATGCCACACCCACCCAGGGAAAGGAAGGGCACTGGTGATGGGCCAGCCAAGTTTAGAGGACAGAGGAGGCAGGCCTGTCTCCCTGTCTCCCTCATACTCCGCCCTCCTCTTGGGAGGCAGTGGCTTGCCCTCAGTCAGGCCTTGGCCTCGCTCTCAATTTCTATTTCCCTTTCTGACCACACAGGCCAGTCTCCCAGGAGAAGAAAGATGAGTTTCTGATGTGAAACAGAATCTGCTTGAACCAAGCTCAGAATGGTTTTCCAGGCTCCGTGTTTTATCAGGCAGAGGAAGGGCTGCCGCATGAGGGGACCAGAGGTGGTGCCGGGTGCGTAGGCATTGGGGGGTTTCTCCTCAGGTCAGATGGGAAGGCTTGGGAGGGAGCCATGAGCATCAGGGGGGGCCTGCCAGGAAGAGAATCAGGAAGATGGTGGCCTTACACCCCTTGTCCTGACCCCCATCATTCACCCCCTTTCATTCTATCAGGGCCCCTTGGACTTGCTGAAGTTGAGTGGGGGGCCAGTGGTCTCCAACGCACCATCCTAAAGAGGTGCTGCCGTTCAGCCCCCAGCGCAGGCGTGGGGGCATGAGGACGGGGCAGCTGCCTGTACCTCCTCGAGGGCCAGTCCTGACCCAGGAAGGCAGGAGAGAAAGAGACTGTGCGGGGAACAGGCTGGAGGAAAGGCAGACAGACATCTGCCACAGGAGACCCAGAACCATGCACGAGAACACAGGGTCCTCCCCGACTCCCTTCCGCCTCACCTTGGAGAGGGAAACGGCAGATCTCACCAGTGACGTGGCCTCTTGCTGGGAGGAAGGCAGGAAAGGGGCCCAGAGGGTGCGTGGGTACCAGGGCTCATTGTCTCCAGCGAGAAGGACGGACACGGCCGAAGTGATGACAGAAAACTCAGGAGCTGAGCTCCCCTCGGGGGGCAGAGGGCAGGCGCAAGACACCGGGCAAGTTCCCCAGCGTGTTTCCCCTCCTCCGTACACTCTCAAGGTGGGCCCCAAGCAAGCTCTGACCGTTTGTGCTCTTCTCCGTGGGAGTCGTGAGGTGGCTACTGGAGACAGGAGGCGAAACAGGGGTAACTGCACCCCGGAGGGCTGTCGCGGACGTCGGCAAAGCCCCTGTTGAATTGGGGACACTTGAAGCTGGAGGGTTTCCCCAGGCTGGACGAGGTGGGGTGAGCCAGGCTCATGACCCGCAACAAAACTGCACAAGAGGGTGACAGGCGCAGCCAGCCCTGTGAAGAAGCCTGCGTGCGGGCCCAGCTAGCCTCCTGCCGTAACTCTGCGGAATGCCCAGTCCCTCAGACTGCAGCTCGTCGGGGAAGAAGACAGCCCTCAAAATCTGTGGGGAAACGTCAGGGAGATTTATGTGTACTGTATCAGAACAGATAGAGATCTAGACAGAGCCGTCCACAGGAGGCATGGGCAGGATTTAACAAATGTCAAGGTATCTACGCAGACATACTTTAGCAAGAAAGATAAAGATGGATGGAAGAAGGGAAGAAAGAGAGAGGGTATAGCTTGGAAAAGATAGATGAAAAAGATATTCTGAAAGAAAATGTAACCCAAGAAAGATATTCCTTCAGGTACATCTTGTATTCGCTTCTTGAGCGTTGCTGATGTACCAGGTGTTCCATGTACCCAAACACGAGTTACCTCCTTTAATTCTCCTAACACCTGTGTGGAGGCGGGTCCTTTATAAGCCCCATTTTCCAGCTGAGAAAACAGACACATAGAGGGTAATTAACTCTCCCAAGTGGTGGGTCCAGTATTCAAAACCATGAAATTTGGATCCAGAACCCATTATTTTAGCACTAGTTTACACTCTCTTATTATACAAACCAATCATAGGAAATCTAGATAAAAACATAAAGGAATAAAAGAAAAGATAATCCACAATTCCACTACCCAGAGGCATCTACTTCCCCCAGTCATTTGTCTTCTCTATTGTAAATTTATTTTTTATAGTAGTTATTGGTTTATTTTATGATGAAGAAATTTAAAGGAGAAAAGGTAAAGCCACCTAAAATCACACGACCCATCTCCATTTAAACGCAGACACATTTATTTCTACTCTTACTGGCAAGAAGACAGAATAGAAATGATGGGCACACAAAGTCACACACACACAGATACACCACACAGCTGTGTATTCAGGGATGTATATACATTTATCTACATGTAATATGCATACACTGGTGTGAAGCCAAATGGTTTAGTAACATACAATAGTGAAAGTGAGTGTTCCCCTCCTTCATCTCTAAATTTCCTCTCACCATCACTGTTAACAGTTTTTTGTAATTCCTTTTGAACAAAAACATTAATGTCAGCATATATTGTTTAGTATTTGGGTATGATAGTGTGCATTTACTTATTCTGGTTGTTGAATTTATTACTGTAAACAATTTCCTGTTTCTTACGATTCCACCTTCGACAGCATCTAGTTATTCTCCTAATTTCATACTAAGGAAGAGGAGAAAATTAATTTACCCTATTTACTCTCACCTTTCCTTCTCTGCTTCCCAATTTTTATTTTATTATTTTTACCAAAGTTGATAATATTTAATCAATATTTTTGTCAAAGTTGATAATATTTAATTTTCCACAGTTCTTTAGACTTAGTTTTGTATTTAGAAAGATTTAATGTCTACCCAAAACCCGTTAACAGTGTATTTCTTGTTGTTGTTTTGTTTTCTCCTTTTTCCTTCTTTCCTTCAGGCCAAGAAGTTCTGGCGCTCTCTTCCTAGTAGTGTTCGCGATGATGAGAGGACGGCCGTGGCAAACAGCACTGAGGACGACTGACTCAGGTACCCCTTTGCAGTGACAGGAAATGGATTAGCTGACCGGGGCAGTAATCCAAGGTCCAGGTTGAAACCTGCCAACCAGACACACTGATCCTTCATCAAATCACGGCTCATGTCTCCTTGAGTCATGAAGAGTAAAACGAAGAACCTTACAATGGCAATGATGGTGGACTTCATCAATGTCACTGATGAGAGCAGTGGAGAAGGAGGCAGAAGTGGGTGCGACCACGTGCAGTGGCCTTGGAGTTGGAGTACAATGCAACTGACCGCCAGTGGCCAGCAAAGCAGCTAACAGTGCTGGTGCCCATCCTGGATACAAGCCTACCTCCTCACTATCTTCTGCATCCTGTTCCTGGTCGTGCAGACAGTTCTCATACTTTGAGAAAAAATATTTGTCATCAAAATGTGAAAGGCACCAGTTATTACTTTTACACTTTCCTAGAGATTTTACTTTTTAAACAAATGGATGATGATGTGTAGGTTTTACTATGTGGCCATTGGTTTTAAAAAAATACTGACTTTGTTTTCTCATTCAGTTTTTTGGGGAAAAGGGACTCGTGTGTTAAGTGGGTTTCTGCTCCCCCAGAATCATGTTCCACGTGGCCAACAGTGCAGGCGCTAAAGTGTAGTTAGCTCTGTATTTGTGATTTCCTGACTCTCCTGTTTGTTTCTATGTTCTCTGGATTCCATCACTAAGTTTCGCTGTTTTTTTTTTATTTTTAAAGAAATCTGCTTGAGTTCTAAATTCCCTGAGTTTTCTTACTTCTAAGAATGTCTTCTTTTTGCTGTTATAATTTAACAACAACTTAGCTGTCCGTGCTAGTTTGGGGATATACTATTTCTCCCAGCACTTTGTAGAAATTGCTTTGCTGTCTCCTAACAGTTACTGTGGCTGTAGGACACACAGTACACACGAATTGTCTTGTTTGTTTCTTGGATTGAAGTAGTCTGTCTTTACCCTTTATACGCAATTTCTTTTTTTTTCCCCCAGTAACTTTATTGAGATCATAATGGTTTATAACATTGTGTATTTTCGGGTGTACATTATTGTTTATCAATTTCTGACTAGACTTCATCATGGTCACCCCGAGTAGTCTAATTATTGTCTGTCACTGTATATATGTGTCCCTTTACCCCTTTCACCCACGTCCCATCCCTCTTCCCCTCTGGTAACCACTTATCTGTTCTCTTTATCCATGTATTTGTTATATTCCACATATAGTAGTGGTAGTATTTGTCTTTCTCTGTCTGGATTATTTCACTTAACATCATACTCTCAAGGTCCATCCATGTTGTTGCTAATGGGACGATTTTATCTTTTTTTATGGCTGAGTAGTATTCCATTGTATATATACACCCCGTTTTCTTTATCCATTCATCAGTTCAGGTGCACTTGGGTTGCTTCCACGTCTTGGCTATTGTGAATAATGCTGCAGTGAACATAGGGGTGCATAAATCTGTTTGGATCATTGATTTCAAGTTCTTTGGGTAAATACCCAGTAGTGGGATAGCTGGATCATATGGTATTTCTATTTTTAATTTTTTGAGAAATCTCCATACTGTTTCCCATAGTGGCTGCAGCAGTTTGCACTCCCACCAGCAGTGCATGAGGGTTCTCTTTTCTTCACATCCTCTCCAACAGTTGTTGTTTTTTTGTCTTGGTATTTATAGCCATTCTGACTGGTGTAAGGTGATATTTCATTGTTGTTTTGATTTGCATTTCCCTAATAATTAGTGATATTGAACATCGTTTCATGCGTCTCTTGGCCATCTGTAGATCTTCTTTGGAAAAATGCCTGGTCATATCCTCTGCCCATTTTTTGATTGGGTTGTTTGTTTTTTTGTTGTTGAGTTGTATGAGTTCTTTATGTATTTTGGAGATCAACCCCTTGTCAGATAAGCGATTTGCAAATATTTTCTCCCAGTTGTTGTCTTTTTGTTTTGTTCATGGTTTCCTTTGCTTTGCAGAAGCTTTTTAGTCTGATGTAGTCCCATGTGTTAACTTTTTCTTTTGTTTCTCTTGTCTGGCCAGACATGATATTTGAAAAGATGCTACTAAGATCAATGTCAAATAGTGTATTGCCTATATTTTCTTCTAGGAATTTTATAGTTTCAGGTATTACATTCAAGTCTTTAATCCATTTTAAGTTAATTTTTGTGTATGGTGCAAGATAATGGTCTACTTTCATTCTTTTGCATGTGGCTGTCCAGTTTTCCCAACACCATGTATTGAAGAGAATTTCCTTTCTCCATTGTATGTTTTTGGCTCCTTTGTCAAAGATTAACTGTCCATAGATGTGTGGTTTTATTTCTGGGCTTTCAATTCTGTTCCATTGATCTGTGTGTCTGTTTTTGCGCCAGAACCATGCTGCTTTGATTACTATAGCTTGCTAGTATATTTTGAAGTCAGGGATTGTGATGCCTCCAGCTTTGTTCTTTTTTTCTCAGGATTGCTTTGGCTATTTTGGGTCTTTTGTTGTTCCATTTAAATTTTAGGATTCTTTGTTCAATTTCCGTAACCAATGTCGTTGGGATTCTAACTGGGATTGCGTTGAATCTGTAGATTGCTTTAGGTAGTATGGACATTTTAACCATGTTGATTCTTCCCACCCATGTGCATGGAATATTTTTCCATTTCTTTGAGTCTTCTTCAATTTCTTTCAATAATGTCTTATAGTTTTCAGTGTTTAGGTCTTTCACCTCTTTGGTTAAGTTTATTCCTAGATACTTTATTCTTTTCGTTGTGATTGTAAATGGGATTGTACTCTTGATTTCCCTTTCTGCTAGTTCATTGTTAGTGTATAGAAATGCAACTGATTTTTTTAAGTTGGTTTTGTACCCTGCAACTTTGCTGTACCTGTTGGTTATTTCTAATAGTTTTCTGATGGATTTTTTAGGATTTTCTATATGTAGGATCATGTCATCTGCAAACAGCGGGAGTTTCACTTCTTCCTTTCCAATTTGGATACCTTTTATTTCTTTTTCTTGCCTAATTGCTCTGGCCAAAACCTCCAGTACTATGTTGAATAGGAGTGGCAAGAGTGGGCACCCTTGTCTTGTTCCTGTTCTCAGAGGGATGGCTTTCAGTTTTTCACCATTAAGTATGATGTTGGCTGTGGATTTGTCATATATAGCCTTTAATGTGTTGAGGTACTTTCCTTCCATACCTATTTTGTTGAGAGTTTTAATCATAAATGGATGATGTATCTTGTCAAATGCTTTATCTGCATTTATTGAGATAATCATGTGGTTCTTACTCTTCATTTTGTTAATGTGGTGTATCACATTGATTGATTTGAGGATGTTGAACCATCCCTGCACCCCTGGAATAAATCCCACTTGATCATGGTGTATCATCCTTTTAATGAATTGCTATATTCAGTTAGCCAATATTTTGTTGAGGATTTTTGCATCTATGTTCATTAGTGATATTGGCCTGTAATTTTCCTTCTTTGTGTTGTCCATGTCTGATTTTGGTATCAGGGTAATGTTGGCCTCATAGAATGAGTTAGGAAGCCTTCCGTCTTCTTCAATGTTTTGAAATAGTTTGAGAAGGATAAGTATTGAAATTTTTTGAATGTTTGGTAAAATTCTCTAGAGAAGCCATCTGGTCCTGGACACTTGTTTTTCGGGAGGTTTTTGATAACTGTTTCCATCTCTTTACTTGTGATTGTTGTATTCAGATTCTCTATTTCTTCTTGATTCAGTTTTGGGAGGTTGTGTGAGTCTAAGAATTTATCCATTGCTTCTAGGTTATCCAATTTGTGGGCATATAGTTTCTCATAATCTCTTATAATCCTTTGTATTTCTGCAGATTCTGTTGTAATTTCTCCTCTTTCATTTCTAATTTTATTTATTTGAGCCTTCTCTCCTTTTTTCTTGGTGAATCTGGCTAAGAGTTTCTCAATTTTGTTTATCTTCTCAAAGAACCAGCTCTTAGTTTCATGAATCCTTTCTACTGTTTTTAGTCTCTATTTCATTCATTTCCACTCTGATTTTTATTATTTCCCTCCATCTGTTGACTTTGAGCTTTGTTTTTTCTTCTTTTTCTAGCTCTATTAGTCATAGTTTAAAGTTACTTATTTGGGATTTTTCTTATTTGTTGAGGCAGGCCTGTATTGCTACGAATTTCCCTCTTATGACCGCTTTTGCTGTGTTCCATAGGAGTTGGTATGTTGTATTTTCATTTTCGTTTGTCTCCAGGTATTTTTTAATTTCTCCTTTGATTTCTTCATTGATCCAATGGTTATTCAGTAGCATGTTGTTTAGTCTCCACTTATTTCTGACTTTCCCAGGTTTTTTCTTGTAGTTGATTTCTAGTTTCATAGCACTGTGGTCAGAAAAGATGCTTGGGATGATTTCAATCTTCTTAAAGTTATTGAGGCTTGCCTTGTTTCCCAACATATGGTTTATCTTTGAGAATGATCTTTGTGGACTTGAGAAGAATGTGTATTCTTCTGTTTTTGGATGGAATGCTCTATATATATCTATTAAGTCCATCTGATCAAGTGATTCTTTTAAATCTACAGCTTCCTTGTTGACTTTTTATCTGGATGATCTGTCCACTGATGTAAGTGGGGTGTTGAGGTCCCCTACTATTATTATGTTGCTGTTAATTTCTCCCTTTAGGTCTGTTAATAGTTGCTTTATTTACTTTGGTGCCCTTGTGTTTGATGCATATATATTAATAAGTGTTATGGACTCTTGGTGGAATGTCCCTTGTATCATTATATATTGCCCCTCTTTATCTCTCAATGTCTTTTTTAACTTGAAGTCTGCTTTGTGTGATATAAGTATGGCAACACCTGCTTTCTTTTGTTTGTTGTTAGCTTGGAGTATTGCCTTCCATCCCTTCACTCTGAGCCTATGGTTTGTCTTTAGAGCTGAGATTTGTTTCCTGGAGGCAGCATATTGTTGAGTCTTGTTTTTAAATCCATCCAGCCACTCTGTGTCTTTTTTTTTTTTTTTTTTTGTGAGGAGGACCAGCCCTGAGCTAACATCCAATGCCAATCCTCCTCTTTTTTGCTGAGGAAGACTGGCCCTGGGCTAACATCCATGCCCATCTTCCTCTATTTTATATGGGACGCCGCCACAGCATGGCTTAACAAGCTGTGCGTCGGTGCGCACCCGGGATCCGAACCGGCGAACCCCGGGGCGCCGCAGCGGAACGTGCACACTTAACCGCTTGCGCCACCGGGCCAGCCCCCACTCTGTGTCTTTTGATTGGGAAATTCAATACATTTACATTTAGAGTGATTGTTGATATATGACGGCTTAATACTGCCATTTTATCTCTTGTTTTCTGGTTATCTATGTTTCCATTGTTTCTCTTCCTTTGTATTTCTGACTGCCATTTCATTTTGGTGGTTTTCTGAGAAGGTTTTGTCAGTTTTCTCTCTTTTTGTGAACTGTGGCTCTGCTCTGATTTTTTGTTTAGTGGTTACAATGAGGTTGTATAAAAGATCTTGTAGATGAAATAGTCCATTTCCTCATAGCCTCTTATCTCCATTAACCTAAGCAGGTTCCACCCCTTTCCTCTTCCCCTTCTGAGTTATTGTCATTACAAATTATTCTGTTTTTAATGCTGTGAGTTTATGACTAAGTTGAAGTATTTACAGTTACTTTTGATGCTTTCCTTCCCTTTATCTTTAGGTTATATCTGAGTATGTGTTTCCCTGTTCTGATAGAGATCTGCAGTTTTCTGATTTTGTCTGTCTAATTATCTCCTTGCTCCAAGTTTTGTAGGCCTTTGCCTTTTAGTTTGTAGTGTGAGCATGTCTTTAATTATTTCTTGTAGGGAAGGTCTCATGGCAATGAACTCCCTCAGCTTTTGTTTATCCAGGAAAGCTTTTATTTCTCCATTGTATCTGAAGGAAAGTTTTGCTGGAGAGAGTATTCTTGGCTGAAAGGGTTTGTCTTTCAGTATTTTGAATGTATCATTCCATTCTCTCTTAGCCTGTAGAGTTTCTGCTGAGAAATCCACTGAAAGCCTGATAGGAGGTTCCTTTGTATGTTGTTTTCTTTTGTCTAGCTGCCCTTAATATTTTTTCTTTGTCATTGACGTTTGCCAGTTTTACTATTATATGCCTTGGGAAGGTCTTTTAGCATTGATGTAGTTAGGTGTTCTATTAGCTTCGTGTATTTGTAAATCTGGTTCCTTCTCCAGGTGTGGGAAGTTCTCACCTATTATTTCTTTGAACAAGCTCTCTGCTCCTTTCTCCTTTCCTTCTTCCTCTGGAATACCTATAATCATTATGTTGCTTTTCCTAATCGAGTCAGATATTTTTTGAAGATTCCTTCATTTTTTAAAAATCTTATTTCTGTCTCCTCATCCACCTGTAGCATTTCTATATATATATATATTTTTTTTTTTAAACAAGGACTTTATCTTTTTATTCTTTTAATTTTTATTTATTTATTTTTTTTGAGGAAGATTGGCCCTGAGATAACATCTGTGGCCAATTTTCCTCCTTTTATCTTTTTTTCTCCTCAAAGCCCCAGTAAATAGTTATATGTCATACTTGTACATCCTTCTAGTTGCTCTATGTGGGACGCTGCCTCAACATGGCTTGATGATTGGTGCGTACGTCCACGCCCAGGATCCGAACTAGCGAACCCTGGGCCACCAAAGCAGAGTGCAAGGACTTAACTGCTACGCCACTGGCCGGCCCCAGCATTTCTATATTTTTATCCTCTAAATCACTAATTCTTTCCTCCATAACACCGGCTCTATTCTTTAAGGATTCTAGATTATTTTTTATCTCATTAATTATGTTTTTCATATCCAGAATTTCTGCTTGATTTTTTTTTTTATAGTTTCGATCTCTTGGGTGAACAGGTTCGTTTTATTCCTGAGCTCAATGAACTGTTTTTCTCTGTTCTCTTGTAACTCACTGAGTTTCTTTTCACAGCCATTTTGAATTCTCTGTCATTTAGATTGTAAATTTCTGTGCCTTCAGGGTTTCTTTCTGTAGAGTTGTCATTTTCCTTCTGGCCTGAACTGTTATTGTGGTTTCTTATGGTGTTTGATGGACTAATATTTTGTCTGGGCATTTGTGGGAGTATTAGGTTGCAGATTCCACCTGCTGCCACTAGGGGGAGCAGGAACAGAGTTTCTGGTCCCACTCTGTCCGCTGGAAGTTGTGTGGGTACTGTGGGCACTTGCCCCAGCCTGGCGAGCCTTCAGGCACTTGTGTGGACTGTGCTTGGTAGGCAGGGCTTCCCTGTGGGGGACCAAGCTAGGGCCACTCCTTGGGGCTGCGAGGGCATGGTGGGCTCCCCATCTCCGCCAGGAAAGCGATCACCAGTGGGATAAGGGCTGCCACTGCCTCTTCCTACAGTCGCCCCGGGGCACGTTCCCACTTTCGGGGCACTCACACCAGCCTGTAAAGCGATCCTGTGTGTGCACTGGGCTGTTGGGGGAGGGTGGGGAGTGCTCACGTATCTCCACCACTTCCTGGAGGACCAGTCTGTCCACCCTCAGATGTATAGCTGCGTGTGTCTCTCAGGCGTCCTGTTGTGCTGTGTTGGCTTCTTCTGTTGGTCAATGAATGTCCATTTAGTTGTAGTTCAAAAGGGGGAGAGACAAAGGGAGCAGCTCACTCTGCCATGTTGCTGACATCACTCTCTCAATATCTTAACCAAGACCCATCTAGACTTGCAATTATTTTATCACTTACATGATATTTGCTTTTTATATGCAGATTAAGAGTTTACTTCACTTCAGGAAATTTAAAAAATTTATATCTTCCAATACATGTTTTAGTTCCTATTTTGTGATTCTCTGAGGCATCACTTTCTCCCATGTTGTATTGTCTTTTTCTGTTCTACTCCCTAACAACTTTTATCTGCTTTCATGAAAGTCTTTCTTATATGTCAGTTGTTTGACTTTTAGCTGGATGCCCTGTAAAATTCTGATTACTATTCTCAGAAACATTCAAAGAATATTTTATGATATTATATCCACAAATCAGGAAAAAAAACCTCCCTATGGAAAACACCTGTGCCTTAGCAGAGAGCATGAAAGCATATACAGAACTTAAAATATTATCATTATCCCTAAACTTCAAAATTATTATCTAATATACAGCATGGTGACTATAGTTAATAATACTGTATTGCATATTTGAAAGTTGCTGAGAGAGTAGATCTTAAAAGTTCTTGTCCCAAGAAAAAAAAATTGTATCTATGTGTGATGACAGATGTTAACTAGACTTATTGTGGTGATCATTTTGCAATATATACAAATACCAAATCATTATGTTGTACACCTGAAACTAGTATAATGTTATATGTCAATTATACCTCAATAAAAATTTTTTTTCAAAGACTTAAAGAAAGCATATACAAAAATTAAAATATTATTATTATCCTCAAACTTCAAAATTCAGCATAAGGCCTAAAAGAAAATGTAGAGAAAAATCTCCTAAGACTTGGAACAATCGTATAAGGAAGATGCAATAATGTTAGGGAAGAGGTAAGTGGACTGGAAAATGGAATGCAAAAGAGTCAACATCCATCCAAGAGAAGTTTCAGAAAACAAGAACAGAGAAAATGGAGAGGAAGAAATAATTAAAGAAATAATGGAGGAGTGTTTCCACGAGCTAAAGTAAATAAAAATCTTCAGACTAAAAGGAGTTGCTGAGTGCTAAGCCAGAAAGATGGGGAAAAGAGTGTAGCTTCTAGAGGGAACAAAGAAGATACTACAAAGGAAGAAGAATAAAATCAGATTTCATGCCAACATTGCTAAAAACTAGAACTAAATGTGGAAAGGCCTTCAATGTCCTAAGGGAAAATTATTGTCTCCTTATAAACCTGTCAATTAGAAGTGAGAATGAAAGGCAGATATTTTCAGTCTTACAAGGACTCAGGAAGTTTACTTCCTATGTATCCTAACTGAAAAACAAACAAACAAATTTTTTAAGGGTATATTTAGGGGAAAAAAAAAAAAAAGAGAGAAAGGAATCAAGCAAACTTAGCCATGCATTCCAAGAAATGGTGAAATAAACAGGAGTGCAATGAACAGAAATCCTTAAATGAAAGCTGGCAGCTGGCCCCCAAAACATATTAATGCATTCAACAAAAATATGGTTAACAAACTCCAAGATAAGAGGAATATGATTGTAGAAGGCAAGTGATTCTTCTGTCTTCAAGAAAAATGAAAGGCCTTCTCCAGACAAAACAAAAAGCTTAGAAGAAAGTCATGATACAAACATGAGAGAAGCTAAAACTTGGCATCATCTTAAGCAATTAATGGCATTTTAAAAAGAGAATCTATTTGACTTTAAACCTCGGAGTATTCTCAGTAGAACAGCAAAGATTCAGTGACCTGGGAAAACATTCTTGTCTTTATGTAGATGTTTCTCCAATAAAAATATCTGGCTGAACCACAGGAAATTGCCACATTTTTTGTAGGTAAAAAAAGATTGAATATAAGAAATTTCATATGGTTCATATGATTCAACTGAATATATAATCATACTATCAAAAATTCTGTGTGTTGGGTTTTGATTTTCAGAATCAATGTACAGATAAAAGTTGGAAGACACAACTGTACTTGCAGAACAAGATATGAATGATGAAAACTGAAAATATAAAAGCCCTGGTACGTTTAGGAGCTGGAAGGGGGAGGAGAGGAGAAAGAAGTTCAGCAGCACAAAATTACGTATTTATTTGGGGGGGAGTCCGAGATACTGATTATATTTCATGGATCAAGACACAGAATGGCTATTATAAGAAAAAATAAATATGTAAATCTATTAATACTGAGAACTAAGATTTTCACTATAAGACAAAGGAGACACGGGTACAATTTAAAATAAATTTAAAAAATCCTATTCCATTAAATTTGAATTAGAAATATCACTACAAATTCATAATTTTATGTCTAGCCACCTGTTCACCCATCCATCCATCCATCCATCCATCCATCCATCCATCCATCCATCCATCCTAGTTCTGTCCACTGAAAGGGCAAAAAGCCAGTGACAAGGAGTCTATCTTGTGACCCAGATCTTGATTCTCAATATTATTCTCCACTAAAATGAACATTCCTTGAAGAAATGGCTGATTCCAGGTCTGGGGCAGGAAAAGTAGAAGATGAGCCTGGAACATCTTGTTATATCAGACAGTGAGGAAGTATTTGAAGAATAATGGAAATATGTCAAAAGGACACAGGAGCCAATTTTAAGGAGACGCCGCTGACGATATTTGGGACAGTTTAAGAATCAAGAAGTATAATGCATCGAAAAAAATAAATCCATGAATCTATAGTAATATGAGAGAGATTGTTTATGTCTATATAATGTTTAAATAAATTTACAAGACTAGCAGCTTTATGTGTAATTTCCCAAACAAGAAATAATCCAGTTCTCATTAACAATGGGATGGATAACTAAATTATGTTATATTCATACAATAAATAACACATAGCCTTGCCTTCTCCCACTGCAATAGCCCATGGTCCCCTCCGTGGGTGGCTCCTCTGAGCACCAGGGAGGAGTCACCCCCCCCCACCTTAGCCATGGTCCCTCCTCTCCTCTCCTGCAGAGCTCTTGTGGACACCCTACTGAGGTGACAATCTACAATTTTTGAATTGTGGGATTCACTCCGAGCTCCAGATAACTCCTGTGCAAATGTCAAGGGTCTGCTCTATCATCCAGGTTTAAAAACTTCTTTCTATGCAGCTTGCAGGATGCACCAGGCTGTCAAGAGCCTTTAATGAGGACTTACTGAAGGTAAGGGTTTATAGCAACCTGAATATGACTTTGCTGCATTTTGTAGATGAAGAGGCCGAGGGTCTCAGAGGTCAAGTCTAGAGCCAGCAACTGGAGGAGCAAGGACAGGAGGCTGTCTGTCCCTCCCAGAGTCTGATCCTCTTTACAAGGCTGACGTGTAGCTTTGACTTGAAATTGAGGGTTGATTTCTTTACACTTAATCGAATAATAGGAATAAAAACGTGTCTTTAACTCTTTCTGTCTCGTTCTCTCTTTTTGCTTTAATACAGTACAGACAGCCATTTCTCATTTCTCTCAAAGTGTTTCATTGCAGTAAAATACACACAACATGAAATTTACCATCGTAACCATTTTTCTGTGTACAGTAAAGTGGCTTTCAGTACATTCCCAGCGTTGTGCAAGCACTACCATCATTCATCCACAGAACTCTTCATCTTGCAAAACTGAAACTCTGTACCCATCAAACAGCAACTCCTCCCTCCCCCTCTCCCCAGCCCTGGCGACCACCATTCTACTTTCTGTCTGTGAATTTGAGCACTCTAGGACCTCATACAGGTGGGACTGTACAGTATGGTTTTTGTGCCTGGCTTGTTTCCCTCAGCATGATGTCCTCAAGGTTCATCCACATTATAGCATGGGTCAGAACGTCCTTCCTTTTTAAGACAGTCACTTCAGTTGGTCCAAATACAATGTCTCGCTCCAGACCAACACAACATCTTGCTGTCTTCTGCGTTTAAAGCCCCCGACACACCAGTTTCTCCCCATTTTCTGCTGGATGTATGCACTTGGGGTTTTCTAAGCAAGGAAGCAGGGGCGGAGGAGGGGCGGCGCCCCCAGGAGTTTAACCACTGCCTTCCAGCTCTGGAAGACCGTGCCCAGGTGTAGCATCCCCTCACTTCTCCCAACTGGGTGAGGAGCTTCTTTTTTCCCATGGAGACTAGTGCTTCCTTCTTCCTGCAACACATCACCCTGTATCCTCGATTAGACCTGAGGTACAGGGAGTGTCTTAATTCACTTTGAGTTCCAGGAACCCACCAACAGTAGGTCCCCTGGAAATGTCTGTCCTGAATGGGCTGCTAAGTGAATGAATGAAACCACCGGAAGGCACATGGGTTAGTGGAAAGTCTGGTCAGTTCATGAAAGTTACTACAAGGACTTGGCAATGGGGGAAACACAAATGAATAAAAAATGTAAAAAGAACCCTTACTGGGTTCAGAGCAGAGATGATAGAATCCCTGTAAAGGTTCCCAGGCTGTAAGTTGTGACTCAAACTGGACTCTGTGTGTCCACAAAGCGAATGCCCCTGCAGAAGGGCAGCGAGTGCTGGTGTGCTGGTCGTGTGTCGGGCCCTGTCTTATTCACGCAGCCCAGGAATCCTAGTGGATGGGCACCATTGCCGTCTCTGTCTGCAAGTGAGGAAACTGGTGTACCATGTGATTGGGTAGCTGACCTGCAGTCTCCTCGGCCTTCCTGCAACTTAAATGCACGCAGCCGGCTGCAAAGGGAGCCGCTCGGTTAAGGATGCCCAGACGGGAAGGCTCCAGGGGACGAGGCTGGCCTCGTGCATCTCTGTGCAGCCTGAGTGGTGCCTCCAATGTCCCTGTGCTTGTGAAGCTCCTGGGGGTCCGATTCAGCAGCTCTGGGTGGGCCTGCGAGTCTGTGTCAGGCATGCCCTTGAGGAGAAAGTGCTGGGGAAGGGATGGTCTGGCTCTAGTTTCAGCCTCTTAGGTCCCCGGGGTAGACATAAATTCTGACAGAGGATATGGAAGCAGTAGGCTATTTCGGCAACCTTCCGATTTTCCTTCGGCTCCTGTGTATTTTCTACAGGCTGAGCAGGAGCTTGCTGGAAAAAGGATGGCTCCTATACCTGTTAGCACCCTGAAGTCCTTTCTGCACTACAGATTACCAGTTGGAGTTTTGTCTCCTTGAGCTGGGGCAGCCTGACTCTGCCCCTGACCTCAGACCCACTCTGGCCCTGCAGCCCGGACCAGCCCAGGAGGCTTCTCGGGAGACAGACCTGGCCTCCTGTCATCCTCACACCTGTTCTATTTGGAACATTGGCAGGAGAGCCGCCTGTGGAGCTAGGCAAGTCTGAGTCAACAGTCCAGCTCTGAACCCCTCTCTAGCTGTGTGACCACAGGGAAGGCTCTCTTCCTTGTGGACTCATTTTCTCTATTTGAACGATGGAGCACTGATACCCCCTCCAAGGTCCTTGAGATGACGGAAGTACAGCAACATTGCTTAAGAGTGATACAAACGTGGACACGTGCCTAAGGAGGGACTTGGAGGACACAACTTGGGAATCTGGAGTACCTGTCTCCTTGAAATAAGCTTTCAAAACGAGAACACCAGGTCTCCGTTGATCTGAGGTCCAGCTGGCGTGGGCTCCTTACAGAAATGACTTGTAGGCCAAGAGGTGTTCACTGAACATGCTATTTTGTCCACCTTGCACAAAACAATGCTCTATTTCACACTTGAACACACAGCAGAGTCAGAAACCGGAGGCCCCCACGTGTTTTATGAACTCCCTTTGCTCTTGAAATTGGCATTCGAAAGAGAATTTTCGGGGCCCCAAATGGCTCCTTCCCTACAGCCACAATTCCCCAGCACCTCAGCAGGACATCTGCAAAGCCTGGTATCATATGTCGTGTTCCCTGAAGCTTCCTGTGACAGCTCCGGCAGGATCTTTGGGCTCCCTTGTGACTGTCCCAGGCCAAGCCTGTCAGTCCTCACCTCTGTCAAGACCCCTCCCCCACGCCCCCACCCTCTAATGGACTCTTTGTCCCCACCTGGATTCCCCAGAAGAAGGAGAGGTTTGATCACTGCATGGTCTCTTATCTCCAGCCCCCTCTCCCCATTCCCAGCCTCTGAGCCCGGCTGAGTCATGGATTTTGTTTTTTATGAAGTGTGGTTATTCTCGGTAAGCTTTTCAATCACTCCTCTGTTGTTTGAAAGCACTTTTGTTTAGGGTATATGGAGTGGTTTCTGCAGGCTTGTTTGTGGTCAAAACTGTGTCGTTTTTATATATACTTAATTATAAAACTAATGCTACAAAGATGCTAAAACTAGGCAGAGATTTTATTTTTTCCTGCTGCATTAAAAACAAAATCAAAGCAAGCAAGCTGTTGTTTAGACCAGGTGGGAAAGCCTGAGGATGGAGGTTCCCTGGTGGGACGGAGGCCATGGGGACCCCGCCACGTGTGTGCCGAGCAGGTGCCCAGAGCGGGATGATGGCGCCCGCAGTGACTGTTGTCCACTCTGTGCTGGACACTGCTCGGGGTACAGCTCCTTTAATCCCCACACAAACTCAGCATGTCCTGTCTTCTTTCATCTACTGAAGACAAAACAGTGTCAAAGATGCTAATAAAGTGTCCACGGTCGTGTGTTAGAAGCTGGTGGGGCTGGACTCCACCCAGTCCCTGGGATTCTTCGACTGCACCACCAGGACCAGCTGCAGCTCTGGCTCAGCAAATGCCTCCCACTAATGCTCGGGGCTCAGGTGGTTCCCGAGCACCTGTCTTGAAATTGGCATTATGAAGAAACTTTTCTTGGACACAAGCAGCTGTAGGTCCAGCTCCAGGACTAACAGCCCTCTGCCTCTCGGGGCCTCGGCTTCCTCATTGCGTAATGGAGTAGTCCCACATGCTGTAAAGAGTTCTGGGAGGCCTCAGCGAGATGCTGCATATGCGGCTCTAGGTGTCTTTCTGGCTCTGTTCTGCAGGTCCAGCCGAAGCGGAATAGGAGCTGGCAGACCACGGGTTCTCCTCCGTGCCAGTGCCTGGCGGAGCCCACCATCCTCCAGGTCCATTTCTGGCTCTAGGGTTGGCACTGGAAGCCAAATGCCTCTGCAGTCGCTCTGTGGAGCAGTTATCCTTTCCAAGGGCAGGCCATAAAGTGGCTCCTTTTCTTCCCTTGCTGCAGATTCTAGGGGATTCTTGTCTAGATGGAAAGCCTGGCAATAGTATAACCCGTGAGCTTGATCTGCTTCCTATGAGATTGGGCAGCTTGAGCTCAGCTGGCCGTGGGCCCACGGCTTTTTTTGGGCTGTTTTGAAAAATGTGTTATGTTCAGCAAAAAACTTTCCCTACAGAATTCCTCTTAATTTTTAAACCCCTTTGTACGTCAAGGGAAATGCAAGTCTTATGTCTCTAACCCGTTTACCCTGAAGTCACTAAAGTTGTTCTGCAAGAGTGATTGAATGTTCTGGTGGTTCCTTTCTCAGGACAAAAAGTTGCATTTACCTTAGAGTGGGCAAGCTCTGATTTCCCAAGCTCTGAGAAAGAGCCAGAGCCCCAAATCCAGCAGGGTTGCAACAGACACAAGAAGAGCCTTCTTTGGCTAATATTTATATTTTAGTTCTTTTAGATTCCATGTCTCTTTGAAGAAACAATTCAGCAAGAGTCATTGATTTGTTTTTCCAAAAAGTCATCTTCCAAGTCAAATTACCAGCTCAATTCAACTGCGGTACATAGACATTTTTGCAGTGAAATCTGAAATTGGACAAATCACCCTGGCTTTGTGTTTCTTTGTGGGTTTAGAATTGAATTAGAATTCAGGGCAGGCCAGGGCAATGGCTTTGACTTTTTATGTAGCCTCCAGAGATCTGCAGAGGTCTTGGTGTTGCTGAGATGATTTTCAGCCAAGTTTGAAACAATCAGTTTAATGAGAGGAACTTACCAAGAAGGGACTGGTGTCATGGGGATGGAGGTGAATGGCGGAAACACAGCAGAGGGGGTAGTGACAGTGGATCAAAGCTGTGGTTTGAGCCTGGGTTTTCTGAGCAATTGGCTTCAGGCTTGGTTCTGGTGTCAATCCCACATGTGAGTTGCTTCTTCCTTCTAGTCTTCCTGTGAGGATGAAACTGGCTGGTCCATAAGCTCCAGAAGGCCCCGGAAGGGCCCTGTCTATATTGTTCCCTGTTGCATGCAACTTAGAACATAGAATAATATGGTTGGTGTGTGGTTATATATTTGTCCAAAGGAAGAATGAATGAATGCCAATGCCCCTTCACTTTCATCTCTTATAGAAAAGGTCTCAGGTAGGTAAGCCACCTCACTCTGCAGCTCCTCCTTTCTAGTGTGGTCCCAGAATTTCCTGTCTAGCCTTCAGACCTCTATAAAACATGTCTCCATTTGTAGATCAGCTACAGAAATTGCAAAAGAGCTATTGTGTTTGGAATTCTCAGGAAGCTGTCTAATGGCTACTTCCAGGTTCCCCTTGGAACTTAGAGGGAGAGAATTTTTTTATTGGCTGGACATGAGGATTCAGCTAAGACAGAAATATCCTAGGTCTGTAATCTAATCTGCCAAACTGAGATGGGGAGACAATGAAGGGGCCAAGGGAGAGGGGCAAATCTGGCCTAACAGGAAAAACAACAGGTCCAGGTGTCATGGAACGTTAGGCATAGGCAGCATAGGACAGACATGGGGGCAGTCCTGGCACCCAGAGACATCAGGGAGTCTAGCCTGTGCATGATGGTTACCCGCAGGGCGGCAGGTGCAATGACATTCAGACTTTCAGGAAGGCTGGCTGGCAGGTGGTAGGCTGGCCCTACACCCCCAGCAAGATTCAAGGTTAGGTCTCCAGTTTGGGGGGCTACTCCTTTGAGCAAAAATTAGTTCTAACTCAAGAGAAGCTGGGGTCCTGTTGAGAATCGACTCTTAGGAGCAAGGCAGAAATCCAGTTACCAGAAGCGGAACACAAGGCCACAGTTGGACTGGCAGCAGGCGTGACCCTCAACTCGGCCCTAAGTAAAGAGTTGGGGCTGTCTGATGCCCCTATTTGAAATCAGGACTAGGGTGTGAAGAGGAGAGGGGCAGAGGCAGGCTGAGGCAGGCTGAGGCAGGCCAGGTAGGTCCTTCCTGCACCCAGCTTCTCTTCTCACTTGGGTGTGACTGTTACTTAACGTTCTTGAGTATTTGGAAATAAATCAGAGCACCACAGAAGAAGGACCACACTTCTTTCTCACATGCCAGGTTCTTCCAGGAGAGAGAGAACTTTCAAGCGGTTGCATGGATTGCCTTTTGCTATTTCTGCAGACTCTGGGTTACCTGTCATGGCATGGCTAGGTCTGACCATGGGCTTTTATTGCTATGACAACAACCCTCAGACCCTGGCTGCAGATGCTTCGCTCTGTGCTCTCTTTGGCCTTCTCCGGTTTAGTGTTCATGAGCGCCCTGAGAGGTAGAGCCCCCAGTCCTTGTTTGTGGTTGGGAACACACCCATACATAAACAAGTAAATCAGAGAAGGAGTGATTGGTCAAAGGCCAAACGCTCTGTGTCATCGTTCATCTCCATCGGTTCAAAGCACACCCACCTGCTCCATGTGAAGCCTGCGTAGGCTGGGTCCCCACCAGTCTTTGCCACTTAAACTCTCCCAGAGTCCAAACACTCAGTTCCCACTTCACAGTTGTCCCAGGCGTTTCTGCCCATGGTCTGCAGAGGGATCCAGGCTGCTGTGCTGTGGCCACTACAGGTCAGCCTCCTCATCCCCAGTGGTGGGAGCCCTGGCTGCCTTTGCTGATGGCCCCTGTGTCCAGCCCTGGCTCCCCCACTGCTACG